>NC_141008.1:10674776-11274776 GCF_052327205.1 Somniosus microcephalus
CCTCAGTACTGTCCCTCTGACAGTGCGGCACTCCGTCAGTACTGTCCCTCTGACAGTGCCGCACTCCCTCAGTACTGTCCCTCTGACAGTGCGGCACTCCCTCAGTACTGTCCCTCTGACAGTGCGGCACTCCCTCAGTACTGTCCCTCTGACAGTGCGGCACTCCGTCAGTACTGTCCCTCTGAGAGTGCGGCACTCCCTCAGTACTGTCCCTCTGACACTGCGGCACTCCCTCAGTACTGTCCCTCTGACAGTGCGGCACTCCCTCAGTACTGTCCCTCTGACAGTGCGGCACTCCCTCAGTACTGTCCCTCTGAGAGTGCGACACTCCCTCAGTACTGTCCCTCTGACAGTACGGCACTCCGTCAGTACAGTCCCTCTGACAGTGCGGCACTCCCTCAGTACTATCCCTCTGACAGTGCGGCACTCCCTCAGTATTGTCCCTCTGACAGTGCGGCACTCACTCAGTACTGCCCCTCTGACAGTGCGGCACTCCCTCAGTACTGTCCCTCTGACAGTGCGGCACTCCCTCAGTACTGTCCCTCTGACAGTGCGGCACTCCCTCAGTACTGTCCCTCTGACAGTGCGGCACTCCCTCAGTACTATCCCTCTGACAGTGCAGCACTCCCTCAGTACTGTCCCTCTGACAGTGCGGCACTCCCTCAGTACTGACCCTCTGACAGTGCGGCACTCCCTCAATACTGTCCCTCTGACAGTGCGGCACTCCCTCAGTACTGTCCCTCTGACAGTGCGGCACTTCCTCAGTACTGTCCCTCTGACAGTGCGGCACTCCCTCAGTACTGTCCCTCTGACAGTGCGGCACTTCCTCAGTACTGTCCCTCTGACAGTGCGGCACTCCCTCAGTACTGTCCCTCTGACAGTGCGGCACTCCCTCAGTACTGTCCCTCTGACAGTGCGGCACTCCCTCAGTACTGTCCCTCTGACTGTGCGGCACTCCCTCAGTACTGTCCCTCTGACAGTGCGGCACTCCCTCAGTACTGACCCTCTGACAGTGTGGCGCTCCCTCAGTACTGTCCCTCTGACAGTTCGGCGCTCCCTCAGTACTGCCCCTCTGACAGTGCGGCACTCCCTCAGTACTGACCCTCTGACAGTGCGGCGCTCTCTCAGTACTGTCCCTCTGACAGTGCGGCGCTCCCTCAGTACTGTCCCTCTGACAGTGTGGCACTCCCTCAGTACTGTCCCTCTGACAGTGCGGCACTCTCTCAGTACTGTCCCTCTGACAGTGCGGCACTCCCTCAGCACTGTCCCTCTGACAGTGCGGCACTCCCTCAGTACTGACCCTCTGACAGTGCAGCACTCCCTCAGTACTGTCCCTCTGACAGTGCAGCACTCCCTCAGTACTGACCCTCTGACAGTGCGGCACTCCCTCAGTACTGTCCCTCTGACAGTGCAGCACTCCCTCAGTACTGTCCCTCTGACAGTGCAGCACTCCCTCAGTACTTACCCTCTGACAGTGCAGCACTCCATCAGTACTGACCCTCTGACAGTGCGGCACTCCCTCAGTACTGTCCCTCTGACAGTGCGGCACTCCCTCAGTACTGTCCCTCTGACAGTGCGGCACTCCCTCAGTACTGTCCCTCTGACAGTGCGGCACTCCGTCAGTACTGTCCCTCTGACAGTGCGGCACTCCCTCAGTACTGTCCCTCTGACAGTGCGGCACTCCCTCAGTACTGTCCCTCTGACAGTGCGGCACTCCCTCAGTACTGTCCCTCTGACAGTGCGGCACTCCCTCAGTACTGTCCCTCTGACAGTGCGGCACTCCCTCAGTACTGTCCCTCTGACAGTGCGGCACTCCCTCAGTACTGTCCCTCTGACAGTGCGGCACTCCCTCAATACTGTCCCTCTGACAGTGCGGCACTCCCTCAGTACTATCCCTCTGACAGTGCAGCACTCCCTCAGTACTGTCCCTCTGACAGTGCGGCACTCCCTCAGTACTGACCCTCTGACAGTGCGGCACTCCCTCAATACTGTCCCTCTGACAGTGCGGCACTCCCTCAGTACTGTCCCTCTGACAGTGCGGCACTCCCTCATTACTGTCCCTCTGACAGTGCGGCACTCCCTCAGTACTGTCCCTCTGACTGTGCGGCACTCCCTCAGTACTGTCCCTCTGACAGTGCGGCACTCCCTCAGTACTGTCCCTCTGACAGTCCGGCACTCCCTCAGTACTGTCCCTCTGACAGTGCGGCACTCCCTCAGTACTGCCCCTCTGACAGTGCGGCACTCCCTCAGTACTGTCCCCTCTGACAGTGCGGCACTCCCTCAGTATTGTCCCTCTGACAGTGCGGCACTCCCTCAGTACTGCCCCTCTGACAGTGCGGCACTCCCTCAGTACTGTCCCTCTCACAGTGCGGCACTCCCTCAGTACTGCCCCTCTGACAGTGCGGCACTCCCTCAGTACTGTCCCTCTGACAGTGCGACACCCACTCAGTACTGTCCCTCTGACAGTACAGCACTCCCTCAGTACTGTCCCTCTGACAGTGCGGCACTCCCTCAGTACTGTCCCTCTGACAGTGCGGCACTCCCTCAGTACTGTCCTCTGACAGTGCAGCACTCCCTCAATACTGTCCCTCTGACAGTGCAGCACTCCCTCAGCACTGTCCCTCTGACAGTGCGGCACTCCCTCAGTACTGTCCCTCTGACAGTGCGGCACTCCCTCAGTATTGTCCCTCTGAAAGTGCGGCACTCCCTCAGTACTGTCCCTCTGACAGTGCGGCACTCCCTCAGTACTGTCCCCCTGACAGTGCGGCACTCCCTCAGTACTGTCCCTCTGAAAGTACAGCACTCCCTCAGTACTGTCCCTCTGACAGTGCGGCACTCCCTCAGTACTGTCCCTCTGACAGTGCGGCACTCCCTCAGTACTGTCCCTCTGACAGTGCGGCACTCCCTCAGTACTGTCCCTCTGACAGTGCGGCACTCCCTCAGTACTGTCCCTCTGACAGTGCGGCACTCCCCTCAGTACTGACCCTCTGACAGTGCGGCGCTCCCTCAGTGCTGTCCCTCTGACAGTGCGGCGCTCCCTCAGTACTGTCCCTCTGACAGTGTGGCACTCCCTCAGTACTGTCCCTCTGACAGTGCGGCACTCTCTCAGTACTGTCCCTCTGACAGTGCGGCACTCACTCAGTACTGTCCCTCTGACAGTGCGGCACTCCCTCAGTACTGACCCTCTGACAGTGCAGCACTCCCTCAGTACTGTGCCTCTGACAGTGCAGCACTCCCTCAGTACTGACCCTCTGACAGTGCGGCACTCGCTCAGTACTGTCCCTCTGACAGTGCAGCACTCCCTCAGTACTGTCTCTCTGACAGTGCAGCACTCCCTCAGTACTGACCCTCTGACAGTGCAGCACTCCCTCAGTACTGACCCTCTGACAGTGCGGCACTCCCTCAGTACTGTCCCTCTGACAGTGCGGCACTCCCTCAGTACTGTCCCTCTGACAGTGCGGCACTCCCCTCAGTACTGTCCCTCTGACAGTGCGGCACTACCTCAGTACTGTCCCTCTGACAGTGCGGCACTCCCTCAGTACTATCCCTCTGACAGTGCAGCACTCCCTCAGTACTGTCGCTCTGACAGTGCGGCACTCCCTCAGTACTGACCCTCTGAGAGTGCGGCACTCCCTCAACACTATCGCTCTGACAGTGCGGCACTCCCTCAGCACTGTCCCTCTGACAGTGCGGCACTCCCTCAGTACTGTCTCTCTGACAGTGCGGCACTCCCTCAGTACTGTCCCTCTGACAGTGCGGCACTTCCCTCAGTACTGTCCCTCTGACAGTGCGGCACTCCCTCAGTACTGTCCCTCTGACAGTCCGGCACTCCCTCAGTACTGTCCCTCTGACAGTGCGGCACTCCCTCAGTACTGACCCTCTGACAGTGCGGCGCTCCCTCAGTACTGTCCCTCTGACAGTTCGGCGCTCCCTCAGTACTGCCCCTCTGCCAGTGCGGCACTCCCTCAGTACTGACCCTCTGACAGTGCGGCGCTCTCTCAGTACTGTCCCTCTGACAGTGCGGCGCTCCCTCAGTACTGTCCCTCTGACAGTGTGGCACTCCCTCAGTACTGCCCCTCTGACAGTGCGGCACTCTCTCAGTACTGTCCCTCTGACAGTGCGGCACTCCCTCAGCACTGTCCCTCTGACAGTGCGGCAGTCCCTCAGTACTGACCCTCTGACAGTGCAGCACTCCCTCAGTACTGACCCTCTGACAGTGCAGCACTCCCTCAGTACTGACCCTCTGACAGTGCGGCACTCCCTCAGTACTGTCCCTCTGACAGTGCAGCACTCCCTCAGTACTGTCCCTCTGACAGTGCAGCACTCCCTCAGTACTGACCCTCTGACAGTGCAGCACTCCCTCAGTACTGACCCTCTGACAGTGCGGCACTCCCTCAGTACTGTCCCTCTGACAGTGCGGCACTCCCTCAGTACTGTCCCTCTGACAGTGCGGCACTGCCTCAGTACTGTCCCTCTGACAGTGCGGCACTCCGTCAGTACTGTCCCTCTGACAGTGCCGCACTCCCTCAGTACTGTCCCTCTGACAGTGCGGCACTCCCTCAGTACTGTCCCTCTGACAGTGCGGCACTCCCTCAGTACTGTCCCTCTGACAGTGCGGCACTCCCTCAGTACTGTCCCTCTGACAGTGCGGCACTCCCTCAGTACTGTCCCTCTGACAGTGCGGCACTCCCTCAGTACTGTCCCTCTGACAGTGCGGCACTCCCTCAGTACTGTCCCTCTGACAGTGCGGCACTCCCTCAGTACTGTCCCTCTGAGAGTGCGACACTCCCTCAGTACTGTCCCTCTGACAGTACGGCACTCCGTCAGTACTGTCCCTCTGACAGTGCGGCACTCCCTCAGTACTATCCCTCTGACAGTGCGGCACTCCCTCAGTATTGTCCCTCTGACAGTGCGGCACTCCCTCAGTACTGCCCCTCTGACAGTGCGGCACTCCCTCAGTACTGTCCCTCTGACAGTGCGGCACTCCCTCAGTACTGTCCCTCTGACAGTGCGGCACTCCCTCAGTACTGTCCCTCTGACAGTGCGGCACTCCCTCAGTACTATCCCCTCTGACAGTGCAGCACTCCCTCAGTACTGTCCCTCTGACAGTGCGGCACTCCCTCAGTACTGACCCTCTGACAGTGCGGCACTCCCTCAATACTGTCCCTCTGACAGTGCGGCACTCCCTCAGTACTGTCCCTCTGACAGTGCGGCACTTCCTCAGTACTGTCCCTCTGACAGTGCGGCACTCCCTCAGTACTGTCCCTCTGACAGTGCGGCACTTCCTCAGTACTGTCCCTCTGACAGTGCGGCACTTCCCTCAGTACTGTCCCTCTGACAGTGCGGCACTCCCTCAGTACTGTCCCTCTGACAGTGCGGCACTCCCTCAGTACTGTCCCTCTGACTGTGCGGCACTCCCTCAGTACTGTCCCTCTGACAGTGCGGCACTCCCTCAGTACTGACCCTCTGACAGTGTGGCGCTCCCTCAGTACTGTCCCTCTGACAGTTCGGCGCTCCCTCAGTACTGCCCCTCTGACAGTGCGGCACTCCCTCAGTACTGACCCTCTGACAGTGCGGCGCTCTCTCAGTACTGTCCCTCTGACAGTGCGGCGCTCCCTCAGTACTGTCCCTCTGACAGTGTGGCACTCCCTCAGTACTGTCCCTCTGACAGTGCGGCACTCTCTCAGTACTGTCCCTCTGACAGTGCGGCACTCCCTCAGCACTGTCCCCTCTGACAGTGCGGCACTCCCTCAGTACTGACCCTCTGACAGTGCAGCACTCCCTCAGTACTGTCCCTCTGACAGTGCAGCACTCCCTCAGTACTGACCCTCTGACAGTGCGGCACTCCCTCAGTACTGTCCCTCTGACAGTGCAGCACTCCCTCAGTACTGTCCCTCTGACAGTGCAGCGCTCCCTCAGTACTGACCCTCTGACAGTGCGGCACTCCCTCAGTACTGACCCTCTGACAGTGCGGCACTCCCTCAGTACTGTCCCTCTGACAGTGCGGCACTCCGTCAGTACTGTCCCTCTGACAGTGCGGCACTCCCTCAGTACTGTCCCTCTGACAGTGCGGCACTCCCTCAGTACTGTCCCTCTGACAGTGCGGCACTCCCTCAGTACTGTCCCTCTGACAGTGCGGCACTCCCTCAGTACTGTCCCTCTGACAGTGCGGCACTCCCTCAGTACTGTCCCTCTGACAGTGCGGCACTCCCTCAGTACTGTCCCTCTGACAGTGCGGCACTCCCTCAGTACTGTCCCTCTGACAGTGCGGCACTCCCTCAGTACTGTCCCTCTGAGAGTGCGACACTCCCTCAGTACTGTCCCTCTGACAGTACGGCACTCCCTCAGTACTGTCCCTCTGACAGTGCGGCACTCCCTCAGTACTATCCCTCTGACAGTGCGGCACTCCCTCAGTATTGTCCCTCTGACAGTGCGGCACTCCCTCAGTACTGCCCCTCTGACAGTGCGGCACTCCCTCAGTACTGTCCCTCTGACAGTGCGGCACTCCCTCAGTACTGTCCCTCTGACAGTGCGGCACTCCCTCAGTACTGTCCCTCTGACAGTGCGGCACTCCCTCAGTACTGTCCCTCTGACAGTGCGGCACTCCCTCAGTACTGCCCCTCTGACAGTGCGGCACTCCCTGAGTACTGTCCCTCTGACAGTGCGGCACTCCCTCAGTATTGTCCCTCTGACAGTGCGGCACTCCCTCAGTATTGCCCCTCTGACAGTGCGGCACTCCCTCAGTACTGCCCCTCTGACAGTGCGGCACTCCCTCAGTACTGTCCCTCTGACAGTGCGACACTCCCTCAGTACTGTCCCTCTGACAGTACAGCACTCCCTCAGTACTGTCCCTCTGACAGTGCGGCACTCCCTCAGTACTGTCCCTCTGACAGTGCGGCAGTCCCTCAGTACTGTCCCTCTGACAGTGCGGCACTCCCTCAGTACTGTCCCTGTGACAGTGCAGCACTCCCTCAGTACTGTCCCTCTGACAGTGCAGCACTCCCTCAGTACTGTCCCTCTGACAGTGCGGCACTCCCTCAGTACTGCCCCTCTGACAGTGCGGCACTCCCTCAGTACTGTCCCTCTGACAGTGCGGCACTCTCTCAGTACTGTCCCTCTGACAGTGCGGCACTCCCTCAGTACTGTCCCTCTGACAGTGCGGCACTCCCTCAGTACTGTCCCACTGACAGTGCAGCACTCCCTCAGTACTGTCCCTCTGACAGTGCGGCACTCCCTCAGTACTGTCCCTCTGACAGTGCGGCACTCCCTCAGTACTGTCCCTCTGACAGTGCGGCACTCCCTCAGTACTGCCCCTCTGACAGTGCGGCACTCCCTCAGTACTGTCCCTCTGACAGTGCGGCACTCCCTCAGTACTGTCCATCTGACAGTGCGGCACTCCCTCAGTATTGTCCCTCTGACAGTGCGGCACTCCCTCAGTACTGTCCCTCTGACAGTGCGGCACTCCCTCAGTACTGTCCCTCTGACAGTGCGGCACTCCCTCAGTACTGTCCCTCTGACAGTGCGGCACTCCCTCAGTACCGCCCCTCCGACAGTGCGGCGCTCCCTCAGTACTGTCCCTCTGACAGTGCGGCACTCCCTCAGTACTGTCCCTCTGACAGTGTGGCACTCCCTCAGTACTGTCCCTCTGACAGTGCGGCACTCCCTCAGTACTGTCCCTCTGACAGTGCGGCGCTCCCTCAGTACTGTCCCTCTGACAGTGCGGCACTCCCTCAGTACTGTCCCTCTGAAAGTGCGGCACTCCCTCAGTACTGTCACTGGAGTGTCAGCCTAGATTTTTTTGGTGCTCAGGTCTCATGGAGTGGGAATTGAAACCCACGATCTTCTGACTTCGAGACGAGAACGCTACCCACTGAGCCACAGCTGACACGAGATGTGATGAAGCTTATAATTACTGCATCTCTTATATTTACAATGGGACCATTTATAAAACTTATTTCAGTTATCCTTTTCCCTTTCTTTAGCCCTCCCATGGCACAAATATTTTGCTGACCAAGAACATAGGAATTCGCTGATTCTAAACCTCCTGTTCTCCTAGCCTTGAGATTGTTCTCCATGGGAACGACCAAACAAATTTGCATTTATATCGCGCCTTTCACAACTTCAGGACGTCCTGAAGCGCTTTATAGCCAATGAAGTACTTTTGAAGTGTGGTCACTCTTATAATGTAGGGGGTTACAGCAGCCGATTTGCAGTCGGCAAGATCCCACAAACAGCACTGTCCCCACCACTTAAAACATCCATGTTTAAAATGGGCCGTCACTTACATGGCCAAAGAGTGATACCCATTAACCATTTGCACTAACGGCAAATTCAAAGTTGCCGGTCTTAAGTGCTCTGTTAATTGTGGGCAGAAACAGCTGTGCTCACTCACTGGCTGGCACCTCATTGAGATGCACTGAATGTAAAAAAAGAGCCTCATTGAGGTTCTGGCTACATTTAGCACATGCTGCAGTGTGAACTTTAACTCTCCTCTCTGTGGCAGTCTTTAAAGCTGTAAAATACAAATTCTACTCAGCAGCTGCTCAACTATTAATGCTATCACGTTATACCATCCATCGCGTATAGCGGGCAAATCACGTGCGCACAAATGCGCCCACTGTACGTGGTGGGGACTGTGCTGAGATAATGAACGGATAATCTGTTTCTTACTCATGTGGGTTAAGGGATACACATTGGACAGGACACCAGGAGAACTCCCCTGCTCTTCTTCGAAATAGCGCTGTGGGATCTTTTATGTCCACCTGAGAGGGCAGAGGGGGCCCCGGTTTAATGTCTCATCAAAAAGACATCACCTCCGACAGTGCTGCACTCCCTCAGTACTGCACTGGAGTGTCAGCCTGGATTATGTGCTCAAGTCTCTGGAGTGGGACTTGAACCCACAACCTTCTGACTCCGAGGTGAGAGTGCTGCCCACTGAGCCTGGAATTTCTCCTGATTTCCCAACCTTACTTCAGGTAAAACCCCAGAGAAAGGGGTTTACTGCCAATCTTCTACTGAAGTTACAGCAGGTGATCGGGAAAAACTGAGAAAATTCTACTCCCTGATCTCCACTCAGCACCTCCCTCTAATGACCTGTTAAGATTAAAAACTCCTTTTGTGCAGAGTAAACATAAAGTTGCATTCTGGATTGTATTAGTTTTGTTAATCTTTCAGTCAGCATTGCTTTAGGAAACAAATAGTGGCTCCCAGTGAGGGCGACTGATCGCCATTCCACCCCTGATTGTACATACAGCTTGACACCAGCAGGGAGCAGCACTGGAGTGAGAGATTGGCTGCATTTGTTGGCAGTGCTGCAGGTTCGATCCAATCCACAAACTGCACAGGTAAGAGTAATTTCCCCTTTAACTAAGTTAACCCCTAAATATCATGAAGCAACCCTGAAAGGCTTGCAAGGTAGCGATGGTTGCATTTAAAGGGACATGGCCAATTTAAAGTAAAATTGCCTTATATGGGGATATAAATTACTGAGGCTGTGAGCACTCCGGAAACCCGGCCTTCAAACAGCGACCGCTACAGGTCACAACCAGCAAGGTAAGGGTTTAAACTATACTCACCTGAATGTGGAGCAGGGAGCAGGAGGGCTCCCACCTCCCGACCCCACATTAAAAAAACACGGTCCACTGCCAGAAACCCCTCGCCCACCTCCCCCTCCCCCTTCCCCACCGCTCCTCCTCCCCCTCCCCCACCCCTCCCCCTCTGCTCCCCCTCCCCCTCTCCCATCCTCACTGCTCCCCCTCCCCCCACTCTCCCTCCCCCTCCCCCACCGCTCACCCCCCCACTGCCCCTCCCCCTCTCCCACCACTCCCTCTCCCCCTCCCCTTCCCCACCCCCTCCCACACCACCTCCCCACCGCTCCTCCTCCCCCTCCCCCACCGCTCCCCCACCCCTCCTCCTCTGCTCCCCCTCCCCCTCTCCCACCCTCACCGCTCCCCCTCCCCCACCACTCCCCCTCCCCCTCCCCCACCACTCCCCCTCCCCCTCCCCCACCGCTCCCCCCCACTGCCCCTCCCCCTCTCCCACCACTCCCTCTCCCCCTCCCCTTCCCCACCCCCTCCCACACCACCTCCCCACCGCTCCCCCTCCCCCGCTGCCCCGTCCCCCCACCCCCTCCCCCTCCCCCTCCCCCTCCCCCACCACTCCCCCTCCCCTCCATTTCCCCACCCCCTCCCCACTGCTACCCCTCCCCCCACTGATCCCCTCTCCCTCCACCGCTACCCCTCCCCTTCCACTGCTCCCTCCTCCTGCTCCACCACTCACCCCTCCCCCTTCGCTCCACCTCCCCCTTCAGGCGAGTCGGGCGGGGGCGGAGGAACGCACAATGCTCAACGAGCATGTCCGAATTTCCTATATTTGCTGCTCCCAGGTGGAGGAACAGGAAGTGTGTGTGAGTGCGTGAGAGTGAGTGAGGAGTGTGTGTGTGTGTGTGTGTGTGAGTGTGAGTGAGTGTGTGTGGGAGTGAGTGTGAGTGTGTGAGTGTGAGTCTGAGTGTGAGTGTGTGAGCATGTGTGTGAGTGTAAATGAGTGCGTGTGAGTATGTGTATGTGAGTGTATGAGTGAGTGAGTATGTGAGTGTGTGAGTGTGTGTGTGAGTGTGTGTGTGTGGAGTGAGCGAGTGTGTGAGTGTGTGAGGATGTGAGTGTGTGTGTGAATGTGTGGGAGTGAGTGAGGAGTGTGTGTGTGTGTGAGAGTGAGGAGTGTGTGTGAGTGTGAACGAGGAGTGTGTGTGAGTGTATGTGAGGAGTGTGAGTGAGTGTGCAAGAGTGAGTGTGTGAGTGAGTGTGTGAGAGTGTGTGAGAGTGAGGAGTGTGTGAGTGTGTGTGTGTGAGAGTGAGGAGTGTGTGTGTGAGAGCGAAGAGTGTGTGTGAGTGTGAATGAGGAGTGTGTGTGAGTGTGAACGAGGAGTGTGTGTGAGTGTATGTGAGGAGTGTGAGTGAGTGTGCAAGAGTGAGTGTGTGAGTGAGTGTGTGAGTGTGTGTGTGAGAGTGAGGAGTGTGTGAGTGTGTGTGTATGAGAGTGAGGAGTGTGTGTGTGAGAGCGAAGAGTGTGTGAGTGTGAATGAGGAGTGTGTGTGAGTGTATGCGAGGAGTGTGAGTGAGTGTGCAAGAGTGAGTGTGTGAGTGAGTGTGTGAGTGTGTGTGAGAGTGAGGAGTGTGTGAGTGTGTGTGTGAGAGCGAAGAGCGTGTGTGAGTGTGAATGAGGAGTGTGTGTGAGTGTATGCGAGGAGTGTGAGTGAGTGTGCAAGCGTGAATGTGTGAGTGCGTGTGCGTGAGTGTGTGTGTGAGAGTGAGGAGTGTGTTTGTGTGTGTGTGAGAGTGAGAGTGAGCAGTGTATGTGTGTGTGTGTGAGAGTGAGAGTGAGCAGTGTATGTGAGTGTGTGTGAGAGTGAGTGTGTTAAATGAAGAAAGAGCGCTTGTCTCAGATTTCTGAACCATATACAGCTACGACTCACTTCTCATCTCTACCCATTCTGTTGTTTGTTCACTTTGCAGTGTGAGCTGGATAGGATAACAACACTGTGCAGACGGGTTCGGTAACTTAATCGGAATTTGACACCCTGATAAAACAGGAGCTTATTCCTCATTCCTTTACACGCCAAAATTCCACTACATTCAAATCACTGCAGCCTCTTGATACATTACAGTGAGAGTTGGCCAAGAAATTCTTCACAGTCTCCTGTCAGTATAGCTCCGATCAATTACAAGCCTTCTGCCACATACACCCCGACAGGCTAACGTAAACAGGAGCTGATTATCTTCACTGCCTGCGGGTTTTTGGCTCCCTTGTCTTTAAAATTGCCAACTCAACTCTGCGACTGATTATATTTTTCTGCTACCAATGATTGAGAATGGGAGCGATTCTGTCAGCTCTCTCGCCGAGCCAATGAATCCAGGGGGAGAGCAGGAGGTTCCTGGATATTGTGCGGTTGCTGTGGAGACCAATTTCAAATAAAGGAGGTCACTCAAAGATTTTGAGATCTAATAGATAACTTTCAGCAGATAAGCACGGATTAGTTCCCTGTGCTGCATCTGTTAAAATCGTTAAACAGCAATTCATAGATGTCAAGAATGATCCTGAGGGTAAGTAAGCATCGTTCTAATGGCTGGTGTGGTTCAATAAATGTAACCATCTTATAGCATAAGAAATAGGAGAAGGACTAGGCCATTCGGCCCTGCGAGCTTGCTCTGCCAAAGTCTCAGTGCTCTGAATCCAAGTTCTTCATGGTTTTATTTTAGTTGGGCTCATCAAGAACTCGGGGAAGGGAAGGCTTTTCACTTTAGGTACCTGTCTGAGCATTAAGTGCTCCCAGAACAGCTATGACACAGTTGGATGCAGAGTAAAGCTCCCTCTACTCTGCCCCCAACTACTTTACTCCAGCAGTGTGCATTCCCTGCTGCAAAGGTGTGACCTTTTTCCATTTCCCACAATGAGGGGAGTTTTAGTTGAGGTGTTCAAAATGATGAAGAGTTTTGATAGAGTAAATAAGGAGAAGCTGTTTCCACTGGCAGGTGGGTCGGTAACCAGAGGACACAGATTTAAGATAATTGTCCGAAGGAATGAGAGGGGAGATGAGGAAAAAATCTTACGCAGCGAGTTGTTGTGATCTGGAATGCGCTGCCTGAAAGGGCGGTGGAAGCAGATTCAATAACTTTCAAAAGGTAATTGGATAAATACTCGAAGGGGAAACATTTGGGGAAAGAGCAGGGGGGAGTGGGACTAGTTGGAGAGCTCTTTCAAAGAGCTGGCACAGGCTCGATGGACCGAACGGCCTCGCTTTGTGCTGTTTGATTCTATGATATGCTGAGTGAGATGGCCAATTCATGTAATTTAGGGCCGTTTGGTGCTGGTGAGCTAACAGATGGAATTTCCATCCCGTCTCTGAGCTGGATTTGAACCTTGGCTCCAGAGATTAAAAAACAGAGAACCTGAAATGTATTGTCGTTACATATTGGTAATTGATCACTAGAGGGTTCCCCGACGAGGGCAAGCATTCCTTCAGTGCTCTCCTCTTATACTGAATGTTAGATCCAAGGAGAATCATAGAATCTTACAGCACAGAATGAGGCCATTCGGCCCATCGTGCCTGTGCCGGCTCTTTGAAAGTTATCCAATCTGCTTCCACCACCAGAGAGTTTGAAATAATAGCAGCCATTATATCGCCACACCAACTTGAGTGTTTATTGGACATCAGACCACTCAATCCACCATTCATTGATTTTATTGCGTACAAGGGCTGATTGAATGTCCAACTGTGATAAAAACCACCAGTACAGAGACACGCAGGTCAATGGCCGGTTACCCAGCAGTTCCGATAATGTATTTATTTTGTATCGAACGCCTCTGTCGTTCTCATTTGAAGGAGAAGGTGGACTGCAAGGCTGGCCCCTGGAAGACCAAGGCTACCTTAGTACTGGCCACGCAAGCACTGACTGCTGCCATCCTCGCTGGTTCGGACACATTTCCCCGGGGCTCTCACCGCGCCGCAGCAGGCCAGCAATCTGTGCTCCAGCAGATTGCTCCGGATGCTGAAGTGTTGCCCCATGGGAGTGCCAGTGTGTCGGTCGAGCAGGGAGTTGCTGTCCTCTCTCAAGATGACAGCATTCCTGCTGCCACCACTGTCACTTCTCCACTGCACTTGCCACCGCCTATAGGCCAGACTGCTGCCGCCCATGCAGAGTTGGCGCAGTCTGCAGCCAGGCCCTCCAGGTCCAGAGCTGGTCGAGGCCATCCCTCAAGGGCATCTGCAGTCTCAGGTTCTGACAATCAGCAGCCTTCCACCAGCCTTGCTGCAGCCACTGGGGCCCCATTACGGAGGAGCAGTAGAGTGGGAAGGGGGGTAGTGCGCAAGGGAAGGAGATCACCCTCGAAGGGCAAAAAGTAGGAGGTGTGGCAAAATGTTGGTCAATTTTTATTAAAGGGCAAGGTTCGTGGTCAAACTTTTGTTTCGTGTTTTGGACATTCTCCAGGTTGTGAGAACCAGTTATGTTAATGAATGTTTTTTTGTGTTTCTTTCTATTAGTTTGTCATGAAGAAATGACACACACAGAGTTTGTAAAATAAATAAGTTTTTGTATTCAAAATTTACTTGTTTGGTCTTTGGAATCATTGCTGCCTTGGCCGGCTTAGGGGTTGCGGGTTGGTTTCATTCATGTTGTTCTCAATGGCAGAAGCCATTTCCTCAGCAGGGGCCTAGAAGCGACTTGCTATCAGCCGTTGACAGACGGCCCTTCCAGTTTCTACATTGTGGGCCTCCCTCCCGCCTTGGTGCTGCTGATGATCATCCTCCTCCTTTTCCTCCTCCCCTTCCTCCTCCTCCTCCGGTGGTGCTCCAAGGCCTGGTGACATTGGCTGGGTCCTGAGGATTGCCAGGTTATGCAGCATGCAGCACACAACTAAGAAGAGGGAGACTCGCTCAGGCGAGTACTGCAGGGCTCCTCCTGAGTGGTCCAGACAGCGGAAAAGCTGCTTGAGCAGGCCGATTGTGTGCTCAGAACGATGTTCCTGGTGGCAAGATGGCTCTTGTTGTATCGTAGCTCAGCAGGGGTGTTGGGGTTACGGAGCGGTGTCATCAGCAAGGTGCACAGTGGGTAACCCTTGTCCCCGAGAAGCCAACCACCTGGGTGATGCAGTGCCTGGAAAAGGTCTGCCACAGAAGTCTGGCGCAGGATGAATGCATTGTGGCTGCTGCCAGGATAGCGGGCATTGACGGTGAGTATCAGCTGTCTGAGGTCACAGACCAACTGGACGTTTAAGGAGTGGTAGCCCTTTCGGTTGCGGAAATCCTCTGCATTCTCAAGCGGTGCACGCAATGCCACATGTGTGTAGTCAATGGCACCCTGCACCATGGGGAAGCCCGCTATCCTCGCAAAGCCCATAACGCATTCATGCTGCTTGGCCGGGGTCATGGGGAAAGAGATGTACTGTCATTTCCTTTTATACAGGGCATTTGTCACCTCCCGGATACAACAATGGACCGCGAACTGGGAGATATTGGCGACGTCCCCAGTAGATGCTTGAAAGGAGCCGGTGGCATAAAAGTTCAGAGCCACTGTGACCTTCACTGTCACCGACAGTGATGTCCTGGTCCTCAGTAGAGGCTGCAGATCTGGCTGAAGCAGGTGGCAGAGCTCAGTGACCACCTCCTTGCTGAAGCGCAGCCTTTGCAAACACTGCTCCTCAGACAAATTAATGTAGGAGAATTGTTGGCGAAATACCCTGGGAGGGTAAGGTCTCCTGTACAGAGGCCTGTTGGCCCTCCTCCCTCTGGCCATGACTGCCACTCTCTCTCTGCGTCTCTGTGGCCTCCGAATCTGCAGGCATAGGACGACGCCCCAAATCAGTGCAGCCCCCATAGTCTCTTGGCAATCAAAGTAATGAAGGTCAAAAACAAAAGTACTTGCAAAGTGATGCTCAGTAACAAAAACGACTTCACACAGCGTTGACTCTATGCAGAAGTCTCTCGCTCTCTCTCTCAGAATCTCTCTCTGTGGCAGAACGAGTGGTGCAAAAATGTCTACCACAGAAAAAGCCAGGAAGAGGCCACCTTTAAATAGCGCCCGTCCAACCCCACAGCGACTGGGAAACGTTCCAGTCTACCTGTTGTTGCTTGCGCCAGGCGGAAAGGAGGGGGGCGCCACTCAATATCAGGTCCGGGGCGTCACAAGGGCATTGCACGCTCGAATGACGTCAAGATCTGCGTGCGCAGGAGATCGGGCGGTATTGTTTAGCGCCGCCACAAAATGTCTGGTCAATTTCGCGAGCGGCGCAGATATCGCCGCGCCCGGGCGCTAGTTGCTTTGCGCCCCATTAGCGCCCTCTTAAGGCACTAATGGGAGGCAGAAACCAACTGAATTTTTCCCCCTATTTGTTTTCTGGGAATGTCTGAATGGGAGGAGAATGGAGTTGTAACAAAGCCCAGAACAGATCGTGCTTTCTGTATCTGTTGCTAAGGGATGGGGTCCCAGGTGGTTGGCTCATAGCAGAAAGCAAACTCTAAACTTAAAGGGGCACTGTTTTCTTGGCAATCATTTAGACCCGCCTTGTTTTGCTCACTCACACAGCAACATCATAAATTACAATGAATTGCATTTCTTGCATGTGATCAATCATGATGACAATGATGCCTTCACCCTGCACTCCAAAAAATATACGGTTTGCTGAACACGTCCAGGCAGTGCCTCTACAGTAGAAGCTGATACAGGCTTTCCATCTCTGATTGATGCTGGGTCATTTCTCTCCTCCACAAATATCATCATCTCTTGGGCTGTATAGTGCTTGGAGGATGATAGCAAGGTTATCTCCCACTGTTAGTGCAACAGATGGACGACCTCTGCTTCCTATAGGGAGCATAAATAATAAAGTGCCGAGAGTTAACTCAGACTCAGGAGCCTGTTAGAAAAGAAAAAAGAAAGAATTGCATTTATATAGCCCCTTTCACAAACAATGAAGTACTTTTTGAAGTGTAGCCGCTGTTGTTCTGTAGTTAATGCAACAGGCAACTTGCACACAGCAAGCCCCCACAAACAGCAATGAGATAAATGACCAGATAATCTGCTGTTAGGTGTTGATTGAGGGATAAACATTGGCCAGGACACCGGGGAGAACTCCCCCGCTCTTCTCAAAATAGTATCATAGGATTTTTTACGCCCACCTGAAAGAGCAAATGGGGCCCCGGTTATAGGCCTAGAAATTGGGTATAGCCTCGCTTGAGGCGTTAGAACTGGCGGAGCGCTAAGTTTATAGCCAGACGAAAGTTATCGCTGCCTGGCGAGATATTGGGTTGCATCGCCCCCAAAGTGGATTGAGGCGCTAATTCAGCCGTTGCACGGTGCTCTTAAGGTGCAAAAGGTCAGGCGCTACTCAATATCGACGCGGACGGGCGCAGCGCAGGTGATCTCAATTACGGGAAACCACGAGACCTCCAGGCGCCAGCCGGCTCTTAAAGGGGTGGATCAGTCAGCTTGAGCTTCAACACCCAACGCCCTGTAGGCCTCAGATTCGGCGCTCGCCCTTGTCTGGCGGTACAAAGTTGTTCAGCATGGAGAAGGTTAGACAGAGAGCAGAGCGCTTCAGCACTGAGGCTCTGGACCACTTGGTGGCTGCAGTTGAACGCCGTCGAGAGGTCCTGTATCCGGATAATGGCAAGAGGCCGAATCAGAAGGCTTACCGACGATCTTGGAGGGAGGTTGCTGTGAGGGTCAACTCCAGCAGCATGGCGACCAGGACCCCTGTTCAGTGCAGGAAGAAATTCAACGACCTCACACGGATCGTTAGGGTGAGTGATGGTTTAGCAATCTTCTGATTCCCTCCATCTGCAGTTGACTTCGGGCACCCTGCTGCAATGATGCCCAATGGCCATCTGTCAGCATGCACCCATGGCCCTTTCTGGGCACACACATGGACAGATGTCTCAAGGCCTCATGTAAGGGCTCTTGCACCATGGGGGGCATGCGATGATCTCTCAAGGCCTCATGTAAGGGCTCTTGCACCATGGGGGGCATGCGATGATCTCTCAAGGCATCATGTTACAGAACTTCCCCTTCTTTTCCCTGCAGTCCAAGCTGGCGATGATCCGGAAGGAGCAGCGTCGAACCGGTGGCGGACCTCCACAAGTGGTCACTCTCACGGATCTGGAGGAGAGAGTGCACCAGATACTTGGAGGACGTCTGTCTGGTCCTGTGACCACTGCATCTGCCGACCCCATTACTGACAGCGAGGGTAAGACTCTCACCTTTTTCACCTGTTGCCTTCCACTTGGTCCCCCCGCCAGCATGCATCCTCAGTGTGCAGCCATGTCAGAGCCTTGCCGCAATCTGGCATGCCTTTCAGCAAAGCTGTCCTTTTGCTAAAGCCACTCTTCCATCTCCCACTTTCAGATGAAGCAGCACCAACTCGGGCTCAATGCGCTGAAGCTGCCAGTGCCAGTGCCACCGGAGGCGAGGACCAGGAGGAATCCGGACCAGCCGTTGCAGAATCCGGGGAGCTGACACATCTACAGACTGGGGATAGTAGTCCCCTGGAGGGGACGGGGGGGGGGGCTCCGAGGATGAACCAGTTGCCGGACCAAGCGGCATGCAGCAACGCACGGGGGATAGGCAAGTTCGGCCACCGTCTCCCCGGAGGGCAAGGCAGGTTGTTATGACTGCTGCACAGAGTGCAGATGAGGTGCGTCGCCTGGCTGAGATGAGCAAACAGGCCCGGGTCAGACACACGGAGCTGATGGCTGCAGTGGAGAAGATGCCTGAG
This sequence comes from Somniosus microcephalus, assembly GCF_052327205.1. Lineage (NCBI taxonomy): Eukaryota > Metazoa > Chordata > Chondrichthyes > Squaliformes > Somniosidae > Somniosus > Somniosus microcephalus. The sequence goes on from NC_141008.1 coordinate 10,693,041, forward strand.
TCAATAGATTCATTGGCTAAGAGTATGTTGGACTTCGGGGCAACAATGGAGAGGACTCTCCAGGGTTTTGGGGCAACAATGGACAGGACTCTGCAGGTGTTCGGGGCAACAATGGACAGGTCTATCCAGGGCTTCGGGGCAACAATGGACAGGACTATCCAGGGCTTTGGCCCAACAATGGAGAGGACTGTCCACGGCTTTGAGTCGGCTATGGAAAGGACTGTTCAGGGCTTCGGACAATCCCTGGAAAGGTCTGTGCAGGGCTTGTCCGAGGCAGTGGAGCGGTCGGCACCTGGCTTGTCCGAAGCAATGGGAAGAACTGTCCAGGCCTTCTCCGAAGCACTGGCACCTGGCACACAGGTCCTCACTGTTGCCACGCAGTCACTTGCTGGGCTCCTCCACACCCAGATTGAGGCAACGCGATCTCTCACTGCAGCCACCCTCTCTGCATCAGTTAGGATCACCCCGGGCCCTTCCAGTCCCATACAAGGCCAGCAATCAGTGGAGCATGCGATTGTGGCGGATGAGCCGAGCCGCTCCCCTCAGATAGCCAGTGTGTCGTCCGACCATGGTGCAGGTGTCCTCTCTCGGCAGGAGACCACTGCACATGCCAGCGCTGGGACGTCTGCATTGCAGCTGCCACCACCTGCAGGCCACACTGCTTCCAGCCATGGTCACATCAAGCATCCTGTGTCCGCACCCTCCAAGCCCAGAGGTCGGCCAGGCCGTCCCTCAGGGGCTTCTGCGCTTCCAGACAGTCAGCAGGCGTCCCCCAGCCTTGAGGCCGCCACTGGGCTCCAATTATGTAGAAGCAGCGGGGAGGGAAGGGGCCGGGCGCGAAAGAGAAGTCATTCTCCCTCAAGGGGCCAGTTGTAGAGGGAGGTGCTGAGACCTTTTTTTGTCCAAATGCAAGGACACCCTCACCTGTTGTTATATTTGCAGAAGGTTTGTTGAGTTTTGCGGCTTTGCCGAACAGTTCACAGTTATTTCGAAAGTTATGGTTTCTGTTGACATTACGTTGTTTAGCTGTAATGAAAGACTTTTGTGCCAATAAACAGAAGTTTCAATGTGGCATGGTGCATGTGACTAGTTTCAGTGATGCTGGCATTCAGAGGCCCTCAAACACCCAAAGTGCGCATGAGTTAAGACTCTCATCATTCCGCCACAGGGGTCTCGACACGAGTCCAGATGAGCCTCTGACGTATGGCCCTTCCACTTTCAGCAGCCCTTCCATCTTCCTCCTCCTCCTCCTCCTCCTCCACCTGCTCTTCCTCCTCCTCCTCCTCCTCCGCCTGCTCTTCCTCCTCCTCCTCCTCCTCCGCCTGCTCTTCCTCCTCCTCCTCCTCCTCCTCCGCCTGCTCTTCCTCCTCCTCCTCCTCCTCCTCCTCCGCCTGCTCTTCCTCCTCCTCCTCCTCCTCATCCGCCTGCTCTTCCTCCTCCTCCTGCTCCTCCTCCTCCTCCTCCGCCTGCTCTTCCTCCTCCTCCTTCTCCTCCTCCTCCTCATCCGCCTGCTCTTCCTCCTCATCCTCCTCCTCCTCCTCCTCCTCCGCCTGCTCTTCCTCCTCCTCCTGCTCCTCCTCCTCCTCCTCATACTCCTCCTCCTCCGCCTGCTCTGCTGGTCATTGAGGGACAGCTGGAATTGGCTGGGTGTGTCGATTCGCCAAGTTGTGGAGCATGCAGCAGACGACGACGATGTGTCCCACTTGCTGCGGCGAGTACTGCAGGGATCCCCCCGAGTGTTCCAGACATCGGAAATGCTTTTTGAGAACACCAATAATGTGCTGTTTACTGTGCCTGGTCGCCTGATGGCCGCTGCTGATCAGCTCTTCTGCTGGGGTGTCGGCCACACGGAGTGTTGTCATCAGCCATGGCCAGAGAGGATAGCCCTTGTCCCCAGTAAGCCAGCCTCGTCCTCGAGGCAGCCCCTCAAAAAGGTGACAAACTGAGGTCAACCGCAGGATAAAGGCATCGTGGCTGCACCCTGGGAAATGCGCGGTGACTGCCATGATGATTTGGCGGTGGTCACAGACCAGCTGCATGTTGAGGGAGTGCAACCCCTTGCGGTTGCGGAAGTCCTAAGGATGATGGCATGGCGCCCTCAAAGCCACGTGTGTGCTGTCAGACGACCCCTGCACCATGGGGAAGTCCGCAATAGAAGTGACACCCTGCGCGCCCTCCGCCTGCTTGTGCAGGGTCTGAAGGAAGGTCATGATTTGACGCCTTCGCCTATAAAGGGCTTCTGTAACTTGCGGGATGCAACAGTGGACTGCAACCTGAGCGACAGTCGCAATGTCCCCAATGGCTGACTGAAAGGATCCATTGGCATAAAAATGGAGGCTATCAGTCAGTTTAGCCATCACGGACAGAGAGGTTCTGCAGCGTTCACGCGGCTGCAGATCCTGACCAAACAGATCAGTAACAATGTCCCTCCAGATTCGGAGCCTTCCCAAACATTGCTCCTCCGACATGTCAAGGCTTGTCACCTGCTGCCTAAAGACCCTCGCAGCTTCCCGTCGGATTGGCCGACCTCCATTGCCCCTCCTCCTTCTGGCCAATCCCGGCCCTCTCTCCCACCGTCTCTCTGCCCCTTCACAGTGTTGGCCGATGATGCCGTCGCCCGCCAAACAAACTCTCATTCCGATGCCAATTGGTCAAAAGGCTTTTAGGTGTAGTGCTGCAAGTGCTTCGGACAGGTTTGAAGGACCCAAGTACTGTAAAGCTACATTCCCAGAACTCCGCTCCACATTAGCTCGCCAACTCTCTCTGGCAACGATCGCAATGAGCAGGCCAAGTGGCAGAAGATTCTGCACTGAAGCTGTCCGCTTTAAATAGCGCCCCCCTACTCCGAGAAGGGCCTGTTAGCCCTCCTTCGAACTGTCACTAATAGCGCTGGGCGCTAAGGCTCCGGGCGCCACCCAATATGCGCTCAGGCGATCCTAGAAGGCGTTGCACACTGAAATGACGTCATGAACTGCTTGCGCTCGCGGGCGCGCGCAAACACTTAGCGCAGGCGCTAAATGTATCGTCAATATCTGAGTTGTCGCTATCTTCATAGCGTCCGCCCCAACATAGGGCATCGCCCCAATTCTAGGTCTCTTTAGGCGCTCAGCGCCAGCGCTACCAACCCAATTTCTAGGCCATAATGTCTTATCCGAAAAATGTCACCTATAACAGTGCAGCACTCCCTCAGTACTGCACTGACCAGTATCCCAGTGTTACACAGTGACAGACCTGTACCCACCAGTACTGTATCCCAGTGTTACACAGTGACAGACCTGTACCCACCAGTAAATGGGGGAATTTGGGACGGCAACAGTAAATGGGGAAATTAGGGAGACTCGATGATGGTGCTGCCATTGAAGATAAAGATGAGATGGCTGGGCTCTCACACATTGGAGATGGTTATTATCTGGCACTTTTGTGGTATGAATGTTCCTTGCCACTTAGCCTAGATGTTGCTCAGTTCCTGCTGCTTCATTATTGGAACATTTGTCAATAAAAAAATGATAGAATTTATGGCCTAGAAATTCAGTAAGGCGCTGGCAGCTTTGCGGCCAGTTACCGCCCAAAGAGGGCTTCTGCGCCAATAGAGGAGTTTGCGCTGATATTCAGCGCAGCGGTAATGGCGGCGGTAGCCGTTAGCGCTGCGCCGGCACCGATGACGTCATCGGTGTGCGCAGTGCCCCGCTACCGCCCCGCTACCGGCCCGACCCCCATATTGAGTTGCGGCCGCCTCTTCCGCAGCGGCCGCAAACAGCGACCAGAAAACGGGGCCGTACTGTAGCCTTAGTGGGGCGCTTTAAGGTGGAGGTGCGGCCGGCCGCCTTTTCGGCGGCCGCCTGCCCACACCTCCTTCCCCGGCCTCCTCCACCACCCCCCCCCGCGGCATTGCCGGCTGCTTTCCGTGAACCCGGCACTTCTCCGTGGTGCCGGGCTCATTTGCCGGCACTATCCAGCGGCGATCTCCCCGTTGCAGGCACCTCCCCCTTAAGAGAAGGAGGAGGCCTGCAGTACCGCAGCCTGCCGCTCCGCAGCGGGTGGCGCAGCGGCGCCTAGAGCGCTGAAATTCGGTTTCAGCGCCCCAAGCGGGTGCGGGCACACCCTGGAATTGCGCCCGGTTCCGACTTGGGGCGCAAAAACTGAATATCTGACGGCCGCAACTGGCTCCGCGCTCAGCGCTAACTTTTGGGCGCACGCCAGCTGGCGGGCCCAAAGTGAATTTCTAGGCCTATATTTCTATAATGTCTTTCACGACCTCAGGACGTCCCAAAGTGCTTCACAGCCAATGAAGTACTTTGTTGAAGTGTAGTTACTGGGTTGTAATGCAATGCTCCCTTAAATTTATTTTTGGGTGCAGCGGCCCCTTTAAGGGGCAGCAGGGCCCGTTCAAAATACCACGTGTGCATGGTTTATCCCATTCAAAAGTCAGGGAGCCGGCTGTACAGGAGCTCTGGAGCACTGCGTGGCTTAACGGGAACATTGTTGTAATGTAGGAAATGTAGTCGCCAATTTGCACACAGCAAGGTCCCACGAACAGCAAAGTGATAAATGACCAAATAATCTTTCTTTTAAGTGTTGGTTGAGGGGTAAATATTGGACAGAACTCTCCTACTCGTCTTTGAAATAGTGCCAAGAGAACTTTTACATCCACCTGAGAGGACAGACTGACCCACAGATTCATGTTTCATCTGAAAGACGGCATACCTGGCAGTGCAGCACTCCCTCAGCACTACACTGGACTGGCGGCCGGGATTTTATGCTCAAGTTCCTGGAGTGGGATTTGAAACCACCACCTTCTGACTCAGAGGCAAGAGTGCTGCCCAGTGAGCTGTCTGACACTCTGAATGGATCTGAACACTGTGGAACTGTCTGCAACAGCCCCACTTTTGACCTTATGACATATGAAAGACCATTGATCGAACAGCTGAAGATGGGTGGCATGGCAGAGGACTTCAGGTCCAGTCCACTCGCAGTTAGACGTAAGTAGGAGTGAAACTGAGGGAAGGGGAGGAAGAATAGCATGAAGGGGGAGGGGAGGAGGAAGTGAAGGGGAAGGGAAGTGAAGCAATGAGGAGGAGAAGGAAGGGGTCAGGAAAATGGATGGCAATGAAGATGAGTGGGAAATGAATGACAATGAAGGGAGAAGGAAGGGGACAGAATCTGGGACCAACACCTTGGAGTGGGGGAAGGAAGGAGAATGCCAGCATTAGCTGAAGGGGAGGGGAAGATTGCTTTCTTGAACTGGATTGGAGGAGAGAAGAGTATGAAGTTGAAGGGGATGGGGGATAAACATAGAAACATAGAAACATAGAAGATAGGAGCAGGAGTAGGCCATTCGGCCCCTCGAGCCTGCTCCGCCATTCAATGAGATCATGGCTGATCATCCAAATTCCTGCTTTCTCCCCATATCCCTTGATCCCTTTAGCCTTAATAAATATATCAAACTCCTTCTTGAATATATTTAATGAATTGGCCTCAACTGTCTTCTGTGGTAGAGAATTCCACAGGTTCACCACTCTCTGGGTGAAGAAATTCCTCCTCATCTCAGTCCTAAATGGCTTAACCCTTATCCTTAGACTGTGACCCCTGGTTCTGGACACCCCTACCATCGGGAACATCCTTCCTGCATCTAGTCTGTCTAGTCCTGTTAGAATTTTATAAGTTTCAATGAGATCCCCTCTCATTCTTCTAAACTCTAGCGAATATAAGCCTAATCGACCCAATCTCTCTTCATACGTCATTCCTGCCCTCCCAGGTATCATTCTGGTGAATCTTCGCTGCACTCACTCCATGGCAAGAACATCCTTCCTCAGATAAGGTGACAAAAACTGCACACAATACTCAAGGTGTGGTCTCACCAATGCCCTGTACAACTGCAGCAAGACATCCTTGCTCCTGTACTCAAATCCTCTCGCTATGAAGGCCAGCATATCATTTGCCTTCTTAACCGCCTGCTGCACCTGCATGCTTACCTTCAGCGACTGGTGCACAAGAACACCCAGGTCTCTTTGCACTTCCCCTTTTCCCAATCTACTGCCGTTCAGATAATAATCTGCCTTCCTGTTTTTGCCACCAAAGTGGATAACCTCGCATTTATCCACATTATACTGCATCTGCCATGCATCTGCCCAATCGCCCAACCTGTCCAAATCGTACAGGAGTTTCTCTGCCTCCTCCTCACAGCACACACGCACATCCAGCTTTGTGTCATCTGCAAACTTGGAGATATTACATCTAGTTCTCTCGTCTAGATCATTAATATATATTGTGAATAACTGGGGTCCTAGCACCAATCCCTGTGGTACCCCACTAGTCACTGCCTTCCACTCGAAAAAAGACCCATTTATTCCAACTCTTTGCTTCCTGTCTGCCAACTAGTTTTCTATCCAAGTCAGTACCACACCCCCAATCCCATGTGCTTTAACTTTGCATGCTAGTCTCTTATGCGGGACCTTATCGAAAACCTTCTGAAAGTCCAAATGCACCACATCCACTGGTTCTCCCTTATCTATTCTACCAGTTACATCCTCAAAAAATTCCAGTAGATTAGTCAAGCATGATTTACCTTTTGTAAATCCATGTTGACTTTGTCCGATCCTGTCACTGTTTTCTAAGTGCTCTGCTATTACTTCTTTTATGATGGACTCTAGCATTTTCCCCACTACCAATGTCAGGCTTACCGGTCTATAATTCACCGTTTTCTCTCTACCACCTTTTTTAAATAGTGGGGTTACATTAGCTACCTTCCAATCCATGGGAACTGTTCCAGAGTGTATAGAATTTTGGAAGATGACCAGCAATGCATCTACTATTTCTAGGGCCACTTCCTTAAGTACCCTAGGATGTAGATTATCAGACCCTGGGGATTTATTGGCCTACAATCCCATCAATTTCCCTAACACCATTTCCCTACAAATACTGATTTCATTCAGTTCCTCCCTCTCATTAGACCCTATGTCCCCCGACATCTCTGGGAGGTTATTTGTGTCCTTCTTTGTGAAGACAGAACCAAAGTATGTATTTAATTGGTCAGCCATGTCTTTGTTCCCCATTATAAATTACCCTGATTCTGAGTGCAAGGGACCTACGCTTGACTTTACAAATCTTTTTCTCTTCACATATCTATAGAAGCTTTTACAGTCAGTTTTTATGTTCCCTGAAAGCTTACTCTCATACTCTATTTTCCCCCTCTCGTTAATCCCTTTGTCCTCCTTTGCAGAATCCTAAACTGCTCCCAATCCTCAGGTTTGCTGCTTTTTCTGGCCAATTTATATGTCCTCTCCTTGGATCTTATGCTAGCCCTAATTTCCCTTGTTAGCCAATGTTGAGTCACATTTTTTGTTTTATTTTTATGCCAAACAGGGATGAACAAATTCTGTAGTTCATCCATGCGATCTTTAAATGTTTGCCATTGCCTATTCACCATCAACCCTTTAAGTAACATTCCCCAATCCATCCTTGCCAACTCGTGCCTCATACCATCATAGTTTCCTTTATTTAAATTCAGTACCCAAGTCTCTGAATCAACTACTTCACTCTCCATCTTAATGAAGAATTCTAACATATTATGATCGCTCCTCCACAAGGGGCCTCGCACAACAAGATTGCTGATTAATCCTTTCTCATTACATAATACCCAGTCTAAGATGGCCTGATCTCGAGTTGGTTCCTCGACATATTGGTCCAGGAAACCATCCCGTATACACTCTAGGAATTCCTCTTCCACAGTATTGTTACTAATTTGGTTAGATCAATCTATATGTAGATATTAAAGTCACCCATGATAACTGCTGTGCCCTTATTGCACGCGTCTCTTCTTCTTCTTCTTATGCAGTCCCTCGGAACCGAGGATGACTTACTTCCACATTAAAAATGAGTTTGCAGGTGACTCCTGAGTCCAATGCGGGACCTACGGTCTCTGTCACAGGTGGGGCAGACGGTGGTTGAAGGGGTGGGTGGGTGGGGTGCTTGGTTTGATGTGCGCTCCTTGCGCTGCCTGCGCTTGGCTTCCGCTTGCTCCCGGCGAAGAGACTCGAGGTGTTTGGCGCTTTCTTGGATGCTTCTCCTCCACTTTGTGCGGTCTTGGGCCATGGTGTCAATGGGGATGTTATACTTTTTCAAGGAGGCTTTGAGGGTGTCCTTGAAGCGTTTCGTCTGCCCACTTGGGGCTCTCTTGCCGTGCCGGAGCTCCGAGTAGAGCGCTTGTTTTTGGAGTCTTGTATCGGGCTTGCAGACAATGTGACCCGACAATCAGAGTTGATTGAGCGTGGTCAAAGCTTCGATGCTGGGGATGTTGGCCCGAGCAAGACCACTGACAATGGTGCGCCTATCCTGCCAATGGATTTGCAGGATCTTGCAGAGGCAGCATTGGTGGTACTTCTCCAGTGCTTTGAGGTGCCTGCTGTACATGGTCCATGTCTCTGAGGCATACAGCAGGGCGGGTACCTGCTCTGTAGACCATGAGCTTAGTGCAGGGTTTGAGGTACTGGTCTTCAAACACCCTCTTCCTCAGGCGACCGAAGGCTGCACTGGCACACTGAAGGCGGTGTGGTCCACGTTGTCCAAGGCCTTGTCGTGGATTTTGATAATCGGGGGGCAGCACTGTGTGGCAAGGGCAGGTTGGTAGAGGACCTTTGTCTTATGGATGTTTAGTGTAAGGCCCATGCTTTCGTATGCTTCGGTGAAGGTGTTGACGATGATTTGGAGTTCGATCTCCGAGTGAGCGCAGACGCAAGCGTCGCCTGCATACTGTAATTCGATGACAGAGTATGGGACGACCTTGGATCTAGACTGGAGGCGATGGAGGTTGAACAGTTTCCCGTTTGTTCTGTAAATTAGCTCCACTCCAGTGGGGACCTTACTGAGGGTGAGATGGATCATTGCAGCAAGGAAGATCGAGAAGAGCGTTGGTGCGATGACACAGCCTTGTTTGACCCCGGTTCGTACGTGAATTGGGTCTGTGGTGGAACCGTTGGTCAGGATCACAGCTTGCATGTCGTCGTGAAGCAGGTGGAGGATGGTGACAAACTTTTGATGGCAGCCGAATTTGAGGAGGACACTCCATAATCCCTCATGGTTGACAGTGTCGAAGGCCTTTGTGAGATCAAAGAAGGCCATGTACAGCGGTTGGTGCTGTTCCCTACATTTCTCTTGTAATTGTCGTGCGGTGAAGATCATGTCCATTGTGTCCCTTAGTGGGCGGAATCCGCATTGCGACTCTGGGAGGAGCTCTTCGGCCACTGGGAGAAGGCGATTGAGGAGGATTCTTGCGATAACTTTCCCTGTGGCAGACAGCAGGGAAACTCCTTTGTAATTACCGCAATCAGACTTGTCACCTTTCTTGAAGATGGTCACAATTACAGCGTCTCTGAGATCCCCTGGCTTGCTCTCCTCCTTCCAGATAAGAGAAATTAGTTCATGAATTCGCACCAGTGGTGCTTCTCCACCATGCTTTAGTGCCTCGGCAGGGATTCCATCTGTTCCTGAGGCCTTGTTGTTCTTCAGTTGTGGGATGGCCTTTTTTATCTCTAATTTCCCGTTTAATGCCATCCCAACCTCCGCATTACTGTTTGGGGGTCTGTATACAACTCCCACTAATGTTTTCTGCCCCTTGGTATTTCTCAGCTCTACCCATACAGATTCCACATCATCAGAGCTAATATCCTTCCTTACTATTGTGTTAATCTCCTCTTTAACCAACAATGCTAGCCCACCGCCTTTTCCTTTTTGCCTGTCCTTCCTGAATATTGAATACCCCTGGATGTTGAGTTCCCAGCCTTGGTCACCCTGGAGCCATGTCTCCGTAATCCCAATTATATCATATCTGCTTACTTCTATTTGTGCAGCTAATTCATCCACCTTATTATGAATGCTCCTCGCATTAAGACACAAAGCCTTCAGGCTTGTTTTTTTAACACTCTTAGACCTTGTAGAATTATTGTTTACTCCAGCCATGTTTGATTTAAACCCTTCATTTCTCTGACTGCCACTTTTGCTTTTCTCCTTCCTGTCTTTTGCTTCTATCCTTGCTTGCCTTTACTCTGTCTCCCTGCACAGGTTCCCAACCCCCTGCTATTTTAGTTTAAACCCTCCCCAACAGCACTAGCAAACACTCCCCCTAGGAGTGCCAGCTTGAACGAGGAGGTGAAAGAAGAGTGCAAGTTTGAATTGGGTTGGCGGGGTAGAGGAGTGCCAGGTGAAGTTGAGGAGGTGAGAGGGAGAAGACTACCAGAATGAACTGGGAGGGTTGGAGAAGGGAGTGTCTCTATAAAAGGTTGGGCAGTTTTTGGGGTGCACTGTCTCGGTGAACTGGGTCCAGAGGGGTTAGGGAAATTATAAGAACTGGGACAGTAGGGATTGGAAATGGTAGAGTGGCTGTTGAAGTAACTATTGAGGAAGTTTTCATTAGATTTAATTCTATTAATTATGAAAGAGTACTTAAAATTAACCAGAATGCACCCTTTTTAATGTTGTGGCAAAGCCACCAATGGACTCCTGCATAAATGTATAACTGCCTTTAACAGAGTGCTACAGCACCTATGTTTGTTTACTGTATGTAAATAGCCATTCTGGATAAGCCCTAGAATCAGCGCGATGACGTCATCATGTTGGCCACGTGACGCCCCGAACGGCGGGAAACGAGATGACGTCATGACGTCAGCGAGTGGGAGGTTCCCAACTCAGACCTCGTGAAACCAGCACCAGAAAAGACCTGTTGATTATTTCTCCTGCATGTAATTGTTTGTTCTCTAGTTTCTATTAAACTTCGTTTTATTATCAGACTGACTCGACCTCAGTGCTTCAGTTAGGGATCTGACGATTCCTACATTGGTGACCCCGAGACTTCGCGGAGGACGCGCAGAACAAAACAATGGATGTTAATGCAGCGACTTTGAAGCTCCCTCAATTTTGGGAACAACAGGCGGCCTCCTGGTTCGTCCAAGCGGAGGGTCAGTTCCAGCTTTGGAACATCGTGCTGGATCAGACCCGTTATCTTTACGTGGTCTCCGCACTGGACAGCTCGACGGCTGCACGGATCATCAGTCTGCTGGAGACCCCGCCCGTGGATAACAAGTATGATACGCTTAAGGCGCGACTTATGCAGGTTTTCGGCCTCACGAAAGCGGAGCGCGCGCGACGTTTACTCACACTGCCCGGGTTAGGCGACGCTAAGCCGTCTGAGTTGATGAGCCAGATGCTCCTTGGGTCTGAGCCGCAGTGTTTTCTGTTTCGGGAACTGTTCCTGAGCCAGCTCCCCGAGCAGGTGCAAGCAGCCCTCGCCAGGTCGGAGGCTATGGATGGTGTAGCGCTCGCGGCCGAAGCCGACACCATTTATGCGGTGATGCAGCAGTACTGTGCCACCTCGAAGCATCCCGCCCCGAAGAATCCCACCTCGGCGCCTCCACCGACCGGCCTCTGCTACTACCACGCCCGTTTTGGTCCAAAAGCCAGATGCTGCCGACACCCATGCAGTTTCGCGCCAACTGCACCGAGGAAGCAGCAGCACCGATTGCGTGAACGGAAGAACGACCCCGAGATCGGTTTCGTGTCTACGATGGCAGTTGGCTATTCCGGGAAATTATTGTATATCACCGACTCCATTTCGGGCCGGCGGTTTTTGTGCGACACGGGCGCTCAGGGCAGTATCCTTCCCACTTCGCTCCTCGACGTCAGGTCAGGGAGGCGCGGTTCTCCACTCCAGGCTGCCAACGGCAGTGCTATTCGTACGTTCGGGACGTGGCGGATCCAGGTGTGTTTCAGCGGGCAACTTTTCCACTGGGAGTTTATAACCGCCAAAATCGCATAGGCAATCCTTGGTGCTGATTTCTTCTGTACCAATGGCCTATTGGTTGATTTACGTAATCGCCGTCTGATTCATGCCACCACGTTTGCCTCCATCCCCTGTTTTCAGGGCTCAGGCATGCCCCACGTGAGTTCCTGCACCGTGCCGGCGCCCGACGACTTCACCCGCCTGCTTGGGGAATTTCCGGATCTCACTCGATCCACCTTCTCGGCGACGATCGCTAAACATGGTGTAGAACACCACATCGCGACGACCGGCCCCCCGGTTTATGCCCGGGCTCGACGGCTGGAGCCCAGTAAACTCGAGGCCGCGAAGGCGGAGTTCGCCACCATGGAGCGACTGGGAATTGTTTGCCGCTCGGATAGTCCCTGGTCGTCACCGCTTCATATCGTCCCTAAGCCCGGCGGTGGTTGGCGGCCCTGCGGCGATTATCGGCACCGCAATGAGGTCACGACTCCCGACCGGTACCCAATAGCGTACATCCAAGATTTCTCCGCTCATTTGGCAGGCAATTCGTTTTTTTCCAAAATCGACCTCGTCCGGGGGTACCATCAAGTGCCCGTCCACCCCCAGGACATCCAGAAGACGGCGGTCATTACCCCTTTTGGACTGTTTGAATTCCTCCGCATGCCGTTCGGACTCAAAAATGCAGCGCAGGTGTTCCAGCGCCTTATGGATTCAGTGCTGTGGGATCTTAAGTTTCTCTTTGTGTATCTCGATGACATCCTGGTCGCCAGTGCTTCGAAAGAAGAACATCTACAACACCTGCGCCTCCTTTTTCGACGCCTCCATCAGCATGGCCTTATAATCAACCCGAACAAATGTCAATTCGGACTGTGGCAGATAGACTTCTTGGGCCACCGCATCACTGCGGAAAGGGGCACTGCCGCTTCGGTCGAAGGTGGAGGCCATCGCTACTTTCCCGCACCCGCAATCCATTAAAGCGCTCCAGGAGTTCCTTGGTATGGTAAATTTTTACCATCGGTTTGTCCCCCGGGCCGCGCAGCTGATGCGGCCGCTCTACGAGGCACTCAGAGGGAAGCCGGGGAAGGAACCTGTGGTTTGGACGCCGGAGATGGATTGCGCTTTTGTGGACATGAAGGATGCTCTCGCAAATGCAACGATGTTGGCGCACCCGCTGCCTGGCGCCACCATCGCGCTCACGATGGACGCTTCAGAGTACGCTGTAGGCGCTGTGCAGGAGCAATGGGTTGATGGGACGTGGCAACCGCTGGCGTTTTTTAGTCACCAATTGCGTCGTAACGAGCGTAGCTACAGCACGTTCGACAGGGAGCTGTTGGTGTTGTTTCTGGCCATCCGCCATTTTCGTTTTCTATTGGAAGGACGCCAATTCACCACGTTTGTGGATCACAAGCCCCTGACGTTTGCCATGGCTGTGGTGTATGTAACCTGTTCCACCTTAAGAGAACTACCTTAAGAGATGTACTACTTTCTCTTGGCTGCTGTATACTGTAATACCGGTGGTGACCACATAAGTGTTGTGTAGGGATTTGCTGGGCAGTTCAGCCCTGACCTCCGAATAGTAAAGACCTGTTAAAAGTTATTCTTGTTGTCTGTGTCCAGTGATTGATCATAAGCATAACTGGGACACACAGACTCAACAGTGGCGACGAGTCCGATCTTACCCTGCGGCAGTTTTACATCCAAGGCAGCTTCGTCCTCAGAACGGGCGTCGAGAAGAGGCATCCGCCCTCATCATCCTGCTGAGCACCATCGCATGGGAGGCATCGAGAACCCGGGTTAAAAAGAAAAGTTCTGACCACGAAGCCCTCCATCAGCGACAGGCAGTGATCATCCCTTCTACCACGGTGGTGGGTAAGCCGATCAGCGACACGAGCAGAAAGTCGGCCGCGTTGGCTGTGGAGTAGGGGAGGGAAAACGGAGGAATAAGGGCGGAGAACTCGACCACGGCCGGTAAAAAGGGCTGGGCTGCAATCGAGGCCGAGAGGCGCAGCGACTGGGGCAGCTTAAGGCACGAGAGCCGCGGAGAACTCAAATGCAGCCGGTGTAAAGGACCGGGCTGCAAGCGGGGCTGCGAGGCAAAGCAGCGTCGGGGAATTGAGAACCGCTGGGGAGGCGAGAACGGCAGCAGCACGGCAATTGCCGTTGCAGCCAGCGGGGGAAGAAGGCAAACGCGGAAATCCGCCATTGTAGTCGGCGGGGGAAGAAGACGAGCGCGGGAAAGACTGCCAAGCGCGGGAAGCTGCCATTTTAGTAGGCAGGGGAAGAAGACAAGCGTGGGAAGCCGCCATTTTGAGAAAAAGAAAAATTTAAAAACTTGCAAGGATGCCTAAACATGGGAACATTAATACCTTTGATAGCGATATCGAAGATTGGACCACGTATGTAGAACGCATGGAAGTTTATTGTAAAGCAAATAAGGTACCAGATGATGAGAAAGCACTAACCTTATTAAGCTCAATGGGTGCGAAGACATACGGGCTATTGAAGCACCTTCTATCACCAGATAAACCGGCGGATCAGACTTTCGCGAGTATTGTTACTGTCCTGAAAAATCATTTAAACCCCATGCCGCTGATGATAGCGGAACGATTTAAATTTTACAGAAGAACGCAGTTGAAAGACGAAAGCAACGCTGAGTTTTTAATTGAACTGCGTAAGCTATCAAAGTACTGTCAGTTTGGAACAGGACTAGCAGATGCGCTGAGAGATAAATTTGTGTGTGGATTGTTAAAAGAAGGAACACAAAAGCGACTGCTTGAGGAGAATGAGCTTACGCTTGATAAAGCTGTCACTATTGCAGCATCGCACGAAGCCGCAGCGAGAGGCACGGCGGAAATGCAGCTACGGTCACCGGAACTCAGCACCAATCAAATGGTCTTGGGTACAATAAAATGTTATCGTTGTGGAAAGACAACGCACGATCAGAACCAGTGCTGGTTCAAAAATCAGGAATGCAGAAAATGTGGCAGGCTTGGTCACATAGCTAAAGTATGCCGGTCAGGAAAGAAGACCAGCAACAAGAAGTCACCGCAGGAAAAGTACAGAAAGGTACACAAGGTGACAGAGAACAGTTCGAACGAACAGAAGTCAGATTCAGACTCCAGCAGTAATGAACTGGGTAGTCTAAGAGTACACAATGTTGGTAAGGAAGCAGACCTCCAAACAATTTGGGTCACACTTCAGATAGCAGGAGTCCAAGTGAAGATGGAATTGGACACTGGATCGGCATTGACGGTCATGAATAAGCAAGATTACAAAAGGTTATTCCCACATATTCCCCTACGGGATACGGAGATTGTATTGAAAACATACACGGGGCAAAGAGTATACCCCATCGGGAAGATAGAGGTAAAGGTGGTCCACAAGGGCAAAGAAAACCAAGGAATGGACTTATATGTGCTACCTGAGGGAGGTCCACCACTACTGGGACGGGAGTGGATTAGGAAAATAAATATGGACTGGCATTCCTTATAAGCACTAACGGTAGATTCCGGTACAAAAGATGTCAAACCTAAACGATTGTCCAGAATATTGGACGATGCTAAAGAGGTGTTCCAACAAAGATTGGGAACACTGAGAGGAATTACGGCAAACATCAAGATTGAAGAACATGCAAACCCGAAATTTTTCAAAGCCAGACCGGTACCTTATGCAATACGACCTGCTGTGGAAGCTGAGCTGGAAGGGCTAGAACGTTCAGGAGTACTGTCTAAGTTAGACTGGAGTGAGTGGGCCATGCCCATTGTTCCCGTCATGAAGCGTTCATCGAGCAACAAGCCGGGGGAACCGGGGAAGGTTCGCATCTGTGGAGATTTCAAGATCACTGTTAATCCGGTGCTTCACACGGTGCAGTATCCGCTTCCGCGGATTGAGGATATCTTCGCTTCGTTGTCTGGCGGGAAACACTTCACCAAGATAGACCTGGCGCAGGCGTAATTACAGATGGAAGTTGAGGAAGAGTCACGCCAGTATCTCACGATCAACACGCATAGAGGCTTGTACCGGTATAATAGACTGGTTTTTGGAGTGGCATCGGCTCCAGCAATTTGGCAGAGGGCCATGGAGCAGGTATTACAGGGAATTCCAGGCACACAATGTTACCTGGATGATATTCTGATTACAGGAGATGATGACGAGGAACACCTTGCAAATTTGGAACTGGTGCTCACCAGATTGAAAGAATATGGACTTCGAGTTAATCGCCAGAAATGTGAGTTCTTTCAGAAGCGGATCTCGTACTGTGGTCATGTCATTGACCAGGAGGGGCTTCATAAGTCTCCTGACAAGATCGAAGCTGTTGTGAAGGCTCCCGCTCCGGATAATGTATCCCAGTTGAGGTCGTTCCTAGGGTTGATTAACTATTACCATAAGTTTCTGCCAAATTTATCCACGGTGCTGCACCCGCTGAACGCTCTTTTGCAGAAGGGAGTACCATGGAAGTGGAGCGAGGACTGTAAGAGGGCCTTTCGCAAAAGCAAGGCATTGATCACCTCAGAGGAAGTGTTGGCTCACTTCAACCCAACGCTGCCTATTCGTTTGGCTTGTGATGCTTCTCCATATGGTATTGGGGCAGTACTCTCACACAAGTTGCCAAATGGCCTGGAGAGGCCAGTCGCGTTCGCATCCAGATCATTGACCTCCGCTGAGCGCAACTATGCTCAGATAGATAGGGAGGCTCTCAGCCTTGTGTGGGGAGTAAAGAAGTTTAATCATTACCTGCAGGGCCAAAAGTTCACGCTTCTGACAGACCACCAGCCGTTGGTATCCATTTTTAACCCTAAGAAGGGTGTTTCGGTGATGACAGCACAGAGACTCCAGAGATGGTCCCTTTTCCTAGGGGCACATCAATATCAGATTGAATTCAAAGGTACAAAGCAGCATGGTAATGCTGATGGGCTGTCGCGCCTACCACTACCTACAGAGGAGGAGGCACCAATGGTTGACCTTGTTGAGTTATTTCACTCGACCATCATTGCATGTTTACCAGTCACCAATGCAAGTATTGAAAGAGAAACCAGGAACGACCCGACACTGTCCCGGGTCTACGAAGTGACAGTGAAGGGATGGCCAGCACATGGTGATCCACTGTTACTGGCATTCTCAGCAAGACGAGAACAGCTGTCCGTCTGTCAAGGAACATTGATGTATGGAACAAGGGTGATTATTCCTCCTAAGTTAAGAGAGAGAGTTCTAAAGGAACTGCATGAAGGTTATCTGGGGGGAGTCAAGATGAAAAGCCTTGCTAGGGCTTATGTGTGGTGGCCGGGTATCGACCAACAGATAGAGGATCTGACGAAAAGCTGCTCAGGGTGCCAAAAAGTGCAAAATGCACCTCCGATTGCACCGCTGCATCCATGGGAATGGCCTTCGTGTACATATTGACTTTGCTGGTCCATTCATGAACTCCATGTTTTTAATTGCGGTGGACGCACATTCTAAATGGCCAGAAGTGATTAAGATGACTACCACTACCTTGGAAAAGACGATCGCGGTGCTAAGAACGATATTTGCAAGAAATGGATTGCCAGAACAAATATGTTCAGACAACGGACCGCTGTTCGTGTCAGAAGAATTCCAGAAATTCATGAAGAAGAATGGGGTGAAACATTATACCTCTGCCCCATATCATCCGGCTACAAACGGGTTGGCCGAGAGATTTGTACAAACGTTTAAAAAAGCAATAAAGGCCATGAGCGAAGATCAGATTCCACTACAACACAAGGTGGACAATTTCCTACTGGCATATCGAAACGCCACTCATGCAGTGACAAACCAAAGTCCTGCCATGATGTTCTATAACAGGAGGTTGCGGTCCAGGTTGGACTTGTTAAAACCAAATGTGCGGAGGGAAGTTGAAAACAAACAGTTCCAGCATATAAATAACAAGACCACTCGGAGCTTCGAAATAGGACAACCAGTGTTAGCCCGGGACTATAAAAACGAGAAATGGCAATCTGGAACAATTCGGGCCAGACAAGGACCCCTGATGTACATGGTAGATATTGGTCAAAATGTAATACGGCGTCATGCTGACCAACTGGTAGAATCAAGAACAAGGGTCGAACCCATGGTTACAGCAGAGACAACCGTGGAAGAAGTTAGTGAACCTGAAGCATCTACCTCAGAAGTGAATGTACCTGATGATGATGTCCAATCCATAAGAGACCAACTAGATGAGTCACCCCAGCAACGAGAATCAGAGACCCCTGAAAGGCGTTATCCAACTCGAATCAGGAGGCCTCCTCAGAGACTGAATCTTTGAACTGTTTTGCATGAAGTTGTATATATATATATGTTATTATGTTATGTTAAATGGGGATATAACTGTTAAGCTAAAAAGGGAGGATTGTGGTGTATGTAACCTGTTCCACCTTAAGAGAACTACCTTAAGAGATGTACTACTTTCTCTTGGCTGCTGTATACTGTAATACCGGTGGTGACCACACCGGTATATAAGTGTTGTGTAGGGATTTGCTGGGCAGTTCA
The DNA here is from genome assembly GCF_052327205.1 of Somniosus microcephalus. Taxonomy (NCBI): domain Eukaryota; kingdom Metazoa; phylum Chordata; class Chondrichthyes; order Squaliformes; family Somniosidae; genus Somniosus; species Somniosus microcephalus. The sequence continues at coordinate 10,711,315 of NC_141008.1, forward strand.
GCCCTGACCTCCGAATAGTAAAGACCTGTTAAAAGTTATTCTTGTTGTCTGTGTCCAGTGATTGATCATAAGCATAACTGGGACACACAGACTCAACAATGGCCAAGACGGCTGAGCCGTGGTCAGCTCGACAGCAACGACAGCTCACCTTTATTTCCGAGTTCACCACTGACATCCGGCACGTGGCTGGCAAGGACAACGTGGTCGCCGATTGCCTCTCGCGTGCGACTGTCCAGGCCATCCAGCTGGGACTCGATTATTCACTCATGGCTGCTGACCAAGCGGCTGATCCGGAAACGCAGGCTTTCCGCACTGACTCGTCCTGCCTGCAGCCAGCGGATGTGCTTTTCCACTCGCCTGGCACCTCCTTGCTCTGCGACGTCTCCTTGGGAGACCCCCGCCCGATCATTCCGCTGTCCTGGCGTAGGAATGTTTTCGATGCCATTCATGGGCTTGCGCACCCGGGCGTGCGGGCTTCACAAAAATTGCTGGCGCCCAAGTTCGTCTGGAGGGGAATGCGAAAAGATGTCCGTGACTGGGCCAACACCTGCGTCGTGTGCCAGAGGGCTAAGGTGCAGCGCCACGTCAAAGCTCCAGTCGCCGTATTCGAGGTACCGGAGAGGCGTTTTGGTCACGTCCATGTCGACCTCGTGGGCCCACTACCGCCGTCACAAGGTTTCACACATCTTCTGACCATAGTCGACCGTACCACCAGGTGGCCGGAGGCCATTCCTTTGACGTCCACCACCTCCGCGGATGTCGCCCGGGCTTTTCTTTCATCCTGGGTTGCACATTTCGGCGTTCCGTCTGATATTTCATCGGATCGCGGGCCGCAATTCTCGTCTGCTTTGTGGAACGCCGTAGCCTTGAGTTTGGGCACCAAGCTCCATCGGACCACGGCTTACCATCCGCAGGCCAATGGATTATGCGAACGTTTTCATCGGTCCTTGAAGGCGTCGCTGAGGGCCACCCTCCAGGGGACCGCGTGGATGGATAAGCTGCCGTGGGTGATGCTCGGGTTACGCACAGCGCCTAAAGAGGACCTGCAGGCATCGGCCGCCGAACTGGTTTATGGCCAGCCGCTCCGGGTGCCCAGCGAGTTTCTTCCATCACCAACGCGTCCTTGGTCGGCGGCCGAACAACTGGAGGCTCACCGGGCCGCAGCGCAATCTTTCTGGCCCATTCCGACGTCGCATCACGGGTTGCCCGCGTCCCACGTTCCGCCGGAGGTTATGCGGGCTAAATTCATTTTCGTCCGGCATGACGCCCACCGTAGTCCTCTCACGCCTCCACATACAGGCCCTTTCCAGGTACTGCAGGCGGGCGCCAAGAGTTTTTTAGTGGATGTCGGGGGCAAGCCTGACCACATTTCCATGGACCACCTCAAGGCCGCACACCTGGACCTTGAGCAACCGGTCGAGGCAGCGCAGCCACCGCGTCGTGGGCGGCCGCCCGTGACCACCTCGCCTGACCCGACTGTTCCGCAGACCAGTTCATCGTCTGACCAGCCCATTCCTCTCCAGGAATATCGGAGTCATTCGGACAGGCTTGTCCGACCTCCTCTGCGATTGACTTTTGAGGTTAAAGACACTTCTGGGGGGGCGCATGTGGCAAAGCCACCAACGGACTCCTGTATAAATGTATAACTGCCTGTAACAGAGTGCTACAGCACCTATGTTTGTTTACTGTATGTAAATAACCGTTCTGGATAAGCCCCAGAATCAGCGCGATGACGTCATCACGTTGGTCACGTGACACCCCGAACGGCGGGAAACGAGATGACGTCATGACGTCAGAGAGTGGGAGGTTCCCAACTCAGACCTCGTGAAACCAGCACCAGAAAAGACCTGTTGATTATTTCTCCTGCATGCAATTGTTTGTTCTCTAGTTTCTATTAAACTTCGTTTTATTATCGGACTGACTCGACCTCAGTGCTTCAGTTAGGGATCTGACGATTCCTATAATGTAAGAATTCTAAATTTTCCAGTGGAATATATCCCTCCCTAGAAATGCATCTTCGCCTGTTACTTTAATTCTCCGCTCCACCCCCACTCTGACCTCTCCGTCCTCGGCCTCCTACATTGTTCCAATGAAGCTCAACCGAAGCTCGAAAAACAGCACCTCATCTTTCGATTCGGCACTTTACAGCCTTCTGGACTCAACATCGAGTTCAACAATTTCAGATCATAACCTCTGCCCTCATTTTTTCAGACGGCAGCTGTTGATGATTCTGCCATTCCCATTTACACTTCCTCTAGACCCATCTTTTGTTTCTTTACTTGTCCCATTACCATCTCCTTTTGCCTCGCACCATCATCCCTTTTGTTTTATAATCTCTCCTGCCTATTGGATAGCTTCATTGGACCCGATCACAGACCTCCCCCTTTGCTCTTTCCTCCCCTCCCCACCTATGTATTTGTTTACACCCTGTTACATCTCTAACTTTTTCCAGTTCACAGAATCACAGAATCACAGAAACCCCACAGTGTAGATAGAGGCCATTTCGGCCCATCGAGCCTGCACCGACACATATCCCACCCGATCCCCGTAACCCCTACACCAACACATATCCCACCCTATCCCCGTAACCCCACGTATTTAAATCCCCCTAACACTAAGGGTCAATTTATCATAGCCAATCAACCTAACCCGCACATCTTTGGACTGTGGGAGGAAACCGGAGCACCCGGAGGAAACCCACGCAAACACGGGGAGAATGTGCAAACTCCACACAGACAGTCGCCCGAGGCCGGATTCGAACCCGGGTCGCTGGCGCTGTGAGGCAACAGTGCTAACCACTATGCCATCTGACGAAGGTCCTGAAACATTAACTCTGTTTCTCTCTCTGCAGATGCTGCCTGACCTGCTGAGTATTTCCAGCATCTTCTGTTTTTATTTTATTATTAATGCATCTTGAATGTTGTGCCTTAAACATTTTGACTTCCTCCTTTCATGTAATTATGTTTGCTATTGCTCCATTACAATACAGTAGACAATAGGTTTATAGTGTGATATCCGAGTGGTAAGGTCCGAAACTGAGATAAGTGAGATCTTAAGGAACAAAACCCAACTGTTTATTACATGGTGTAGCAGAGAAACATCTCTTACAGGCTGCAAGCAAAACACAGTATTTCTAACTGCACGATGCAAGATGGAGGATTCACCTCTGAGTCATACCCATAATGCAATGCCACATTACCATACTAACTGGTGTACCAGGACATTACCTTAAACACTGGTGAATATGATCCCTTAATCTTTGGCTCCATCTGGTGGATAACTTAAACATTACATCCCAGATTACTATATCCCCCCCCTCTTAAGTTTACATTAATTTCTTAACAACATTCTTAACAAGTCCCATAAGGAAACTCCTTTAACGATAGTCCATACTGAATGAATCTAGCAGGTCGTTATCAATCTCTCTGGCGGCTTGTGAATCCTTGGTGAACGTCTTACAGTCAAGTTCCTGCTTGGTTGTGGTAGAGCCACCTGCTGCTCCTGAGCAGTACTCAGAGTATCTGACTCTGCTACGATGGTTTCCTCTTGACGAAGGGGTCCAGGTGTAACTGGCTCTGTTCGTGGTGGTGGTACCACCGATGCATTTGGATAACTGGGGGCCAACTTGTCCTCCGACATCTCCTCTGGAACCTCCAGTTCGATTTCCCCTGGTCTGGTCAGTATCTGATCTACATGTCTACATACTACCTGACCAGTTCCCACCATGACCGTATATGATACTGGACCGGCCATTGAGTCTATGATGCCAGGAAACCATTTTGGACCATAACTGAAATTCCTGGTAAGGACTGCATCTCCTTCTCCAAAACTGCGGCTCTTTGTCCTTCTGTCATGGTTCTCCTTTTGTTTGATTTGTCGGTTTTCCACCTTCCTTTTTAGGTCTGGGTGAACCAGGTCAAGAGTGGAGCGTAGTCAATGTCCTAACAACAGCTCAGCAGGAGAGAGTCCTGTGGTAGATTGAGGTGTTATTCTGTAGCTGAACAGAACTCGTGACACCTTGGCTACCAAACTCCCTTCCGCACTTTTTTTCATCATCTCCTTAAATGTTTGTACGGCTCTCTCCGCAAGTCCATTTGAAGATGGATGATATGGAGCTGAGGTCACGTGCACTATGCCATTGTTTCTCATGAACTCTTTTGTTTCTGTACTCACAAAACACGTGGCATTGTCACTTACTACGATCTCCGGTAGCCCTTGATTACTAAAACTCCTACACAGGCAGTCTATAGTAACAGTAGATGAAGCAGAATTTACAGGATACACATCCATCCATTTGGAATGTGCATCAATGATTATGAGGAACATCTTTCCCATGAATGGACCCGCATAATCTACATGTAATCTTCTCCATGGTCTATCCGACCACTCCCAGGGGTGGAGAGGAGCCGCTGCTGGTGCCTTCCTGTGTACTTGACAAGTGCTGCATGTCTTGACTAGATTTTCTATCTCCTCATCTAGCTTTGGCCACCACAAGTAACTCCTTGCCAAGGCTTTCATATGTGAAACTCCAGGATGACACTGATGTAGTTGCCCTAGGATAGACTGTCGTGCTGGCTGTGGAATAATCACTCATGCTCCCCACAACACGTAACCATCCTGAACACTCAGCTCTGTCTTCCTGACACTGTAGGGTGTGAAATCAGTCCCTTCCGGATGTTGTGGCCAACCCCTCATTACATATTCGCAGACTCTAGACAGTACTGGATCTTTACCGGTCCAGGTCCTTACTTGTTCTGCGGTCACAATTGCCGTGGCCGTGTCCTCCAACATCAAAACTCTGTCCTCTGGAGCTGCATGGATAGGTATACCTGGCAGTGGAAGATGGCTCAAGGCATCTGCGTTCCCATGGTACTTGCCCGCCTTGTAAATGATGACATACTCATATGCCCTCAACGCCACTGCCCACCTCTGGATCTGGGGTGACACCATCTGTGGTACTGCTTTCATCTCATTAAAAAGAGATAGAAGAGGTTTATGATCGGTGCATATGGTGAATTTCCTGCCATATATGTACTTGTGGAACCTCTGTAACCCAAACATTACTGCTAACCCCTCTTTATCTAACTGGTTTTTTTCCGCTGGTGTCAGAGTTCGAGACATAAACCCTATTGGTCTTTCTGTTCCATCTTCCAAGCTGTGTGAAAGAACTGCCCCCACCCCGTAAGGTGAAGCATCACAAGAGAGAATGATGTCTTTCTCTGCATTGTAGTGAACCAGCACATCCGAGGACAGCGTCAGTTTCTTGGACTGTTCAAATGAACCCCTCTGTTCCTCTCCCCACTGCCACTGTGTCTCCTTGCACAGAAGTTTGTGAAGAGGTGCTAACACTGTTGCCAAGTTTGGTAAAAATCTGTTACAATAGTTTAGCAGTCCCAGGTAAGCTATTAACTCAGTCACATTGGTAGGAGCTGGGGCCTCCTGCAGTGCTTGTACCTTCTCCTTGATTGCATGGAGCCCGATGGCGTCCACTCTGTGTCCCAGGAACACGGCCTCATTCCCCAGGAAAGTGCACTTACTCCTCTTGAGCCGTAACCCAGCCTTATCCAATCTTTGTAGTACCTCTCTCAGAGTGCTCAGATGCTCCTGGTCGGTTCTTCCCATCACCAGAATGTCATCCAGATAGATCGAAACATGTGGGATCCCTTGCAGTACACCCTCGATAGTCCTCCGGAAAATAGCTGGACTAGATGAGACACCGAATGGTAAGCGGTTATAGGTAAACAAACCCTTGTGTGTATTTATGGTTACATACTTCTTGGATTCCTCATCTAGTGTAATCTGCAAGTATGCATGACTCATATCCAGCTTCGTGAATTTCTTCCCTCCAGCCAGGTTTGCAAAGAGATCCTCTGTTTTAGGAATAGGATACTGTTCTAGTTTAGACACCCTATTTACAGTCAATTTATAATCTCCACAGAGTCTTACCGAATTGTCCGGTTTTAAAGCAGGTACAATGGGAGCTGCCCATTCTGAACATTTCACGGGTTCCAGAATGTTCTCTCTCAAAAGACAGTCAAGCTCAGCCTCTACCTTCGGTTTCATGGCATAAGGCACAGGTCGTTGTTTAAAAAACCTTGGCAGTGCCTCCTTGTCTACATAAATCTTAGCTGGGGGGTCATTAAATGTGCCAAGTTCTTCCTTGAACACGTTCTCATGTTCAATCAACACTTCTTGCAAAGACAATTGTTTGCCTCCCTCTATTTGATTTATTGCTCCCCAATCTAATTTAAGTTCTTGTATCCAGCCCCGACCTAACAAGTTTGGTCCAGAACCCGATACTACAACTACAGGTAGCTGTTCCACGATGTCCCTGTGTTGCACAGTTACAGTAGCTGTACCCAATGTCGCCACTCGTTCACCGGTATATGTTTTAAGCTGTACAGAGCAAGACTTTAACTCTGGAACTTTTGCACGGTTCCACAATTTTGAGTACTCCTCCCTGTTCATTATGGTTACGCCGCATCCTGTATCCACTTCAAAGTTGACCTTAGAGTCATTTACTGTCAGTTGCACAGTGATAGGATCCACTTTTGGAATGTTCTCTACCATACTATGCATTATGAACATGTCGTCTTCTTTCTCAGCTTCTCCGCTAATGTGATGTGTTCCCTGTTTTTTCACTTCTCTTCCTAGGTTTTGCTTTACTCCCCCTTTTGGTTTATATTCCTTCACGATTGCTTTTGCCCTGCATGCACATTTTATATGTCCTTTTTTCCCACACTTGTGGCACTTTTCCTCCAGAAACCTGCATTCCCTCGCCAGGTGATCGCCATTGCACCTATAACATGCCTTTACATGCTCACGTTGTGGTTTCTGACGCAACTTTAACTTGTGCACATTAACCTGACTTGCAACTTGCTTTGTAGTAGCCCAGCCGGAACCTTGTATTTCTTTTACATCTCAGTTCGCTGTCTCTATGGCTTGAGCAAGTTCCAACGCTTTTTCATACATAAGCCCAGTCTCGGACAATAATCTCCTCTGCATTCGATTATCCATTATTCCGCAAACAAGCCTATCTCTCAGCATGTCTTTCAGGTTGTTCCCGTAATTGCAATCGTGTGCCAATTTCCTCAACACCGCTACATAGTCCAATACAGTCTCTCCCGGTTTCCTGTTCCGTGAATTAAATTTGAAACGCTGTACAATCTCACTCAGTCTGGGATTGAAATGTTCCTTCAGCAAGGCCACTAAGTTAGCAAATGTTATGTCTCCAGGCTTTTCAGGACTGCATAAGTTTCTCATTAAACTATACGTCTGACTTCCCATGGAAGTGAGCAAAATAGCTCTCCCTTTCCCGACATCATCTATATCATTTGCTTCAAAGAAATGCATCAGCACCTCGCAGTACTCATCCCAGGTTTGAGTCTGAACATCAAAAGCAGAGATCTTTCCTACCATAGCAGCCATGATCGGTTATCCAGCGCTCTTTTATTTCTCTTCTTCAAGATGTGATCTGTTGACCCTCGTCGCCAATATGTGATATCCGAGTGGTAAGGTCCGAAACTGAGATAAGCAAGATCTTAAGGAACAAAACCCAACTGTTTATTACATGGTGTAGCAGAGAAACATCTCTTACAGGCTGCAAGCAAAACACATTTCTTACTGCACGATGCAAGATGGAGGATTCACCTCTGAGTCATACCCATAATGCAATGCCACATTACCATACTAACTGGTGTACCAGGACATTACCTTAAACACTGGTGAATATGATCCCTTAATTTTTGGCTCCATCTGGTGGATAACTTAAACATTACATCCCAGATTACTATATATAGAAAAAGAAAAGGAAAGGATATAGCGCCTTGCACGATCTCAGGACATCATGAAATGCTTCACAGCCGATGATGTAGTTTTGAAGTGTGGTCCCTGCTCTTGGCAGGCTGAGTCAGCTTTACTGGAAGCTGCTGATCAGCTTCTGCTCCTTTCCGAGGTTGGCCTCTGTGTAGTTTAGTTTCAAATACCTTGCTTTTCTACACCTTAAATCCTTCTGTAAGGTGCCCTTGCAGTTGCCTCTTGCAGAGCTGAAAAGCCAGGATTTTCCCCTCAATCCTCAGTCACTAGGCTTTGGTCTCATGGCTCTGTCTCTGCTCGTTCTCTAGGGCTTCAATGTCTCCCTTGTGTCTCAGTGACCAGCAGTGGCCACAGTGCTCAAGGTGAGCTCTTTAGTGTACATGCGTGGAATCTTGTTAGCAGGGAGCACCCGTGCGTGGGGGCAGCACTTGTTGTTCATGAGCAAAGCAAATTCCAGTTCACTCGTGGAATTCCAACCTCTTGTCAGAAGTCAAGCTAAACAGTCGGAGCTGTCATTTATGTGTCATATTACAGACATTTCCTCGATATAAATAAAACAGACTGAAATTAGAACAGATCTCGTAGCTTGTGAGGTTTGTTACTAAAACCTGGATCCATGCTGTTCTCTCCCTTAGCGGCCCTGCTTTTGGAGAAACGTGAATCATTTGTTCCACTGGCTGTCAATCTGCTTATGTTAACATTTCAGGCATCTAGTTCATCCACTCGGTAACTTTTTGAGCAAAGACATTGGGGGGGACTCTTCACTTTTTGTGGATGGGCCACTTGATTGACACACTGCACCATCTTTGCTTCCATTAAACTCAATGGAAACCAAAATCGGGCGGGGTGTAAAATGGGCAGTCGATCCACTACCGCCTCTTTACTGCCCCACGGTAAGAGTGAAAGGTCACCCCATTGAATAAACAAGGATGTCAGCCTGTCTCAGTGGGTAGCATTCTCACCTCTGTAGGATCGATTCCTCACCCCGCAACGGTAAAAATATTGGACTATGAAATATAAAAACCCGGAAGTGCACAGCCCGCAAAAAGAGCTGGGCAATAAAGGGTTAATTCAGACATTGCGGCCAAATTGCCATACGAAGGTTTACTGTCTAGGGAAGATAAAAGAACAGTCACATATTCATACACCTTAAGGGGTTACATTGTCCACCTTAGACCATGGCCCCCGAATAACTAGTTTCAGTGCAGGCCTAGACAATGGGCTGGGCCTTGAACCTTTTGAATACGAATGCTAACAGAAACCAACAACCTCGCACATGCAGTCACTTTGGGAAGGTTGCATTGTCAGAAAGGATATCTCAAATCAATGGACAATTCACACATTTTGAAACGAATCATACGCTCAGAAGGGGGCCAGGAGATACTACAAGTTGGTTTTGGTTTAAAGTGAGATCACTTCGAAGACAGTAGTGTGGGGGAAGCCGATGGCAGAACAGCGAACAGAAAGATTTGGGCCGACAATCAACTCCAAGAGACAGCCGACCGGGAGTGGTGATTGTATGTTTCAGTCAAATCATAGAGGGGGCTTTTGTGATTGAGTCTGAGTAAGCTTGTGAGTTTCAGTCAGGTCACAATAAGGGTTTTCTGATTGAGTCTGGGTAACTTTATACGTAACAGTCAAATCACGAACGGGTTTAACTGTGTCATATTGTGTCGATGCAAATGACCCTTGCGTAGGGGTTTGTATTTTGGGGTTGTTAGCCTGATATAAATGTAGGGATTGATACTGGGGAGGTAATTGTGTGTGTGTGTATTCAATAAACGAATGAATCAAAGGTTGAGCCAAAACCCTGGGCCGTTTGTATTTTGTTCTTATAAATCCTGACGTCCAAGAACTGTGTGTAATGGAGAAAACCTCTTACACCTCTGAGTCAGAAGGTTGTGGGGGTCAGATCCCAATCCAGGCACTGGAGTACAGAATCCAGGCTGACACAGCAGTGCTGTGCTGAGGGAGTGCTGCACTGTCGGAGGTGCCGTCTTTCGGATGAGACGTTAAACCGAGGCCCCGTCTGCTCTCTCAGTTGGACATAAAAGCTCCCATGGCTCTATTTCGAAGATGAAAAGGGGAGAATCGTAATCAAAGTGGATCGCAATCAGAGTGGAAGCTTCAACTGCCTCTGAAAACAAGGCTGTGATTTCACAATGCATTGTCGCTTTCTTAAAAGTGCAATGCCTTCTGAAATGGAAAAAGTAAAAATTGACAGGTTTCAGCCCTTACAGCTCAACTGTCTGGTGAAAAAAATATTAAGATTAAAAAGAATTCCCAAATGGGTGACTTCAGCTCTTAAAGCTGAATTGCCTAAAAACAAATGGGAAAAGTGCTTCAGCACTAACACAAATGGCTCAGCAAGCCAGGGAAGGGGCACAGAGGGTCTTGCACGCAGCACTCCAGCTTTGTGCAGGGGGTCAACACTGCAAGAGAGGTCCTCTACCACCAGGGGCCAGGTGGCCTCCAGAAAGGACGATGTGGGACCAGATCACCGACGCCATCACTGCCAGCAGTGTCGCCCCCACCACCTGGCTCCAGTGCCCAAAGAAGCTTCATGACCTCAGACCACTGGTCAAGGTCAGTGAGTGCATCTTCAAAAAGCGTCTCCCACCAACTGCCCCACTAGCCTCACACACTTCTCAATGCATGACTCCCCCCGCCCCCACCACCAATTACCTACCAACAATCTGTACCAAACAACAGGCACACACACTCCCATTCCTAGCCTCACCTCACCCCGTTGGAGGAGACGGCACAGGCCAGTCTTGGCAGGCACATGGCTGAGCCCTTGGCCAGCGGTGGGGCTGAAAGGATACAAGATGCTGGTATCCTCATACGTTATCCTCCTTCTGGCATGTACCGCTTGCTTTCCCGCCCTCCCCTCACTACAACTCCACCCTTGTGCCTTCCTCATTTCACACGCTCAAGAAATGCAGCCTGCCCAGCCAGTGGTTGATCAAGAAGAGGGAGAGGAGAGTGAAGAAGAAGAAACACCATCACTCGATTTGACACTCCCAGCCACCAACCCCTCAAGGTCGACCGGCAAGGCCATCTGCAGTGTCCCCCACTGAAAATCAGCAGCCTTCCACCAGCCATGCTGCAGCCACTGAGGTAGCACTGCATGACATCAGTAAGATTGGCAAAAATTACACACAAGACAGTCACTAAGGGAATAAGAGTGATGAGTTGATTTCTTGATGTCATATTGGATGGATAGATGTATAAAGTTGGATTGTAAGGTTTGCTTTGTGGTGGCTTTTATTTCAACATTGTGGCCAAGAGGACACTGTGATGGTCACTAACAGAGGGAAGGTAAGGTGTGGGACAAATGTGGAAAGGGGAATTGGGGTTGTGGTCACTGGGACCACAGGGGGATGATTCCACCCTGGATATCCCAGCCAGAAAGGGGCTGTCTGGCTTGCATCCTTTCTTCTACTCCCTCCTCTTCGACTTCTTCCTCTTCTGCGTCTTCCTCTTCTGTGTCTTCTTCATTCCTCTGCGAGCGGATATAAAAGCAGAAAATGCTGGCAATAATCAGCAGGTCAGGCAGCATCTTGACCTGAGACATTAACACTGCTTCTCTCTCCATGGATGCTGCCTGACCTGTTGAGTATTTCCTGTATTTTCTGTCTTCTCATAGGCCTTCCTTTACCAGCCAAGGCCTTGCAAGTGTCCAGTAGCACCCCCTGCACACTTAAAAAAACGTTTAACATCTATTGCACCAAGCCACGACTTAAAAAAAAATCAATTTCAAAGGCTTAAATGCAAACTTACCTGAAAGGTGTGTGTGTCCCTTTAAGAGGTGCTGACAGGGTATCCGTCAGTCTGCTGCACACTGAGTTTTCATGGTGATCCTAGGAGCCAGCACTGAACTCGGTCCAAGTTTGCTGAGGTGACATTAAGTTGGCGTGCTTTTAAGTTACATCTCCAGGACCAACGCTGCTATCAACAGCCCTAAAGCCCTCACCAAAATGGCGGCCGCCGAGTCTCGTGCCAGAGAAGGGTGCTAGAGTGGTGGCTGCCATTTTTTGACTGGATCGCGGCGAAAACCCATGGTAGTAATGGGCCAATTTCTAGGCCTTTGTGTTTAGTATCTCAGTGGTTCTTGTTAAGCTTGAATAAATAATTTAGTCTTTGGTTAGTTCGCTTTGAGGAGTGAATCGAAAAATAGCAGTGTAGTTTAGTTACCAGCAATTATATAAACACTTACATCTAAGGAGTTTATTTTAAGTTTCTATGGAGTGACAGCTGTGGCTCGTAGCTGACAATTCCTGCGCCATGTGAGAACGTCAAGTCACTTCATATGTCTCGGAGGCCCATGTTTGCAGGAGGTGCCTCCAGCTGATCGAACTCACGCTGAGGATTTCTGAGCTTGAGGGGCAGCTGGATTCACTGCAGGGGATACGGGTAGCTGAGTGTATTCCTGGATCACAGGTTCCAGGAGGTGATCACCCCTAACCCAGATAGAGTTCAGAATAGCAAGTGTGTGGCTGGAAGGGTAGGAAGAGGCAGGCAGTGCAGGAATCCTCCGGGAGTAGGGCACTGAATACCGGTGAGGGTGATGACACCTCGAAGGAGTGCAGCCCCAAGCAGCAGGTGCAAATAGCCACGTGGGAATATGATGTAGTGGCAATAACTGAGACCTGGCTCAAAAAAGAGGAGGATGGCATGCTTAATGTTCCTGGCTATAAGGTACAGGAAACTCTCTGGTATCCGGCACCAACGGGACCGGGATGGTGCCGGTTGATTAAAAATTCTGGATGATGGAGAGGGTTATCTACCGAGGCTATTTTTAACAAACAAAGAGTCAGACTCCTGTTATTGAGGTGTTCGGACTTCTGACAGCGCCAAGAAGCCGAGTAGTGACAGTTTGGAGAACTACCCCCACTGACTAACTCGGCCGCCGCGGGAGACTCAGACTCGGCAACATTTCCGGTTAGTGAGGTGTTTTCGGAGTATGAATTTTGCCGGTTAATAGAGAATTCTGGATATTTAGGTGCCGTTTAAATGAGAATTTCCTGTATTCTGGAATGATAGGGAAGGAAAAAAAGGAGGAGGGGCAGCAGTTTTGATTAAGGAAAATATTACAGTGCCAGAACGAGAGACTGTCCTTGAGGGGTCAAAGACAGAATCTATTTGGTTGGAGTTGAGAAACAATAAAGGAGCTATTACGCTACTTGGTGTATTTGGAGTCAAAGACTGGCAGGCAGAAATGTGATGGAGTATTGGCAGGTCTTTAAAGAGGAGACGATTGGGTTACAGTCTAGGTATATTCCCACAAGGGGGAAAGGGAGGGCAACCAAAGCCAGAGCTCCCTGGATGAAAAAGGAGTTGGAGAGTAGGATGAAGCAGAAAAAGGGGGCGTATGACAGATGTCAGCTTGATAATGCCAGAGAGAATCAGGCTGAATATAAAAAGTAGAGGAGAAGTGGAAAAGGAAATAAGAGGGGCAAAGAGACAGCCCGAGAATAGATAAAAGGGAATCTAAAGTTCGTCTATCGGCATATTAACAGTGAAAGGGTTGTCAGTGGAGCCGATTCGGGACCAAAATGGAGAACCATCGGTGGAGGCAGAAGGCATGGCTGAGTACTAAATGAATACTTTGCATCGGTGTTTACCAAGGAAGAGGACTTTGCGAAAGCTATGGTAAACGAGGAGGTTGCTGGGATACTGGATGAGATAAAAATAGATAAAGAGGATGTACTAGAAAGGCTGGCGGTAATTAAAGTGGATAAATCACCCGGACCGGATGGGATGCTGAAGGAAGTAAGGGTAGAAATTGCAGAGGTGCTGGCCATAATCTTCCCATCCTCCTTAGGTACTGGGGTGGTGCCAACGGACTGGAGGATTGCAAATGTTACACCCATGTTCAAAAAAAGAGAAGATTAAACCTGGCAATTCCAGGCCAGTCAGTTTAACGTCGGTGGTGGGGAAACTTTTAGAAACAATAATCCTGGAGAAAATTAACAGCCACTTGGACAAGCATGGACTGATAAAGGAGAGCCAGCATGGACTTGTTCAGGGAAAATCATGTTTGACTAACTTGATTGAGATTTTTGATGAGGTAACAGGGAGGGTGGACGAGGGCAGTGCAATTGATGTATATACGGACTTTCAAAAGGTGTTTGATAAAGTACCACATATTAGGCTTGTTAACAAAATTGAAGCCCATGAGATAAAAGGGGCAGCAGTAGCATGGATAGAAACCAGAGAGTTGTGGTGAATGGCTGTTTTTCAGTGTGGAGGGAGGTATACAGTGGCGTTCCCCAACGTTCAGTACTAGGACCACTGCAGTTTTTGATATACATTATTGACTTGAACTTGGGAGTACAGGGCACAATTTCAAAATTTGCAGATGACACGAAACTTGGGAGTATAGAGAACAGTGAGGAGGATAGTAATAGACTTCAAGAGGACATAGACAGGCTGGCAGAATGGGCGGATATATAACAGATGAAATTCAACACAGAAAAGTGTGAGGTCATATATTTTGGTAGGAAGAACGAGGAGAGACAATACAAGCTAAATGGTACAATTTTGAAGGGGGTGCGAGAATAGAGAGGCCTGGGAGTGTTTGTGCACAAATTTCTGATGGTGGCAGGACAGGTTAACAAAGCAATTAATTCAATAGAGGCCTACAGTACAAAAGCCAGGGTAAGTTATGCTAAACCTAAATAAAAGACTAATTCGGCCCCAGCTGGAGTATTGTGTCTATTATGTCTGTGTATGATTGAGACACGGACAGCAGGAGTTGAACAAAACAAGTCTTTACTGAAAGGAGTCAATCGGGAAACTGAAAACACAGAGGCTTACTAGCGCCTTTTATACAGGGGTGGTCACTGCCGGTACTGCAGTCTGAGACCAGTTATTCTCTTAAAGGTACATACACAACAATTCCTCCCCTTTTAGATAAACAGTACATAACATTCATTTAACAACTAAATGATAACTAATTACAATCACAATTACGGTTGCTAAATACACTGGTTAAGTTTAAGCAATTATAAGTTCAGTCTTTGAGGAGGCTTCCTGATTCTGTCTGGATAACGCCTCTTTGGGGTATCAGGTTCTTCTGGCAAGGTTGAGTCGGGATCAATGTCGTTGTTTGGTTCATCTGCTTCCAATATCACCGATTCTGCGGTAGCTGCAATTGGTACGTCGATTTCATTGCCAGGTGTATCAGATCGTGGTGTGGAGTTGACGTTTTCCAGTGACTCTAGAATCTGGTCAGCATGGTGTCTTACAATGCTCTCTCCAACGTCCACGGTATACATGAGAGGTCCTTGTCGTGTACAAATCGTTCCTGGCTGCCATTTCTCAGTGCGGTAGTCCCGGGCCAAAACTGGTTGACCTATCTTAAAACTCCTGGTCGGCCTTTCATTCATATTCTGAAACTGCCTGTTCTCCACATCTCTTCGGACGTTTGGCTTAACCAAATCCAAGCGGCATCGTAGTCTTCGATTGAAGAACATCATGTCTGGAGTTTGGTTGGTAACCGCATGTGTCGCATTCCGGCAGGCAAACAAGAAGTTGTCCACCTTGTGTTGTAGGGGTATATCTTCATTACACATTGCCTTGATAGCCTTCTTGAATGTTTGAACAAACCTCTCGGCCAATCCATTAGTGGCTAGATGATATGGGGCAGATGTGTAATGCTTAACACCATTGCTCTTTAAGAACCTCCGGAACTCTTCAGACACAAACTGTGGTCCATTGTCAGAGCAAATCTGTTCAGGCAGCCCATTCCTGGCGAATATGGTTCGTAAAACTGTGATAGTTTTTTCCGTGGTGGTTGAGGACATTTTAATTATCTCTGGCCACTTTGAATGTGCATCCACCGCAATTAAAAACATCGAGTCCATGAAGGGACCAGCAAAATCAATGTGCACCCTTTGCCATGGAGATGAGGGCCACTCCCATGGATGTAGAGGAGCTTGTGGTGGGGCGTTTTGGACCTTCTGGCATCCTGCACAGCTCTTGGTCATCTCTTCAATTTCTCTACCGATTCCCGGCCACCACACAAACGCTCTGGCTAAGTTCTTCATTTTTACCCCACCCAGATGACCCTCATGAAGCTCATTGAGCACTCTATCCATCAACTTAGGTGGAATTACTACTCTGGATCCACACATCAAGGTTCCTCTGCACACTGACAGCTGTTCTCTTCTCGGCGAGAATGCTGGCAGCAGTGGTTCGCCATGTGCTGGCCATCCCTTCACCGTTAAATCATAGACCCGTGATAGTGTCGGGTCATTCCGTGTTTCCTTTTCTATGTTTGCATTCGTCACAGGGAGACATTCGACTGTGGTCGAGTGGAATAACTCCATTGGATCCACTGCAAGGTCTTCTTCTTCCACCGTCGGCAACGGTAGGCGTGACAATCCATCAGCATTTCCATGCTGTTTAGTTCCTTTGTACTCGATGTCATATTGGTGTGCCCCTAGGAAAAGGGACCACCTCTGCAGCCATTGCGCTGTCATTATCGGTGTTGTGTCTGTACCTTTAAGAGAATAACTGGTCTCCGACGGCAGTACCGGCAGAGACCACCCCTGTATAAAGGACGCTAGTGAGCCTCTGTTGTTTTCAGTTTCACTATTGACTTCCATCAGTAAAGACTTGTTTTGTTCAACTCCTGCTGTCCGTGTCTCAATCATTCACGGACGTAATACTGGCGACGAGCAGATACGAACCTACCTACAGTCTGCACCACCTCCTGGGATCCATTCCTACAGCGAAGTGAGCAGAGGTCGAGGCCAGAAAGAAAAGAAAGTAAGAGGCAGTAGAAACGGGCGTCGACCGTGGGCATCCGCCCCTGTGTTTGCGGAGTTGAAGATTGCTGGAGAAGCTGTCGGAAGCGGGGCCTGGTTCCTGTCGACGGTGCTTCAGCTAATCGGGCTGGTGGCAGGTAGTGCACTGATCCTTCCTGGGCTGCGGCGGTCGTGAACTCGAGCGGGTGGTTTGCAACGGGGCCGAGCAGCGTTGTCGGGAAGAAGAGAGAGAGAGGGTGGAGCACACAGGGCGCGGCTGGTGCTACGAAGCCAGGCTGCGAATAGACCCGCGAAGAGGGAGGCAAGAGTCCCACAGGGTTGTTCCACGACGGGAAAATAATTTTAAAAAAAGAAATATTAAACGCGCAAGAAACCACGAGGAGCTGCAGGTTGCAACGGGAACCGCGGAAAGCAGCGCTAACAACAGCGGGGAAGAAGGCAAAGCGCGGGAGGCGCCATCTTAATCAGCGGGGAAGAAGGCAAAGCATGGGAGGTGCCATTTTGTTAAATCGGGGAAGAAGGCAAAGCGCGGGAGGCGCCATTTTAAATTTGCAAGATGCCGAAGACTGGCTGTATCACTGCTTTTGATAATACAATAGAGGACTGGACCACGTATGTGGAAAGAGTCGAGGTATATTTCGAGGCAAACGAAATAGCGGAGGAGAAAAAGGCATCGATATTGCTAAACTTAATGGGCGCTAGAACGTACGGCCTATTGCGGGACCTGATTACTCCAGCCAAACCGAAGGCGAAGAGTTTTAACGAAATTGTTGCTGTCCTACAGGAACACCTAAACCCTGCACCGCTGTTGATAGCAGAAAGATTTAAATTCCACAGGAGAACTCAGCATAAAGATGAGAGCAATGCTGAGTACCTTACGGAACTACGCAAGCTATCAAAGCAGTGCCAGTTCGGAGCCGGACTGGCAGATACCCTACGGGGCAAATTTGTCTGTGGACTCCTGAGTGAAGGAACACAGAAGAATTTACTCTCAGAGAAAGAGCTGACGCTAGATAAGGCTTTCAGCGTGGCAGTATCATATGAAGCAGCAGCCAGGGGAGCTGCAGAAATTCAACAAAAACCACAGGAATACGGCATCCACGAAATGACACGGGGATTTGCAAAATGTTATCGCTGCGGCAGAACTAACCATGACCAGAAGGACTGCTGGTCCAAAGACAAAATATGCAGGCAATGCGGGAAGATGGGACACATTGCACGAGTTTGCAGGTCTGGGAAGAAGACCAGCGACAACAAAAAGGCTACTAAGGAACCGTACAAGAAAGTACAAAAGATGATGGACAGTAGTTCTGAAGACCAGATGAGCGATAGTGAATCTGGGAACAGGAGACTAAGCTGTCTCAAACTTCACAATGTAATCGCAAAAGAGGATCACCGAACCATTTGGGTCATCCTCACGATAGCAGGGTCCCAAGTTAAAATGGAATTGGATACAGGATTAGCGCTAACCGTCATGAATCGACGAGACTACGAGCGGCTACGAGGGCAGCACGGTGGCATAGTGGTTAGCACTGTTGCCTCACAGCGCCAGGGACCCGGGTTCAAATCCGGCCTTGGGTGACTGTCTGTGTGGAGTTTGCACATTCTACCCGTGTTTGCGTGGGTTTCCTCCGGGTGCTCCGGTTTCCTCCCAAAGTCCAAAGATGTGCGGGTTAGGTTGATTGGCCATGATAAAAAAAAAAATTGACCCTTAGTGTTAGGGGGGATTAAATACGTGGGGTTACGGGGATAGGGCTTAGGTGGGATGGCTGTCGGTGTAGGGACTGGGTGCTAGGGTTTGGATGATCAGCCATGATCTTGTTGAATGGCGGAGCAGGCTCGAATGGCCGAATGGCCTACTCCTGCTCCTATCTTCTATGTTTCTATGTTTCTATTTTCACACATACCCTTGATAGAGACATCCATCATCTTGACGACGTATACGGGGCAAAAAGTATACCCCAGAGGAAAAATAAGGGTGCCTGTCGAATACAACGGCAAGAAAATACGGAAATTGTATCTCTACATACTGCCAAATGGTGGACCACCGTTATTGGGACGGGAATGGATCAGGAAGATAAACTTAGATTGGCACTCCATTCATGCAATGACGGTGGACGGTAAAAAAGATGAAGACGTCACTCCTGGACGATTGTCAACAATCTTAGCTAACGCCAAAGAGGTATTTCAACAAGAACTGGGCACGCTTAAAGGCGTAACTGCCTCGATAAAAATATAAGAGAATGCAGTTCCCAAGTTTTTCAAAGCAAGACCGGTACCATATGCAATTCGCCCAGCCGTCGAGGCAGAGCTGGAGAATCTGGAGAAGGCAGGCGTGTTGTCTAAGGTCGACTGGAGCGAGTGGGCGACACCCATCGTTCCTGTCATGAAGAAAATGTTAAGCAATAAGTCCGGGGAGCCAAGGAAGATTCGCATCTGTGTGGATTTCAAGGTGACGGTGAACCCAGTCCTTCACATGGTACAATATCCTCTTCCAAGGATAGAAGACATCTTCGCCTCACTGTCTGGAGGGAAGCGTTTTACAAAAATTGACCTAGCACAAGCATATTTGCAGATGGAGGTTGAAGAGTCCTCTAGGAAGTATCTCATGATAAACACTCACAAAGGTCTTTACCAGTATCATCGATTGGTATTCGGAGTAGCATCGGCTCCGGCGATATGGCAAAGAGCGATGGAACAAGTCCTGCAAGGGATTCCGGGGACTCAGTGTTACTTGGACGACATCCTTCTGACAGGTGAAGATGACAGTGAACACCTTAACAATCTAGAACAGGTGCTCACTAGACTACGGGAACATGGGCTGCGAGCCAACCGCCCCAAGTGCGAATTTTTTAAGAAACAGATATCGTATTGTGGCCACGTGATTGATGAAGAGGGGTTACATAAGTCCCCTGACAAAATTGAAGCGGTTGTTAAGGCCCCAGCGCCTGAAAATGTGTCGCAACTGAGGTCATTCCTCGGATTGGTGAATTACTACCATAAGTTTTTGCCGAATTTGTCGACAATTCTGCACCCACTGAACGCCCTGCTACGAATTGGGGTAGCATGGAAATGGAGCGATGATTGTAAGCGGGCCTTTCAGAAGATTAAGGACTTAATCACTTCAAGGGAAGTATTGGCTCACTACAACCCAGCACTGCCGATCAGACTGGCGGGTGATGCTTCTCCCTACGGCATTGGGGCGGTACTGTCACATAAATTCCTTGATGGTTTAGAGAGGCCGATAGCTTTTGCGTCACGCTCGTTAACTTCTGCCGAGCGTAACTGCGCCCAGATTGACAGAGAGGCCCTCAGCCTAGTGTGGGGGTGAAGAAGTTCAATCACTACCTGCACGGTCAAAAATTTACGCTACTAACCGATCACCAACCTCTTGTCTCCATTTTCAACCCTCAGAAGGGCGTACCGATAATGACAGCACAACGGCTGCAGAGGTGGTCCCTTTTCCTAGGGGCACACCAATATGACATCGAGTACAAAGGAACTAAACAGCATGGAAATGCTGATGGATTGTCACGCCTACCGTTGCCGACGGTGGAAGAAGAAGACCTTGCAGTGGATCCAATGGAGTTATTCCACTCGACCATAGTCGAATGTCTCCCTGTGACGAATGCAAACATAGAAAAGGAAACACGGAATGACCCGACACTATCACGGGTCTATGATTTAACGGTGAAGGGATGGCCAGCACATGGCGAACCACTGCTGCCAGCATTCTCGCCGAGAAGAGAACAGCTGTCAGTGTGCAGAGGAACCTTGATGTGTGGATCCAGAGTAGTAATTCCACCTAAGTTGATGGATAGAGTGCTCAATG
This sequence comes from Somniosus microcephalus, assembly GCF_052327205.1. Taxonomy (NCBI): domain Eukaryota; kingdom Metazoa; phylum Chordata; class Chondrichthyes; order Squaliformes; family Somniosidae; genus Somniosus; species Somniosus microcephalus. The sequence continues at coordinate 10,731,739 of NC_141008.1, forward strand.
AGCTTCATGAGGGTCATCTGGGTGGGGTAAAAATGAAGAACTTAGCCAGAGCGTTTGTGTGGTGGCCGGGAATCGATAGAGAAATCGAAGAGATGACCAAGAGCTGTGCAAGATGCCAGAAGGTCCAAAACGCACCACCACAAGCTCCTCTGCATCCATGGGAGTGGCCCTCATCTCCATGGCAAAGGGTGCACATTGATTTTGCTGGTCCCTTCATGGACTCGATGTTTTTAATTGCGGTGGATGCACATTCAAAGTGGCCAGAGGTAATAAAAATGTCCTCAACCACCACGGAAAAAACTATCACAGTTTTACGAACCATATTCGCCAGGAATGGGCTGCCTGAACAGATTTGCTCTGACAATGGACCACAGTTTGTGTCTGAAGAGTTCCGGAGGTTCTTAAAGAACAATGGTGTTAAGCATTACACATCTGCCCCATATCATCCAGCCACTAATGGATTGGCCGAGACGTTTGTCCAAACATTCAAGAAGGCTATCAAGGCAATGTGTAATGAAGATATACCCCTACAACACAAGGTGGACAACTTCTTGTTTGCCTACCGGAATGTGACACATGCGGTTACCAACCAAACTCCAGACATGATGTTCTTCAATCGAAGACTACGATGCCGCTTGGATTTGGTTAAGCCAAACGTCCGAAGAGATGTGGAGAACAGGCAGTTTCAGAATATGAATGAAAGGCCGACCAGGAGTTTTAAGATAGGTCAACCAGTTTTGGCCCGGGACTACCGCACTGAGAAATGGCAGCCAGGAACGATTTGTACACGACAAGGACCTCTCATGTATACCGTGGACGTTGGGGAGAGCATTGTAAGACGCCATGCTGACCAGATTCTAGAGTCACTGGAAAACGTCAACTCCACACCATGATCTGATACACCTGGTAATGAAATCGACGTTCCAATTGCAGCTACCGCAGAACCGGTAATATTGGAAGCAGATGAACCAAACAATGACATTGATCCCGACTCAACATTGCCAGAAGAACCTGATACCCCCAAAGAGGCGTTATCCAGACAGAATCAGGAAGCCTCCTCAAAGACTGAACTTAGAATTGCTTAAACTTAACCAATGTATCTAGCAACTGTAATTGTGATTGTAATTAGTTATCATTTAGTTGTTAAATGAATGTTATGTACTGTTTATCTAAAAGCGGAGGAATTGTTGTGTATGTACCTTTAAGAGAATAACTGGTCTCAGACTGCAGTACCGGCAGTGACCACCCCTGTATAAAAGGCGCTAGTGAGCCTCTGTTCTTTTCAGTTTCACTATTGACTTCCATCAGTAACGACTTGTTTTGTTCAACTCCTGCTGTCCATGTCTCAATCATTCACGGACGTAATAATCGGTACGCCCTTCTGAGGGTTGAAAATGGAGACAAGAGGTTGATGATCGGTTAGTAGAGTAAATTTTTGACCGTGCAGGTAGTGATTGAACTTCTTCACCCCCCACACTAGGCTGAGGGCCTCTCTGTCAATCTGGGCGTAGTTACGCTCGGCAGAAGTTAACGAGCGTGACGCAAACGCTATCTGCCTCTCTAAACCATCAAGGAATTTATGTGACGGTACCGCCCCAATGCCGTAGGGAGATGCATCACACGCCAGTCTGATCGGCAGTGCTGGGTTGTAGTGAGCCAATACTTCCCTTGAAGTGATTAAGTCCTTACTCTTCTGAAAGGCCCGCTTACAGTCATTGCTCCATTTCCATGCTACTCCCGTTCGTAGTAGGGCATTCAGTGGGTGCAGAATTGTCGACAAATTCGGCAAAAACTTATGGTAGTAATTCACCAATCCGAGGAATGACCTCAGTTGCGACACATTTTCAGGCGCTGAGGCCTTAACAACCGCTTCAATTTTGTCAGGGGACTTATGTAACCCCTCTTCATCAATCACTTGGCCACAATACGATATCTGCTTCTTAAAAAATTCGCACTTGGGGCGGTTGGCTCGTAGCCCATGTTCCCGTAGTCTAGTGAGCACCTGTTCTAGGTTGTTAAGGTGTCCACTGTCACCTTCACCTGTCACAAGGATGTCGTCCAAGTAACATTGAGTCCCCGGAATCCCTTGCAGGACTTGTTCCATCCAGGGCAGACACGGTGGCATAGTGGTTAGCACTGTTGCCTCACAGCACCAGGGACCCGGGTTCGAATCCGGCCTCGGGCGACTGTCTGTGTGGAGTTTGCACATTCGCCCCGTGTTTGCGTGGGTTTCCTCCAGGTGCTCTGGTTTCCTCCCACAGTCCAAAGATGTGTGGGTTAGGTTGATTGGCTATGATAAATTGACCCTTAGTGTTAGGGGGATTAAATATGTGGGGTTACGGGGATACGGTGGGATATGTGTTGGTGTAGGGGTTACGGGGATCGGGTGGGATCTGTGTCGGTGCAGGCTCGATGGGCCGAAATGGCCTCTATCTGCACTGTGGGGTTTCTGTGATTTCTGTGATCTGTGATCGCTCTTTGCCATATCGCCGGAGCCAATGCTACTCCGAATACCAATCGATGATACTGGTAAAGACCTTTGTGAGTGTTTATCGTGAGATACTTCCTAGAGGATTCTTCAACCTCCATCTGCAAATATGCTTGTGCTAGGTCAATTTTTGTAAAACGCTTCCCTCCAGATAGTGAGGCGAAGATGTCTTCTATCCTTGGAAGAGGATATTGTACTGTGTGCAGGACTGGGTTCACTGTCACCTTGAAATCCCCACAGATGCGAACCTTCCTTGGCTCCTCAGACTTATTGCTTAACGTTTTCTTCATGACAGGAATGATGGGTGTCGCCCACTCGCTCCAGTCGACCTTAGACAACACGCCTGCCTTCTCCAGATTCTCCAGCTCTGCCTCGACGGCTGGGCGAATTGCATATGGTACCGGTCTTGCTTTGAAAATCTTGGGAATTGCATTCTCTTCTATTTTTATCGAGGCGGTTACGCCTTTAAGAGTGCCCAGTTCTTGTTGGAATACCTCTTTCGCGTTAGCTAAGATTGTTGACAATCGTCCAGGAGTGACGTCTTCATCTTTTTTACCATCCACCGTCATTGCATGAATGGAGTGCCAATCTAAGCTTATCTTCCTGATCCATTCACGTCCCAATAACGGTGGTCCACCATTTGGCAGTATGTAGAGATACAATTTCCGTATTTTCTTGCCGTTGTATTCAGCAGGCGCCCTTATTTTTCCTCTGGGGTATACTTTTTGCCCCGTATACATCGTCAAGACGATGGATGTCTCTCTCAAGGGTATGTGTGAGAATAGCCGCTCGTAGTCTCGTCGATTCATGGCGGTTAGCGCTGATCCTGTATCCAATTCCATTTTAACTTGGGACCCTGCTATCGTGAGGGTGACCCAAATGGTTCGGTGATCCTCTTTTGCGATTAAATTGTGAAGTTTGAGAAAGCTTAGTCTCCTGTTCCCGGATTCACTATCGCTCATCTGGTCTTCGGAACTACTGTCCGTCATCTTTTGTACTTTCTTGTACGGTTCCTTAGCAGCCTTTTTGTTGTCGCTGGTCTTCTTCCCAGACCTGCAAACTCATGCAATGTGCCCCATCTTTCCGCATTGCCTGCATATTTTGTCCTTGGACCAGCAGTCCTTCTGGTCATGGTTAGTTCTGCCGCAGCGATAACATTTTGCAAATCCCCGTGTCATTTCGTGGGTGCCGTATTCCTGTGGCTTTTGTTGTATTTCCGCAGCTCCCCTGGCTGCTGCTTCGTATGATACTGTCACGCTGAAAGCCTTATCTAGCGTCAGCTCTTTCTCTGAGAGTAACTTCTTCTGTGTTCCTTCACTCAGGAGTCCACAGACAAATTTGTCCCATAGGATATCTGCCAGTCCTGCTCCGAACTGGCAGTGCTTTGATAGCTTGCGTAGTTCCGTAAGGTACTCAGCATTGCTCTCATCTTTATGCTGAGTTCTCCTGTGGAATTTAAATCTTTCTGCTATCAGCAGCGGTGCAGGGTTTAGGTGTTCCTGCAGGACAGCAACAATTTCATTAAAACTCTTCGCCTTCGGTTTGGCTGGAGTAATCAGGTCCCGCAATAGGCCGTACGTTCTAGCGCCCATTAATTTAGCAATACCGATGCCTTTTTCTCATCGGCTATCTCGTTTGCCTCACAATATACCTCGACTCTTTCCACATACGTGGTCCAGTCCTCTATTGTATTATCAAAGGCAGTGATACAGCCAGTCTTCGGCATCTTGAAAATCTAAAATGGCGCCTCCTGCGCTTTGCCTTCTTCCCCTATTTAACAAAATGGCACCTCCCGCGCTTTGCCTTCTTCCCCGCTGATTAAGATGGCGCCTCCCGCGCTTTGCCTTCTTCCCTGCTGTTGCTAACGCTGCTTTCCGCGGTTTCCGTTGTAACCTGCAGCTCCTCGTGGTTTCCTGCGCGTTTCATATTTCTTTTTTTATTATTTTCCCGTCGTGGAACAACCCTGTGGGACTCTTGCCTCCCTGTTCTCGGGTCTGTACGCAGCCCGGCTTCGTAGCACTGGCCGCGCCCTGTGTGCTCCACCCTCTCTCTCTCCTCTTCCTGACAACGCTGCTCGGCCCCGTTGCAAGCCACCCGCTCGAGTTCGCGACCGCCGCAGCGCAGGAAGGATCAGTGTACTACCTGCCACCAGCCCGATTAGCTGAAGCACCGTCGACAGGAACCAGGCCCCGCTTTCGACAGCTTCTCCAGCAATCTTCAACTCCGCTAACTCAGGGGCGGATGCCCACGGTCGACGCCCGTTTCTACTCCTTCTTTCTTCCTTCTGGCCTCGACCTCTGCTCACTTCGCTTCAGGAATGGATCCCAGGAGGCGGTGCAGACTGTAGGTACGTTCGTATCTGCTCGTCGCCAGTATTATGTCCGTGTATGATTGAGACACGGACAGCAGGAGTTGAACAAAACAAGTCTTTACTGAAAGGAGTCAATCGGGAAACTGAAAACACAGAGGCTTACTAGCGCCTTTTATACAGGTGTGGTCACTGCCGGTACTGCAGTCTGAGACCAGTTATTCTCTTAAAGGTACATACACAACAGTGTCCAATTCTGGTCATCACACTTTAGGAAGGCCGTGAAGGCTTTGGAGAGAGTACAGAGGAGATTTACTGGAATGGTTCCAGCGATGAGGGACTACAGTTACATGGATAGACTGGAGAAACTGGGGTTGTTCTCCTTAGAGCAGAGAACGCTGAAGATTATTTGATAGAGCTGTTCAAAATCATGAGGGGTTTAAAGAGAATAAATAAAGAGAAACTGTTTCCAATGGATGAAGGGTCGATACCAGAGATACAGATTTAAAGTGATTGGCAAAAGAACAAGAGGCGGCATGAGGAAAAACTTGTTTACCCAATGGCTGATTCAGATTTGGAATGCACTGCCTGATAGGGCGGTGGGTACAGATTCAATAGTAGCCTTCAAAAGGTAATTGGATAAATACTTAAAGGAGAAAAATTTGCTGGGATCTGGGGAAAGAGCGGGGGAGTGGGACTCTTCTGTGGCCTTCTGCTGCACTGTTCTGTGATTCTGTGATTCTCCCCAGTGTCCTGGGGCCAATATTTATCCCTCAACCAGCATCACTAAAAACAGATTACATATGAACATAAGAACATAAGAAGTAGGAGCAGGAGTAGGCCATACGGCCCCTCGGGCCTGCTCTGCCATTCAATAGGATCATGGCTGATCCGAACCTAGACTCACGTCCACTTCCCTGCCCGCTCCCCGTAACCCCTAATTCCCTTATCAGCTAGGAAACTGTCTGTCTCCGTTTTAAATTTATTTAATGTCGCAGCTTCCACAGCTCTCTGGGATAGCAAATTCCATAGATTTACTACCCTCTGAGTGAAGAAGTTTCTCCTCATCTCAGCTTTGAAAGGGCAGCCCCTTATTCTAAGACTATGCCCCCTAGTTCTAGTCTCACCCATCAGTGGAAAATCCTCCCCGCATCCACCCGATCAAGCCCCCTCACAATCTTATATGTTTCAATAAGATCGTCTCTCATTCTTCTTATCTGGTCATTTATCTCATTGCTCTTTGTGGAACTTTGCTGTTTGCGATTTGGCGGCTGCCACTTTCCTACATTACAACAGTAACTACGCTTCAAAAGTACTTCATTGGCTGCAAAGCGCTTTGGAACGTTCTGAGGTCGGGAAAAGTGCTCGAGAAATGGAAGTCCTTCTTTCCATCCTTCCTGTATTAAAAAACCCACATGAAGGTTTGGCTCATCACCACAGTAGTGGAGACAATTAGATAAGTCAACCAATAGGTAAGGTGGCTCCCAGCTTGTGTTTTAAAAGCCTGTACATTGAAGGAGGAAGGGAAGACCGAGGGAGGTAGGGAATGTCACAGTCTTGATATCCTGGGAAAGAATGAGCTAGAGCTGGAGATGATACGGTGGCTCCTGAATCTCCGGGGTTGGGGGGTAGGATTAATATTGACTTCACTCGATGGTGTACAATGGGTCCCCACACCTCTGGCACTTTACCCTCTTTCAAGCACTTCATAATCTACCCCCTCTTTTGCCTCTTCTTCAAAGTTTTCACTGCCCACATCCCTCCAAACCCCACACTGAGTTCCTTGTTGAAATCTTCTCTATTCTCCTCATTTTAAATCTCACAACAGCACCACCATTGCCAAGGCCGCCATCAACAACACCTTGGAGGGTGGGGAGTCACTGTTGACTAGAAGCCTGTAATGGAACCGCTTAGCTCTGGATGATAATTCAGAGGAAAATCCTCGCCAACATATGTAATTGAACATTGACAGAATACTAATTTTCAAAGTTTCTACCTGGGCTCACAGAGAAAGGTGGAGAAACCCGCCTATAAAGTATGTGTTTATACTTAGTTCAATAATGACGAGACAGCTTGGAAGATTCAACGTAGGTCTTTACTTAATACCAACAGGCGGGAAACTGAGGGGAGATCAGTACCCACAGTACTATTTGTAAAGTCTGTGGGTTGTATAGCGAAGTAATACACAGACTACAAGAGTAACTTAAACAGGACTTTACTATTCGAAGGTCAGGGCGAATCTACCCAATAAATTCTGCCACAGCACTTATATACCGGTGTGGTCACCGTCGGTATTACAGTATACAGCAGCCAGGATAAAGTAGTGCCACACCTAAAATAGTTCTCTTAAAGGTGGACGGTTACATAAAATAGTTCTCTTAAAGGTAGAACGGTTACATACACTACAATCCTCCTTTTTTAGCTTACAACATACTTATTCTCCATTAAACATACATGTATTCAACTTCATGTAAAACAATACACAGATATAGTCTCTGTGGAAAACAGTTCACAATTTCAGTCTCTGTGGAGGCGTCTCCTGTGCTTCTTAACTCAGTCCGGACAACGCCTCCATGGTGTAGCAGTTCCCGGTGGTGTAGTCGGTTCACGTTGCTGGAGTGACTCATCCAATAGTCCTTCCCTAAACTTAACAGCTTGAACTTCCGTCACTTCTGAACCAGCATTGCTGACTTTTAAAAACCACTGGATTCCTTGGGAAGTTTTTCTACTTCCAACTGATTTGGCTCCATTCGGAGGGAGCACGTGCGTGGTCTGGTAGAGGTGATAATGGTTCAGATGGTCATTATTTTCTGCTTCGTCTTTTCCTTTTCTGCTTCTTGGAGACTCTCTGGGCTCCACTGTCAGCTGCCAGCTGCCTGCACAGTTCCTCCCGTAGTAGCGCCACCATCTCCCGATGTTCCTTAGACTTTTTGTGATTCATCAAGGTTTCTGCACTTTGGGAGTTTTCATCACAAGCTGGGCAGAACAGGTCCTCGTAATATTCGGTGTCGCTCAACAGGTCATGGTCATATTCGGTGTCGTCCTGAGCTAAGCCAGCGGGAGGGTCTTCTATTTCCTCCCTACCCAGCTGGATGTTAGCCAACTTTTGTTCCAAATCCTGACATCTTTCCTGAAGAGACTTCTTCATGTGTTCAGCTTCATCCCGCTTTTCCTGGGCTTCCTGCAAGTCTTTTACTAATGACATCATTTGTGATTTCAATACTTCAACTTCATTCGGAGATTGATTGATCGGACTATTCAATCCCTCTACTGAAGTAGCTGTTTCAGTATCCTGTTGTTCTTCATTGACGTGAGTCAGCGTACTTTCGGCATCCAAGAGCGGCTCCACTGCAGTCTTCTCAGTCTGTGTTGCCACCTCAGCTATTTCAATAACTTTTGAGAGTTCCGAACCCCTTTTCTTTGAAGATTGAGGTTCGTGTTCAAGTTTTTCCCATTTCGGGGTCTTGTCCCTCAGCATATGAAGAAGTTGGCTGACTGTTAACTCTTCAGCCATCATCCGTTTCCCATTAGCTGCAGGGCTGTTTACAAACTTGCCCTGGGGCTCCTTTGCTGTTTCTACTTTGCCATCATCCGCAGCCTCCACCATTCGAATTCCCACAAATGAATCGTCCGGTGATGCTGCACCCAACTTCAGTAGGAGCTCGGAAGTCATGTCGACCAAATCAGCCTTTTCTGCCTGCAACCTGCTAACAAGCGCCTTCAGTTGCTGCACATCTTGTTCCACCAGATTAGAGCACGCACCTTCAGAAACCAAATCAGCTTTGATTCATTTGGCCTCCTCTCGCAGATGGTTTGTGTGCTCCTGCTCCCTTTTCTCCCTCAGCTGCTTCTGTTGTCTTTCCAGATTCTCCCATTCGGTGTCATAGAACATTTTCATTGCTTTCATCTCTTGTTCGAGACGGCAACTCAATTGCTCTAATTGCTGTCGTAATTTGAAATAAGTTTGAGTTCGAGCTCGGTGTTCCTCAGTAATGTATATGTCTGTAACTTGAACAGACTCAGAATTCTCTGTCAAGCTATGTTGTTGTTGTTCAGAGGAATTCTGTTCTGAAACTTTGTTCTCCTCTGGAGCATAAGCCTTTATGCCCACATTCGTTCTACCAACCTTAGTCAGCAAGTTCATTTTAGACTTGTCTTTCATGCTTGGGCTGGTCTTATCGTCATCCGTTTCAGAGTCTGAGCTGATTGTCTGCCCCGAGTCCTCACTCGTTATTGCTTTGAGGTAGTGCCATTCCATGTCTATTTTCTTGATCCACTCCCGTCCTAGAAGTGGTGGTCCTCCCCCAGGTAGTACGTATAAGTCCATTCCGGGGTGTTCTTTGCCCCTGTCTCTCACCTTGACTCTTATCTTTCCCATGGGGTGTACTTTATGCCCCATGTATGTCTGCAATATGAACTTGGTATCTCTCAAGGGTATATGTGAGAATAGCCGGTTGTAATCCCTTCGATTTATGACTGATAGGGCTGATCCAGTGTCCAACTCCATTTTTACTTGGACTCCGGCTATTTTTAGCATGACCCAGATAGTTTGTAGGTCAGCTTCCTTACTCACATTGTGAATTCTCAGACTACCCAGTTCCTGGCCGTTTGGGTCTGAATCCGAATTCTGTTCGTCTGAACTCTTCTCAGCCACCTTGTGTACTTTGTTGTACTTTTCCTGTGATGGCTTTTTTTGGTTGTTGGTCTTCTTTCCTGACCGGCATACTTTAGCTATGTGCCCCAGTTTGCCACATTTTCGACATTCCTGGTTTTTAAACCAGCATTGGTTCTGGTCATGTGTTGTCTTCCCACAACGATAACATTTCGTTGTACCCGAAGTAATTTGATCCACACTGAGTACCGCTGCCTTTAGCTGCATTTCCGCAACTCCTTTCGCTGCGGCTTCGTGTGATGCTGCAATAAGGACAGCTCTATCAAGTGTAAGGTCGTTCTCTTCGAGCAGTCGCTTTTGCGTTCCTTCCTTCGACAACCCGCACACGAACTTGTCTCGCAATGCCTCTGTCAGATTTCCTCCAAACTGGCAGTATTTCGCTAATCTACGCAGTTCGACCAAGTATTCCGCGTTGCTTTCCTCTTTCCGTTGCGTTCTCGCATAAAATTTGAATCGTTCCGCCAACATCAGCGGTGTGGGGTTCAAGTGATCCTTCAGAACAGCAACAATATTAGCGAAGGTCTGATCCGCCAGTTTAGCTGGTGATAGAAGATGCTTCAATAACCCGTATGTCTTCGCGCCCATCGAGTTTAGCAAGGTTATAGCTTTATCATCATCTTCTATTTTATTGGCCTCACAATATATCTCGATACGTTCTACGTACGTGGCCCAATCTTCCACCTCGGCATCGAAGTTGTTGATGTTACCATGCTTAGGCATCTTCACTATCTCTCACTATCTTTCTGCGAAACAACAGGATTTCTCTTTAACTTTTTAACTTTTTCTTTTTTCCAAAAATGGCGGGTTCCCGCGCTTGTCTTCTTCCCCGCCTACTGGCAAAATAGCGGTTTCCCGCTCCTGACTTCTTCCTCTGGTGGGAGGGGTAAGCTTTGCCCTCGGGTGACGACCGCTGGTTTACGGGGTTTGTAGCCTGTGCGCCGGCTTCAGTTTATTCTGAAGCGCGCGCTAGACAAGCCGATCGCGTTCCTTGTCCCCCCCCCTTCTTCTTTTCGGCAGGGGCAACCGGCGCTGGGGACAACCAGTTGGCGTCGGACAGATCCAGCTCCTGGTCCTTCACGGCAGCTGCTGCAAGCCGCTGGCCGGAACCTCGCTCGGTCTCTCTCTCGGGCTCTGTCTCTCCCGCTCGCGCGGCTCTTGCTCGCTCTCTCTCGGGCTCTGTCTCTCCCGCTCGCTCGGCTCTCGCTCAGCGGCTTTAAACGCCTCTCCCAGACCTCCCGCAGTCCGGTCCTTTCCTCCCCGGCTGCGGCTGATTCTTCGCGGGTTATTTAGTTATTTATTTATCTATTGCCTCCGCGCCTTATGATCCGGTCGCAGCGCTTCGTGGCCTCAATCACTGTCTGGCCTTTTTCACCCCAATCGCGCCTCCCAGCTTCTCGCAGTCCGGTGCTTTCCTCCCCGGCTGCGGCTGAGTTCTCCGTGGCTTATTTATTTTTATATCTTCCCGCGCCTTACGATCCCGGTCGCAGCGCCTCGTGGTCGCGGTATTTGTCCGGCCTTTTTCGCCGTCGCGGTCTAGTCGTCTCACGACGCTCCCCAGCCCGCTTGTACCGCGGCTTCTGCTCCACGCTGCCCCAGTCTCAGCGCCTCTGGGCCCGACTTCTGTCCAGCTCCTTTCCCCCTCGACCGTGGTCGAGTGCACCGCCCTTATCCTCCGTTTATTTGTTTCTATTTTCCCTTTACTCACAGTCACCGTGGCCGACTTGCTTCTCGTGTTGATCGGCTCACTCACCACCGTGGCAGAAGGGACAATCCGTGCCTGTTGCTGATGGAAGACTTCGTGTTTGAAATCTTCCTCCTTTCTTGGTCTGCAGACTCGAGTTTTCTCTCAGCAAAACGACGAGGGCGGGTGCCTCTTCTCGACGCTCGTTTACTTCTTCAGAAGTATTGTTGCCGCAGGGTAAGATCGAACTCGTCGCCACTGTAAAGTCTGTGGGTTGTATAGCGAAGTAATACACAGACTACAAGAGTAACTTAAACAGGACTTTACTATTTGAAGGTCAGGGCGAATCTGCCCAATAAATTCTGCCACAGCACTTATATACCGGTGTGGTCACCGTCGTTATTACAGTATACAGCAGCCAGGATAAAGTAGTGCCACACCTAAAATAGTTCTCTTAAAGGTGGACGGTTACATAAAATAGTTCTCTTAAAGGTAGAACGGTTACATACACTACACTATTTATACCCCTATGGCCAGGAGTGGTACTACGGTATCACTACGCCCTACAAAGTAGTGCTGCCCTGGCCATAGGTTTAAAGTAACATACCTATTACATACACAACATTCCTCCCCTTTTAATTAAAACGTACCCGTGCAATTAAGTCAATAGATGCCCCATAACTAGGGCTAATAACATTTGGTAACACAATATACATAACATATTTACATCAAGAGTTGTCTACTTATATATATATAAGCAGAAACATGTTATAGATTCAGTCTCTGAGGAGGCCTCCTGTCTCGACTAGGATAACGTCTTTCTCTAGTCGGTCTCGGTGTAGGCGGCGGTACTTCCGTCACCCCTTCATCGCTGGACTCGTCGGTGTCTGATGGCACATCCTGTGCCGTGGAGATCACTGGAGTGCTGAACTCCTCGCAATCCTGAGACCTCTGTAACGACGAGCTGGGCCGTGATTCCGCTGTAACAATGTGCTGAGACGTTTGAGGTAGTGAATCAGTTGGGTTTCTGGACTCCACAAGTTGGTCAGCATGTCGTCTGATTATGCCTTCCCCTGTCTCAACTGTGTACATCAAAGGTCCCTGGCGGGCCTTTATCGTACCAGACCGCCACTTTTCATTCCTATAATCACGGGCCAACACTTGCTGCCCCACCTCGAAGCTCCGTGTCTGTCTGTCAGGAGCCCTACGAAATACTCGGTTTTCCACCTCTCTCCGAATGTTTGGTCTGAGCAATTCAAGGCGAGACCTTAACCTTCTATTAAAGAACATGACGGCGGGGGCCTGGTTGGTCACCGTATGTGCAGCATTACGGTATGCGAATAAGAAGTTGTCCACCTTGTGTTGTAGTGGCAACCTTTCCTCCCCCATCGCCTTGATGGCCTTTTTAAAAGTCTGCACAAATCGCTCTGCCAGCCCATTTGTAGCCAGATGATATGGTGCAGACGTATAATGTCGCACTCCATTCCTTTTTAGGAATGCTTGAAATTCTCCTGCCACAAATTGTGGCCCATTGTCCGAACAGACTTGCTCGGGCACCCCGTTTCGGGCAAAAATGGTCCTTAAGACTGCGACCGTCTTTTCGGCTGTCGTTGATGACATCTTTATGACCTCCGGCCATTTTGAATGGGCGTCCACTACAATAAGGAACATCGCATCCAGGAAGGGGCCAGCGAAGTCCACGTGGATCCTTTGCCACGGCGTTGAGGGCCACTCCCACGGATGTAGTGGGGCTTATGGTGGTACGTTCTGTACCATCTGGCACCCTTGGCATGCTTTTGCTACTTCCTCAATGTCCCTGTCAATGCCGCGCCACCAGACGTAGGCTCTGGCGAGGCTTTTCATTTTGACACCCCCCAGATGACCTTCATGTAAGTCCTGCAACACTTTATGTTGTAATTTTTGAGGGACCACCACCCTGGCTCCGCACATCAATGTGCCCCGGCAGACGGACAACTGGTCCTTCCTTGCCGAAAACGCCGGCAATGATGCGTCACCCTGCGCCGGCCAGCCTTTCACGGTTAATTCGTAAACCCTTGCCAATGTCGGGTCGTTCCGTGTTTCCCGCTCAATACATTGGCTGGTGATGGGCAAGTGTTCCATAACAGCCGTATGATATATTTCCACGGGGTCCTGTACTATCTCTTCGATCTCGGCAGGCAGGGGTAGCCGCGACAGGCCATCCGCATTGCCATGCTGTTTGGTACCCTTATATTCGATAAGGTACTGGTGTGCTCCTAAGAACAGTGACCACCTCTGTAGCCTTTGGGCCGTCATCAGGGGCACCCCTTTTGTTGGATTAAATATCGACACCAACGGTTGATGATCCGTCAGTAGTGTGAAACGTTGCCCATGCAGGTAGTGGTGGAATTTCTTTACACCCCACACCAGACTGAGGGCCTCCCTGTCGATTTGCGCATAGTTTCTTTCGGCTGTAGTTAACGACCTTGAGGCAAATGCTATTGGCCTCTCCGTCCCATTGGGAAATTTGTGTGACAACACTGCCCCTATACCGTATGGGGAGGCGTCACATGCCAACCTCATTGGCATTTTTGGGTCAAAGTGTGCGAGCACTTCCTTTGATGTAATGAGTTGTTTACCCTTTTTAAAAGCAGCCTCACACGCTTCGTCCCAATTCCAGGAGACTCCCTTTTGCAGCAATGAATTTAGTGGATGTAAAATGAGCGATAAGTTCGGGAGGAACTTATGGTAATAGTTTATAAGGCCTAAGAATGATCGTAACTGAGATACATTCTCAGGGGGCGGGGCCTTCACTACTGCCTCAATCTTTTCCGGGGACTTATGCAGGCCTTCCTTATCTATAATGTGACCACAGTATGAGATACGTTCCTGGAAAAACTCACATTTCTGCTTGTTCGCCCTGAGTCCGTATTGTTGTAACCGCAGAAGTACTCGCTCCAGGTTAGCGAGGTGGTCGTTATCCGTTTGTCCTGTCACCAGGATGTCATCCAGGTAGCATTGCGTTCCTGGAATGCCCTGTAGGACCTGTTCCATGGTCCTCTGCCATATTGCCAGGGCGGACGCCACACCAAATACCAGGCAATTGTACTGGTACAATCCCTTGTGTGTGTTAATCGTTAGGAGCTTTTTCGAGTCCTGCTCCACCTCCATCTGTAAATAAGCTTGACAAAGGTCAATCTTCATAAAGTGTCTACCCCCAGCTAACGATGTGAATATGTCCTCTATCCGTGGCAGCGGATACTGTACCGTGTGCAGGACTGGGTTAATAGTTATCTTAAAATCCCCGCAAATGCGAACCTTCTTTGGTTCCCCCGGTGTGTTATTTGCAGATTTCTTTATAACTGGGACGATGGGCGTGGCCCACTCGCTCCACTCAATCTTTGTAAGGACACCTACACTCTCTAAGGCATCCAGTTCTGCTTCCACCGCTGGCCGAATGGCATAAGGCACCGGTCTGGCCTTACAAAACTTGGGGTTTGCATCTTGAGCAATAGTTATTTTTGCTCTAATGTCCTTTAAGGTCCCCAGCCCTTGTTGGAATACCTCTGGCATTTTTGCCAATAGTTTCGACAGCCTGCTTGTAATGGTTGTATCATCCGTGGTGGTCTCTACTTTTAACTCGTGTATCGACTTCCAGTCGAAATGGATTTTTCTTATCCATTCCCTACCCAAAAATGGTGGTCCGCCGTTTGGTAGGACGTATAAATAAAGTCCTGGCACTTTTCTGCCGTTGTATTTAACTGTTACTTGCATTTTTCCCTTCGGGTAAACTTTTTGTCCCGTATATGTTTTTAATTTAATTTCCGTATCCTTTAAGGGAATGCGTTTGAACAGCCTGTTATAATCTTGTTCATTAATTACTGATAGGGCTGAACCCGCGTCCAGCTCCATATTAACTTCGACGCCTGCTACCTTCATTTTAACCCACATTGTGCTGTGGTCCTCCGTTTTGTCTACACCATATAACTTGTGACATCCCAGACCTTTAGGCTCTGCTTTTGTGCCTTCCTGTGACTCGTCTGAGCTACTGTCAGACATCTTATGTATTTTTGGTACTGCTCGGATTGCCCCCACGATTGGGTTTCGTACCAGACCGACAAACTTTCGCTATATGTCCCTTTTTCCCACACTGCCGGCATATTTTATCACGAAATCAACAATTACTTTGGTCGTGGGTGGTTTTGCCACAATGGTAGCATTTACCTTTGTGAAATGTCACCTCATGGGTGTCATAGCCGGTTGTGTTTTGTCGTATTTGAGCAGCACCCTGTGCTGCTGCTTCGTGGACCGATGCTATTTCAATCGCCTGATCTAGGCTGAGCTGTTTCTTGGCTAGCAACCGTTTACGTGTATTCTCATTTAACATGCCACAGACAAATCTGTCTCTGATCGCGTCCGCCAATATGGCTCCAAACTGGCAATGTTTGGACAACCTTCTGAGCTCAGCTAAATAGGCTGCCTGCGACTCATCATTCCTTTGGTCGCGTCTGTAGAAGCGGTACCTTTCCGCTATAAATGGTGGCTTAGGGTTTAAATGTTCCCTTAATGTATCAACAATTTGGGCATACGTTTTGTCTGCTGGCTTTTCTGGAGTAAGAAGATTCCTCAGCAGACCGTATGTTTTTGCCCCCATAAAATTTAATAAGGTTGCTACCTTTTGATCATCTTCCACCTTGTTTACTATGCAATAAAGTTCATGCCTTTCAATATAGGCATCCCACTCTTCTGTGTCCTCAACAAATGCTGACAGACAACCTTCTTTAGCCATTTTAAACTTTTGAAGAGAAAAAAATACTTTTCCCGCTTTCTCCACTAGATGGCGTTTTTCCCGCCTTTTCTCCCTCTGCTGTCAATGACCTCTCTCCAGCGTCGTTATTTTTGGCCCTTGCAGCTCCCGTTCCCCGGGAAGAATTTCAGTTTACCTGGCCCTGGGTGGACTTTTGCCCCGTGGCTGGAGCGCCCGTTCAGCCTCTTCTCTCAGCTGCCGCAGCCTCCGCTGGAAACCTCTCTCTCTCGCTCCGTTGCTGCCGCTCCTCCCGAACCCAGAGTGCTGGGCGGCCTCCTTCGGTCGACGCTGGACTCTGCAGGCTGGCTGGTAAGAAGCTTCTCTCCTTCTCTCTCCGTACTGGTACCGTTCCTTTGTTGCACTGTGTACTGGTGAGTTCGAACCTTACTCGTCGCCAGTATAAAGTATGTGTTTATACTTAATTCAATAATGACGAGACAGCTTGGAAGATTCAACGTAGGTCTTTACTTAATACCAACAGGCGGGAAACTGAGGGGAGATCAGTACCCACAGTACTATTTATACCCCTATGGCCAGGAGTGGTACTACGGTATCACTACGCCCTACAAAGTAGTGCTGCCCTGGCCATAGGTTTAAAGTAACATACCTATTACATACACAACACCGCCAACACTGTAGCATAACTCAATCATGTTCAATAGAGGCAGAAGGATTAGGGATTGATGTGTAGGAGCTACATATTCAAAATATTCAAAAGGAAAATCTATTAATAAGAAGATAGGAGCATAGGAACAGGAGTAGGCCATTCAGCCCCTCGGACCTGTTGTTCGCCATTCATTTAGAGGATGGCTGATTTATACCTCAACCCCACTTACCCGCCTTTGCTCCATATCCCTTGATACCCTTACCTAACAAAAATCTATCGATCTCAGTCTTGAAAGCTCCAATTGGCCCGCCCGCACTCACAGCCTTTTGGGGGCGGTGAGAGTTCCAGATTTCCACTACCCTTTGTGCGAAGCCGTGATTCCTGATGTTACTACTGAATGGCCGAGCTCTAATATTAAGATACTGCTCCTTTGTTCTGGATTCCCCCATCAGAGGAAATAACTCCGCTGTATCTACGTTATCGAATCCCGTTATCATTTTAAGCACCTTGATTAGATCACCCGTCAACATTCTAAACTCAAGGGAATACAAGCCCAAGTTTATGCACCCTGTCCTCATAATTTAACCATTTAAGCCCCGGTATCATTCTGACGAATCAGAGCTGTTCCTTCTCCAAGGCCAACTTATGCAATGCAAGTTTGGATAGTAGCTTACAAAATGTTTTACTTTTGTTAGCCATTCTGAACCAGTGACATCCCACAAACAGCAATGAGATGAGCTAAATGTAATATTGGTTAATGTTGGCCAGGACACCAGACCTTTCTGATCTTAGTGCCTTGGAATTATTGCTGTGGGAATTTTAACCTCCATCTCAGCCAGCACAGTGGTAGGTGGGCTCGAGTAGCTCAAACCCTGATGTGGCTCTCAAAGCCACAACTTTGTAACCCAGAGCAGGAGTGTCAGCTTGGCTCAATTGGTAGCACTCTCAGTTCCAAAGTTTTGTGTTCAAGCCCTACTCTGCACTTGAGCAGCCACTTCAGTGCAGCACTCTGCAATAACATCCAACAACATTGAGTCTGGTGTTTACAAATCAGAATCCACACGGACATTGTGCAGAATCAATCCGATCACACGCGGATATAAATTCTCCTTCTTTGGATGTGAGCTGCTTCAATGTCCCTGCCCCTTAAGAGTTAAACTGGCATAAAATGCAACTCGGAGGAGATTTTTCACAAGAGCAGTGTGACAATGTTTACATTGCCAGCCTGACTTTGGTACAGAGCCAGTGTTCGAGTCGCCTTGGCAGCGTGACAGGCCTTGCCTCGAGAGGAAGACTCAACACTGCTACTGTGCCAAAGTCAAGGCTTGCAACATTCTTTGTAAACTTCCATCCATCCAGCCCGCTCCACAGGCCTCCTGTTGCATATACTCACTGCTCCTGTTCTGGAAGAGAATACAGCAGCTTCACTGTTAAGTGATGGATAATGTCTGGTCTGTGTGTATTAAATGAACATAAAGTTTACATTTTTTAAAAACTTTGTTGAAATCTTCCATCAGGGTCATGTCTCCTGTGTATATCGCACTCCAAAGTGTCATACAGCTGTGCAATTTTATTAACTGTGCAGAACACTGCAGTATTGTGAATGGAGAAACACTATATGGCCTTCTGAAATATTGTAATTGATGCACACTCCACTCAAAGTCAGGCCATGATCCAACTCCTATAAAGCTGGTCACTTGTAAAGACTCGACAGTGCAGTAGGAGCTTGGAAAACTGCTCCTGTTAAAATAGGCTGGATGGATTTGCATTCCTCTCATGAAAATTGGAAAAAATGGCTTCAGACACCCAACCCGCCTCCATCCCGCCCCCACCCAATTTTCGTGAGTTTCTGTTCAGCCGCTCCCAAACTGACCCGACTGGAACCGGTGGGACAGGTAGTTAACAGCCTGTTATCCACCTTGCTAATCCTGTTTTTATAGTGGTTTCCCATTTTTGTGCTTCTGGCTCCTGTTTCCTGTCTTGTCAGAAACAGGCCAGCTGCAAGGAGACGAGTTGCTGGAGGACATGATTTGTAGTCATTGGTGCAGCACTTTAAAAGCGCTCCGGAAACATGGCTGACATTCAAATACAACAACTTTGCTGTTGGAAGTTTGGGATAAGATTTTTCACATCTACTGACCTTGTGACTGTTCAAGCTGACACCCATATGCAGTGTGACCTGAATGGAATAATTTCAGGCTACTTGTGCTGATGTTAGAGATGGACTCTTCCATTCTATCTACACTCGCACTAACCCTGGAGGCAAACCCTTCCAGAGATTCCTGCACTTGATCCTGTATTTCCCGAGACGCTCCTTTTCTGGATGGCCGCAGAGGCACAGCGTCTGCATGCAGCTAAGCAGAGCTAGGAGATTGCTGCGACCTCTGCCGAGGACTGTCCGCCGCTGTCGCTGTCTCCACCATCTGCTCATAGAGTCATAGAGTTATACAGCACAGAAAGAGGCCCTTCGGCCCATTGTGTCCGCACCAGCCATCAAGCCCTGTCTACTCTAATCCCATTTTCCAGCACTTGGTCCGTAGCCTTGTATGCTATAGCGTTTCACGTGCTCATCTAAATGCTTCTTGAATGTTGTGAAGGTTCCTGCCTCTACCACCCTTTCAGGCAGTGAGTTCCAGATTCCAACCACCCTCTGGGTGAAAAAATTTCTCCTCAAATCTCCTCTAAACCTCCTGCCCCTTACCTTGAAACTATGCCCCCTGGTTATTGATCACTCCACCAAGGGGAAAAATTCCTTTCTATCTACCCTATCTATGCCCCTCATAATTTTGTACACCTCAATCAGGTCCCCCCTCAACCTTCTCTGCTCTAAGGAAAACAACCCCAGTCTGTCCAGTCTCTCTTCATAGCTGAAATGCTTCAGCCCAGGTAACATCCTGGTGAATCTCCTCTGCACCCTCTCCAATGCAATCACATCCCTCCTATAGTGTGGCGACCAGAACTGCACACAGTATTCCAGCTGTGGCCTAACTAACGTTTTGTACAGCTCCATCATAACCTCCCTGCTCTTATATTCTATGCCTTGGCTAATGGAGGCAAGTATCCCATATGCATTCTTAACCACCTTATCTACCTGTCCTGCTGCCTTCAGGGATCTATGTACATGCACACCAAGGTCCCTCTGAACCTCTGTCCTTCCTAGGGCCCTACCATTCATTATGTATTCCCGTGCCTTGTTAGTCCTCCCAAAATGCATCACCTCACACTTTTCAGGGTTAAATTCCATTTGCCACTGTTCTGCCCATCTAACCAACCCGTCTATATCGTCCTGTAGCCTAAGGCTTCCCTCTTCGCTATTTACCACTCCACCAATTTTCGTGTCATCTGCGAACTTACTGATCATACCTCCTACATTAATATCTAAATCATTAATGTACACTACAAACAGCAAAGGACCCAGCACCGATCCCTGCGGTACACCACTGGACACAGGCTTCCAGTCACAAAAACAACCTTCAACCATCACCCTCTGCCCCCTGCCACTAAGCCAATTTTGGATCCAATGTGCCAAATTGCCCTGGATCCCTTGGGCTCTTACCTTCTTGACCAGTCTCCCATGTGGGACTTTGTCAAAAGCCTTACTGAAGTCCATGTAGACTACATCAACTGCACTACCCTCATCCACACACTAGTCACCCCCTTGAAAAAATTAATCAAATTGGTTAGACATGATCTCCCCCTGACAAAGCCATGCTGACTATCCCTGATTAATCCCTGCCTCTCCAAGTGCAGACTAATTCTGTCCCTCAGAATTTTTTCCAATAATTTCCCTACCACTGATGTTAGGCTCACTGGCCTGTAATTCCCTGGTTTATGAATAATGGTGCTACATTAGCAGTTCTCCAGTCCTCTGGCACCTTCCCTGTGGCCAGAGAGGTTCTGAAAATTTGTGTCAGAGCCTCTGCAATCTCCTCCCTTGCCTCACAGCAGCCTGGGATACATATCATCTGGGCCTGGGGATTTATCCACTTTTAAGCCAGCTAAAACCTCTAGTACCTCCTCCCTCTCAATATTAATTTGTTCAAGTATATCACAATCCCCCTGCCTGATATTTATGCCTACATCGTCCTTCTCCATAGTGAACACAGATGCAAAATATTCATTTAAAACCTCACCTACATCTCCTGGCTCTACACACAGATTGCCACTTTGGTCCCTAATGGGCCCTACTCTTTCCCTGGTTATCTTCTTGCCCTTAATATACTTATAAAAAATACCTTAGGATTTTCCTTTATTTTGCCAGCCAGTGTTTTTTCATGCCCCCTCTTCGCTCTCCTAATTTCTTTTTTAAGTGCCCCCCTGCACTTTCTATACTCCGCTAGGGCTTCCACTGTTTTTAGTCCTTTGTATCTGCCAAAAGACTCCCTTTTTTTCCTAATCCATTCTTGTATATCCCTTGACATCCAGGGTTCCCTGGGCTTGTTGGTCCCACCCTTGACCTCATAGAGTCATAGAGTTTTACAGCACAGAAAGAGGCCCTTCGGCCCATCGTGTCTGCGCCGCCCATCCATCCCTGTCCAGTCTAATCCCATTTTCCAGCATTTGGTCCATAGCCCTGTATGCAATGGCATTTCAAGTGCTCATCCAAATGCTTCTTGAATGTTGTGAGGGTTCCTGCCTCTACCACCCTTTTAGGCATTGAGTTCCACATTCCAACCACCCTCTGGGTGAAAAAGTTCCTCCTCAAATCCCCTCTAAATCTCCTGCCCCTTACCCTGAATCTATGCCCCCTTGTTATTGACCCCCCTACTAAGGGGAAAAGTTCCTCTTTGTCTACCCTATCTATGCCCCTCATCATTTTGTACACCTCAATCAGGTCCCCCCTCAGCCTTCTTTGCTCCAAGGAAAACAACCCCAGCCTGTTTAGTCTTTCTTCATAGCTGAGGCGCTCCATCCCAGGTAACATCCTGGTGAATCTTCTCTGCACCCTCTCCAAAGCAATCACATCCTTCCTATAGTGAGGCGACCAGAACTGCACACAGTACTCCAGCTGTGGCCTCACCAGCGTTTTGTACAGCTCCATCATAACCTCCCTGCTCTTATATTCTATGCCTCGGCTAATGAAGGCAAGTATCCCATATGCCTTTTTAACCACCTTATCTACCTGTTCCGCTGCCTTCAGAGATCTATGTACATGTACACCAAGGTCCCTCTGACCCTCTGTACTTCCTAGGGTCCTACCGCTCATTGTGTATTCCCTTGCCTTATTTGTCCGTCCAAAATGCATCACCTCGCACTTTTCAGGGTTAAATTCCATTTGCCACTTTTGCGCCCAACTGACCAACCCGTCTATATCGTCCTGTAGCCTGAGGCTTTCCTCCTTGCAATTTACCACCCCACCAATTTTCGTGTCATCTGCAAACTTACTGATCATCCCTTTTACATTCTCATCCAAATCATTTATGTAGATCACAAACAACAAGGGACCCAGCACCGATCCCTGAGGTACCCCACTGGACACAGGCTTCCAGTCACAAAAGCAACCTTCGACCATCACCCTCTGCCTCCTGCCACTCAGCCAGTTTAGGATCCAACGCGCCAAGGCACCCTGGATCCCATGGGCTCTTACCTTCTTGACCAGTCTCCTATGCGGGACTTTGTCAAAAGCTTTACTGAAGTCCATGTAAACCACATCCACAGCATTTCCCTCATCCACCTCCCTAGTCACCCCCTCGAAAAATTCAATCAGATTTGTCAGACATGATTTACCCTTGACAAAGCCATGCTGACTATCCCCGATTAATCCTTGCCTCTCCAAGTGGAGACTAATTTTGTCCCTCAGAATTTTTTCCAATAATTTCCCTACCACAGATGTTAGGCTCACTGGCCTGTAATTCCCTGGTTTATCCCTGCTACCCTTCTTGTATAATGGTACTACATTAGCTGTTCTCCAGTCCTCTGGTACATCCCCTGTGGCCAGAGAGGTTCTGAAAATTTGTGTCAGAGCCCCTGCAATCTCCTCCTTTGCCTCCCACAGCAGCCTGGGATACATCTCGTCCGGGCCTGGGGATTTATCCACTTTTTGGCCTGCTAAAACCGCTAGCACCTCCTCCCTCTCGATGCTAATATGTTCAAGTATGTCACAGTCCCCTTGCCCGATTTCTATGTCTGCATCGTCTTTCTCCATAGTGAACACAGATGCAAAAAATTCATTTAAAACCCCGCCTACATCATCTGGCTCTACACACAGATTGCCACTTTGGTCCCTAATGGGCCCTACCCTTTCCCTGGTTATCCTCTTGCCCTTAATATACTTATAAAACATCTTAGGATTTTCCTTTATTTTGCTCGCCAGTGTTATTTCATGGCCCCTCCTCGCCCTCCTAATTTCTTTTTTAAGTATGCCCCTGCACTTTTTATACTCCTCTAGGGCTTCTTCCGTCTTTAGTCTTTTGTAACTGCCAAAAGCCCCCCTTTTATTTCTAATGCATTTTTGTATCTCCCTTGTCATCCAAGGTTCCCTTTGCTTGTTGGTCCCACCCTTGACCTTTACAGGAACTTGTTGGCGCTGTACTCTCTCTATTTCCCTTCTGAAAGTCTCCCACTGTTTTGATGTGGGTTTTCCTATAAGTAGCTGCTCCCAGTCCAATTTGGCCAGATCCTGCCTTATCATATTAAAATCGGCCTTCCCCCAATTTAGAACCCTTATTTCCGGGCCGTCTTTGTCTTTTTCCATGACCACCTTAAATTTCACCGAATTATGGTCACTGTCGCCAAAATGCTCTCCTACTGATACTTCCACCACTTGCCCGGCTACATTCCCCAGAATTAGGTCCAGTACCGCCCCCTCTCTTGTAGGACTTTCTACATGTTGGCTCAAAAAGCTCTCCTGGATGCACTTTAAGAATTCTGCACCCTCTAAGCCTTTCACACTCTGACTATCCCAATTTATATTGGGGAAGTTGAAATCCCCCACTATTATTACCCTATTATTTTCACACTTCTCTGAGATTTGCCTACATATCTGTTCCTCTATCTCCCCCTGACTGTTTGGGGGCCTATAGTACACTCCCAGCAAAGTGCTTGCCCCCTTTTTGTTTTTAAGTTCTACCCATATGGCCTCATTTGAGGAACCCGCTAATATATCATCCCTCCTTACAGCAGTAATTGACTCCTTAATTAATATTGCAACACCCCCTCCCCTTTTACACCCCCCTCTGTCTCGCCTGAAGATTCTATACCCCGGAATATTGAGCTGCCAGTCCTGACCCTCTCTCAACCATGTCTCCGTGATGGCAACAATATCGTACTCCCATGTGTTCAACAACAACTTCAGTTCATCCACCTTATTTGCAAGACTCCTTGCATTAAAATAAATGCCTTCCAGCCCTGCCATATTCCCTTTTGCCTTCACATATTTGCTCTGCCTTCCCAGCTGACTTGTTTTTTCCTCTGTATTTGGCTGTAAATCACCCCCTACTATAGCTCCACTCTGTACCCCATCCCCCTGCCAAGTTAGTTTAAACCCCCCCCAGCAGTGCTAGCAAACCTCCCCGCAAGGATATTGGTCCCCCTCTGGTTCAGGTGTAAACCGTCCGACTTGTACAAGTCCCACCTGTCCCAGAAGCAGACCCAGTGATCCAGGAAACTAAAGCCCTCCCTCCTGCACCATCCCTTTAGCCACGCATTCATCTGTTCTATCTTCCTATTTCTATACTCACTAGCACGTGGCACCGGGAGTAATCCAGAGATTACAACCTTTGAGGTCCTGCTCTTTAATCCTTCACCTAGCTCCCTAAATTCTTGCTGCAGGACCTCATCCCTCTTTTTACCTATGTCGTTGGTACCAATGTGCACCACGACCTCTGGCTGTTCACCCTCCCCCTCCAGAATGCCCTGCAGCCGCTCAGTGATATCCTTGACCCTGGCACCAGGGAGGCAACAAACCATCCTGGATTCACGTCTACGGCCACAGAAACGCCTGTCTGTTCCCCTTACTATAGAATCCCCTACCACTATTGTTCTCCCACTCTTTTTCCCCCCTTCCTGGGCAGCAGGAGCACCCCCAGTGCCAGGAAGTTGGCTGATGCTGCCTTCCCCTGGTGAGTCATCCCCCTCAACAGTATCCAAAGCGGTATACTTGTTTGAGAGGGGAATGGTCACAGGGGTCTCCTGCACTACCTGCCTGCTTCTATTGCTCCGCCTGGTGGTCACCCATTTCCTGTCTTCCTGTGCAGCCCTTCCCTGCGGTGTGACCAACTCACTAAATGTGCTATCCACGACCCTCTCAGCATCGTGAATGCTCAACAACCCATCCACCCGCAGCTCCAGCGCCTCAATACGGTCTGCTAGTAGCTGCAGATGGATGCATCTCTGGCACACGTGGTCATCAGGGGCACCGGGGTCCCTGAATTCCCACATAGAGCAAGAGGAGCATATCACGGGGCTGGGCTCACCTGGCATGACCTTCCCTTTACTTAATTTAAATTAATTTACTATCACCAATTAAAATTATCTCTAAGGCGCTTGTATAGTCTACCAACAGTCCCTGCTACACCAGAAAAGACCCTAGTAACTATAAACTACAGAGTTAAAGTTTAAAAAAGAGAAATACTCACCAACCAATCACTTACCTGCTCCCTGGTGACGTCACACACTGATTACTTTTTACCTCTCTCCCCGCTGCTGAGTTGGTATGCCTTGTAGCTGCCGCCGGTTTTCAAGCCGGGCTCCTCCTCCGCTGCTGCTCTCCCCCGAACTGGTCGGGCCTTGTAGCTGCCGCTGGTTTTCAAGCCGGGCTCCTCCTCCACTGCTGCTCTCCCCCGAACTGGTCGGGCCTTGTAGCTGCCGCCGGTTTCCAAGCCGGGCTCCTCCTCCGCTGCTGCTCTCCCCCGAACTGGTCGGGCCTTGTAGCTGCCGCCGGTTTTCAAGCTGGGCTCCTCCTCCGCTGCTGCTCTCCCCCGAACTGGTCGGGCCTTGTAGCTGCCGCCGGTTTTCAAGCCGGGCTCCTCCTCCGCTGCTGCTCTCCCCCGACCCTTACGGGAACATGTTGGCATTGTACTCTCTCTATTTCCTTTCTGAAAGACTCCCACTGCTCTGATGTGGATTTTCCTACAAGTAGCTTATCCCAGTCCACTTTGGCCAGATCCTGCCTTATCATATTAAAATTGGCCTTCCCCCAATTTAGAACCTTTATTTCCGGCCGATCTTTGTCCTTTTCCATGACTACCTTAAATCTCACTGAATTATGGTCACTGTCACCAAAATGCTATCCTACTGACACATCTACCACTTGTCCAGCTACATTCCCTAGAATTAGGTCCAGTACCGCCCCCTCTCTTGTAGGACTTTCTACATGCTGGCTCAAAAACCTCTCCTGGATGCACTTTAAGAATTCCGCACCATCTAAGCCTTTCACACTCTGACTATCCCAGTTAATATTGGGGAAGTTGAAATCCCCTACTATTATTACCCTATTATTTCTACACTTCTGAGATTTGCCTGCATAGCTGTTCCTCTATCTCCCCCTGACTGTTTGGGGGCATATAGTACACTCCCAGCAAAGTGCTTGCCTCCTTTTTGTTTTTAACTTCTACCCATATGGTCTCATTAGAGGAACCTGCTGAGATATCATCCCTCCTTACAGCAGTAATTGACTCTTTGATTAATATTGCGACACCCCTGCTCTTTTACACCCCCCTCTGTCTTGCCTGAAGATTCTGTACCCCGGAATATTGAGCTGCCAGTCCTGCCTCTCCTCAACCATGTCTCTGTGATAGCAACAATATCATACTCCCATGTGTTCATCAACACCTTCAATTCATCTGCCTTACTTGCAAGACTCCTTGCATTAAAATAAATGCCATCCAGCCTTGTCATACTCCCTTGTGCCATTACATATTTGCTCTGCCTTCAAGGCTGACATGTTTTTTCCTCTATATTTGGCTGTGCATCACCCCGTATCCCATCCCCCTGCCAAGTTAGTTTAAAACCCCCCCGCCCCCCCAACAGTACGACCAAACCTCCCCACAAGGATGTTGGTCCCATTCCGGTTCAGATGCAACCCGTCCGACTTGTACAGGTCCCACCTTCCCTAGAAGCAGACCCGGTGATCCAGGAAACTAAAGCCCTCCCTCCTGCAGCAACTCTTTAGCCACGCATTCATCTGCTCTATCCCCCTATTCCTATACTCACTCGCACGTGGCACCGGGAGTAATCCAGAGATTACAGCCTTTGAGGTCCTGCTGTTTAATCTGCTACCTAGCTCCCTAAATTCTTGTTGCAGGACCTCATCCCTCTTCCTACCCATGTCATTGGTACCAATGTGAACCACGACCTCTGACTGTTCACCCCCCCCACCCCCACTTCGGAATGCCCTGCAGCCGTTCAGTGACATCCTTGACCCTGGCACCAGGGAGGCAACATACCATCCTGGAGTCAAGTCTGCGGCCACAGAAACATCTGTCTGTTCCCCTTATGATAGAATCCTCCATCACTATTGCTCTCTCACTCTTTTTCCTCCCCTCCTGTGCAGCTGAGCCACTTGTAGTGCCACAGACTTGGCTCTTGCTGCATTCCCGAGAAACCATCTCCCCATTAGTATTCAAAAACTGAAAATCTGTTGGAGAGGGAGATGGACCCAGGGGACTCCTGCACTATCTTCCTAGTTCTTTTCCTCTGTCTGGCGGTCAGCCATTTCCTGTCTGCCTGTGCACTCTTTACCTGCGGTGTGACCTCATTAAATGTGCTATCCATGAAGATCTCAGCTTCACGGATGCTCCACAGTGACTCCAGCCGCAGCTCTTCTAAGTCAGGATGGTGTGTGACTTGGAGGGGAACTTGGAGGTGGCGGTGCGCCCATGCGCCTGCTGCCCTTCTCCTTCCAGGTGGAAGAGGTCACGGGTTTGGGAGGTGCTGCCGAAGAAGCCTTGGCGAGTTGCTGCAGTGCATCTTGTAGATGGTACACACTGCAGCCACGGTACGCCGGTGGTGGAGGGAGTGAATGTTTAAGGTGGTCGATGGGGTGCCAATCAAGCGGGCTGCTTTGTCTTAGATGGTGTCGAGCTTCTTGAGTGTCATTGGAGCTGCACTCATCCAGGCAAATGGAGAGTATTCCATCACACTCCTTACTTGTGCCTTGTAGATGGTGGAAAGTCTTTGGGGAGTCAGGAGGTGAGACACTCGCCGCAGAATACTTAGCCTCTGACCTGCTCATTGCCACAGTATTTATGTGGCTGGTCCAGTTAAATTTCTGGTTAATGGTGACCCCCAGGATGTTGTTGGTGGGGTATTCGGTGATGGTAATGCCGTTGAATGTCAAGGGTGGTGGTTAGACTCGCACTTGTTGGAGATAGTCATTGCCTGGCACTTGTGTGGCACGAATGTTACCTGCCACTTATAAGCCCAAGCCTGAACATCGTCCAGGTCTTGTTGCATGCGGGCATGGACTACTTCATTATCTGAAGAGTTGTGAATGGTACTGAACACTGTGCAGTCATCAGCGAACATCCCCATTTCTGCCCTTATGATGGAGGGAAGGTCATTGATGAAGCAGCTGAAGATGGTTGGGCCGAGGACCTGAAGTACTCCTGCAGCAATGTCCTAGGGCTGTGATGATTGACCTTCAATCACCACAACCATCTTCCTTTGTGCTAGGTATGACTCCAGCCAGTGGAGAGTTTTCCCCCTGATTCCCATTGACTTCAGTTTTACTAGGGCTCCTTGATGCCACACTCGGTCAAATGCTGCCTTGATGTCGAGGGCAGCCACCCTCGCCTCACCTCTGGAATTCAGCTCCTTTGTCCATGTTTGGGCCAAGGCTGTAATGAGGTCGGGAGCCAAGTGGTCTTGGCGGAACCCAAACTGGGCATCAGTGAGCAGGCTATTGGTGAGTAAGTGCCGCTTGCTAGCACTGTTGATGACACCTTCCATCACTTTGCTGATGATTGAGAGTAGACTGAGGGGATGGTAATTGGCCGGATTGGATTTGTTCTGCTTTTTGTGGACAGGACATATCTGGGCAGTTTTCCACATTGTCGGACAGATGCCAGTGTTGTAGCTGTACTGGAAGCATGGCTAGTTCTGGAGCACAAGTCTTCAGCACGACAGCCGGGAGGTTGTCGGGGCCCATAGCCTTTGCTGTATCCTGTGAGAAAACCAAGGGTGTGACGAGAATGAGGAATTTAAAGAAATTATTATTAGTAAAAAAACAGTACTAGCAAAATTAATGGGACTAAAAGTCGATAAATCCCAAGGACCGGATGAAAGAGGTGGCCATTGGAATAGTGGATGCATTGGTTGTCATCTTCCAAAATTTTATAGATTCTGGAATGGTTCCTGCAGATTGGAGGATAGCAAATGTAACCCCGCTATTTAAGAAAGGAGTGAGAGAGAATATGGGGATCTACAGACCTGTTAGCCTCACATCAGTAGTTGGAAAAATGCTGGAATCTATTATAAAGGATGCAATAACTGGGCACTTAGAAACTAATAGTAAGATTGGGCAGAATCAACATGGATTTATGAAAGGGAAATCCTGTTTGACAAACCTATTGGAGTTCTTTGAGGATGTAACTAGTGGAGTAGACAAAGGGGAACCGGTAGATGTGGTGTATCTGGATTTTCAGAAGGCCTTCGATAAGGTCCCACACAAGAGGTTGGTGAACAAAATTAGGGCACATGGAATTGGGGGTAATATATTAGCATGGATTGAGAATTGGTTAACAGACAGAAAACAAAGAGTAGGGATAAACGGGTCCTTTTCAGGATGGCAGGCTGTGACTAGTGGGGTACCGCAAGGATCGGTGCTTGGTCCCCAGCTATTCACAATCTATAACGATGATTTGGATGAGGGGACTAAATGTAACATTTCCAAATTTGCTGATGATACAAAGCTAGGTGGCAGTGGCAGTTGCGAAGATGATGTGAAAAGGCTTCAAGGGGATCTCAACAGGCTCAGTGAGTGGGCGAGAACATGGCAGATGGAATATAATGTGGATAAATGTGAAGTTATCCACTTTGGTAGAAAAAACAGAAAGGCAGAGTATTTCCAAAATGGTGAAAGATTGGGGAAACATAGAAGATAGGAGCAGGAGTAGGCCTTTCGGCCTCTCGAGCCTGCTCCGCCATTCAATGAGATCATGGCTGCTCATCCAAATTCAGTACCCGGTCCCTGCTTTCTCCCCATATCCCTTGATCCCTTTAGCCTTAAGAAATATATCCAACTCCTTCTTGAATATATTTAATGAATTGGCCTCAACTGCCTTCTGTGGAAGAGAATTCCACAGGTTCACACTCTCTGGGTGAAGAACTTCCTCCTCATCTCTGTCCTAAATGGCTTACCCCTTATCTTTAGACTGTGACCCCTAGTTCTGGACTCCCCCGCCATCGGGAACATCCTTCCTGCATCTAGTCTGTCTAGTCCTGTTAGAATTTTATAAGTTTCAATGCGATCCCCTCTCATTCTTCTAAACTCCAGTGAGTATAAGTCCAATCGACCCAATCTCTCCTCATATGTCATTCCTGCCATCCCAGGTATCAGTCTGGTGAATCTTCGCTGCACTCCCTCCATGGCAAGAACACCCTTCCTCAGATAAGGCGACCAAAACTGCACACAATATTCAAGGTGTTGTCTCACCAAGGCCCTGTACAACTGCAGTAAGACAACCTTGCTCCTGTACTTGAATCCTCTCGTTATGAAGGCCAACATACCATTTGCCTTCTTAACCGCCTGCTGCACCTGCATGCTTACCTTCAGCGACTGGTGCACAAGGATGCCCAGGTCTCGTTGCACTTCCCCTTCTCCCAATCTATGCTGTTCAGATAATAATCTGCCTTCCTTTTTTGCCATCAAAGTGGACAACCTCACATTTATCCACATTATACTGCATCTGCCATGCATCTGCCCAATCACCAACCTGTCCAAATCATATTGGAGTTTCTTGGCATCCTCCTCACAGCACACATACCCACCCAGCTTTGTGTCATCTGCAAACTTTGAGATACTACATCTAGTTCTATCGTCTAGATCATTAATATATATTGTGAATAACTGGGGTCCTAGAACCGATCCCTGCAGTACCCCACTAGTCACTGCCTGCCAACTCTTTGCTTCCTGTCTGCCAACCAGCTCTCTATCCAAGTCAGTACCTTGCCCCCAATCCCACGTGCCTTAACGTTACACGCTAATCTCTTATGCGGTACCTTATCGAAAGCCTTCTGAAAGTCCAAATACACCACATCCACTGGTTCTCCCTTATCTATTCTACCAGTTACAGCCTCAAAAAATTCCAGTAGATTAGTCAAGCATGACTTACCTTTTGTAAATCCATGTTGACTTGTCCGATCCTGTCACTGTTTTCCAAGTGCTCTGCTATTACATCTTTTATAATGGACTCTAGCATTTTCCCCACTACCGATGTGAGGCTTACCGGTCTATAATTCCCCGTTTTCTCTCTACCACCTTTTTGAACAGTAGGGTAACATTAGCTACCCTTCAATCCATGGGAACTGTTCCAGAGTCTATAGAGTTTTGGAAGATGACCAGCAATGCATCTACTATTTCTAGGGCCACTTCCTTAAGTACCCTGGGATGTAGATTATCAGGCCCTGGGGATTTATCGACCTTCAATCCCATCAATTTCCCTAACACCATTTCCCTACAAATACTGATTTCATTCAGTTCCTCCCTCTCATTAGATCCTATGTTCCCCGACATCTCTGGGAGGTTATTTGTGTCCTCCTTTGTGAAGACAGAACCAAAGTATGTATTTAACTGGTATGCCGTTTCTTTGTTCCCCATTATAAATTCCCCTGATTCTGACTGCAAGGGACCTACGCTTGACTTCAACAATCTTTTCCTCTTCACATATCTATAGAAGCTATTACAGTCAGTTTTTATGTTCCCTGAAAGCTTACTCTCATACTCTATTTTCCCCCTCTTAATTAATCCAGTTGTCCTCCTTTGCTGAATCCTAAACTGCTCCAAATCCTAAGGTTTGCTGCTTTTTCTGGCCAATTTATATGTCCTCTCCTTGGATCTAATGCTATCCCTAATTTCCCTTGTTAGCCACGGTTGAGTCACCATTTTTGTTTTATTTTTATGCTGAACAGGGATGAACAAATTCTGTAGTTCATCCATGCGATCTTTAAATATTTTCCATTGCCTATCCACCATCAACCCTTTGAGTAACATTCCCCAATCAATCCTACCCAACTCGCGCCTCAGACCATCGTAGTTTCCTTTATTTAAATTCAGGACCCTAAGTCTCTGAGTCAACTACTTCACTCTCCATCTTAATGAAGAATTCTATCATATTATGATTGCTCCGCCCCAAGGGGCCTCGCACAACAAGATTGCTGATTAATCCTTTCTCATTACATAATTCCCAGTCTAAGATGGCCTGATCTCTAGTTGGTTCCTCAACATATTGGTCCAGGAAGCCATTCCGTATACACTCCAGGAATTCCTCCTCCACAGTATTGTTACTAATTTGGTTAGCCCAATCTATATGTAGATTAAAGTCACCCATGATGACTGCTGTGCCCTTATTGCATGCATCTCTAATTTCCCATTTAATGCCATCCCCAACCTCGGCATTACTGTTTGGGAGTCTGTATACAACTCCCACTAACGTTTTCTGCCCCTTGGTATTTCTCAGCTCTACCCATACAGATTCCACATCATCAGAGCTAATATCCTTCCTTACTATTGTGATAATCTCCTCTTTAACCAACAATGTTACCGCACCTCCTTTTCCTTTTTGCCTGTCTTTCCTGAATGTTGAATCTCCCTGGATGGGGAATGCAGATGCTCAAAGGGACCTGGGTGTCCTTGTAGATGAGTCACTGAAAGTGAATGTGGAGGTACAGCAAGCCATTAGGAAGGCAAATGGTATGATGGCCCTCATTACAAGAGGATTTGAGTACAGGAGTAAAGAAGTCTTACTCCAATTATATAGGGCCTTGGTGAGACCACACCTGGAGTATTGTGTACAATTTTGGTCTCCTTACCTAAGGAAGGATATACTTGCTGTCATGAATCTTACCATTCATGTAGAAATGACTCATGAGATAACACTGGGCGGCCAGCTAGTGGCGCCGTCCAAGGAAAGTAAAAATACTCGGGCGTGGGCCCAGCTTGCTCAGGACGTTTTTGTAACCAGTAACTAGTGATGTAACTAGAACTCATGGTTGTGAAATAGTTGATTAAAGCCTTGTTTTATACTCAGACTAAGTGCTTAGTAGTTTTCTTACATCAATTTAATCAACTGTATCGACTCCACGCTCTGAGTGATTTTGGGAACAGCCGGCTACGACTTCAACTGTAGAAGGGAACTCCGACGTAGTATTCAATCCATCATGGACAAACTACTCAGGCCCGCCCATCTTGACCTGGACCCGAATTCACCTACAACTGCTAAGGTATGGAAACACTGGTATCGTACCTTCAGCAACTTCCTCAGGGTGTGTGGTGAGAATGTTCCTGATAAATTAGAACTACTTGCCAATTATGTATCTCCTCATGTGTTTGACTATATCGAAGACTGTGTAGACTGATTCCACTATCCTGATTTTACAGCAACTATATGTTAAGGCCCCAATCGAAATTTTTGCTCGGCATCTACTGGCCACAACTCGACAACAACCCGGGGAATCACTTGATGAATTCCTTCGAAAGCTTCGCAGGCTCAGCAAGGATTGTAATCTTAAAGCTGTCACAGCTGAGCAGTACCAGGAGGAGTTAATTTGTGATTCTTTTATATCAGAATTGCATCTCCCTTCATACGCCAGTGTCTGTTGCAGAATAAAACCCTCGAGTTACAGGCTGCCTATGACCAGGCATGTTCTCTAGACTTAGCAAAGAGGAATGCAGATCCCTATCTTTTACCACGTGCACGGGCTGCTGCTATCACTTTTAGTGACTCCTTCGATAGGCCTCAGGCGGAAGCCCTCACTGATGATGACTCTAACCTAGCTGATGACAACCCTACCCTAGAAGCCTTCACTGATGACGACCCTGCCCTAGTGGCATCTTGGCAATCTGGAAGGAAGTGTTTCTTCTGTGGAGGTGCATTCCACTACAGGAAATTTTGTCCTGCTCATAACGCAACCTGCAATCATTGCAGTAAGAAAGATCACTATTCTAAGGTATGCCAGTCAAGAGCCCCTGGTTGTAAGAAAGGCCATTTTTCTAAGATATACCGGTCGAGACCCCCTGTTAGTTTTGCAGCTACTATCTATAAAACTGCTCCTCCCCCAAGAGCCACTACTAAGGTTGCAGCTGCTATCTATAAAACTGTTCCTCCCCCAAGAACGACTACTAAGGTTACAGCTGTCAAGGGTAAAACTGCTCCTCCTCCCATCACAGCTGTTTTTCCCCAAAATCTGTCCCATGCAGCCACGAAGGTTTCGGTAAATGGACACATTTTGAGTGCACTAATCGACTCATGCAGCTCTGACAGCTTCATTAGAGAGCGGGCTGTCAGTAAGTTAAAACTGCGTATTTACCCCTCGGACAGGACAATTGCAATGGCTCTGACGACACTGACCACCAACTCTTCCGGCTTTTGTCTTGTCGACTTTATTCTCAATGACCGCACTTATTTCTCCACCCA
Source organism: Somniosus microcephalus (assembly GCF_052327205.1). Classification (NCBI taxonomy): domain Eukaryota; kingdom Metazoa; phylum Chordata; class Chondrichthyes; order Squaliformes; family Somniosidae; genus Somniosus; species Somniosus microcephalus. The sequence continues at coordinate 10,765,854 of NC_141008.1, forward strand.
GCTCGGGGTGCTCAAAAACCTATGCAGTGATCTGCTCCTGGGACAGGATTTCCAGAAACAACACAAAAGACTCACTTTCGAGTTTGGAGGGCCAAAGCCGGAGCTTACTATTTCTAAAGTACCGTTTTGTGCACTTTCGGCGGCTTCACTCGATGAGCTCTCCTTGTTTGCCAATCTTTCCCCCCGATGTAAGCCCATAGTCACTAAATCACGACATTTCAGCCAACATGATCTATCCTTTATCGAGGCAGAGATCTCTCTCCTTCTAGCTGATGGTATCATTGAGTCATGTTCATCTCCCTGGCGTGCTCAAGTCGTCATTGTTAAAAATCCTCTGAAGCAACACAAGAAACGTCTTTGCATCGATTACTCGCAAACTATTAACCAGTATACCTACCTGGATGTCTACCCACTACCATGCATCGATGACATGGTCAATAACCTTGCCAACTACAAGGTATTTTCAACTTTTGAATTAAAGAGCGCATACCATCAAGCACCGTTAAAAGACTCTGACCAAAAGTATACGGCCTTTGAGGCCAATGGTCGACGTTACCAGTTTTGTCGCCTTCCATTTGGGGTCACCAATGGGGTGGCTGTCTTTCAACGGGCAATGGATAGCCTAGTCAAACAGGAGAACTTAACGGACACTTTTCCATATCTGGATAATATCACCATTGCTGGTCATGACCAGAAGGAGCACGATGCCAACCTCCAGAAATTTTTTGACGTTCTCCGTCGTTGCAACTTAACCTTAAATGAGTCCAAATCTGTGAAATCAGTACCATCAGTCAACATCCTTGGCTAGTGGGTGGGCAATGGTGTCATCAAACTGGATCTGGAGCGACTTCGTCTGCTTCAGGAGCTCCCTCCCTCTATGAATCTCGGCTCTCTTCGTCGGGCACTCGGCATGTTCGCCTATTATGTGAAATGGATACCCCACTTCTCCGACAAGATCCAGCCCCTGCTTCACGCAAAGTCATTTCCGTTGGAGGCAACGGCTATTTCAGCTTTCAACCTCCTCAAGCGACAACTGGAATAAGCCACGCTTCGTTCCATCGATGAAAATCTCCCTTTTGTGGTCGAATCCGATGCATCGGAGGTGGCGATCTTGGCTACCTTGAATCAAGGTGGTCGACCTGTTGCATTTCTGTCCAGAACTTTGCAGGGTAGCGAGCTCCATTATACTCCTGTCGAGAAGGAGGCTACGGCTATCATCGAAGCGGTACGTAAATGTAGTCATTTTGTCGCTCGTCGCCATTTCACACTTATAACCGATCAGCGCTCCGTGACCTTTATGCTGCATTACCGGAAATGCACCAAGGTCAAGAATAACAAAATACAACTCTGGAGGATGGAATTGGCCGCCTTTGGCTATACCATACATTATCGACCTGGCAAAGAGAATGTAGCCCCGGATACCCTCACGCGTGCATTCTGCTCTTCTATGTCAACTTCGACTCTTGCAGATCTTCATACTGACTTATGCCATCCTGGAGCTACCAGTATGTTGCACTTTGTGCGATCTAAAAATCTCCCATTTTCTATGGAAGACGTGAAAACAACATGCTCCACTTGTAGAATTTGTGCGGAATTAAAATCGCAATTCTTCCTTCCATCGGATGGCTCGCTCATACACGCTATACAGCCTATGCAGCAACTCAGCATTGACTTTAAAGGGCCATTGCCCTCCTCAATGCGAAACACCTACTTGCTTACTATGGTGGACGAATATTCACGCTTTCCCTTTGCTTTCCCCTGTCCCAATATGCTTACTTCCACAGTGATCAATTGCCTCGATCAAGCCTTTTCCCTTTGCAGTACGGCCAATTTCATCCACTCTGATCAGGGTCCCTCCTTCATGTCAAGCGAACTCAAAAGTTATCTTTCCCAACTGGGAATCGCCACAAGTAAAACAACACCGTACCATCCTATTGGAAACGAACAGGTTGAGAGATACAACCCTATCATTTGGAACACTGTTCGTCTTGCACTGAGGTCACGCAACCTACTAGACCAGCAGCGGGAAACTGTGCTCCCTGACGTGTCGCATTCCATCAGGTCTCTCCTTTCTACGTGCACCAACGTTACTCCTCACGACGATTCTTCGGGTTCCAGTGTCGCTCCACTCATGGGACGTCCCTACCATCATGGTTGGCAGCTCTCGGCTCCGTGCCGCTCCGAAGATTCGTTCGATCTTCCAAGATTAATCCCCTTGTCGACGAGGTGGAACTAACAGATGTTAATCCCACATACGTGCACGTGCGGTACCCTGATGGCAGGGAGTCCACCGTTTCACTCCAAGATCTGGCTCCCTGTCCAACCGGTCCCACGGACCCCACCAATAGAGGGATCCATATTAATGATGCCGATACTCTGCGCTCCTTTGAGGATGACACCCTACCCGGGACATCAAGGGATCTGCCGGCTACTCCGCCGATTCAACTCGGGGAGCAGAGCACTCCCCACGGGATGACCACCTGAAGCCAGGATGCCGGACAAACACCAGCTACCAAGCAAGATGAAGCCAACTCTGCGCCTGTGGGGACCCGCACCCGGAGTCACGATCGCCCCAGTCCCCCTCAGGTCGATCAAGGCAACACGGGCCCTGTCAACCTACCTGTACGAACCAATCGACCCAGGGACCAAGACATGGTCCGAGGAGATGTGCCTTCCAGCCACAAACAGAAATCGAAACGACTGCGGCTCTTCGCGGTCCGTTATATCTGCTAGTAGGAAGTCGTCAGACTTCCAAATCTTTCAGGCGGGAAGAATGTCATGAATCTTACCATTCATGTAGAAATGACTCATGAGATAACACTGGGCGGCCAGCTGCTGGCGCCGTCCAAGGAAAGTATAAATACTCGGGCGTGGGCCCAGCTTGCTCAGGACGTTTTTGTAACCAGGAACTAGTGATGTAACTAGAATCTCATGGTTGTGAAACAGTTGATTAAAGCCTTGTTTTATACTCAAACCAAGCACTCAATAGTTTTCTTACATCACTTGCCATAGAGGGAGTGCAACGAAGGTTCATGAGATTGATTCCTGGGATGGCGGGACTGTCATATGAGAAGAGATTGAGCAAACTAGGCCTGTATTCTCTTGAATTCAGAAGAATGAGAGGGGATCTCATTGAAGCATACAAAATTATTACAGGGCTTGATAGGATGGATGCTGGGAGAATGTTTCCCTTGGCTGGGGAGTCTAGAACCAGGGGCCACAGTCTCACGATAAAGGGTAGGCCATTCAGGACTGAGATGACAAGAAATTTCTTCACACAGAGGGTGGTGAATCTTTGGAATTCTCTACCCCAGTGGGCTGTGGAGACTCAGTCATTGGGTATATTCAAAACAGAAGTCGATAGATTTCTGACTAGTAAGGGTATCAAGGGATATGGCGATAGGGCCGGTGAATGGAGTTGAGGCAGAAGATCAGCCATGATCTCACTGAATGGCGGAGCAGGCTCGAAGGGCCGAATGGCCTACTCCTGCTCCTATTTCTTATGTTCTCATGTTCTTATGTATCCAGTGTGCTCAGCCATTTCTTGATATCATGTGGAGTGAATCGAATTGGCTGAAGACTGGCTTCTGTGATGGTGGGGACCTCAGGAGGAGGCCAATATGGATCATCCACACGGCACTTCTGGCTGAAGATGGTTGCAAACGCTTCAGCCTTGTCTTTTGCACTCACATGCTGGGCTCCACCATCATTGAGGATGGGAATATTCACAGAGCCTCCTCCTCCTGTTAGTTGTTTAATGGTCCATCACCATTCACGAGTGGATGTGGGAGGACTGCAGAGCTTTGATCTGATCTGTTGATTGTGGGATCGCTTAGCCCTGTGTATAGCTTGCTGCTTCCACTTTTTAGCATGCATGTAGTCCTGTGTTGCAGCTTCCCCAGGTTGGCACATCATTTTTAGGTACACCTGCTGCTGCTCCTGGCATGCTCTTCTACACTCCTTATTGAACCAGGGTTGATCCCCTGGCTTGATGGTAATGGTAGAGTGAGGGATGTGCCGGGCCATGAGGTTACAGATTGTGGTGGAATACAATTCTGCTGCTGCTGATGGCCCACAGCGCCTCATGGATTCCCAGTTTTGAGCTGCTAGATCTGTTCTGAATCTATCCCATTTAGCACGGTGGTAATGCCACACAGCACAATGGAGGGTGTCCTCAGTGTGAAGACGGGACTTCGTCTCCACAATGACTGTGCGGTGGTTAGTGCTACCACTACTGTCATGGACAGATGCTTCTGCAACAGGTAGATTGGCAAGGCTGAGCAGAGCTGACACTGCGATGTTCGAAGCATCCAAGACTAATGCAGCCTACTCGACTTACTCAGCTCCAACTGCTTAATCCAGGTCCTCATGTGAGGGACTTTCACAAAGAGATGTCTTAGTCATGAGGCGGGTGCCCCTCTAGGATTATTTACCTCAAGAGTCACCACTCCCTGCAGCCGCTTCTCTTCATGGGCACAAATCCACCTGGCCCCTTGGTCCTGCAGCTCACAGTGGACCAAAGGAAGTTCTTCCAATACAAGCCGAGGAGTTCTGAACCATTTTGGGGAACTGTTTGTGTTAAATCTGTGAGTTGTTCAAGTAATTAATACTCAGACTTAATCAGTAACAATAAAACAGGTCTTTACTGGTTGGAGGTAGGGACTATACATAGGTCTTTACTTCATGCCCACAGGCGGGAACTGAGGGGAGATCAGTACCCACAGTACTATTTATACCCCTATGGCCAGGAGTGGTACTGCGTATCACTACGCCCTACAAGTAGTGCAGTCCTGTCCATAGGTTCAAAGTAGCACACATATTACATACACAACATTCCTCCCTTCCTAGCTTTACAGTCATCTCCCCATTTAACATAACGTAATAACATATATACATATATAACTTCAGGTTTACATAACAGAATAACATAGATACATAGATAACTTCATGTCAAAACAGATCACAGATTCAGTCTCTGCGGAAAACAGTTCACAGATTCAATCTCTGTGGTGTAGTCGGTTCACGTTGCTGGAGTGACTCATTCAATAGTCCTTCCATGGATTTAACAGTTTGAACTTCCGAACTGAATTGGCTCCGTTCGGAGGGACCACGTGTGTGATCTGGTAGAGGTAATAATGGTTCAGATGGGTCATCTTCTGTTTCGACTTTTCCTTTTCTGCTTCTTGGAGACTCTCTGGGCTCCACTGTCAGCTGCCAGCTGCATGCGCAGTTCCTCCTTCTCTTCCTCCTTTTTCCGTAGTAGAGCCACCTTCTCCCGATGTTCCGTAGACTTTCGGTGCTCCTCCATGATTTCTGTATGGTGGGAGTCGAAGTTACAAGTTGGGCAGGACAGGACAGGACATAGTAATATTCGGTGTCGTCCTGATCTAGGCCAGCTAGAGGGTCTTCTATTTCCTCCATACCCAGCTGGGCGTTAGCCAGCTTTTGTTCCAAGTCCAGACATCTTTCCTGAAGAGACTTCTTCATGCGTACCTCTTCATCCAGCTTTTTCTGGGCTTTCAGCAAGTCGTTTACTAATGACCTCATTTGAGATTTTACTACTTCAACTTCTTTTGGAGATTGATTGATCGGACTATTCAATCCCTCTACCGGAGCAGCTGTTTCAGCGGTCTGTTGTTCTACGTTGACGTGAGTCAGCGTACTTTTGGCATCCAAGGGCTGCTCTGTTGCAGTCATCTCAGTCTGTGTTGCCACCTCAGCTCTTCCAATAACCTTTGAGAGCTCCGAACCCCTTTCGTTTGAATATTGAAGTTCGTGTTCAAGTTTTTCCCATTTCAGAGTCCTGTCCTTCAGCATATGCAGGAGTTGGCTGACCGTTAACTCCTCTGACATCAGACGTTTTGTGTGCTCCTGCTCCATTTTCTCCATCAGCTGCTTCTGTTGTCTTTCCAGATTCTCCAACTCTATATCAAAGAACTCTTTCGTTGCATTCAACTCTTGCTCAAAACGGCGAAGCATTTGTTCTAATTGCTGTTGTAGTTTGAAATGGAGTTGAGTTCGAGCCCGGTGTCCCTCAGAAATGGGCACATCAGTAGACTTGCCAGACTCAGAATCCACAGTTAAACTATGTTGTTGTTGCTCAGTGGAATTCTGTGCTGAAACTTTGTCTTTTGCACCTGAGTTGGGCTTACCATCATCCGTTCCAGAGTCTGGGCCGACTATCTTCACCGAGTTCTCACTCGTTATTGTTTGTAGGAAATGCCAGTCCATATTCATTTTCCTAATCCACTCCCGTCCTAGTAGTGGAGAACCTCCTTCAGATATCACATATAAGTCCATTATTTGACTGTCTTCGCCCTTGTGGACCACTGCAACCTCTATTTTCCCGATGGGGTACACTCTTTGCCCCGTGTATGTTTTCAATATAATCCCCGTATCCTGTAGGGGAATATGTTGGAATAACTTTCCGTAATCTTTCTTATTTATGACCGTCAATGCCGATCCAGTGTCCAATTCCAGTTTTACTTGGACTCCTTCTATCTGAAGAGTGACCCAAATTGTCTGGAGGTCTGCACCCTTACCAGCGTTGAGTACTCTTAAGCTAACCAGTTCATTACAGCTTAAGCTAGCCAGTTCATTACTGCTAGCGTCTGAATCGGACTCCTGTTCGGTCACCTTGTGTACCTTTGCGTATTTTCCTTGCGGTGACTTCTTGTTGCTGGTCTTCTTCGCTGACCTGCATACTCTAGCTATATGTCCAAGCCTACCACAAGTTCTACATTCTTGGTTTTTAAACCAACACTGGTTCTGATCATGCGTTGTCTTTCCACAACGATAACATTTGCCAGAACTCACACCCAATTTGTGTGCACTGAGCTCCGGTGACCGTAGCTGCATTACTGCCGTGCCTCTCGCTGCGGCTTTGTGTGCTGCTGCCATAGTGACCGCCTTCTCAAGCGTCAGCTCATTCTCCTCGAGCAGTCGCTTTTGTGTATCCTGTTTAAATAAACCACACACAAATTTGTCTCGTAGTGCATCTGTCAGTCCCGTTCGAAACTGGCAATATTTCGCTAATTTACGCAATTCCAGCAAATATTCAGCATTGCTTTCATGCTGTAGCTGCCTTCTGTCGTAAAATTTAAATCGTTCCGCTAGCATCAGCGGCGTGGGGTTTAGATGATCTTTCAGGACAGTAACAATCTCATCGAACGTCTTATCCGCCGGTTCATCTGGTGATAACAGGTGTTTCAATTGCCCGTATGTCTTCGCACCCATTAAATTTAATAATGTTAAAGCTTTATCTTGGTCATGAATTTTATTGGCCTTACAATAATTTTTTACTCTTTCAACATATATGGCCCAATCTTCGAGGTCACTATCAAAGGTACTAATATTCCCGTGTTTAGGCATTGTAGATTTGCAATTTCCCAGATTTTTTTTTTTTTACTTGTTATCAAAGATGGCGGCTTCCCGCTCTTGCCGTCGTCCTCCGCCCACAAAATGGCGGTTTTCCCGCGCTTGGCGGTCTTCACCCGTCCCCCAACGCCGTCTCCCTTCAGCCCCCGAGTGCGGCCCTTATCTTCGCCGCGATCGCCCGAGTGCGGCCCTTATCAGCGGATGCGATCGCTGGATCGCGAAGCGGCTCTCGGCTCTTATCAGGAGATGCGATCGCTCTGTTGAAACGCCTCCCGCTCGAAGCGGCTCTCGCGCCCTATTCCTCCAGCTCCCCCAGCCCCGTTCGTGCGGCCAACGCGGTCGACTGCCTGTCGCGTCGCTGCCCGGCTCAGACAACGGCTTACCCACCACCAAGCTGGAGAAGAAGCTGACGGTCGCCGATGGAGGCTCCGAGGTCAGGATGTCTTCCAGTGGGGTGGAGAGGGTGGAAACCTCTCTGCAACATCCTGGCTGTGGACGAAGCTGCCGTGGAGTGACTGCCGCAGGGTCCGAATCAGACTCGTCGCCAGTGTTAAATCTGTGAGTTGTTCAAGTAATTAATACTCAGACTTAATCAGTAACAATAAAACAGGTCTTTACTGGTTGGAGGTAGGGACTATACATAGGTCTTTACTTCATGCCCACAGGCGGGAACTGAGGGGAGATCAGTACCCACAGTACTATTTATACCCCTATGGCCAGGAGTGGTACTGCGTATCACTACGCCCTACAAGTAGTGCAGTCCTGTCCATAGGTTCAAAGTAGCACACATATTACATACACAACAGTTTGGAGATGATATTCCACAACCTGCTCCTCCTTTGCTGTCACCGAGGAAAGAGATGAATGACAAAAACATCCTTCAGCTTTTCTCAGTATGGCCGTGAAAGACTGTGTCCAAGTTACATTTGCATCCTCTTCAATTGGAACAGTATCTTACAATCTGGAGCAGCACATAAATGCCATGGCTACTAGAGCAAGTCAGAGGCTGGGTATTCTGCGGTGGGCAGCTCACCTCATGACTACCCAAAGCCTTTCCACTATTTACAAGACACAATTTAGGAGTGTACTGGAATACTCTCCACTTGCCTGGATGAGTGCAGCTCCAACAACACTCAACAAGCTCAACACCATCCAGGACAAAGGCAGCCCACTTGATTGGCACCCCATCCACCACATTAAACAATCACTCCCTCCACCACCGGTGCACCATGGCTGCAGTGAGTACCATCTACAAGATGCACTACAGCAACTCGCCATGGCTTCGTCAACAACACCTCCCAAATCCGTGATCCCTACCACCTAGAAGGACAAGGGCAGCAGGCGCATGGGAACACCATCACCTGCAAGTTCCCCTCCAAGTCTCATCATCCTGACTTGGACATTAATCGCCGTTCCTTCATCATCGCTGGATCAAAATCCTGGAACTCCCTACCTAACAACACTGTGGGAGTACCTTCACCTCACGGACTGCAGCGGTTCAAGAATGAGGGATGGGCAATAAGTGCAGGTAGTGCCATCTTTTGGATGAGATGTTAAACTGAGGCCCCATCTGCCCTCTCAAGTGGACGGAAAAGAACCTATGGCACCATTCAAAGAAGAGCGGGGGAGTTCTCCTGGTGTCCTGGTCAATATTTATCCTTCAACCAACATCACTCAAACATATTGGGGGAGAAATTCGGTTGAATAGCGCCTCCCATTAGCGCCGGGGGTGGGGGGGGGGCGCTATCCAATCGGATTTCTCCCCCAATATGTTTGAGCGATGTTGAGACGGGTGCGATGAATGCAGCGACGCCTGCAAACTTCTGTGCCGGTTTAGCGCTGGCACTAATTCTTACCATCTGGGCTTCTAGTGCCTTGCAGATCGTGACTTCATAAAGTGCGCAGCGCCCTAAGAGATGTCTTTAGCGCTTGATTTAGCGCTCCACTTCCCTCTTGGAGCGCTAAAGCTGAATTTACCGGCAGGAGAGAATCATTAGCGCCTGGCACTACATTTTCTACTTTTCAAATGTTAGTGGAATTTCTAGCAATATTAATATTGTCTTGTCAATGTCTCATTGCTGATCGTGGGACCTTGCTGTGTACAAATTGGCTGCCTCATTTCCCTATATTAGAATAGTGACTACACTGAGGTCATGAAAGATGCTATATAAATGCAAGTTCTTTCAGCATCCAATGTGTCATGAAGAAGACGTCAAAGGGGATGGTCGACAGTGGCCAACCTTGCATCAATTCTCTCTGAAAACCTCTTATATTGTTTAGATTCCTAATCTTCAGAAGAATACAAAGACTTCTCTGGGTACGTATAGGATTAGCATTCTTTGTGCAATGCTACATTATTAAAACTAATGATCAATTTCAGCTTAAACGTGGGAGGATGTTAAAATAAATTACTTTTTGAATGCCTGTGAAAATAAGTGCCATTTGTGGATGGTCCCTTAGGAAGAAACACTCACAGTAGTCTCCTGGATACCGGGCCAGATATATATTTACTAACCATTGAAGTGTGTACACTGCACTTTGATAAATGGCCTCGTTAGGATGTCTAACATCAGCTAAGGGCCCATGGTGTATTTAATTAGAAAGGATTGCATGAAGAGTGCTCAGTTTGTGTGTGAGGCTATGTAATGTTGTCTTAAAGGGCCAATACCTATCAGTGTTTAATCCCCATGTTGATTGTAACGGTTGTTCACATCCTATCAGAGAAGGGGAATGCATCCAGGGATCAGGCGGCTGTCCAGAAGTCCCTGGAGCAATATTAAATCCTGTGCTCCTCGGCCCCAATCCCTCAAACTAACCTCCTCAATGCTTGCGTCTTCACTCTTACACACCAGCTCAGAAACTTTCACCTGGGGCCGGGGGAAATTAGCTAGTGTTAATGAGGTTGTGGTATCGGGTGATTCACAGAGCTCAAGGGAGCTGGAGGAGTGGATGTGAATGTGCTGCCTTCCCAGCAGAGGCAGAGGAGAAGGCTGCTCTTTGGCTTCAGCAGCGTGGGGCCTAGAACTCATGGGTACTCGCCTGAATAGAAGGATCTTCAAGGAACATCGTACCTATGTGCCAGCTCTGAGCTCAGTCTCCGAGGATGTGGGGCAGCTGACATGTGTGACTAGAGACTACAGCTCTCATTTGTGGCATTATCAGGGAAGCTTTTTCTTCATTGCAGGTATCAATGGAACATCAGCATCACTGGAATCTGCTCAGATCCTCCACCTTATCAGTGGCCAGCGACCAGTCGGTGCCTCCTCCTTCTTCATATACTGCTGCCCTGGTGATAGTAGCAGAGAGGTTAGACAGCAATCTTTGATCCAGCTTACAGACCCTGGGGACTGGGGTTTGGGTGCTGTGTCTCAGAGCTTTCGGGATCTGATAGCTGCCATTGGACCAGCCAGGCTGCTGGTCAGCGGGGTCACAGATCCAGGACCCAGTGGAATGGAGGTGGTAGAATAGACCAGCCTGAAACTGGTGTTTCTCAGGACAACAGCACATGCCGGGCCTCTGGCCTTCCTCCTCAGAGCCCCGCACCAGGGGCATGTAGGAGGTGACACCAGGCTGCCCAGGAACAAGCTCCAGAGATACAGCCATTATTAACGTACAAATCGAACAGAAATTTGTGGCGAGGCAGAGATATCTCGTGAATTGCGAATCGCCACAAGTTGCTGGCCAATTTGCGTTGCTCTGATATTTGCTTCACGAAAACGACATCTCGCCCTTAACCTCCCAGTGAGTTTCAAGGAGTTGCTGCATTTGCACATTAATTACCCATTAAACTCGCCGCAGAAAGTTAAGTCTAGTAATTAACAAGTGTAAGTGTAGGTGCCCTTTTAATGATGTAATAATGGTAAATGACTGACAATTAATCTCTCTGGCCCAGAAAGTGTGTAAGGATTTGGGGGCTTCTTTTAACTGGTTTAAGGTAATCTTCCTGGTCTTGCAGCCTTTGCCTGCACTCAGACCAATTTTAAAATAAAACCAATTTTAAAACAGCGGTTTCGAATCGCTACCCCACCTTCCAGTTCTGACTGCAGGGCTTATAATTATTGATATTAAAACAGACACGTAGTTTGGATGAGAGAAAAAAAATCAAGTTTTATTAACTAAAAGAAACTATAATCAAAATATCAAACTATCCCACATGAACACAGTAATTACAGTAAAACTATATAACAGGGGTTGCAGATGGCGAAAACGAGGGATACAATGGCTACAATGTTATTTAAACAACCTTAGCAATTCCCTTAAATCACCATCCCCCAAACTCCTTAACTAGGTTGCTATGCTGAGGAGTCAGAACACTCGGCTCACCTGTGGTCCAGCGAAGTAAGCGAGAGAGATAGCTTCAGCCGCTATCTTTATACCTGGTGCGGCCCCTGCCGTCCTGCCTTGCAAGGGCTGTGTGCAAAATTCCCCACCCAAAAGGGTCCAATACACAAGAGAAAGCTGTGATTGGCTACCTCGGAGTGGTTAGACTGGGTTAATGTGTCTTCCGGAGCTTCCTGGGCTGAAACAAAAGGGAGATACAACTGCTCTATTGTCCAGCGCTGGGTGATTTAAAACCCATTCAAATCTTGAACGATTCCCATTCAAGGTGCAAAAGTCTCTTCTGCAGTTTAGATGTATCCACTCGATATACAAACAAATGCTAATAGCATTCAATTGCTTTGTAAACAAAGCATTGTCCTTTGTCTTCGGCCATGTGGTGACAGACATTTTTATCCCTGGAAATTTAAAAGCACATCGCCAGGGATTCTTTAATCAAAAAAATGAATCTTCAGAACTGTAAATTATTGTGAATTCTTACAGTCCGCCCTTGGATACTATCAGCTTGCTTGTAGTATCCTCTTGAAGAAATGAGCAATAATTTCTGACCCCCCCAGAAACAACCATCCCCTGTATTTACCTAATAGCTATCTGCCACTGATCCCCGTCCCGTCTATTCCCCTTAAATTCAAGAAAAAAACCATGGTACGGTAGGCATCTTACAGATACTTCAGTTTTCAATAAGGGGTCTCATACCCCTACACGCTTGTAAAATTATACAGTGTAAACCAAATTTACAATCAATTTTTTTTTTACATCATAAGTTATTACAAAATGTTGCAATCTTAGTTACACAATGTACTCAAATTATCGCAAGCACGGAGAGGATCCGACGCCTCTGCTCAACTTGGGGCTGCAACACAAAATACAAAAAAATTAAACAACATGCTTAAATGAACCCCGATCATCACGTGCCGATGATGGGTCGCGAAATTCGAGTGGGTATTGCTCCTCCCACTCGGGCAGTAAAAGTACCTTCCACCCCCCTTTGATCAGCTTAACCTTTAAAACAGGCAGAATGGATTTACCGACCAGCCTGTTCCGCCAACCCCGAACCGTTCCCTTTTCCCCTTGTGGAGGCGGGGTACCCCTCACGTTTAAAATTACCTTGGCACAGACCGAGACCAGGGAGTATGGGATCTCATGACTCCCTGTCCCTCCCCCTCCTGTCTTCCCTCGACTGGCTGCAGAAAATGATGGGTGCCTGTGCGGCGGCTCTCCCTGGCCCCACACTGATCCGGCCACCCACTCATCCTTCCCAGCCACACTTATCCTCTTTGCCCGTGGGCCCCCGGGTGAGTACCTCCCTCCCCCGACTGCACCCACGCAACTCTTTGGTCTCCCCCTCCTCTATACAATCTTCCCGGGCCATCACCACCCACCCCCGGGGAACGCGTCCCTATCACAAGGCGCCCACGCTTCCCCATCGTGACTCCTCAACAGCGAGGTCTCCCGCAAGTGAACTTCGGTCAGGATAGTGCTGGGTTGGGGGCTGTGCCCCACCCAGCTGGGGCCATCTCCTCCCCGTAGGAGGAGTAGGCAAGTTCCTCCGGACTCTGTCCGGTTTTTCCCGAAGACCGCTGCGGGGTCTCCTGGATTCGTCCAGTGGCGAGGTGATCCCCAACATTCCGTATCTTCATTCGATGTCCAGCTCGGGCTGGGCGAACATGTCTGCTTCATTTTCCAATCTCCTGCAAAAACTTAAAAGGGCATGCAGCCAGGTCTCACTGACCTGCTGCCTTAGGTGGAGACATGGTCGGGTCCCTTGACCTCGGACCAAAATACAAACATTCGGCACACATGTAAACTTAAACTCTTTAAACTTTAACTTGAAACTAGTTAAATCCAAAACTTAAAATACACCTTTGGTACACGGTATATTCACATACATAGCTTTAATACAAATGCCGCCCGTCTCCGGATGGCCAGTCTAATCTCTGGCACTGTCGCAGATTGCTGCTGGCTGCAGCGAAGCTGGACTGTCTCCTGTCTCTGGTCCCCTGCAGCTTATGACTGTTGAGTGGGGGCCTCTGTTCTCTGGCTTCTCCCCGACTCGGGAGTCCGCCCTACTCCACTGTAAAGTGGGTGACCATGCTTTCTTAGGCTGGGGCACCTGCTGAGACCTTCTGAGGGGTGTCACTATGGGGGAAACTTTGGCTGGCGGACCCTGAGCTTGGGTCACAGCCCCAGCTGGCTGGGAACCTTCTCCCCCATGTCCAAATAGCCTGCACTGTATAATGTACCTGGCAGCCTGCCGGTGCAAATCTCTCTCTGGGTTTGTCTGCTCTTCCCTGGAAACAAGTCACAGTTCCTATTTATGTAGGCTGTGAACTTGAACTTGCATGGACAGCAAACTCATGTTCCCTCACCCAGGTGGCTTTAACTGGGGAATTTTGGACCTGCCTTTCGTCTGGGGCCAAAACTATCCCCTGTGTGCCTCCCTTGTCTCGGATTTCTGCTACTGGATCTGCTCTACAGGGGTCCCAGAACTCTCCTTTCCTGTTCCCTGGCTTAAACAGCTTACTCTGAATATGAATGGCTCCTCCCCCCACATAAGCCACAGTGCTTGCCTGTGAGCTCGAACATGCTGTGGGCTGAGGATTCCTATTCTCAGGCTCACTCCTCACTGGCGGACTGTACCTCCGTTGTTGGAGGGGGTACACTGGTCCTGGTCCCCGCCTGCCTAGCGGGATCTGCTGGTGTTCTCCTACCACCCCATTGTCCACCCCTCCTTGCTGCCAGAGCTTCTCAAAACCCGGAGCTGTGGGCTGCTGTCTTGGGATCTCTAATTCCCTAGCCAGCCTTTCCCTGGGTGTTGCCTGTGGGGCGGTTTGATTTGGGCTGCCAGTAAAATCCGGCTGACCTGCCTTCGGGCTGATCATGCAAGTCATTCCCTTTGATGCCTTTAAAGCCATGTTAAGGCTTTCTATCTCTGCCCTACAGGGGCCATGATCTGCTTCACCAAACCTGACATTCTCTTCCCGCAGTCTCATCCCATTTTCCCTGGCCTCAGTGATTTGGTACTTTAGGAATTCTATCTCGTTTCTTGCATGGCTCTCTCTCTCGCTAGCTTCTTGGGTGAGGTGTACATTCTCCTCTTGTAGCCTCATCTCTCTGTCCCTCACCTCTGTGACTTCCTGCACAAGGCGCTCTATAAATGCCTGGCATTTCGTGACCTCTAGTGTGAGGCGTGCATTCTCTTCCCGCACTCTCATACCACTGGCTCTGGCCTCATACACCTCTCTGAGGTGTTCTACCTCCGCCTGGCATTTTTCAAGCTGGGACTCCCGATTCTTGGCCTCTTTAAACTCCTCCTGCCCTCCCATCTCACCCTTCCTAGCCCAGCCACCTATACCCCGATAGGTCAGCTTACACACTGCCACTACCTTCCGCAGGGCTGCCCACAGACTGAAAGCAAGAAAGACAATAACTGATGCTTTCTCTAGATCCAGACCATTTATCATATCAAAAACGGCCTGCAGTCCTGCCGCGGTCGCCATTGTAAGGATTTGGGGGCTTCTTTTAACTGGTTTAAGGTAATCTTCCTGGTCTTGCAGCCTTTGCCTGCACTCAGACCAATTTTAAAATAAAACCAATTTTAAAACAGCAGTTTCGAATCGCTACCCCACCTTCCAGTTCTGACTGCAGGGCTTATAATTATTGATATTAAAACAGACACGTAGTTTGGATGAGAGAAAAAAATCAAGTTTTATTAACTAAAAGAAACTATAATCAAAATATCAAACTATCCCACACGAACACAGTAATTACAGTAAAACTATATAACAGGGGTTGCAGATGGCGAAAACGAGGGATACAATGGCTACAATGTTATTTAAACAATCTTAGCAATTCCCTTAAATCACCATCCCCCAAACTCCTTAACTAGGTTGCTATGCTGAGGAGTCAGAACACTCGGCTCACCTGTGGTCCAGCGAAGTAAGAGAGAGAGATAGCTTCAGCCGCTATCTTTATACCTGGTGCGGCCCCTGCCGTCCTGCCTTGCAAGGGCTGTGTGCAAAATTCCCCACCCAAAAGGGTCCAATACACAAGAGAAAGCTGTGATTGGCTACCTCAGAGTGGTTGGACTGGATTAATGTGTCTTCCAGAGTTTCCTGAGCTGAAACAAAAGGGAGATACAACTGCTCTATTGTCCAGCGCTGGGTGATTTAAAACCCATTCAAATCTTGAACGATTCCCATTCAAGGTGCAAAAGTCTCTTCTGCAGTTTAGATGTATCCACTCGATATACAAACAAATGCTAATAGCATTCAATTGCTTTGTAAACAAAGCATTGTCCTTTGTCTTCGGCCATGTGGTGACAGACATTTTTATCCCTGGAAATTTAAAAGCACATCGCCAGGGATTCTTTAATCAAAAAAATGAATCTTCAGAACTGTAAATTATTGCGAATTCTTACAAGTGAACAATTAAAAGTGTGCAGTCTTAGACCTTCAGATAGTGAATTGTTGTTGGAGATTTCAATATGTCAAATTATACATTTTTACATTTATTTTCTTACTTTTCTTTTCTGTCTCCTTTTTCTCCCTCAATCCAATTTTTTTCCCCCCTTTTTCATTTCTCTTTCTGTACCTGGGTTGACATTGAATTCACCCACTCTAATTCACCCTCCTTCTCAGTCCTTCCTCTGTTTCTTTCTCAATCCTTTAATCGCATTGTTTATTGAGATACCATGTTTAGTCCCATCGTTAACCAAGGTCCCAGACGCTCCGATGCCCTTGCCGATATCAGCTTGCACTTCCAGCAACTTATTGGGAAAAAACTTTTTGTGATGAAGGCTGCAGGAAAAGGTCTAACTAACCGATGCCCCATTCCAGCAAATTTTGGGCCATAGTCAGCGAGTGGATATTTTTTCTATTCAGTGAGTTAAGGGCATTAACATTAGGAGATTGGTAAACTATTCTGGTGGTCTCACAGGCACTCAGCTTGTCAGAGGCAAGTCCAGATCTGCCCAGGTGTGAGGGATCAAAAACACCTTAAAAACTCTTCTGTAACTCCAGAATGCTCTCTTGAAAGTGAACCAGTCAATACTGGCAACAAGTACGTCCCATTTACATCATTGCAACTTACCCTGGAGTACTCCAAGTGTAACTTCCGGGATCTCTGTGCACTAACGCCATGCCCCCTCATTTACATAGAGTTATAGTACCATTCCTACCAAAACCCAGCCCAGAATCCACTACTGAAAATGATGTTGAAATAGTGCCCCAAGAAACACCACTAAAAATGAGCAACCTGTGAACGGCAAACTGGCTGATTGTATCACTGGTGCTCGCCGTGCAAGCTTGCTGTGCATGCCTTACATTACTAATAGCCTTTCCTGCTCATATGTCCCCCTCTGCCAACTGCAATGCAAGTGGACGACTGAATCCAAAGTGCATTGCAGCCAAAGTACTCCATGTTGTAGCTCCAGGGACATTCTCCTCTTTGGGGCAGAGTTTTGACAGGGCCTACCCGCTCTGTATCTGCCCTTTGCCCCGATTCATTTTCTTGGGTCGAAGGTCATTAGGTATGGATAAGGGTAGGCCTCATCACCCCATTTTCCTGCCAATTCCACTGCGATTCCCCCCCCCACCCCCCACACTCAATTAAGGTGGGCCTTTTTTAATGGACCAGTAAAGGTGACACTGGGTTGTCCCAGGGTCACCAAACTAAAATCATCATAACAAATGCCCCTTTCAGGGAACCACTATTATGCGATGGTCCAATCAAACCAAAAAGATGCCAAAATAAGCATCATGTGCCACCAAAAACAAAAGGATACCTTCCTATGAAATCAGAATTTTATTATCGATGTCCACAAGACACTCTATACCGTGCGGTGCCCACCGGTCGTGGAAGGCAGTTACAGGTGGGATTGTGAAGAAAAATCCCCCTCTACCTGTCAGGACCTCCAAGCAGTTTACAGCCTCTGCTACAAAACCAGTTGGAAATGAACAATGAGAACAGACTGCACCTGCAAAATGAAAGCCTTGGGAAATGATTCGGCTGGGATTTAAGCAACAATTACCACAGCATTAATGAGCTCAACATGCCAAGGCATGTCTTCAGTGTTATGGTGAGGACAAGCTCCTTCCTCCCCACAGTGACCTAGCACTGTGCAAATACAAGAGATTACTGAGGCTTAACGCATCAATAGCACAGGTGTTGGTTGTAACACCAGCGATAAATTTCAAGCTCTAGAAATTCTCCACAAGGAATTAATTTATTCTTTTCAAACTTCAGGCATTACCCAGGTAAAAATAAACAAACCAGCAATGTTTCTCCAAGCTTTTGTTACTTTTTTTTGGGAATGGAGCAGTTTTGAAGAATAATACAGATGAGCCTTCTCTTGTCCTCAGTCAGCAGAATGCACTCTTCAGCGATGGTTAGTGGATGTTTATCGTATTGGATCTCAGAGATCAGGGTTTGAGACCATTCCTCTTCTAAATTATCTGGGCTTGAGGAGAGGGGCGCAATATCAACATTTGTAGATGAAACAAAATTGATGAGTGTGGCGAACTGTGAAGAGGACTGTAAGTAACTTCAGGAGGTCATGGACAGGTTAATAGATGTAACGTGAGGTGACACATTTTGGGAGGAAGAATAACATAGGATTACATAGAATATACAGCACAGAAATGTGCCATTCAGCTCAACCAGCCCATGCCGGCATTTAAAAAAAATGTATTCTTGGGATGTGGGCATTGCTGGCAAGGCCAGCGTTTATTGCCCATCCCTAGTTGCCCTTGAGAAGGCGGTGGTGAGCCATCTTCCTGAACTGCTGCAGTCCGTGTGGTGAAGGTGCTCCCACAGAGCTTTTAGGGAGGGAGTTCCAGGATTTTGACCCAGCGACGATGAAGGAACGGCGATATACTTCTAAGTCAGGATGGTGTGTAACCTGGAGGGGAACTTGGAGGTGATGGTGTTCCCATGCGCCTGCTGCCCTTGTCCTTCTAGATGGAAGAGGTCGTGGGTTTGGGAGGTGCTGCCGAAGAAGTTTGTGCTCCACTCGAGCCTCCTCTCCTCTTTCTTCATCTAACTCTATCAGCATAACCGTCTATTCCCTTCTCCCTCATATGCCTATCTAGCCTCCTCTTAAATGCATCTATACTATTCATTTCAACCACTCCCTGTGGTAGCGAGTTCCACATTCTCACCACTCTCGGGATAAAAAAGTTTCTTCTGAATTCCCTATTGGATTTCTTGGTGACTATCTTATATTGATGGCCTCTAGTTTTGCTCTTCCCCACAAGTGGAATCACTCTCTCTGTATCCACTCTATCAAAACCTTTCATAATTGTATAACTGTAGGGGGTGGCGTGTGCCCAGTCAGCTCTGCCCCTGACTGTCTCTGAGCGGCTCGAATCGCTCCCACACCCCTGGCTTCTAGACACCGGACTTAGGTACAGGCGACGATACAGAAAATAAAGTAGACAACTGGTTTGGTACAAGAAAACCGTAATTTTTTATTGAAGGCACAATAACGTCACAGCACTGAGAATTACTGGAATAATTACAGGCATATAAAAGTACGCTTATATGGGAATGGGGAACACACGGCACATCGAGGGAACAAACACATTAAAAATCCCCTTATCCTTATCCCACCCCCAATACCTAACTAGATTAAGCTACGAGGGGCCAGGGATTCATGCTCACCAGTTCGAAACCTGTTGATTAAACCGGTTGTGGTTTTGGGGTTCGCTCTTGTTGTCCTTTGGGGCCTGCTGTCATCACGTGGTCCCAGGGCGCGGCGGTGGAGTCGTCTGTGTAAGGTACCCTCCTTTTCCTCCGTTAAAGTCTTTGCTGGGTATTTTACTTTGCAGAAATGGTTGTTTTTTTGGTGGCGGCCTGGTTGCTGATGGTTTTGTTGCGGTTGGGGCTCGGTTGGCGGTTTATATTGTTGTAATGATCTTCCTACCCATGCTTCAAACGCCAGCTTATAACTAGGCTGGGGTGTGTACCCGCTTGTCCCCAATGCTTCCTTTTCGCTGCCCTTCTCTGCTTTTATCTTTTTTGCCGTTCGTCTCGTCTCGTCTGCCCTTCTCTGCTTTATCGGTTTTGCCGTTCATCTTGTCTCGTCTGCCCGTTTGTGGCCCCGTATGTCCTGTGTGCGTTAGATTCAGGTCCCGTTCTCCTCCCCCGTTTGGCCCCCGGTGTTGTAATGGGCGTCCTCAGTGTCGAGCAGCGCGGGGAGGGAGAAGAGAGCCCGCGATGAGGCCCGAGGCACGAGCGAGAGGCTAGAGGCAAGAGACCTTGGCTACCAGTGAGCCTACAATTATACCCGGTTCTTCACCCCTTTTCTGCGCGCCAAATCAGGTCGGTTCTTTGTCTAGATTTTGGCGGGCTCGTCTAAAGTGATTACAGTCATCCACTTTAACAAGTATTGGGGCGGTTGTCGCCTTGTTTAATGGCTTCTATATCCTGGCTGTTTATTATTTATAAAAATTAATCGTCTTTTCCTGGCTTGGTGGCCACGTTGATCTGTTACCGATTATTTATGCAAAAAGTTAATGGCCTCAAAATTAGGTCCATCCTGACTTGATCCATTCCAAGATGAAGAATGCATATTCTGTGTTTACTTAGCTGTCTGGCTTTAGAAAAGGACAAAGTCTTTCACAGATCCATGCATGTAAGGTTTGGTTTCAGGATTTGAATGGGCCTGCCTTTTGCAGGGCCTTGCCTTTAAAATCCTGTAGGCTTTGGTCACGAGGTTTCAGAAGCCATTTTGGGTTCCCTTTTTAATAACTTGTCCATACGGGGTCCCTTTATCCATAACTTTCGGGGAATGTGGGAATTTTGTGAACCCTACAATAACCCTCTATTAGTTCACCACTCAGCATTCTCTTTTAAAGTAAAAAAGAGATCCAGCCTGTTCATCCTTTCCTTTTCGCATTTCTGGTATCAGCCTTGTAAATCTTCTCTGCACCCTCTCCAGTGCCTCTATATCCTTTTTATAATATGGTGACCAGAATTGCACGCAGTCCTCCAAGTGTGGTCTAACCAAGGTTCGATACAGGTTCAGCACAGCTTCCTTACTTTTCAATTCTATCCCTCTAGAAATAAACCCTAGTGCTTGGTTTGCTTTTTTTATGGCCTTATTAACCTGTGTCGCTACTTTTAGTGATTTGTGTATTTGTACTCCGAGATCCCGTTGCTCTTCTATCCCATTTAGATTCTTATTTTTCCAAGTAATATGTGACCTCCCTATTTTTCTTGCCAAAATGTAATACCCCACACTTATCTGTGTTGAAAATCATATCAATAAGGAAAGGAAATATACTCCAATTGATAACCCTTAAAAGTAGAGAGACTTAGGGGTTAGAGGTAATGCTGAACTTATACAAATCATTGGTTCGGCTGCAGTTAGAATATTGTGTCCAGTTTTGGGTGCCTTACATTAGGAAAGATGCTGAGGCTATGGAGAGGCTGCAGAAGCGATTCACTAAGATTCACTGGAATAAGATGATTTCATTCTGAGCAGTGACTAAATAAACTGGGACTCTTTTCATGTGGCTGCAGGGAATTCTGGAGGGGGAGGGTGAACAACCAGTTGTCGTGGTGCATATAGGTACCAACGATATAGGTAAAAAACAGGATGAGGTCCTAAAAGCTGAATATAGGGAGTTAGGAGGTAAATTAAAAAATAGGACCTCAAAGGTAGTAATCTCAGGATTGCTACCAGTGCCACGTGCTAGTCAGAGTAGAAATAGAAGGATATTTCAGATGAATATTGTTGTGTATGTACCTTTAAGAGAAGAACTGATTTTATACTGCAGTACCGGCAGTGACCACACCTGTATAAAATGCCATAGCAGGCTGCTGTACTTCAGTCTTAAGTTTACCCTCTGTTCAGTAAATACCTGTTTTATTGTTCTCCTGCAGTCCGTGTATTATTGATACTCGGACACTACACTGGCGACGGGCAGGTTCGAACTCACCTGCAGTACTGCATCACCTCACGGGGATCTTTCCCTGAAGAGAAGCTTCTTGGAGGTCAAAGTCAGAGCAACGGGCGTCGACCGCGGGCAACCGCCCAGGGATCCATCGGAGAATTGCAGGGGAGGCTGTGGAGAGCTGGGTTTGGCTCCCCAGTCGAGGTGTTCCAGCAAGTCGTGCGGACTGCGGCGGGCTCGAGCTCGATCGAGCGGCTCTGCAAAGGGGCCGTGCAGCGTCGTCGGGAGGAAAGAGAGAGAGAGAGGGTGGAGCGCACAGGGCGCAGTCGGTGCTCAAGAACCGGGCAGCGTAGAGAAAATAAAACGAGGGGAAGGAAAAGTGAGACGCGCCGAAGCCACGGGTCGCCGCCATTACCCTGTAGAATGCTAGGAGCAGCATGGCAGCAAGGGGAAGAAGGAAAAGCGCGGGAGGTGCCATTTTATTCCATTGGGGAAGAAGGAAAAGCGCGGGAGGCGCCATTTTATTCCATTGGGGAAGAAGAAAAAGCGCGGGAGGCGCCATTTTAAATCACCCAAGATGCCGGTGGCAGTATCACTGCTTTCGACAATGAGGTAGAAGACTGGACCACGTATGTGGAAAGAATTGAAGTGTACTGCAAGGCAAATGAGGTGGCCGATGGAAAGAAGGCGTCGGTATTATTAAATTTGATGGGCGCAAGAACGTATGGCCTATTGCGGAATTTAATTACCCCAGCTAAACCAATGGAGAATAGTTTTGAAGAGGTTGCTAATATCTTACAGGAACACCTAAACCCTACACCGATGCTGATAGCAGAAAGATTCAAGTTCCATAAAAGAAACAAGCACAAAGATGAGAGCAATGCTGACTATCTTACGGAACTACGCAAGTTATCGAAGCACTGCCAGTTCAGAGCAGGACTGGCAGACACCTTACGGGATAAGTTTGTCTGCAGGCTCCAGAGTGAAGGAACCCAGAAACGACTACTTTCGGAAAAGGACCTGACGCTAGAACAGGCTTTCAGCGTGGCAGTATCCTACGAAGCAGCAGCACGGGAAGCTGCGGAAATACAACAGAAACCAGAAGAATACAGCGCTAACGAAATGGTGTATGGAGCAGAAAAGTGCTATCGCTGCGGCAGAACAACTCATGATCAGAAGGACTGCTGGTTTAAGGACAAAGTATGCAGGCAATGTGGGAAAATGGGATGCATAGCAAGAGTCTGCAGGTCGGGAAAGAAAACCAACACTACAAGAACTACTAAGGAAAAGTACAAGAAAGTAAAAAAAATGACAGACAGTAGTTCGGAAGGTCAGGAGAGTGATAATGACTCCGGGAGCAGGAGACTAAGTTGTCTAAAGTTACACAACGTGCTCGCAAAGGAGGATCACCGAACCATTTGGGTCACCCTCATGATAGCAGGGTCCCAAGTAAAGATGGAATTGGATACAGGATCAGCCCTAACTGTCATGAATCGACGAGACTATGAGCGGCTATTCTCACACATACCCTTGAAGGACACGTCCATTGTATTGAAGACATACACGGGGCAAAAAGTCTACCCCAGAGGAAAAATAAGGGTGCCAGTTAAATACAACGGCAAGGAAACACAGAAACTGTATCTATATATACTACAAGATGGAGGACCACCATTATTGGGACGTGAATGGATCCAAAAAATACAATTGGATTGGCATTCCATTCAGGCGCTAACTGTGACTGACAAAAAGGATGATGACGTCACACCTGGGCGACTGTCAAAAATTCTAACTGACGCGAAAGAGGTGTTCCAACAAGGACTTGGGACTCTAAAAGGAGTAAAGGCAATGATAAAAATCGAAGATAACGCAAACCCAAATTTTTTTAAGGCCAGACCGGTACCGTACGTGATCCGCCCAGCCGTTGAAGCAGAACTGGAGAGTCTGGAGCGTTCGGGTGTGCTGTCCAAGGTGGACTGGAGCGAGTGGGCCACACCCATCGTTCCTGTAATGAAGAAATCATAGAGCAGCACGCCTGGGGAGCCGAAGAAGGTTCACATCTGTGGGGACTTCAAGGTAACTGTGAACCCAGTCCTGCACACAGTACAATTATCCACTTCCACGGATAGAAGATATTTTCGCCTCACTATCTGGAGGGAAACGTTTTACGAAGATTGATCTGGCCCAAGTGTATCTACAAATGGAGGTGGAAGAAGCATCTAGGAAATACCTCACCATAAACACTCACAAAGGCCTTTAGCAGTACAATCGACTGGTATTCGGGGTAGCATCAGCCCCTGCAAGGGATCCCGGGGACCCAGTGTTATTTGGACGACATCCTGGTTACGGGCGAAAATGGCAGTGAACACCTTGCCAACCTGGAGCAGGTGCTCACTAGATTACTGGAATATGGGCTACGAGCCAACCGCCCCAAATGCGAGTTCTTCAGGAGACAAATCTTGTATTGTGGCCACATGATTGATGAGGAAGGGTTGCATAAGTTGCCAGACAAGATTGAGGCTGTAGTCAAGGCTCCAGCACCGGAAAATGTGTCGCAACTGAGGTCGTTCCTCGGGTTGGTGAACTACTACCATAAGTTCTTGCCGAATTTATCTACAATTCTGCACCCACTGAACGCCCTGCTGCAAACTGGAGTAACATGGAAATGGAGTGATGGGTGTAAGCATGCCTTTCAGAAATGTAAATGCCTAATCACTTCAAAAGAAGTATTGACCCACTACAACCCAACACTACCGATTCGGTTGGCATGTGATGCGTCTCCCTACGGCATTGGAGCAGTGCTGTCACACAAATTCCTTGACGGTTCAGAGAGGCCAACAGCCTTTGCGTCGCGCTCGTTAACCTCAGCCGAGCGTAACTACGCCCAGATTGACAGGGAGGCCCTCAGCCTGGTGTGGGGGGTGAAGAAGTTCAATCACCATCTGCACGGGCAGAAATTCACCCTACTGACTGATCATCAGCCCCTGGTCTCCATTTTTAACCCAAAGAAGGGCGTTCCGGTGATGACGGCGCAACGGCTGCAAAGATGGTCACTTTTTCTAGGGGCACATCAGTACGACATAGAGTACATAGATTACAAAGTTACGAAACAGCATGGAAACGCTGATGGGCTGTCGCGCCTACCGTTGCCTATGGTAGAGGAAGCACCTGCAGTGGACCCTGTTGAGATATTCCATGCGACCATAGTCGAATGTCTGCCTGTTACAAACTCAAGTATAGAGAAGGAAACCCGAAATGACCCGACACTCTCTCGGGTCTACGATTTGACGGTGAAGGGATGGCCAGCACATGGCGACTCACTGTTGCCAGCATTCTCGCCAAGGAGAGAACAGCTGTCAGTGTGCCGGGGGACCTTGATGTGTGGATCCCGAGTGGTAATTCCATCCAAGTTGAGAGATAGAGTGCTGAATGAGCTTCATGAGGGTCATCTGGGAGGGGTAAAAATGAAAAGCCTAGCCAGGGCATTTGTGTGGTGGCCGGGAATCGATAAAGAAATCGAGGATATGACCAAGAGATGCACAGGATGCCAGAAGGTCCAAAACGCTCCACCACAGGCCCCGCTACACCCATGGGAGTGGCCCTCATCTCCATGGCAACGGGTACACATTGATTTTGCTGGTCCATTTATGGACTCAATGTTTCTAATTGCCGTGGATGCCCATTCAAAATGGCCAGAGGTCATCAAAATGTCCTCCACCACCACGGAGAAAACTATTGCAGTCCTACGGACCATCTTCACCAGGAATGGCTTGCCAGAACAGATTTGCTCCGACAATGGGCCACAGTTTGTGTCCGAGGATTTCCGGAGGTTTCTGAGGAATAATGGGGTGAAACATTACACATCTGCCCCATATCATCCAGCCACAAATGGATTGGCTGAGAGGTTTGTTCAGACCTTTAAAAAGGCAATAAAGATGATGCATAACGATGACATACCACTACAACACAAGGTAGATAATTTCTTGTTTGCTTACCGGAATGCGACACATGCAGTCACCAACCAAGCTCCAGCCATAATGTTCTTCAACCGAAGGCTAAGATGTCGCCTGGATTTGCTCAAACCAAACATAAGACGAGATGTTGAGGATAAGCAATTCCAGCACATCAATGAGAAGCCAACCAGGAGCTTCAAGATAGGGCAACCAGTCTTGGCCCGCGACTACCGAACAGAAAAAAGGCAGCCAGGAACGATATGCACACAGCAGGGACCACTAATGTACACAGTGGACGTTGGAGAGAGCATCGTGAGATGCCATGCTGACCAGATTCTAGAGTCACAGGAACAAGCCAAACCTATACCATGAGCATGTGCACCTGGTAATGAACCCAAGGTACAGATTGCGTCTACCTCAGAAGCAGTGGTATTGGAAGCTGATGAACCAACCAATGACAATGAGCCAGAATCGACTCCGCCGCAAGAACAGGATACTCGAGAAAGGCGCTATCCAGTCAGGATCAGGAAGCCTCCTCAAAGACTGAACTTATAAATAATAATTTCAGTTGATGTATATAGTACAGAGAAAATTGTAATTGTAATTAGTTATTATTTAGTTGTTAAATGAGTGTTATGTACTGTTTATCTAAAAGGGGAGGAATTGTTGTGTATGTACCTTTAAGAGAAGAACTGATTTTATACTGCAGTACCGGCAGTGACCACACCTGTATAAAATGCCATAGCAGGCTGCTGTGCTTCAGTCTTAAGTTTACCCTCTGTTCAGTAAGTACCTGTTTTATTGTTCTCCTGCAGTCCGTGTATTATTGATACTCGGACACTACAAATATGTGGCTAGAGGAATGGTGCAAGCGGGAGGGATTCAAATTCCTGGGACATTGGAACCGGTTTTGGGGAAGGTGGGACCAGTACAAACCGGACAGTTTGCACCTGGGCATGACCGGGACCGATGTCCTAGGGGGAGTGTTTGCTAATGCTGTTGGGGAGGGTTTAAACTAAAATGGCAAGGGGTTGGGAACCTGTACAGTGAGACAGAGGAAAGGGAAGCAAGGATAGAAGCAAAAGACAGGAAGGAGAAAAGCAAAAGTGGAAGGCAGAGAAATCAAGGGTGTAAATCAAACAGGGCTACAGTAAATAATAATTCTAAAATGACTAAGGCCTAGAAATTCACTTTGGGCCCGCCAGCTGGCGTGCGCCCAAAAGTTAGCGCTGAGCGCGGAGCCAGTTGCGCCCGTCAGATATTCAGTTTTTGCGCCCCAAGTCAGAACTGGGCGCTATTCCAGGGTGTGCCCGCCCCCACTTGGGGCGCTGAAACTGAATTTCAGCGCTCTAGGCGCCGCTGCGCCACCCGCTGCGGAGCGGCAGGCTGTGGTACTGCAGGCCTCCTCCTTCTCTTAAGGGGGAGGTGCCTGCAACGGGGAGATCGCCGCTGGATAGTGCCGGCAAATGAGCCCGGCACCACGGAGAAGTGCCGGGTTCGCGGAAAGCAGCCGGCAATGCCGCGGGGGCGGGGTGGAGGAGGCCGGGGAAGGAGGTGCGGGCAGGCGGCCGCCGAAAAAGCGGCCGGCCGCACCTCCACCTTAAAGCGCCCCACTAAGGCTACAGGACGGCCCCGTTTGCTGCGGAAGAGGCGGCCGCAACTAAATATGACGGTCGGGCCGGTAGCGGGGCAGTAGCGGGGCACTGCGCACACCGATGACGTCATCGGTGGCGGCGCAGCGCTACTGGCTAATGCCGCCATTACCGCAGCGCTGAATATCGGCAAAAGCTCAGCAAGTGGCGCAAAAGCCCTCTTTGGGCGAAAACTGGGCGCAAAGCCGACTGAATTTCTAGCCCTAAGCGTGTTAAAAAAACAAGGCTGAAGGCTTTGTGTCTTAATGCGAGGAGCATTCGTAATAAGGTGGATGAATTAGCTGCGCAAATAGATGTAAACGGATATGATGTGATTGGAATTACGGAGACATGGCTCCAGGGTGACCAAAGCTGGGAATTCAACATCCAGGGGTATTCAATATTCAGAAAGGACAGGCAAAAAGGAAAAGGAGGTGGGGTAGCATTGCTGGTTAAAGAGGAGATTAACACAATAGTAAGGAAGGATATTAGCTCTGATGATGTGGAATCTGTATGGGTAGAGCTGAGAAATACCAAGGGGCAGAAAACGTTAGTGGGAGTTGTATACAGACCCCCAAACAGTAATGTTGAGGTTGGGGATGGCATTAAATGGGAAATTAGAGACGCATGCAGTAAGGGCACAGCAGTTATCATGGGTGACTTTAATCTACATATAGGTTGGGCTAACCAAATTAGTAATAATACTGTGGAGGAGGAATTTCTAGAGTGTATACGGGATGGTTTCCTGGACCAATATGTCAAGGAACCAATTAGACATCAGGCCATCTTAGTCTGGGTATTATGGAATGGGAAAGGATTAATTAACAATGTTGTTGTGCGAGGCCCCTTGGGGAAGAGCGATCGTAATATGATAGAATTCTTCATTAAGCTGGAGAGTGAAGTAGTTGACTCAGAGACTAGGGTTGTAGGGGATGGCGTGTGCCCAGTCAGCTCTGCCCCTGACTGTCTCTGAGCGGTTCGAATCGCTCCCACACCCCTGGGTTCTAGACACCAGAATTAGGTACAGGCAGCGATACAGAAAATAAAGTAGACAAGTGGTTTGGTGCAAGAAAACCGCAATTTTTATTAAAGGCACAATAAAACACAATACTGAGAATTACTGGAATAATTACAGGCATATAAAATTACACTTATTTGGGAATGGGGAACACATGACACATCGAGGGAACAAACACATTAAAAATCCCCTTATCCTTATTGCACCCCCAATACCTAACTAGCTTAAGCTATGAGGGGCCAGGAATTCATGCTCACCAATGGGGTTTCTTTTACAGTTTGAAACCTGTCGATTAAACCGGTTGTGGTTTTGGGGTTCGCTCTTGTTGTCCTTTGGGCCCGCCGAAGGTTTTGTTGCGGTGGGCCTACAATTATACCCGGTTCTTCACCCCTTATCTGCGCGCCAAATCAGGTCAGTTCTTTGCCTAACTTTTGGCGGGCTCGTCTAAAATGATTACAGTCATTTACTTTAATGACTTCTGGGGCTGTTGTCTCCTTGTTTAATGGCTTCGATAACCTGGCTGTTTGTTATTTATGAAATTTAATCGTCTTTCCTGGCTTGGCAGCTACCTGTGAGCTGTTACCGATTATTTATGTGAAAAGTTAATGGCCTCAAGATTAGGTCCATCCTGACTTGAGCTGTTCCAAGGTGAAGAATGCATATTCTGTGTTTACCTAGCTATCTGGCTTTAGAAAATGGTAAAGTCTTTCACCGATTCAGGATTTGAATGGGCCTTCCTTCTGCAGGGCCTTGCTCTTAAAATCCTGCAAGCCTTGGTCACAAGGTTTCAGAAGCCATTTTCTTTTGGGTACCCTTTTTAATAACTTGTCCATACACGGTCCCTTTATCCATAACTTTTGGGGAATGTGGGAATTTTGAGAACCCTACACTCCCCCCTGTTGATACTAAACTCGCTTTAAGTATCATCCTGACAAGGTGAGCAAAATTTCCGACCCTCCATAGTCAACCTTCCCCTGTAATTACCTATCTGTGGTCCCACGACACATGCATTTCCCATTCTGTAAAAATGTAGTGTACATAAGCATACATAGAATAATTACAGTCACTAACACACACCCAAGCATGGAGGGGTCCAGCACCCCTGCACCACTTGGTATTAAAGTAAGCCCCCAAAGTGCGGACCAAGTGATATACAAGGTCGACGTCACCGGCTTGTTGCAAGAAAGACAGACCCAATAATTGAAGTCAAAACAGTTTATTCAGGCCTGGGGAGAACCTTTCAGATCGCTGTCTGAATCCGACTCCACCGAAAGTTTAGTGAGTTACATTTTTGTACATAATCTTATCAATCATATCCTGCCCTAGGGGCGAGGGTAAAGCTTATTAGCATATAGAGTTATAGCTAAATTGTAATTATAAAACTGTGACATTTCCTCTTCCTGCTGCCCCCGAGTCCCACATTCCAGTTATCAATTGGTCCCATCACGTCCTGTGACTATGGGCCTCATCTTAATTGCTTTACAACCATCTAATTGCCCATAGCCAGGTGGTGTTGCTCATTACATGTTTCCTTAAGATAACAGTCCTTGTTATGGCACACAAAGCACAGACTTTTGGCCTTGTTCTCGGGTTACTTCTGCAAAGCAAGCACATTCTAATTAGTCCACCATACTTTGAAGAATGGAACCCTGTTGTAGTTTATAATAAACGAACTCTTCGATATGTTATCTTGTATGTGTGTTGCCTGCCTGGCCGACCAGACATCCTCCCTAATCTTTCTACCAGTTGCTCTGCAGTTTAATCTCTCAGCAGTCACCTAATCATGTTTTAAAACTTAGCTGGGTAAATGCAATATACAGACCTCTATATCGTTTAACTCAGAGTATGAATTAACCCATTACCTCCACCTTGTACATTGGTGTTGCAATTGAATTCTGGTTGTCTTGCCCTGTTATGTCCAATTTTAATATCTTACTTCAGTACACACACATCTTTATTAAAACAACACGTCGAAAATCTTTATTAAAAACAACAAAAGAACACAAAAAAATAATCTTTATTCAGAAATACAAAAAAATTCAAACAGATGTATCTCCCTCCACCTTCACATAATGCTCCTTCCAGGTCCTTTGGTTTTGGAATTCTAGGATTTGGCCTTTTCCCTTGCACTGAGTGCACACTAGGTACAATACTATTCCCAGCTGGCAAACCACGAGGATGTGGGAAGCCATTCTAACCCATGAAGGGACCTCTATATTTTCAAGAATGTCCCACCAGGGTGGAACTACAATGTCCAATATCTTGGCCCCTATCTCTACTGTCTTCTGCTCCAGAGTGTAGAAATGTTTCTGTGAGACCATTACTGCTTTGAGTATTTTGGTAAGGTGTTCTGGGAGAGGGGGGATTTCGTAGCTGAAATGCACTACATACTTTTGCAGGTTGGTGAAATTCTCCTTTACAGTGAGGTGAACAGTGGAGGGTTCAGGAATGGGGACAATTCGTTCCTGGGCCACTTGAACTTCTGCCTCAGGCTTAAAGCAGAAACTGCTATCACTTACCGGACAGCAGCTATGCTGTCCATGCTGGTAGTGGGGCGCACCTGTGGTGACACAATATGTCCCACCTCCTATATATGCTACCTGTGGGGGAACATGGCCTTGTCATAGAGTCATAGTCATAGAGTTTTACAGCACAGAAAGAGGCCCTTTGGCCCATCGTGTCTGCGCCGCCCATCCATCCCTGTCCAGTCTAATCCCATTTTCCAGCATTTGGTCCATAGCCTTGTATGCAATGGCATTTCAAGTGCTCATCCAAATGCTTCTTGAATGTTGTGAGGGTTCCTGCCTCTACCACCCTTTCAGGCAGTGAGTTCCAGATTCCAACCACCCTCTGGGTGAAAAAGTTCCTCCTCAAATCCCCTCTAAATCTCCTGCCCCTTACCCTGAATCTATGCCCCCTTGTTATTGACCCCCCTACTAAGGGGAAAAGTTCCTCTTTATCTACCCTAGCTATGCCCCTCATCATTTTGTACACCTCAATCAGGTCCCCCCTCAGCCTTCTTTGCTCCAAGGAAAACAACCCCAGCCTGTTTAGTCTTTCTTCATAGCTGAGGCGCTCCATCCCAGGTAACATCCTGGTGAATCTTCTCTGCACCCTCTCCAAAGCAATCACATCCTTCCTATAGTGAGGCGACCAGAACTGCACACAGTACTCCAGCTGTGGCCTCACCAGCGTTTTGTACAGCTCCATCATAACCTCCCTGCTCTTATATTCTATGCCTCGGCTAATGAAGGCAAGTATCCCATATGCCTTTTTAACCACCTTATCTACCTGTTCCGCTGCCTTCAGGGATCTATGCACATGTACACCAAGGTCCCTCTGACCCTCTGTACTTCCTAGGGTCCTACCACTCATTGTGTATTCCCTTGCCTTATTTGTCCGTCCAAAATGCATCACCTCGCACTTTTCAGGGTTAAATTCCATTTGCCACTTTTCCGCCCATCTGACCAACCCGTTTATATCGTCCTGTAGCCTGAGGCTTTCCTCCTCGCAATTTACCACCCCACCAATTATCGTGTCATCTGCGAACTTACTGATCATACCTTTTACATTCTCATCCAAATCATTTATGTAGATCACAAACAACAAGGGACCCAGCACCGATCCCTGAGGTACCCCACTGGACACAGGCTTCCAGTCACAAAAGCAACCTTCGACCATCACCCTCTGCCTCCTGCCACTCAGCCAGTTTAGGATCCAACGTGCCAAGGCACCCTGGATCCCATGGGCTCTTACCTTCTTGACCAGTCTCCTATGCGGGACTTTGTCAAAAGCTTTACTGAAGTCCATGTAAACCACATCCACAGCATTTCCCTCATCCACCCCCCTAGTCACCCCCTCGAAAAATTCAATCAGATTTGTCAGACATGATTTACCCTTGACAAAGCCATGCTGACTATCCCCGATTAATCCTTGCCTCTCCAAGTGGAGACTAATTTTGTCCCTCAGAATTTTTTCCAATAATTTCCCTACCACAGATGTTAGGCTCACTGGCCTGTAATTCCCTGGTTTATCCCTGCTACCCTTCTTGTATAATGGTACTACATTAGCTGTTCTCCAGTCCTCTGGTACATCCCCTGTGGCCAGAGAGGTTCTGAAAATTTGTGTCAGAGCCCCTGCAATCTCCTCCTTTGCCTCCCACAGCAGCCTGGGATACATCTCGTCCGGGCCTGGGGATTTATCCACTTTTTGGCCTGCTAAAACCGCTAGCACCTCCTCCCTCTCGATGCTAATATGTTCAAGTATGTCACAGTCCCCTTGCCCGATTTCTATGTCTGCATCGTCTCTCTCCATAGTGAACACAGATGCAAAAAATTCATTTAAAACCCCGCCTACATCATCTGGCTCTACACACAGATTGCCACTTTGGTCCCTAATGGGCCCTACCCTTACCCTGGTTATTCTCTTGCCCTTAATATACTTATAAAACATCTTAGGATTTTCCTTTATTTTGCTCGCCAGTGTTATTTCATGGCCCCTCCTCTCCCTCCTAATTTTTTTTTTAAGTATGCCCCTGCACTTTTTATACTCCTCTAGGGCTTCTTCCGTCTTTAGTCTTTTGTAACTGCCAAAAGCCCCCCTTTTATTCCTAATGCATTTTTGTATATCCCTTGTCATCCAAGGTTCCCTTTGCTTGTTGGTCCCCCCCTTGACTTTTACAGGAACATGTTGGCGTTGTACTCTCTCTATTTCCCTTCTGAAAGTCTCCCACTGTTTTGATGTGGATTTTCCTATAAGTAGCTGCTCCCAGTCCACTTTGGCCAGATCCTGCCTTATCATATTAAAATCGGCCTTCCCCCAATTTAGAACCCTTATTTCCGGGCCGTCTTTGTCTTTTTCCATGACCACCTTAAATCTCACCGAATTATGGTCACTGTCGCCAAAATGCTCTCCTACTGACACTTCCACCACTTGCCCGGCTACATTCCCCAGAATTAGGTCCAGTATCGCCCCCTCTCTTGTAGGACTTTCTACATGTTGGCTCAAAAAGCTCTCCTGGATGCACTTTAAGAATTCTGCACCCTCTAAGCCTTTCACACTCTGACTATCCCAATTTATATTGGGGAAGTTGAAATCCCCCACTATTATTACCCTATTATTTTCGCACTTTTCTGAGATTTGCCTACATATCTGTTCCTCTATCTCCCCCTGACTGTTTGGGGGCCTATAGTACACTCCCAGCAAAGTGCTTGCCCCCTTTTTGTTTTTAAGTTCTACCCATATGACCTCATTAGAGGAACCCGCTAATATATCATCCCTCCTTACAGCAGTAATTGATTCCTTAATTAATATTGCAACACCCCCTCCCCTTTTACACCCCCCTCTGTCTCGCCTGAAGATTCTATACCCCGGAATATTGAGCTGCCAGTCCTGACCCTCCCTCAACCATGTCTCCGTGATAGCAACAATATCGTACTCCCATGTGTTCAACAACAACTTCAGTTCATCCACCTTATTTGCAAGACTCCTTGCATTAAAATAAATGCCTTCCAGCCCTGCCATATTCCCTTTTGCCTTCACATATTTGCTCTGCCTTGTTTTTTCCTCTGTATTTGGCTGTAAATCACCCCCTGCTATAGCTCCACTCTGTACCCCATCCCCCTGCCAAGTTAGTTTAAACCCCCCCCAGCAGTGCTAGCAAACCTTCCCGCAAGGATATTGGTTCCCCTCTGGTTCAGGTGTAAACCGTCCGACTTGTACAAGTCCCACCTTTCCCAGAAGCAGACCCAGTGACCCAGGAAACTAAAGCCCTCCCCCCTGCACCATCCCTTTAGCCACGCATTCATCTGTTCTATCTTCCCATTCCTATACTCACTAGCACGTGGCACCGGGAGTAATCCAGAGATTACATCCTTTGAGGTCCTGCTCTTTAATCCTTCACCTAGCTCCCTAAATTCTTGCTGCAGGACCTCATCCCTCTTTTTACCTATGTTGTTGGTACCAATGTGGACCACGACCTCTGGCTGCTCACCCTCCCCCTCCAGAATGCCCTGCAGCCGCTCAGTGATATCCTTGACCCTGGCACCAGGGAGGCAACAAACCATCCTGGATTCACGTCTACGGCCACAGAAACGCCTATCTGTTCCCCTTACTATAGAATCCCCTACCACTATTGCTCTCCCACTCTTTTTCCCCCCTTCCTGGGCAGCAGGAGCACCCCCAGTGCCAGGAAGTTGGCTGCTGCTGCCTTCCCCTGGTGAGTCATCCCCCTCAACAGTATCCAAAGCGGTATACCTGTTTGAGAGGGGAATGGTCACAGGGGTCTCCTGCACTACCTGCCTGCTTCTATTGCTCCGCCTGGTGGTCACCCATTTCCTATCTTCCTGTGCAGCCCTACCCTGCGGTGTGACCAACTCACTGAACGTGTTATCCACGAACCTCTCAGCATCGTGAATGCTCAAAAACCCATCCACCCACAGCTCCAGTGCCTCAATGCGGTCTGCTAGTAGCTGCAGATGGATGCATCTCTGGCACACGTGGTCATCAGGGGCACCGGGGTCCCTGAATTCCCACAAAGAGCAAGAGGAGCATATCACGGGGCTGGGCTCACCTGGCATGACCGTCCCTTTACTTAATTTAAATTAATTTACTATCCCCAATTAAAGATATCTCTAAGGCGCTTGTATAGTCTACCAACAGTCCCTGCTACACCAGAAAAGACCCTAGTAACTATAAACTACAGAGTTTAAGTTTAAAAAAGAGAAATACTCACCAACGAATCACTTACCTGCTCCCTGGTGACGTCACACTCTGATTACTTTTTACTTCTCTCCCCGCTGCTGAGTTGGTCGGGCCTCACTGGTCGCCGGTTTTTATACCGGTCTCACCACGCTGCTCCCTGCTCCGAGTGCTCTGGCCTCACTGGTCGCCGGTTTTTATACCGGTCTCACCACGCTGCTCCCTGCTCCGAGTGCTCTGGCCTCACTGGTCGCCGGTTTTTATACCGGGCTCACCACACTGCTCCCTGCTCCGAGTGCTCTGGCCTCACTGGTCGCCGGTTTTTATACCGGTCTCACTACGCTGCTCCCTGCTCCGAGTGCTCTGGCCTCACTGGTCGCCGGTTTTTATGCCGGTCTCACCACGCTGCTCCCTGCTCCGAGTGCTCTGGCCTCGCTGGTGCCTCCGGTTTTTATACCGGTCTCACCACGCTGCTCCCTGCTCCGAGTGCTTGTGCCATTCCCTCCATGGTAACATTTATAGGTTTTGCACCAGCAGCTTTAAACCCGCACTGTGGTTTTGAATAGGTATACAAGTGCTGGGGACACAGTATTATGTGTGCTCCCCGGCTCTGGCACCCCGAGAGGTCAGTACCTGTCAAAGCGTGCTCCCACTTTATGACATAAGGTGGGACCACTGTGAAACGAATGTGTGCACCCTCTTGAATGACTCCAATGTTCTCTACCCTGTATACCGGTGCGGGTCGGGCTGTCCTACCCATGACCGGCATTCTTACTACTATACCCATGATAGTGTGGTTTGAACGTCCACAATCTACTGGGACTGGGGAGGCCTCAGAAGCTAGCTGGAGTTGACATGGGCTTAATGCATTCTCAAATGAGTGGAGGGCTACGAGGTGCTTGTTGCTGATCCAGGAGGGGACTAAACCCTGTTTTAAATCTTCCAGATTACTGCGGCCCTCGCCCAGCAACCATGCCCCGTACAGCACGCACACCTTGTTCTGTGCAGCCTGGTCTGAAGCATTTCTGTCCTCTCTTATAAGGGCAATTACACTCTTGGCGTGCCTTTCCAGCTCAGCTATTATTTCTTTTAAATGGACCATCATGGCCTGGTCCTCATGTAACTCTGAGCCTACTACCTTATTTTCATCCATCAAGATCTTCCTCAATTGTGTTTTTAGACTGTTCATCTGTGTCTGCAGTTCTATGTCATCCAGACTGTTGATGACAGAGGAGCCTGTATTAAACGCTGTAAAAACATAATTCCAGGCTCCCCTTCTTTGTCTCCCCGTATTACCAAAATACTCATGGTGTGCGGTGTACAGTTCGGTTTTGTCTACGTTGGCAAAATCGAACTCGTAGAATTTCCTAAACATGTCTTTCAACAGAGCCTGGTATAGCTGCTCTGTCTCTTTGGGGCACCGCTCAGGTAAGTGTACCTCGGTAAGATTCAGGATCACGGAAGCTATCACATAGTGTACCCCCTGGTATCGTACCTGTTCCGTCGGTACTAGTACCAGCCCATTCCCTGGTCCCTTGGTGGTGGCGGGGCACCCCTCTCTGTGTGTCCTTGCTGCCTGAGTCATGGGCAGGAGCTTCTGGGCGTGTGCCACTAGCTCAGTGGCTTTAACTGTGGCTGGGTAACGTGGGACTATGCAAGTGTGTAGGTGGGAATCCCATTCCACCCCCTTCCCCTTATCCTGCCATGATGCGGAGAAGATGATGGATATCCCTGTGGGGCAGGCCTTTTGTGACCCCCACATGCAGACATAAATTTCCTGTTCCGACTCCCACCACTTATCCCAGCATACGCTAGTCCCTCCTTGGGTCCCTGTGACCGTTCAGTGGGTGTCGTTCCCCATTCATTCCCAGTCAGCTGTACGGACCCCCCATGTCTGTGCTCAGCTTCCTGAGCCACCACCACCTTCCATGGGGAATCTGTCCTCTGCAAGTCAGGCACACGCATTTCCCCTCAGTGACCCCAACCTGTGAGGCCACAACCTGTACGCTGGGGCAGGGGAGGGAGGCTACTCCCAGCAGTCACAACTGGTGCTTTCTCTCTCGAGCACACATAGATGTGGGAGTCCTCCACGTCACCTCGCTTTCCAATGCTCATTCCTATCAGGGCGAGTAGGAGTGCGCCCCCTTCATCCTGAAATCCTGTCCTGCAAAGAGACACAAGAGCATATAGCCAGGTCCCGAGGAGATTCTCTGGCCTGGGTGAAGCATAGTTGAGTCTTGTGACCTCGACTTAAATACGAACACTCTTAACAATGCTACTACTATTTAAGTTACCCATCACCTCGTTTAAACTTAAACTAAACATCCAAACTTAACAATACCACACTTACATAACTATGTACATCCGCCGCCCGTCCCCGGGGCGGCCAGGCTAATCCCTGTTCAGGCTGCGGCACACCGCTCCCTTCAGTGTGGCCACACCATCCTGTACTTTTGGTCCCTCACAGCCTGTGGCTGCTGGCTGGGGACCTCTGCCCTCAAACCGATCCCTCACTCGAGAGGCTGCCCTTTTAAAATGGGGAGCTGGTGACCATGGTTTCCTTGGCTGGGGCGTCCGTGGGGACCTTCTGAGGACTTTGGCGGTCTTATGTTCATTAATAAATAGACATTCTTATTATGAACACAGCTAGCTTTTGCTAGTTACTTTATTGAGCACATGTGGAATAGGTACAGTATCTGTAGAGGCTTCCATCTTGACTGCTGCCTTCTGGGTAGCCTAGTGCCTCATGGGTAATGTAGTCTTAATATCATACAGCTGGGTAGTGTAGTCTTATACATACAGCTATATACAGCTCTACGGCTCCACCTAGTGTCCACTATAGAATGACATGTTATTGATCATTACATCCCCCTTTCTTTGAGGTTTAACAAAATCAATATCAGTCAACTTTCAAGAAAACAATAAAGATAATATCAGTAACACTTTTGTTAGTGCTCTATAAACATAAACATTTTCAAAACAGTCAACACATTTTCAAAGCTTTACATTGTACTCAAAGATTAAGTCTATCAGGCTCTTTTACTTCACGTGTGGATCTTCTCAACACGAGTAAGTCTGATGTGTCTTCATGAGATTGTTCTGGCGGTGAATGACAAGATGCAGTTGCGGCATTGTCATCAATCTGGTCTTTAATAGTCTCTTGTGTTTTTAGGAGGGAACGGCGGTTCCTCCTGAGAATCTGTCCTTCCTCAGTTCTAACAGTGTATGACCTTGGTCCTATTTCCTCAAGAACTGTAGCTTTCCTGTTCCATGCATCTGGATCCTCAATCCTGACAACATTATCCCTTGTCAATGGTTTTAGAGTTTTGGATGACTTGTCATGGTATGATTTCTGTTTCAGCTTTAACAGTTGAAGTCTCTGTCTCAGTTCCTCACTTTGCTGTTCTTTTGCACAGCAGGGTAGCATGGTGCGCAACTTGCGACCCATTAGTAGTTCAGCAGGTGAAGAACCACAGTCTAAAGGTAAGGCTCGGTAGCTCAGCAGGGCGAGATAAGGATCAGACTTGCTTTCTGTCGCTTTCTTCAGTAGCTGCTTGAGAACTTGAACACCTTTCTCTGCCTTACCATTTGACTGAGCATACAAAGGACTGGATGTGATGTGCTGAAAGTCATAATGTGCTGCAAACTGTTGCCACTCCTTACAGTTGAAGCACGGACCATTGTCGCTAACGGCAATCCTGGGAATTCCATGTCTGGCGAAGATGGGTTTCACATGCATTATGACACTGCTTGCTGTGGTGCTTGAGAGCAGTGCCATCTCAGGATAGTTAGAATAGTAGTCAATCACTATTAGATAGTCTTTACCATTCAAATGAAAAAGGTCCATACCAACCTTTTGCCATGCTGCTGTTGGTATATCAGCTACTATCATTGGTTCCTTTGCTTGTTTGTTTTGGTGTTTCTGACATGTCTCACATTTGCCTATCATGTTCTCAATGTCCTTATTTATGCCAGGCCAATAAACAGTGTCTCTTGCTCTCCTTTTGCATTTTTCAATTCCGAGGTGTCCCTCATGAATCCTTTTGAGCATGTCTTGACGTAGAGCCTGTGGAATGACTATTCTGTTCTGTTTTAGTAATAGTCCACTTGCGACACTCAATTCTGACCTTATGTGAAAATATTTTGGACAGGAACCTTTTGGCCAACCATGATGCATGTTCTCTATTACTGTTTGTAATACTGTATCTTTTACTGTTTCTTCTGCTATTTGCTTTGATTTTGTGTCTGACACGGGCAGCGCAGCAGTGACCATACTCACATGAACATCCACGTCTTTTTCAGTAGAGCTCACATGACAGCACGGTGGCATAGTGGTTAGCACTGTTGCCTCACAGCGCCAGGGACCCGGGTTCGAATCCGGCCTTGGGTGACTGTCTGTGTGGAGTTTGCACATTCTCCCCGTGTTTGCGTGGGTTTTCT
Source organism: Somniosus microcephalus (assembly GCF_052327205.1). Taxonomy (NCBI): domain Eukaryota; kingdom Metazoa; phylum Chordata; class Chondrichthyes; order Squaliformes; family Somniosidae; genus Somniosus; species Somniosus microcephalus. The sequence goes on from NC_141008.1 coordinate 10,805,206, forward strand.
CCGGGCGCTCCGGTTTCCTCCCACGGTCCAAAGATGTGCGGGTTAGGTTGATTGGCTATGATAAATTGACCCTTAGTGTTAGGGGGGATTAAATACGTGGGGTTACGGGGATAGGGTGGGATATGTGTTGGTGTAGGGGTTACGGGGATCGGGTGGGATGTGTGTCGGTGCAGGCTCGGTGGGCCGAAAATGGCCTCTATCTGCACTGTGGGGTTTCTGTGATCTCTGTGACTCATTGTGGGTGCTCGGGATAGTGCATCTGCTAACACTAGGTATTTGCCTGGTGTGCAGATCAGTTCAAAGTCATATCTTTGCAGCTTCATCATGAGTCGTTGAATCCTTGGAGACATCTCATTCAGGTTTTTTTTTATGATGGCAACCAGAGGGCTGTGGTCTGTCTCAACTGTGAAGGTGGGAAGTCCATATATGTAGCCATGAAACTTTTCTAGTCCAACTACCAAGCCTAGACATTCCTTTTCAATCTGGGCGTATCGACACTCAGAATCAGTCATAGACCTGGAGGCAGAGGCAACAGGCTTCCAATCTTCACCCTCTGCTTGTAGCAAGACCGCACCTAGGCCATCTTTTGATGCATCCGTTGACACTTTGATTCTTTTTGTTGGGTCAAAGAAGGTGAGTACAGGTGTGGTTGCCAGCACTGTTTTGAGGTTTATCCACTCTTGTTCATGTCTTTCTGTCCATGCGAACTCATTTGTTTTATGTAGCAGGTCTCGCAGACAGGCTGTCTTGGCTGACAAGTTAGGAATGAACTTTCCAATGAAGTTCATCATCCCCATGATGTGTAGCACTCCTTTTTTGTCAGTGGGTCGGGGCATTTTGAGTATGGCGTTTACTTTTTCCATATCTGGCTCTATTCCTTTACCAGATAGATTATCTCCTAGGAAAGTGACTTCCTGGACGCCAAACTGACACTTGGCTTTGTTGAGCTTCAGTCCATTCCGGCGTATGCTCTGTAGCACTTTAGTCAGTCTCTCATTGTGTTCTTTCAGTGTGGAGCCCCAGATGATGATGATGTCATCAACATAGACCCGAACTCCTTCCAGACCTTCAATTATGTGTTCCATCGCTCTATGAAAGATTTCAGATGCAGATATTATCCCGAAAGGCATTCTGAGGAAACAATACCTGCCAAATGGTATGTTGAAGGTACAGTATTTGGTGCTCTCTTCATCCAGTTTTAGTTGCCAAAATCCTGTGAGGCATCGAGCTTTGTAAAGTATCTGGCACCTGACATTTCACTTGTGATTTCTTCTCGCTTGGGAATCTGGTAGTGTTCACGTTTTATGTTTGCATTTAAGTCCTTTGGGTCCATGCATATTCTTAGATCATTGTTCTTTTTCTTTACACATACCATGGAGTTAACCCAGTCTGTTGGCTCTTCGACTTTCCTGATGACTCCTAGTGTGGTCATTCTGTCCAGTTCATTCTTGAGCCGGTCACGCAGGGGTGCTGGAACTCTTCGTGGAGCATGTACCACTGGCTGAGCATCCTCCTTTAGCTGGATCTTGTAAGTGAACGGTAGAACTCCAAATCCTTTGAACATATCCTGGAAATTATTCATTACAGAATCCACCGAGTCATCTGGTCTGCTTATGGCACAGTTTATACAGTAGACTCTTTTGACCAGTTCTAAGTCCTCACAAGCTTTGTCACCCAGTAGTGAATCAAGTCTTTCAGCCACAAAAGAAAACATGAGATGATGCACTTTGTCTTTGACTGTCACTTTAAGTCTGCATACACCTAAGCTATCTATTTTCTGTCCATTATAGTCCTTCAGTAGTACTGACTTTTTCTGTATTTTGGGATTTTCTTTCATATTGTTAATGTCACTCATACTGATTAAGTTTGCTTTTGCCCCAGTGTCTAGTTTCAAGGTAACTAATGCTCCATTTACCTGCAGTGGGATCATCCATTTGTCCTCTTTTACTGTATTAACTTTATGTTCAGCATTGTCCATTTCTGAGGGCTGCACATTTTCTGTATCTTTTTTGATATCTTCACATGACACCATTCCTACAAAAAATGTCTCACTTAAATCAGTGTCCTCAATTACATTAACTCATTGCCCTTTCTTAGTTTTTACTTTTGGAAAGCATTGTTTGGCAAAGTGATTCTTTCCATTACACTTTGTGCACATTTTTCCAAACGCTGGGCATTGTCTTAACTGGTGTTTGTAACCACAGTGTTTCCAATTAAAAATGCCATCCTCCGATTGCTTTTCATTTCTGTTCTGCCCATGTTTCTTCCCCTTATAGGACACAGCACCGACAGCAGCATTATCACTCATTACAATCGCATCATTATTGATTTCACTGAAAGTCTTCGCGTGCTTTCGAGCTAGCTCGCTGGCTTGGCATATTTTCACCGCATTTTCCAAATTTAGTTCAGTTTCTCTCAACAGATGTTCCCTGACTTTTTTATCATGAATACCAAACACAATCTGGTCACGAATCATGGATGCTTTGAGCTCAGAGAAATTACATGTCTGTGCTTTCAGTTTCAGATCAGTTATAAAGCTATCAAAAGTCTCATTTTGTTGCTGTGTCCGAGAACGGAAGATGTATCTTTCATACGTCTCATTCTTTTTGGGAGAGCAATGTGCATCAAAATTTTTTAGCACATCGTCTAATTTTTCTCTGTTCTCCTCTGGATTAAATACAAATGTATTAAATACCTCTATCGCCTGTGGGCCTGCAACCATAAGCAGCAACGCTATCTTCCTTGCGTCTGGCTTTGTACCGAATCCGATGGCTGCAATGTAGAGTTCGAATTGTTGTTTAAGAGTCTGCCAATTGTAGTCGATTTTTTCTGTGACTTTCAAATGCTCTGGTGGCTTCAAATTCTCCATGTCATTTTTCACAATTTTTAGCAGATCTTCACCATCCTGGTACCATCTTATGTTCATTAATAAATAGACATTCTTATTATGAACACAGCTAGCTTTTGCTAGTTACTTTATTGAGCACATGTGGAATAGGTACAGTATCTGTAGAGGCTTCCATCTTGACTGCTGCCTTCTGGGTAGCCTAGTGCCTCATGGGTAATGTAGTCTTAATATCATACAGCTGGGTAGTGTAGTCTTATACATACAGCTATATACAGCTCTACGGCTCCACCTAGTGTCCACTATAGAATGACATGTTATTGATCATTACAGGCGGGTGGGGTTTTCTTGGCTGGTGGGCCTTTTACCCGAGCCACAGTCCCCTCCGGTGCGGTCTGTGGGCTTACCACTATCGCTGGCTGGGGATCTTTATCCTCAGGCTTTACCTCTCCTAAACCTGTGCTAGGGGCAGGTAACTCTTCGCAGCCTGGTGCTGCAGGCTGAGGGCTCTCGCCCTCAGGTCCCACCTCATCTAAACCTGGGTCCGGGGCGGGGTCTTCGCCCTCGGGTCCCTCCTCCTCTAAACCTGGGTCAGGGGCGGGGACTTTGCCCTCGGGTCCCTCCTCATCTGAATCCCAGAAGAGTGGGGGAGTGTCCCAATCGGTGGGCGGGTTGGCCCCTCCCCTTAAACAAGCCACAGCGCCTGCCTGTGCAGTCTGTGAACTTGCTCCTGCTGCAGGTTGAGGATTTCTATCCTCAGACCTTACCCCAACTGGCTGTTCCCTCCTCTCGGGCTTAAGCAGTTTGCACTGATTAATGTGGAACGATTTGGTGCACCGAGGCATCCTAATGGCGTATACCATGGGGCTGGCCTTGTCTACAATGCTGTAGGGCCCCATGTATAGTGGTTCTAGACTTCCTACCCGAGCAAAATTCCTCACCATGGCCTGATCTCCTATTTCCCACTCGTGGTGTTTTCGGGGTTCTAACAGCAATCGGTTACTCCGATGCTGCTTTCCCATGTTCCCAGCCACCTGCCCGTGGACCTGTTTAAGGTGCTCGAAGAGGTTTCAGGCGAACCTGTCCCGGTTTACCTCCCTGAGCTGACCTTCTGTGAGCACCGGGGCTAATACATGGGTGGGGGTCCGCATAACCCTGCCCGTCATCAGCTCGTGCGGGGAGTAGCCCGTGCTTTTTGACTGGCTGGCCCAGATCCCCATCAGGACCAACGGTAGGACCTCAGCCTTTCCTTTAAGGTCCTGTTCATCCTCTCAACAATCCCTGATGACTGTAGGTTGTGGGCAACGTGCCACTTCCCCTTGATGTCGAGCAGCATAAGGGTATTCTGCATTACCTGCCCGGTAAAGTGACTCCTTTGGTCGGACTCCACATACTGTGGTAGCCCTCACCGCGAGAACACTTCCTGGACCAGGATCCTGGCTGTACCCAGAGCTGTGGCTGTTCTGCAGGGGAAGGCTTCTACCCATTTCGTGAACACATCTACCAGGACTAGGCAGTACTTATAGCCTCCCTGGGCGGTGGGCAAGGGCCCGATGTAGTCGACCTGTATCGACTGCCATGGTCCCTCTACCCTCCTGATGTGTCCCAAAGGCACCTTCCTTTTGTGGGGGTCAGGGTTGTTAGCAGCACACACCAGACAGCCGATGCAGAACTCGCGAACATCTTCTCTGAGTCCTGGCCACCATCCCGCCTATTCCACCCGCTGCCAGGTGGTCTCAGGCCCGGGATGCCCCGCTCCTGGACCCCCATGGGCCAGTTGAAGGAATTCCCTCCTGTGCTGCTGTGGTACCACCCATTGTTCTCCCCTAAACAGCATGCCTTCTTTCACAGAGAGGGCTGCTGTGCCGTAAGGGCCCTCTACCCTTTTTCCCTCAGTCACTGCACTGAGGACTGCCTTGAGGACGGGGTCTTGGGTTTGGACCGTCTTAAGGTCCGGGGCTAAAGCTACCCCTGCACTCCCTTTTGTCCCATCCCTACCCCTGACTGCTGCCATGGGTCTGGACCCATATGGGTCCCAGAAAGTGCCTGTGCGGGCACCCTCCTTAGCTAGCATGTCAGCCTGCTGGTTACCCTGACTATTGGGTTCTGTGGAGGAATGGGCTTTCACCTTATGGATGAAAACCTCCCCTTCCTCCCCCACTGCTGCTAAGATTTTCTCCAGCAGGGGTTTTACTGTGAGGGGTCTCCCGTCGGCGGAGGTGAATCCGCGGCGGGACCAGATGGCCAGGTACTCTGTACACGAATTGCATGTGAACATGCTGTCCGAGCAAATCGTGTATGGGGTGGGGAAGATTTCGGGGTGTGTAACGACGTATGCTACCGCGGACAGTTCAGCCTGCTGGGTGCTCATGGTGCTGGGGAGCTTAATTGCCAGGGCAATGTTTGCCGCTGGGTCATAAACTCCACACCCTGTGAGTCGTTCGCCAGCAGATACTGTGCTGGAGCCATCCACATAGATTTCACGGCCCGTGGGGTGTATCCCATCCCGTAAACCTATGTCCACTTCCCAAACCCCCTCTATGGAACACCGATGGGCTGTTCCAGGATATACCAGGTTGGCTACGAGCTTTGGCTCACAGAGACCCTTCACCTTTAGGTCCATCTGCGAGAGAAGCAGGGTCCAGCGAGCAATGCGGGCACTGCTCACTGTCCCATCTTTGATTCTACCATCCAGGAGCATCTGGGTGGGTGTGTGATGGGTGAGGATGGTGATGGGAGAGGTGCCTGTGAAGATCAGCAATCTTTTCACAGCCCAATGTGTGGCCAAGAGGTGCCTCTCACAATTGGAGTAGCTCTTCTCCACATCCGTGAGTATCCTGGTGGAGTAGACCACCGGCCTCAGCCTGCCGTGCCGCTCTTGGAGCAGCACAGCACTCAGGCTGTCCCCGCTGGCTGCTACCTCCAGGAAGAACTCTTTTCCCCCCATCTATGGCCCCTACAGCTGGTGCGGTCTGCAGGTCTTTCTTGAGCCTGACAAATGCTGCCTGGCAACCCTCATCCCACACCCACTCCACTCCCTTGTGTAGGATTCGGAGCAGGGGGGCTGCTGTGGCTGCATAGTCCTCAATAAAGTCTCTGCAGTACCCGGTTAGCCTTGGAAACGACCTCACACCCGTGACTGTGTCCGGGACTGGTAACTCCTGTACCGCCTCCCTTCTAGCCTTATCTATGGCCCTTTCTCCAGCGCGTACGGTCAGGCCCAGGAATTTCACCTCCTGCTGGCCAATCTGCACTTTCTTTGGGTTTACTTTAAAACCCTTTTGCCTGAGCAGTCCCAGCAGTTCGGCCAGTAGTGGGCCATGCTCCTCTCTCGAATCAGTGAATAGGAGCAGGTCATCTACATATTGTACCAACTGCCTGGGCTGGCTGAAATTCTTTAAACTGTTCGCCATGCATTGATGGAAAATGCTAGGGCTATTGTGGAAGCCCTGAGGCAAACAGTTCCAGGTGTACTGTTGCCCTTTAAACGTAAAGGCAAACTTGTACTGATCCTCCCTCCTTAAAGGGATGGACCAAACCCCGTTGGAAATATCCAGCACTGTGAAAGTGGTCGCGGATGCTGGGATACTTCCTATCAGGTTGGCAACTGCTGCTACTGTGGGTGCACAGGCTGGGATGTTACTATTAAGCACCTGATAGTCCACCGTGGCCCTCCAGGAATTGTCCGGCTTTCTAACCGGCCACAATGGAGAGTTTACGTGGGTGGCTATCAGTCTCAGGACTCCCTGCTGTACTAAGGAGGACATGGCTGCTTCCATGTCTGGCTCCGCTTCCCTGGGGAAGTTGTACTGTTTCTGTGGTCGGGCCATGGGATCCCCGTCTACGCTGACCTGAAACCCGTTGACCCTCCCACAGTCGTGTTTGTGTGTGGCAAATGTGGCTAGGTGGGCGCGCACAAATGCCTGGAACTCCTTTGGGGTATTACTGATCATGAGCTCGAGGTTATAACCGTCTTTGGGCTTCATGGTGCACAGGGTCCCCTTCCCTTCTTTCCCTGGGATGACTACTACCTCGCCGTCCTTTCCTGTACTTGCCCCCCATAGGCAATGGTTTCTTAAATCCACCAGGATCCCGTGGCCTACAATAAATTCAGCTCCCAGGATCCCTTTTCCACCCTCCTGTTCCCACTTCACTAGGATACAGGTCCACTAAGAGCGGAGCGGTCCTAACCGAATGGCCAGCGGGATGGAAAATGAGCCGGCCTGTTCTCTGCCTGTGAATCCCGCCAGACTGTATGGGACCCCACTAGAGAGAGGCGAGGTGGTGGGGTTAGCTGAATGGACCATGGTGCATGATGCCCCCGTGTCCAACAGATAGGTCCCCTTCACCTTTTCTACCTCCATCTCCACGAGGGGTCTCTTCCATACATCGTACCGAAGGGAACACAGGTGAACAGGCTGTGCTGGCTCTAGTCAGGGCTGTGGGTTGGATGGGGCTGACGGGGTCAGAGCACCGGTAGCGGCTGCTACTCTCCCCTGGCCAGTCAATAAGGACCACACCCGTAGCAGTTCAGCTTAGTGCTAGAAGGGTTATTCCCTTCCTGATGCCACTCTTTCCTACCCTGTCCGGGTTTTACCTCATGCACCTTCCCCTTAGGTGGGTGTGCATCGGTTCCCCTACCGTTCTTATAGGCTAGTGTCAACTGTCTGATCACCGTAAGCTCGGTGGTCAGGGGATTCTTGGGGTCGAACCAGACTTCCGCCTTGGCCCGGACCTGTGGCAAGCTGTTTGCCACCAGGCAACGGAGCCAGTGGGCCAGCTGATCCCGGTTCAGGAATGCCCGGTTAGGCGCCCCAGGACAGGCGGTCCTATATACCGGCCATAACCTGTCCGCGAAAGCCTGCGGGGTTTCCCCTGCGAGCTGCACTGTCTTCTCCACACGGGAGAAAGGACTGCCCTCATTCATCCCCATGGCCTCCAGAACTTCATCCCTGAGCTCCTCAAACCCGCTTTGCCCCTTCTTACACTCGTCAGAGAGGGACTGGAGGAGTCTACTCTCCAAAGAGAACAGCAGCATTTTGGCCTGCTCAGCGTCATCGCACTCGTTGACGCCGGTTGCCTGTTCCACTTCCCTGAAGTGGACCGAGGGGTCCCCTTTTTCGGAGAGCTTTGGGATATGGCTCACCATAGCCCTAAGCTGTTGGGTGCTATAGGGTAATACGAACTGGTTTTGGAGGGGTCCCACGTCCTCGCCATTAATGGGTGGGCCGAACCTCCGATGCCGGGCTGGGCACATCGGTCCCGGCTCCGGCCTCTCTTGCGGGGGTTGTTCCACCTCCACTTCTACCCCTGACTCCACCCCCCTTGCTGCCAGACCTCGCTAAAACCTGGCACTACAGGTGGTGGTCGTGGGACCTCCTGTTCCTCAACCGGGTCGTCCCTTGGCACTACCTGTGGTGTCTGAACCGTTCTCCCCTCGTTCCCTATAAAATCCGCCTGGCCTGCCTTCGGGCTTATGAGGCACACCTTGCCCTTTGCCTTCCTTAGGGCCAGGCTCAGATTCTCTATCTGTCCCTTGCAGGAGCCATGATCTGCGTCTTCAAACCCCTGTTCGCTTACCATCTTATAAGCTGCCTTTACTTCTTTTACTTTCTCCTCCTGCTCTCTTACTTGTCTCGCTAGGCGGGCGTTCTTTTCCCGCAACCTCACCTCATTACCCTTGGCTTCGGTGACCTGGCACTGTAGGTATTCCAACCTGGCCTTATGTCCTCCCATTAATTGTACCCTTTCCTGATTCAGGGCCTGCAATGCTACTAGTAACTTCTCCCCTGCTAAAGCATTGTCCTGGACCTCCAGGGCTGACTCCCTTATCTCGGCTGCCTGTGCTGCAACGAGCCTGTCCAAAAGCTGGACCTTCCATAAGGGATTTCTTGTGCTCCTTTCCTTCTGTCCACTTAGCTGCGGCATCTACCAGATGCCCAGCCTTTAACAGATTGGTGGTCCACTTCTTCGTGATATTCACCTTACTAAATACATAATCAGAAATCCTCTCCTCCATCATGGTTTGCTCTTCCGAACCTTTGTCTACTGTATCGCACCCCTGTTGCCGGAGTCCTTCTGCGGTCGCCATTTCTGTTGGGGGTGGTGTGTGCCCAGTCAGCTCTGCCCCTGACTGTCTCTGAGTGGTTCAAATCACTCCCACACCCCTGGATTTTAGACACCGGGCTTAGGTACAGGCGGTGATACAGAAAATAGAGTAGACAAGTGGTTTGGTGCAAGAAAACCGCAATTTTTATTAAAGGCACAATTAAACACAATACTGAGAATTACTGGAATAATTACAGGCATATAAAATTATACTTATTTGGGAATGGGGAACACATGGCACATCGAGGGAACAAACACATTAAAAATCCCCTTATCCTTATCCCACCCCGAATACCTAACTAGATTAAGCTATCAGGGGCCAGGAATTCATGCTCACCAATGGGGTTTCTTTTACGGTTCGAAACCTGTCGATTAAGCTGGTTGTGGTTTTGGGGTTCGCTCTTGTTGTCCTTTGGGCCTGCCATCATCACGTGGTCACAGGGCACGGCGATGGTGTTGTCTGTGCGAAGTACCCCTCCTTTTCTTCATTAAAGTCTTTTGTGGGGTACTTCACCTTGCAGAAAGGGTTGTTCTTCTGGTGGTGGTTTGGTCGCCGACGGTTTTGTTGCGGTTGGGGCTCGGTTGGCGGTTTTTACCGTCGATTTGATTTTACTACCCAAGCTTCAAATGCCGACTTATAACTAGGCCATTTGTCCCCCAACGCTTCTTCTTGCTGCCCTTTTCTGCTTATCGGTTTTACCGTTCGTCTCGTCTCGTCTGCCCGGTTGCGGCCTGTGTGTCCTGTGTGTGCTCGATTCGGTTCTGTTCTCCTCCCCGTGTTTGGCCCCCGGTGTTGTAATTGGCGTCCTCGGTGTCTGGAGAGGCACGGGCACGAGGCAAGAGAGCGAGAGGCAAGAGAGCGAAGAGACCAAGCGCCTTTGGCTACCGGTGTGCCTACAATTATACCCGGTTCTTCACCCTTATCTGCGCGCCAAATCAGGTTAGTTCTTTGTCTAACTTTTGGCGGGCTCGTCTAAAATGATTACAGTCATTTACTTTAATGACTTCAGGGGCGGTTGTCTCCTTGTTTAATGGCTTTGATATCCTGGCTGTTTGTTATTTATGAAATTTAATCGTCTTTCCTGGCTTAGCGGCTACTTGTGAGCTGTTACCGATTATTTATGTGAAAAGTTAATGGCCTCAAGATTAGGTCCATCCTGACTTGATCTGTTCCAAGGTGAAGAATGCATATTCTGTGTTTACCTAGCTGTCTGGCTTTAGAAAATGGTAAAGTCTTTCACAGACCCATGCATGTTAGGTTTCGTTTCAGGATTTGACTTCTGCAGGGCCTTGCTCTTAAAATCCTGCAAGCCTTGGTCACGAGTTTTCAGAAGCCATTTTCTTTTGGGTACCCTTTTTAATAACTTGCCCATACACGGTCCCTTTATCCATAACTTTTGGGGAAAGTGGGAATTATGAGAACCCTACAGGGTCCTGAATTTAAATAAAGGAAACTATGATGGTATGAGGCATGAGTTGGCTAGGATGGATTGGGGAGCGTTACTTAAAGGATTGACGGTGGATAGGCAATGGCAAACATTTAAAGATCGCATGGATGAACTACAGAATTTGTTCATCTCTGTTTGGCATAAAAATAAAACAAAAAAGGTGACTCAACCGTGGCTAACAAGGGAAGTTAGGGATAGCATAAGATCCAAGGAGCGAACATATAAATTGGCCAGAAAAAGCAGCAAACCTGAGGATTGGGAGCAGTTTAGGATTCAGCAAAGGAGGACAAAGGGATTAATTAAGAGGGGGACAATAGAATATGGGAGTCAGATTGCAGGGCACATAAAAGCTGACTGTAATAGCTTCTATAGATATGTGAGGGGGTGACTAGGTGTGTGGATGAGGGTAACGCAGTGGATGTGGTATACATGGATTTCAGTAAGGCCTTCGATAAAGTCCCGCACAGGAGACTGGTCAAGAAGGTAAGAGCCCATGGAATCCAGGGTGCCTTGGCACATTGGATACAAAACTGGCTTAGTGGCAGAAGGCAGAGGGTGATGGTCGAAGGTTGTTTTTGTGACTGGAAGCCTGTGGCCAGTGGGGTGCCACAGGGATCGGTGCTGGGTCCCTTGCTGTTTGTGGTCTACATTAATGACTTGGATATGAATGTAAAAGGTATGATCAGTAAGTTCGCGGATGATACAAAAATTGGTAGGGTGGTAAATAGCGAGGAGGGTAGCCTCAGTCTGCAGGACGATATAGATGGGTTGGTCAGATGGGCGGAACAGTGGCAAATGGAATTTAACCCGGAAAAGTGTGAGCTGATGCACTTTGGGGGGACTAACAAGGCAAGGGAATACACAATGAATGGTAAGACCCTAGGCAAGACGGAGGTGCAGAGGGATCTGGGTGTGCAAGTACACAGATCCCTGAAGGCGGCAGAACAGGTGGATAAGGTGGTAAAAAAGGCATATGGGGTACTTGCCTTCATTAGCCGAGGCATAGAATATAAGAGCAAGGAGGTTATGATGGAGCTGTATAAAACACTGGTTAGGCCACAGCTGGAATACTGTGTGCAGTTCTGGTCGCCACACTACAGGAAGGATGTGATCGCATTGGAGAGGGTGCAGAGGAGATTCACCAGGATGTTACCAGGGCTGGAGCGCTTCAGCTATGAAGAAAGACTGGGCAGATTGGGTTTGTTTTCCTTGGAGCAGAGGAGGCTGAGGGGGGACATGATTGTGGTGTACAAAATTATGAGGGGCATAGATAGGATGGATACTGAGGAGCTTTTTCCCTTAGTAGAAGGGTCAATAACTAGGGGGCATAGATTCAAGGTAAAGGGCGGGAGGTTTAGAGGGGATTTGAGAAAGAACTTTTTCACCCAGAGGGTGGTTGGAGTCTGGAACTCACTGCCTGAAAGGGTTGTGGAGGCAGGAACCCTCACAACATTTAAGAAGCATTTGGATGAGCACTTGAAATGCCATAACATACAAGGCTACGGACCAAATGCTGGAATATGGGATTAGAGTAGACAGGGCTTGATGGCCGGCACGGACACGATGGGCCGAAGGGCCTCTATCCGTGCTGTATAACTCTATGACTCTATGACTCTAAAAAGATTGGTGAGGTCAAACGTAGGTCCCTTGCAGTCAGAATCAGGGGAATTAATAATGGGGAACAAAGAAATGGCAGGCCTATTAAATATATACTTTGGTTCTGTCTTCACAAAGGAGGACACAAATAACCTTCCAGAGATGTCACGGGACATAGGGTCTAATGAGAGGGAGGAATTGAATAAAATCATTATTTGTAGGGAAATGGTGTTAGGGAAATTGATGGTATTGAAGGCCGATAAATCCCCAGGGCCTGATAATCTACATCCTAGGGTACTTAAGGAAGTGGCACTAGAAATAGTAGATACATTGCTGGTCATCTTCCAAAATTCTATCGACTCTGAATAGTTCCCATGGATTGGAAGGTAGCTAATGTAACCCCACTATTTAAAAAAGGTGGTAGAGAGAAAACAGGGAATTATAGACCAGTAAGCCTGACATCGGTAGTGGGGAAAATGCTAGAGTCCATTGTAAAAGATGTAATAGCAGAGCACTTGGAAAACAGTGACAGGATCGGACAAAGTCAACATGGATGTACAAAATTTAAATCATGCTTGACTAATCTACTGGAATTTTTTGAGGATGTAACTGATAGAATAGATAAGGGAGAACCAGTGGATGTGGTGTATTTGGACTTTAAGAAGGCTTTCGATAAGGTTCCGCATAAGAGATTGGTGTGCAAAGTTAAAGCACATGGGATTGTGGGTAAGGTACTGACTTGGATAGAGAACTGGTTGGCAGACAGGAAGCAAAGAGTTGGAATAAATGGGTCTTTTTCTGAGTGGCAGGCAGTGACTAGTGTGGTACCGCAGGGATCGTTGCTAGGACCCCAGCTATTCACAATATATATTAATGATCTAGATGAGGGAACTAAATGCAATATCTCCAAGTTTGCAGATGACACAAAGCTGGGTGGGCATGTGTGCTGTGAGAAGGATGCAGAGAAACTCCAGTATGATTTGGAGAGGTTGGATGATTGGGCAGATGCATGGCACATGCAGCATAATGTGGATAAATGCAAGGTTATCCACTTTGGTGCCAAAAACAGGAAGACAGATTATTAATCGCCCAGAAATTCGGGTCGGGGGCTTCCCACGGCTGCAAGCCCCCGACCTGCAGTTACCTTGTGCGCCGGCCGTTGAGCTGTGGGCCCGCGTGGGATTCCGATCCTGGGCCTCCTCCAACTGCCGGCGCGCAATGTTTGCGTATTCCAGGGGCGCAGTTGGTTCGATGCGTCCCCTGGGATCATGTGGGCCATGGAGAGCCAATGGTAGCAGGGTATGCTTCATTCATAAGTTTGACAGGAAGAGCTGACAAACCTATAAATACTATAAGCCCCAAAACATCACTAAAACTTCAAATAAACTTTTTTTAAAAATCACATTTTTAAGTTAAGTATAAATTACATGAAATAACTATTTTAAACAATACTTTAAATTTTTGAAAAAATGAATTACATTTTCTAACGGGGCTAAAAAATCTTACATAGAAACATAGAAACATAGAAGATAGGAGCAGGAGTAGGCCATTCGGCCCCTCGAGCCTGCTCCGCCGTTCAATGAGATCATGGCTGATCATCCAAATTCAGTACCCTGTCCCTGCCTTCTCCCCATATCCCTTGATCCCTTTAGCCTTAAGAAATATATCCAGCTCTTTCTTGAATATATTTAATGAACTGGCCTCCACCGCCCTCTGTGGCAGAGAATTCCACAGGTTCACCACTCTCTGGGTGAAGAAATTCCTCCTCATTTCAGTCCTAAATGTCCTACCCCTTATCCTTAGACTATGAAAGCTTGTGATTTCAAATAAAGCTGTTGGACTATAGCCTGGTGTTGTGTGACTTCTTACTTAGACTATGACCCCTGGTTCTGGACTCCCTGACCATCGGGAACATCCTTCCAGCATCTAGTCTGTCCAGGCCTGACAGAATTTTATAGGTTTCGATGAGATCCCCTCTCAATCTTCTAAATTCCAGTGAGTATAAGCTCAATCGACACAATCTCTCCTCATACGTCATTCCTGCCATCCCAGGTATCAGCCTGGTGAATCTTTGCTGCACTCCTTCCATGGCAAGAACATCCTTCCTCAGATAAGGCGACCAAAACTGCACACAATACTCAAGGTGCGGTCTCATCAAGGCCCTGTACAACTGTAGCAAGACATCCTTGTTCCTGTACTCGAACCCTCTTGCTACGAAGGCCAACATACCATTTGCCTTCTTAACCGCCTGCTGCACCTGCATGCTTACCTTCAGCAACTGGTGCACAAGAACACCCAGGTCTCTTTGCACTTCCCCTTCTCCCAATCTATTGCCATTCAAATAATAATCTGCCTTCCTGTTTTTGCCACCAAAGTGGATAACCTCACATTTATCCACATTATAGTGCATTTGCCATGTTTCTGCCCAATCCCCTAACCTATCCAAATCATACTGGAGATTCTCGGCATCCTCCTCACAGCATATCCTCCCACCCAGCTTTGTGTCGTCTGCAAATTTGGAGATATTACATCCAATTCCCTCGTCCAGATCATTAATATATATTGTGAACAGCTGGGGTCCTAGGACCGATCCTTGCGGTACCCCACTAGTCACTGCCTGCCACTCGGAAAACGACCCGTTTATTCCAACTCTTTGCTTTCTGTCCGCCAACCAGTTCTCTATCCAAGTCAATACCTTGCCCCCAATCCCATGTGCCTTAATTTTGCACGCTAATCTCTTATGCGGGACCTTATCGAAAGCCTTCTGAAAGTTCAAATACACCACATCCACTGGTTCTCCCTTATCTATTTTACCAGTTACATCCTCAAAAAATTCCAGTAGATTAGTCAAGCATGATTTACCTTTTGTAAATCCATGTTGACTTTGTCCGATCCTGTCACTGCTTTCCAAGTGCTCTGCTATTACATCTTTTATAATGGACTCTAGCATTTTCCCCACTACCGATGTCAGGCTTACCGGTCTATAATACCCCGTTTTTTCTCTGCCACCTTTTTTGAATAGTGGGGTAACATTAGCTACCCTGCAATCCATGGGTACTGTTCCAGAGTCTATTGAGTTCTGGAAGATGACCAGCAATGCATCTACTATTTCTTGGGCCACTTCCTTAAGTACCCTGGGATGTAGATTATCAGGCCCTGTGGATTTATCGGCCTTCAGTCCCATCAATTTTCCTAACACCATTTCCCTACAAATACTGATTTCTTTCAGTTCCACCCTTTCATCAGACCCTATGTTCCCCGGTATTTCTGGGAGGTTATTTGTGTCCTCCTTTGTGAAGACAGAACCAAAATATGTATTTAGTTGGTCTGCCATTTCTTTGTTCCCCATTATAAATTCCCCCAATTCTGACTGTAAGGGACCTACGCTTGACTTCACCAATCTTTTTCTCTTCACATATCTATAAAAGCTTTTACAGTCAGTTTTTATGTTCCCTGCAAGCTTACTCTCATATTCTATTTTCCCTTTCTTAATTAATCCCTTTGTCCTCCTTTGTTGAATCCTAAACTGCTCCCAATCCTCAGGATTATTGCTTTTTCTGGCCAATTTGTATGTCCTCTCCTTGGATCTTGTGCTATCCCTAATTTCCCTTGTTAGCCACGGTTGAGTCACCTTTTTTGTTTTATTTTTATGCCAAACTGGGATGAACAACTTCTGTAATTTATCCATTCGGTCTTTGAATGTTTGCCATTGCCTATCCACCGTCAACCCTTTGAGTGCCATTCCCCAATCAATCCTACCCAACTCGCTCCTCAGACCATCGTAGTTTCCTTTATTTAAATTGAGGACCCTAGTTTCTGAGTCAACTACTTCATTCTCCATCTTAATGAAGAATTCAATCATATTATGATCGCTCCGACCCAAGGGGCCTCGTACAACAAGATTGCTAATTAATCCTTTCTCGTTGCATAATACCCAGTCTAAGATGGCCTGATCTCTGGTTGGTTCCTCGACATATTGGTCCACGAAACCATCCCGTAAACACTCCAGGAATTCCTCCTCCACAGTATTGTTAGTAATTTGGTTAGCCCAATCTATATGTAGATTAAAGTCACCCATGACGACTGCTGTGCCCTTATTGCATGCTTCTTTAATTTCCCTTTAAATGCCATCCCCAGCCTCCACTTTACTGTTTGGAGGTCTATATACCACTCCCACTAATGTTTTTTTCCCCTTAGTATTTCTCAATTCTACCCATACAGATTCCACATCATCAGAGCTAATATCCTTCATTACAATTGTGTTAATCCCTTCTTTAACCAGTAATGCTACCCCTCCTCCCTTTCCTTTTTGCCTATCCTTCCTGAATATCGAATACCCCTGGATGTTGAGTTCCCAGTCTTGGCCATCCTTGAGCCACATTTCCGTAATCCCAATCATATTCGTTTACCTTATTACAAATGCTCCTCGCATTAAGACACAAAGCCTTCAGGCTTGTTTTTTTAATGCTCTTAGACCTATTAGAATTATTATTTACTGTGGCCACGTTTGATTTAAACCGTTGATTTCTCTGACTGCCACTTTTGTTTTTCTCCTTCCTATCTTTTGCTTTTATCCTTGTTTCCCTTTCCTCTGTCTCCCTGCTCAGGTTCCCAACCCCCTTCCATTTTAGTTTAAACCCTCCCCCACAGCACTAGCAAACACTCCCCCTAGGACATCGGTTCCAGCCCTGCCCAGGTGCAGACTGTCCGGTTTGAACTGGTCCCACCTCCCCCAGAACCGGTTCCAATGTCCCAGGAACTTGAATCCCTCCCCCTGGCACCATTCCTCTAGCCACGTATTCATCTGAAGTATCCTTCTATTTCTACTCTGACTAGCACGTGGCACTGGTAGCAATCCTGAGATTACTACCTTTGAGGTCCTGTTTTTTAATTTACCTCCTAACTCCCTATATTCTGCTTTTAGGACCTCATCCCGCTTTTTACCTATATCGTTGGTGCCTATATGCACCACGACAACTGGCTGTTCACCCTCCCCTTCCAAGATGTTCTGCAGCCGCTCGGAGACATCCTTGACCCTTGCACCAGGGAGGCAACACACCATCCTGGAGTCTCGTTTGCGGCCGCAGAAACGCCTATCTATTCCCCTTACAATTGAATCCCCTATTACTATAGCTCTACCACTCTTTTTCCTCCCATTCTGTGCAGCAGAGCCACCCCTGGTGCCAGGAAGTTGGCTGCTGCTGCCTTCCTCTGATAAGCCATCCCCCCCAACAGTACTCAAAGTGGTATATCTGTTGGAGAGAGGGATGGCCACAGGGGACCCCTGCACTACCTGCCTGCGCCTAGTTCTCTGCCTGTTGGTCACCCGTTCCCTTTCTTCCTGTCCAACCTCTACCTGTGGTGTGTCCAACTCCCTAAACGTGCTATTCACGGTGTCCCGAGCATCGTGAATGCTCCAGTATGCATCCAATCGCAGCTCCAGCGCCGCAATGCGGTCTGTCAGTAGCTGCAGCTTGGTGCACTTCCTGCACACGTAGTTGTCAGGGACACAGGAAGTGTCCCTGAGTTCCCACATATCGCAGGAGGAGCAGATCACAGGGCCGGGCTGTCCTGCCATGACTTACCCTTTAATTAATTAAGTTTAAATTAAATCAATCAATCCCACTAATTTCACTACAGTTAAATATTTTACCAACAGTCCCCGCTACACCAGAGAGACCTTAGAAACTATAAAGTATTTAAAAATAAACCGGAGGAAAAAATGTTTTAATTTTAATTAATTCACTACTTACCTTGTTAAAAGCAGGCCTTGCGCCTGCTTTTTAAAAATGTAACTGCTGGAGACTTACCCTCCTGGAGAAAGCTGCAAAAAAAACGTAAGTTCGATGCGCACGCGCTGCCTCTCCGGCACACACGTTCCACCTGTCAACCCCTTCTTTCAGGGGAACGGAAGTGCCGGTTTCCCATGCATGTGCAGTGCATGCACAAAACCGGCATTTTCGTTGGGCCTACGGGTGAGTACCCCGTGCGTACTCACACGTTGGGACCCGAATTTCTGGGCCATTTATCTGAACGGCAATAGATTGGGAAAAGGGGAAGTGCAACGAGACCTAGGTGTCCTTCAGGAAGACAAATTATTATCTGAATGGCAATAGATTGGGAAAAGGGGAAGTGCAACGAGACCTGGGTGTCCTTGTGCACCAGTCGCAGGCGGTTAAGAAGGCAAATGGTATGTTGGCCTTCATAGCGAGAGGATTCGCGTACAAGAGCAAGGATGTCTTGCTGCAGTTGTACAGGGCCTTGGTGAGACCACATCTTGAGTATTGTGTGCAGTTTTGGTCGCATTATCTGAGGAAGGATGTTCTTGCCATGGAGGGAGTGCAGCGAAGATTCACCAGACTGATACCTGGGATGGCAGGAATGACGTATGAAGAGAGATTGGGTCGATTAGGCTTATATTCGCGAGAGTTTAGAAGAATGAGAGAGGATCTCATTGAAACTTATAAAATTCTGACAGGATTAGACAGACTAGATGCAGGAAGGATATTCCCGATGGCGGGGGAGTCCAGAACCAGGGGTCACAGTCTAAGGATAAGGGGTAAGCCATTTAGGACAGAGATGAGGAGGAATTTCTTCACCCAGAGAGTGGTGAACCTGTGGAATTCTCCACCACAGAAGGCAGTTGAGGCCAACTTATATTAAATATATTCAAGAAGGAGTTGGATATATTTCTTAAGGCTAAAGGGATCAAGGGATATGGGGAGAAGGCAGGGACAGGGTACTGAATTTGGATGATCAGCCATGATCTCATTGAATGGCGGAGCAGGCTCAAGGGGCCGAATGGCCTACTCCTGCTCCTATCTTCTATGTTTCTATTAGAACTAAGAGGATTGAGAGGAGGTGTTCAATGATGAGGGGTTTTGAGAAGGTAAATAAGCAAACCTATTTCCACTGATTGGTGAGTCGGTAACGAGAGGGTTAAGAAATGGATGAAGGGAGAGGTTAGAAAATTATTTGTGGAGAGAGGAATGACATGTCAGAAGCAATGGGTGAAGCAGAAGCTTTTAAAAGGAAAGTGGATAAACATTCGAGAAATAAAAGATCTAAAGGGTTTGAGGAACGCGCGGGAGAACGGTACGAAGGGGAGTTCTCATTCAGAGAGCCTGCCCAGACATGATGGGCCAAATGGGGAAAGAGCAAGGGAATGGTATGAAGCAGATTGCTCTTTCTCCCGATGTCTTGACCAACCTTTATCTCTCAATCAACACCACTAAAAACAGATTATTTGTTTATTTATCTCATTGCTGTTTGTGGGACAATTGGCTGCCACGTTCCCTACATTACAACAGTGATATACCTATCAATTCCTCCAATAAAAGGCGAAGAGTTACGAAGGTGACTAAAGGTTTTTATTGACTAAATAACAGAGCCCACTCTCGTGGGTGATCCGATCCAAGCAGGAGGAATACCAGCCAGTCGCTCACCTTTATACCTGGCCTGGTGGGTGGAGCCAAGGCGGAGTCAGCAGTGGTCATCCCAGGTATAGCAGTGTGGCAAGAGGCGACCTCGTACCGTGATACAATAGTGGTCAGTGATACAGTTATAACGAACAGTGGTGAACAGTGCTAACTACTAACAGTGATACGATAGTGAACGTGGTTTACCACATTCACCCCTTGTTTACAATTAAGTCCGGCGGGGTGAAGTGTACTACCAATTCTGGTAGGTCAGTCTGTCCGGAGGCTTCGTAAGCCTCTCCGATCGCCGCAGCAGTGGTGTTGCCTTATCCGGTGCTGGTGCCTTATCCGGTGTTGATGCTGGTGTTTGCGTGGTCGGCGAGGGCTCGTGGGGTTCCGGCATGCCGTCTACCTGGACTGAGGTTGGGGGGGGTGGTGGCGGTGTTTCCGGATCGGCTGAGGGTGCGAGGTCTCGTAGGGAGACAGTGTCCTCCCGCCCGTCTGGGTACGCCACGTAGGCGTACTGGGGGTTGGCGTGCAGGAGGTTCACCCTCTCGACCAGGGGGTCCGTTTTATGGGTCCTCACGTGTTTCCGCAGCCAGACCGGCCCCGGGGCGGTCAGCCAGGTTGGTAGAGTGGTTCCCGTAGTCGACTTCCTGGGGAAAACGAACATTCGTTCATGGGGGGTGGTGTTAGTGGCCGTGCAAAGTAATGACCGGATGGAGTGCAGCGCTGTCGGGAGGACTTCTTGCCAGCGGGAGGTTGGGAGGCCCTTAGACTTTAAGGCTAAGAGGACGGCCTTCCATACCGTCGCGTTCTCTCTTTCCACCTGACCGTTACCTCTGGGGTTGTAGCTGGTGGTCCTGCTTGCTGCAATACCTCTCTCTAGGAGGAATTGCCGGAGTTCCTCGCTCATGAAGGAGGAGCCCCGGTCGCTGTGTATATAGTTCGGGAACCCGAACAAGGCGAAGAGGGCATTCAGGCACTTAATGACCGTGCTACTGGTCATGTCGGGGCAGGGGAAGGCAAAGGGGAAACGGGAGTACTCATCAACGATGTTGAGGAAGTACACATTACGGTCAGAGGACGGGAGGGGCCCCTTAAAGTCGATGCTCAGGCGCTCGAAGGGGCGGGTGGCCTTGATCAGGCTTGCTCGGTCCGGCCTATAGAAGTGCGGTTTGCACTCCGCACAGGTCTGGCAGTTCCTGGTCATGGTCCTGACCTCCTCGATGGAGTAGGTCAGGTTGCGGGCCTTAATGAAATGGTAGAGTCTGGTGACTCCGGGGTGGCAGAGCTGGTCGTGGAGGGTCTGAAGCCTATCGATGTGCGCGCTGGCGCATGTCATTCGTGAAAGGGCATCAGGGGATTCGTTCAGCTTGCCTGGCCGGTACAAGATCTCATAATCGTAGGTGGAGAGCTCGATTCTCCATCTCAAAATCTTGTCATTCTTGATTTTGCCCTTCAGCTTGTTATTAAACATGAAAGCCACCGAACGCTGGTCGGTGAGGAGGGTAAATCGTTTGCCTGCCAGGTAGTGCCTCCAGCGCCGTACTGCCTCCACGATCGCCTGGGCCTCTTTCTCGACCGACGAATGTCGGATCTCGGGGCCCTGTAGGGTCCTTGAGAAGAAGGCCACTGGCCTCCCCTCCTGGTTTAGGGTGGCGGCTAAGGCGAAGTCGGATGCGTCGCTCTCCACCTGAAAGGGGATGGACTCGTCCACTGCGTGCATCGTGGCCTTGGCTATGTCTCCCTTAATGAGGGAGAAGGCCGCGCACGCCTCCTTCGTGAGGGGGAAGGAAGTGGCTTTCAGGAGGGGTCTGGCTTTGTCCGCGTAATTGGGTACCCATTGGGCATAGTAGGCGAAAAGCCCCAGGGTTCTCCTAAGTGCTTTAGGGCAGTGGGGGAGGGGTAGCTCCATGAGGGGGCGCATTCTTTCTGGGTCGGGGCCGATGATTCCGTTCTCCACTACGCAGCCGAGGATGGCAAGGCGCGTGGTGTTAAACACGCATTTCTCCTTATTGTAGGTGAGGTTCAGCCGTTGGGCCGTACGGAGGAATTTCTCCAGATTCGCGTCATGTTCCTGCCGGTCGCGGCCGCAGATAGTGACGTTATCTAGGTAGGGGAATGTAGCCTGCAGTTCGTTCTGGTCAACCATCTGGTCCATCTCCCTTTGGAAGACCGAGACCCCATTAGTGACACCGAAGGGGACCCTAAGGAAGTGGTATAGGCGCCCATTCGCCTCGAAGGCGGTATACTGGCGGTCCTCAGGGTGGATAGGGAGTTGGTGGTAGGCCGACTTCAGGTCGATGGTCGAGAATACTTTATACTGTGCAATCTGATTGACCATGTCAGATATGCGGGGGAGGGGGTATGCGTCCAGCTGGGTATATCTGTTTATGGTCTGGCTGTAGTCGATGACCAGGCGGTTTTTATCGCCGGTCTTTACGACTACGACCTGGGCACGCCAGGGGCTGCTGCTCCCCTCGATAATGCCCTCTTTCAGGAGGCGCCGCACCTCAGAGCTAATGAAGGCTCTGTCCCCGGCGCTATACCGCCTGCTCTTGGTAGCGACGGGTTTGCAGTCAGGGGTAAGGTTAGCAAACAGAGAGGGTGGCGGGACCTTGAGGGTGGAGAGGCTGCAGGTGTTACGCGGTGGGCGGTTTAACGTTTGCTGGTTGTTGACTGTGAGTGGGGGGAGGGGTCCACCGTATGCTAGGGTTACGCTTTGGAGGTGGGATTGGAAGTCCAGCCCTAGTAGGACGGCAGCGCAGAGATGGGGGAGGACGAGGAGTTTAAAGTTTTTATACTCCGTGCCCTTAACCGACAGGGTCACGACACAGTAGCCGCTGATGTCCGTGGCGTGGGACCTCGATGCCATCGAGATTCGGCTGCGCGTTGGTAGGACAGAGAGGGAGTAGTGGCTCACCGTTTCTGGGTGGATGAAGCTCTCCGTGCTTCCGCTGTCGAACAGGCAGGTCGTGGCGTGGCCGTTCACTTTGATGTCCATCATTGACTTGGACAGATGGTGCGGGCGGGCTTGGTCCAGGGTGACGGAAGCTAGTGTGTAGCTGAGCGAGTCGTTGTCATCTGCGGGTGAGGCGGTCAGGCGTGGTGAGTAAAATGGCGTCTCCCACGAGGTAGGGCCCCATGAGGCACTATTGGGGTCGGTTGCCTTAATCAAAGATGGCCGCCCCCATGACTCATGTGTGGGGATGCTGGCCTCAGTTGCCCTAAACAAAGATGGCCACCCCCATGACTCATGTGTGGGGATGCTGGCCTCAGTTGCCCTAAACAAAGATGGCCGCCCCCATAGTTCGCATGCGGCACTGCTGGCCTCTGAGGATCCGCTCCTGCAGGCCTTGGAGAAGTGGCCTTTCTTCAGGCAGGTTTTGCATATGGAGTTCTTGGCTGGGCAGCGCGACCTCGGGTGCTTCTCCTGGCCACAAAAAAAACAGCCGGCGGCCCGATCGCGGATGCCCGATGTCGGGGCCGGTGCCGGGGGTGGCGGGGCCGGTCGGGTCCGGGACGCCGACGCAGAGGTAGGTCCCGGGGGCGGCGCTGGGAAGGGTGCTGTGGTAGGGGTCGGGCCCGAGTCCCAGGGTCGCGAGCAGTACCTGGTGAATGCTTCCTGATCTTGGTGGGCCACTTCCAGGGAGATAGCGAGGGCTTCAGCTTTTTCCATGCTGAGGTCTTTAGCTTCCAGCAGTCTTTGCCGTGAGTACTCGGACCGTAGGCCTTTCAGGAATGCGTTGCGGATATTATCTTCAGTATTTTCGGCTGCCGACACCGATTTAAAGTCACAGTTCCTGGCGAGTGCATATAGCGCCTGTGAGAATTCGGCTACTGATTCTCCTGGCTGTTGCGGCCGTGATCTTAGGAGGTGCCTAGCGTACATGTAGTTTACCGGGGTCCGGTACTTCTGTTTCAGCAGGTTGATGGCGGTCTCGTAGGTAGTCATGTCCTCGATGAGAGTGTATACTCTCGGGCTCAGTTGTGCCTGCAGGACACTTAGTTTGGATGCCTGAGGGACGCTGGATTCTCTCAGGTATGATTCGAAGCAGACCAGCCAGTGTTTAAAGTCTGCGGCTGAGTTTGCTGCTCGTGGGTTCAGGTCCAGGTACGGCGGTCTGAGGGCTCGCAGCCAAGCTGGCTGGTGTGACTGTGCTCCTGGGAGCTGCGCTGGTGGCTCCTCCGCCGGTTGTGACTCGTTGTCGGACATCATTAAATTTAGTCAATAAAATTGATATACCTATCAATTCCTCCAATAAAAGGCGAAGAGTTACGAAGGTGACTAAAGGTTTTTATTGACTAAATAACAGAGCCCACTCTCGTGGGTGATCCGATCCAAGCAGGAGGAATACCAGCCAGTCGCTCACCTTTATACCTGGCCTGGTGGGTGGAGCAAAGGCGGAGTCGGCAGTGGTCATCCCAGGTATAGCAGTGTGGCAAGAGGCGACCTCGTACCGTGATACAATAGTGGTCAGTGATACAGTTATAACGAACAGTGGTGAACAGTGCTAACTACTAACAGTGATACGATAGTGAACGTGGTTTACCACAAACAGTGACTCCACTTCAAAACCTCTCCATTGGCTGTAAAGCGCTTTGGGTCATCCTGAGGTCACGAAAGACGGCTGATAAATACAAGTTCTTTCTTTTCTTCTTTCAAGTCACAAGCATGCCAACGGAGTGCTGACAAATTCTCAGGGTGAGCCGCTTGTTCTGTCTCAGTTGCAGCCCCCTCCTCTGCCGCTGCTGCTCCGGTCCCCCCTCATCCTCCATCTCTGGTGGAATCGTGAGAGGAATGCCTACAGTGTCGGTTTATACCTTGGCCAGGCCCAGGGGTTTGGTGTTTCATTTTGGGTAAGTCAAGTTTCCAAACAAATGGCTGCTCCACTCACTTGAGATAGATTCATCTGGTCATGAATTCATTGCTGTTTATGGGATCTTGCTGTGCACAAATTGGCTACCATGTTTCCTACATTACAACAGTGACTACACTTCAAAAGTTCTTCAGCAGTTGTGAAGCACTTTGGGACAGCCTGCAGTCGTGAAAGGCGCTATGTGAATGCAAGTCTTGCTTTCTTACTTTCTTTCTTATTAAACAGAAGGACACAGGAATCCCAAAACACCCACGAGTCAAGCAAGCAAAAAAGAAGCTGCACAGCAAAGAAGAAGAAATCAACTCACCAAAGTTGGATAGAAAGGCAAGTCGTTTCCCTTTTTAGAGGTTCTGGGGCTGAGAAATGCCGTCAATTCCCTGTTCCCCGAGGGTGCAGTGACTCAACATTTACATTGTGCCATACCTTCTGCACCATAATTGAAATAACGTATGCAAAGTAGGGTAGACGTGACAATTCTCCTGATGTACCTGAACTTCTTTCAATGGAGCAGGGAGAGTGCAGTAAATCACATGGCTTCATTTCACCAATGCAGTTTTTATCTGTACTTTAAAGCACGCTGCCCCTTCTCCTCCTCCGAGGCTGATCTTCCTGTGCTGCACCTCCAGCAGCTGGACATCCTCCAGAGGTGAAAGGCTCTTCTCCATCGCCCTCACTGATCACAATTCCATCAAAACAATTTGCACACCAGTACATGCCGTTCTGTAGCCACGTTAAGGTAAAAAACAATCCACTCCCCTTTCATGGCAAGTAGCAGCCCTTTAAGAGCTGCTGCCATGCCAGAATTTGCCCCCACCCCCTCCCAGAATCAGTCAGTCAAGGCACTGGCCAGCCTCCTTACCAACGTTTTACATGTGCAAGGAGTGTAGGAATGTTAAGGTGAGGGGCCAGTTTCACTAATATTGGCAATGTGAATCTTCCCTTTTGCCAGCCCAGGGCAAATACAACCCTTATTCTGCTGCCCTCACCAATCACAAGTCTCCGTTTATTCGTGATTCTCCTGCGGTGGGAATGATGATAAGGCCTGGCACTACTGCGTTCAAAGAAATTCAAGTTTCAACTCAGTCAGGTATCGGTGAGGCTCCACCCCCAGGACACAATCGCGTGACCCCCTGGCGGAAAGGGGCTCCCACCTTTATATCCACACCCAAACTTACCTGAGGACTCTTCTTCACAGATCCACACAGTGTCTTTTCTGAATTCATTCATGGGATGTGGGCGCCATTGGCAAGACCGACATTTAACGCCCATCTTTAGTCGCCCTGAGAAGCTGAAGCTGGACCTTCTTCTTTGTAACGGTTTGATACATTTGCTTGACCACTTCACAGGGCAGTTGAGAGTCAATCACCTTGGTCACATTCAGGCCAGACCGGGGAAGGAGTAAGGATGGCAATTCTCCTTCCCGAAAGGACATTGTTGAACCGGTTGGTATTTTACGACAATCCGACAGCTTCATGGTCACTTTTACTGAGAGCAGATTTATATTTTCAGATTTTTTAAACTGAATATTGCCTTGGTGGAATTTGGACTCACGTTCTCTGGATCATTAGTCCAGGCCTCTGGATTACTGGTCCAGTAACATAACCACTACACTACCGCATTCTGCGACATAGCTGGGCCATCTCTTGGAGACCACCCTGCAGACAGCTCGTGGTACATTGAACTTTTCAAATTCTAAGCCTGTTGGGATCGGTAGAAAACAAGAGGCAGAGACTTTTGTTTAAGCCAAAACAAAACGTGTCTCACTTTAATCATTCTCCGCGAGGTCTGAAGGACTCAGCCCCGTGCAGGGGCTATGACGTCATCACGCAACCGACGTCATGACGTCATCACGCTACCGACACTCTTAAAGGGACCCTGCACCGATAACCCAACCCAGCATGTACATATCACAACATTGCTATACATAGTGAACTGTGTTTAGGTACATATAACAGCATTGGCTATACATTGTGTTATTGTCCCTATGTGTTCTCCGCCACATACATCCCCCCAGAATTCACTAGCACTGGCAATGTCAGTCGTTGGGGGGGCTGGATCGCACGCTGGAACGGCTCCTCAGTTCCGGGGCGGGGACCGGGGGGTTTGTCGGAGGGACCTCGGGCGCTCAGTGGTGGACTGAGGGTGCAGAAACTGGAGGTCGGCCCCGCCTCGGGGGCTGTGCCAACTCAACAGGTCGGTCCAGATCCAGGTGGGCCGGCTTAAGACGGTCCACGGAAATGCAGTCCGGCTTACCGCCGACATCCACTAGGAAGGTCTTGTCCCCAGTTTCCAGGATGTGGAATGGTCCCTCGTAGGGTGGCTGAAGAGGTCCCTGGTGGGCGTCGTGGCGGATGAAAACGTACTCCGCCTCACGATGGTTGAGCAGAATGTGGGACTGCGGGAGGCCGTGCTGCGATGTGGGCACCAGCACGAAAACCTTGGCGTTGTCCAGAAGGTTGGACCGCTGACGGGCTGCGGACCAAGGTTCTGTTGCGTTGGGGACGAAATCCCCGGTAACCCGTAGCGGCTGGCCGTAGACGAGCTTGGCGGGCGAGGACTGGAGGTCCTCCTTGGGGGCGGTCCCGAGTCCCAGCATGACCCACGGGATCATGTCGATCCAGCTGTCGTCCCGGAGGCTGGCCCGGAGCGCGGCCTTCATGGAGCGATGAAACTGTTCGCACAGCCCGTTAGCCTGAGGGTGGTATGCTGTGGTGCGGTGGAGTCTCAACCCAAGGCCTCGGGCGACAGCGTTGCAGAGCTCCGACGTGAACTGGGGCCCCCGGTCGGAGGAAATGTCAGATGGGGCGCCGAACTGGGCGACCCAAGTGCTGATGAACGCCCGAGCCACATCGGCAGGCGTCGTTGTAGACAGCGGGACGGCTTCCGGCCATCGGGTGGTTCTGTCGACCATTGTGAGGAGGTGGGTGAACCCGCGGGAGGGCGGCAGGGGCCCCACCAGGTCCACGTTAACGTGGTCAAACCGCCTCTCGGGCACCGCAAAAGGCGCCAACGGGGCCTTAGTATGGCGATGTACTTTCAAGCGTTGGCATACCACGCAGGTGCTGGCCCAGTCGCGAACGTCTTTCCTGAGCCCGTGCCAGACGAACTTAGCCGCCACCAGCTTCTGTAATGGCTTCCTGCCCGGGTGGGAAAGATTATGGACGGCGTCGAAAACTTACCGTTTCCACCCTTCGGGCACAACGAGACGTGGCTGCCCAACGGAGACGTCGCACAGGAGTGTGGTGCCGGCAGTGTCGAACGCGACGTCTGCTAGTTGAAGGCCCGTGACCGCCGTCCTGTAGGCCTGGACGTCCGGGTCGGAGGCCTGGTCGGCCGCCATGCGGGTGTAGTCGATGCCGAGGTGTACGGCGCTGGCGACGGCTCGGGAGAGACAGTCGGCGATGGGGTTGTCTTTCCCAGCCACATGCTGGATGTCCGTTGTAAACTCCGAGATGAAAGCCAACTGGCGTTGCTGACAGGCCGACCACGGCTCGGAGGTTTTGGCCATGGCGAAGGTCAATGGCTTCTGGTCCATGAACGCCGTGAACGGGCGGGCCTCCAGCAGGAAACGGAAGTGTCGGACGGCGAGGTAGAGGCCGAGAAGCTCGCAATCAAAGGTGCTGTACTTCCGCTCGTTGGGGCGGAGCTGCCGGCTGAAGAAGGCGAGCGGCTGCCAGGCGCCATTGACCCACTGTTCGTGGACGGCGCCAACCGCATAGTCTGAGGCGTCGGTGGTGAGAGCGATCGGCGCATCAGGTAACGGATGCGCCAGCATGGTCGCGTTAGCCAGGGCCCTTTTCATGTCCGTGAAAGAACCGGCCATCTCATTGGACCAGTCGACGGCGAGTTTGTCAGGCTTGACTTTGAGGGCCTCGTAAAGGGGCCGCATAAACTGGGCTGCTCGGGGAACGAAACGATGGTAAAAGTTCACCATGCCCAAAAACTCCTGCAGGGCCTTCACGGTGAGGGGTCGCAGGAAGTCCATCACGGCCTCCACTTTCGATGGCAGTGGCACCGCCCCGTCCTTTGTGATGCGGTGCCCGAGAAAGTCGATTGAGGACAGCCCGAACTGGCACTTGGCCGGGTTGACGATTAGGCCGTGTTGGCTGAGTCATTCGAAGAGAGTCCGGAGGTGGGACACATGCTCCGTCCTGGAGGTGCTGGCAATGAGGATGTCGCCCAGGTATATGAACATACGAACAGGAATGTCAGGTCCCGTAACACGGTGTCCATTAGGCGTTGAAAAGCCTGGGCGGCGTTTTTGAGGCCGAATGGCATGCGGAGAAATTTGAACAGCCCGAATGGGGTGATCACCGCGGTTTTTGGGATGTCCTGCGGCCGGACAGGGGCCTGGTGGTAACCCCGGACGAGAATACCACTTTCCCGGCCAGGCGGGCGGAAAAGTCCTGGATGTGTGGAATCGGATAGCGGTCGGGGGTCGTCCCGTCGTTGAGGCGCCGGTAATCTCCGCACGGGCGCCACCCGCTGCCTGGTTTCGGGGCGATTTGGAGGGGCGAAGCCCATGGACTGTTTGACCGGCGGATGATGCCGAGGTGCTCCATGGTGTCGAACTCGGCTTTGGCGATGGCGAGCTTCACCGGGTAGAGGCGCCGAGCGCGGGCGTAGACGGGTGGACCGGTGGTCGAGATGTGGTGTTCTACCCCGTGTTTGGTGGCGGTGGATGAGAACGTTGGCTTCATGAGGTCCGGGAACTGGGCGAGGAGGCGGGAAAACTCATCGGAGGCCGAGAGTGCGCTGGACAACTGCGTCATGCTGGACCCGCTGAGGGAACATGGGAGCAAGCTGAAGGTTTCCGCGTTGATGAGACGTCAGTTCTTGACGTCCACCAAAAGGCCATTGGCGCAGAGGAAGTCAGCGCCGAGAATGGGGTTGGACACTTTTGCTGTGACAAAGTCCCAGGTGAACCGCTGCCCGCCAAAACAAAGCGCCATGTTCCGTTTCCCGAAGGTGTGGATGGAATTGCCGTTGGCGGCTTCGAGGATGGGGCCGTGGTTCCCCCCTTGAATGTTTATGGCTGATGCAGGCAGCACGCTCACCTGGGCGCCCATGTCGCAAAGGAAACGACGTCCGGAGTCGGTGTCTGTAATAAACAACAAACTGCCTGAAAGGCCGACAGCCATAGCAGTGGTCTTTAGTTTGTTTCGACGTGGGAAAACTGCACAGGGGCCGACACTTCCTGGCTTTGGGGCCGAACTGCGCATGGTAGAAGCAGAGGCTTGAGAGTTGCCGCCGTTGGGCTGTAGCAGTGGGGGCAGGGCTCCGTGTGGCCGCGCAGTACTGTTGCCCGGCGGAGAAAAATTTGTCGGCCTCCTTGGCCAGGTCGCGGAAATTGGTAGTGGAAGAGTTGGCTAAAGCCGACCGTACCTGACCTGGCAGCTGTTGAAGGAACAGTTCCTTGAAGAGGAAGCACGGCGTGTGTGTGCCCAGGAGGGCCAGCATGTGGTCCATCAGCTCCGAGGGCTTGGAGTCGCCAAGCCCGGGTAGAGAGAGAAGCCGGCGTGTGCGTTCGGTTTCGGTGAGTCCGAAAGTTTGTAAGAGGTGTGCCTTCAGTGTATCGTATTTGTTGCGCTCCGGGTGGTTTTTGAGCAGGTTCACGACTCTGGCCGCGGTGGAGCTGCCGAGAGCGGAGATGACGTAGTAGTACCTCGTGTCGTCCGCGGTGATGTCCCGGAGTGCAAATTGAGCCTCGGCCTGGGCGAACCAAGCGGCAGCCTGTTGTTCCCAAAACTCGGGTAATTTGATGGAAACGGCATTCGTCGCCATTTCAGATGAGGTCTTTGGAATCGTCCAAAAGAGCAGCGGGGTCACCAATGTTGGGATCGGTAGAAAACAACAGGCAGAGACTTTTGTTTAAGCCAAAACAAAACGTGTCTTACTTTAATCACTCTCCATGAGGTCTGAAGGACTCAGCCCCGTGCAGCGGCTATGAGGTCATCACGCTACCGACGTCATGACGTCATCACGCTACCGACGCTCTTAAAGGGACCTAACCCAGCATGTACATATCACAACATTGCTATAGTGAATTGTGTTTAGGTACATATAACAGCATTGGCTGCACATTGTGTTATTGTCCCTATGTGGTCTCTGCCACAAGCCACTGGATCCTTCCTCGCCACCACTGGTGACATTTGGCAAACCCATCGGTTACCTTTCAACAGATGCGCCAAGCGAGTGCTAAGAAGCCTTGTTGGCGAGGGGCAATGTGTTCACCGGAGCGTAGAACGTTTTTCGTGGGCCAGGGTTCCCAAAGTCAAAGGGTGACAGATGCAACCCCTGCGCTGTACGTACTGTTGAACATGGCCACTATCTCTTGACGGGACCTGGTGCCCTCTGGCGGCAATGAAGTGGCCAATGGGGCAACGCTCTTTGCACTCACCTCACGCAGTAGCACGTCTACTTTGCCAGTCAACTGAGAGGGGGGTCGGAGGGTCAGATGTTGTCATTTACCCAATAACTGTTCTGTGCAACCACATTGGTTTTTTTTTCACAACCCATCGGCCCCACCTCACCCTACCCCATCCCACCCCAGACTTGGCAAAGGCAGACAACTGTTTAAAATTCACCTTGAAGCTTCATAACGTTTGAAACAATATTTGTCCCATATGCAATCACTTACCTCTAAGTGCACAAATCCCTTTAATTCAGCCCGAATTTACACATCCCCACTGGAGTAAGCTGCTGGCATGAGGCCAAAGCTGCGCTGGAACTTATGCTAATTATTCAAATGAGCTGACCCTGCACATTTGGGCCCGATCTTTCCAGCACGCTGGGGGCTAGCTTGGATAGCCAGCTAGTCCTGGCACAGGTTTTCCTGGTCCCACAAGACCCTAAGTTTCCTAAATATTGTACGGTGCATCACAGTGTAGTAAACAGAAAAACAATCATTAATAATTAGCGAGGCAGCACACTAAATCACACTGTGCTGAAATTAATGGCTCTTCCTTCTAGTCAGTTCTGCCTGTTAGGGTCTATTCATCAGTTTAAGGTAATTGTTACATAGAATCATTCTAGTACTAGCATGGTGTCACAATCAGTGGTGAGTGTATCTGAGTCAGGAGGTTGTTGTTTCACAGCCCCGCTCCAGAGACTTCAGCACATAATCCAGTTTGACACTTCTGTACAGTACTGAGGGAGTGCTGCACTGTCCAGACGTCCTGTCTTTCGTATGAGACGTCCCGTTTGCCCTCTCAGCTGGACATAAAAGATCCCCTGGCACTATTTCAAAGAAGAGCAGGGGTTTCTCACCCCTGGGTTCTGGCCAATATTAAACCCTAAACCAACACCACTAAAACAAATGATCTTATTGGCTGTGAAGCGCTTTGGGATGCCCTGAGGTCATGAAAGCTGCCATATAAATGCAAGTCTTTCTTTTTTTTACAAGGGCTGGCTTATCTGCTGACTGAGCTGGCCACCCTGTTAACTGACTGTAAGCAGTATCTCAGATTACACTGGAAGAGATGGCGGTGGATGTGGTTTTAGATGTTGTTCAGTTGTGTCGCCTCTTGTCTCACTGAAGTGTCTATAATTAAAATTACGATGCAAATTCGTGCAAATAGTTTGAAATAACAATGTTTTTTTATCGGGAGATAATACTGAGCTGTACACACGCCACATTTGCTGCAAGGAATTTGACCTCCTCATTTGCAAATGAAATGTGCCCGTAACTGATAACAGCAATAAAAAAAGAGTTGGACCTTTGACACACAATATTCAGCTCCATTCCTTTCTGTATTGTAGGAAGTCAGACCTCCCAAGCCTTAGCAGGCGGAAGGATCTGTAAGTGTTGATGATAAGAAAGCGTCCCCTCTGGGTCATAAAGCACCCCGGCTGCTAGTGGCATCTAGGGTTAGCATTTCAAGGGGGTGATGTGGGCGACGTAGGAGGTGAGAAGAATAACATAAAATGCATGGGTAAAAAGATACAAAAACTGCTGATACTGGACATCTGAAATAGAAAGAGAAAGTGCTGGGAATACATAGCAGCCCAGTCAATAACTGAAAGAGGAAGATAGGTCAAATGGAGTCATAATTAAAACATTTAATCCATCTATAACGTACAGTGCTATCCCAGCGCTAGTCTTAGCTGTGGCTCACTCTGGCCTCTGTAAATCAGAAGGTCCAGAGACTTCAGCCCATAATCCAGGCTGACACTCCAGTGCAGTACTGAGGGAGTGCTGCACTGTCAAAGGTGCCGTCATTCAGATGAGATGTTAAACTGCGGTCCCATCTGTCCTCTCATGTGGGCGTAAAGAATCCCATGGCACTATTTGGAAGAAGAGCAGGGGAGTTCTCATCAACATTTATTCCAGCATCTAAAATAACTGATGATCTGGTCATTATCACATTGCTGTTTGTGGGAGCTTGCTGTGCGCAAATTGCCTGCCGCATTTCCAACGTTGCAACAGTTACTACACTTCAAAAAGTACTTCATTGGCTGGGAAGTGCTTTAGGACGTCGTGAAGGGGGCTATAGCATTTCCCTCAGAGCCTGGAGCAGCAGTGGCAGGTTGGCAAGAGGGAGCGGCATGAGGGAGGAGCAGTCAGTAAAGGGGAGAGTGGGAGCGGCACTGAGAGAGGAGCAGTCAGTAAAGGAGTGAGTGGGAGCGGCACTGAGAGAGGAGCAGTCAGTAAAGGGGCGAGTGGGAGCGACACTGAGGGAGGAGCAGTCAGTAAAGGGGCGCGTGGGAGCGACACTGAGGGAGGAGCAGTCAGTAAAGGGGCGAGTGGGAGCGGCACTGAGAGAGGAGCAGTCAGTAAAGGGGCGAGTGGGAGCGACACTGGGGGAGGAGCAGTCAGTAAAGGGGCGAGTGGGAGCGACACTGAGGGAGGAGCAGTCAGTAAAGGGGCGAGTGAGAGCGACACTGAGAGAGGAGCAGTCAGTAAAGGGGCGAGTGGGAGCGACACTGAGGGAGGAGCAGTCAGTAAAGGGGCGAGTGGGAGCGACACTGAGGGAAGAGCAGTCAGTAAAGGGGCGAGTGGGAGCGACACTGAGAGAGGAGCAGTCAGTAAAGGGGCGAGTGGGCGCGACACTGAGGGAGGAGCAGTCAGTAAAGGGGTGCGTGGGAGCGACACTGAGGGAGGAGCAGTCAGTAAAGGGGTGAGTGGGAGCGGCACTGAGAGAGGAGCAGTCAGTAAAGGGGCGCGTGGGAGCGACACTGAGGGAGGAGCAGTCAGTAAAGGGGTGAGTGGGAGCGGCACTGAGAGAGGAGCAGTCAGTAAAGGGGCGAGTGGGAGCGACACTGAGAGAGGAGCAGTCAGTAAAGGGGCGAGTGGGAGCGACACTGAGGGAGGAGCAGTCAGTAAAGGGGCGAGTGGGAGCGGCACTGAGGGAGGAGCAGTCAGTAAAGGGGCGAGTGGGAGTGACACTGAGGGAGGAGCAGTCAGTAAAGGGGCGAGTGGGAGCGACACTGAGGGAGGAGCAGTCAGTAAAGGGGCGAGTGGGAGCGACACTGAGAGAGGAGCAGTCAGTAAAGGGGCGAGTGGGAGCGACACCGTGGAAGGAGCAGTCAGTAAAGGGGCGAGTGGGAGAGACACTGAGGGAGGAGCAGTCAGTAAAGGGGCGAGTGGGAGAGACACTGAGGGAGGAGCAGTCAGTAAAGCGGCGAGTGGGATCGGCACTGAGGGAGGAGCAGTCAGTAAAGGGGCGAGTGGGAGTGACACTGAGAGAGGAGCAGTCAGTAAAGGGGCGAGTGGCAGCGGCACTGAGAGAGGAGCAGTCAGTAAAGGGGCGAGTGGGAGCGGCACTGAGGGAGGAGCAGTCAGTAAAGGGGCGAGTGGGAGCGACACTGAGGGAGGAGCAGTCAGTAAAGGGGCGAGTGGGAGCGACACTGAGGGAAGAGCAGTCAGTAAAGGGGCGAGTGGGAGCGACACTGAGAGAGGAGCAGTCAGTAAAGGGGCGAGTGGGAGCGACACTGAGGGAGGAGCAGTCAGTAAAGGGGCGCGTGGGAGCGACACTGAGGGAGGAGCAGTCAGTAAAGGGGTGAGTGGGAGCGGCACTGAGAGAGGAGCAGTCAGTAAAGGGGCGAGTGGGAGCGACACTGAGGGAGGAGCAGTCAGTAAAGGGGCGAGTGGGAGCGGCACTGAGAGAGGAGCAGTCAGTAAAGGGGCGAGTGGGAGCGACACTGAGGGAGGAGCAGTCAGTAAAGGGGCGAGTGGGAGCGGCACTGAGAGAGGGGCAGTCAGTAAATGGGCGAGTGGGAGCGACACTGAGGGAGGACCAGTCAGTAAAGGGGCGAGTGGGAGCGGCACTGAGGGAGGAGCAGTCAGTAAAGGGGCGAGTGGGAGTGACACTGAGGGAGGAGCAGTCAGTAAAGGGACGAGTGGGAGTGACACTGAGGGTGGAACAGTCAGTAAAGGGGCGAGTGGGAGCGACACTGAGGGAGGAGCAGTCAGTAAAGGGGCGAGTGGGAGCGGCACTGAGGGAGGAGCAGTCAGTAAAGGGGCGAGTGGGAGTGACACTGAGGGAGGAGCAGTCAGTAAAGGGGCGAGTGGGAGTGACACTGAGGGTGGAGCAGTCAGTAAAGGGGCGAGTGGGAGTGACACTGAGGGAGGAGCAGTCAGTAAAGGGGCGAGTGGGAGCGACACTGAGAGGGGAGCAGTCAGTAAAGGGGCGAGTGGGAGCGACACTGTGGGAGGAGCAGTCAGTAAAGGGGCGAGTGGGAGAGACACTGAGGGAGGAGCAGTCAGTAAAGGGGTGAGTGGGAGAGACACTGAGGGAGGAGCAGTCAGTAAAGCGGCGAGTGGGATCGGCACTGAGGGAGGAGCAGTCAGTAAAGGGGCGAGTGGGAGAGGCACTGAGGGAGGAGCAGTCAGTAAAGGGGCGAGTGGGAGCGACACTGAGAGAGGAGCAGTCAGTAAAGGGGTGAGTGGGAGTGACACTGAGGGAGGAGCAGTCAGTAAAGGGGCGAGTGGGAGTGACACTGAGGGAGGAGCAGTCAGTAAAGGGGCGAGTGGGAGAGACACTGAGGGAGGAGCAGTCAGTAAAGGGGCAAGTGGGAGCGGCACTGAGAGAGGAGCAGTCAGTAAAGGGGCGAGTGGGAGCGGCACTGAGGGAGGAGCAGTCAGTAAAGGGGCGAGTGGGAGTGACACTGAGAGAGGAGCAGTCAGTAAAGGGGCGAGTGGGAGTGACACTGAGGGAGGAGCAGTCAGTAAATGGGCGAGTGGGAGTGACACTGAGAGAGGAGCAGTCAGTAAAGGGGCGAGTGGGAGCGACACTGAGAGAGGAGCAGTCAGCAAAGGTGCGAGTGGTTGCGGCACTGAGAGAGGAGCAGTCAGTAAAGGGGCGAGTGGGAGCGACACTGAGGGAGGAGCATTCAGTAAAGGGGCAAGTGGGAGCGGCACTGAGAGAGGAGCAGTCAGTAAAGGGGCGAGTGGGAGCGACACTGTGGGAGGAGCAGTCAGTAAAGGGGCGAGTGGGAGAGACACTGAGGGAGGAGCAGTCAGTAAAGGGGCGAGTGGGAGCGACACTGTGGGAGGAGCAGTCAGTAAAGGGGCGAGTGGGAGAGACACTGAGGGAGGAGCAGTCAGTAAAGGGGTGAGTGGGAGAGACACTGAGGGAGGAGCAGTCAGTAAAGCGGCGAGTGGGATCGGCACTGAGGGAGGAGCAGTCAGTAAAGGGGCGAGTGGGAGAGGCACTGAGGGAGGAGCAGTCAGTAAAGGGGCGAGTGGGTGCGACACTGAGAGAGGAGCAGTCAGTAAAGGGGCGAGTGGGAGCGGCACTGAGGGAGGAGCAGTCAGTAAAGGGGCGAGTGGGAGTGACACTGAGAGAGGAGCAGTCAGTAAAGGGGCGAGTGGGAGAGACACTGAGAGAGGAGCAGTCAGTAAAGGGGCGAGTGGGAGCGGCAATGAGAGAGGAGCAGTCAGTAAAGGGGCGAGTGGGAGCGGCACTGAGGGAGGAGCAGTCAGTAAAGGGGCGAGTGGGAGTGACACTGAGGGAGGAGCAGTCAGCAAAGGGGCGAGTGGGAGTGACACTGAGAGAGGAGCAGTCAGTAAAGGGGCGAGTGGGAGTGACACTGAGGGAGGAGCAGTCGGTAAAGGGGCGAGTGGGAGTGACACTGAGAGAGGAGCAGTCAGTAAAGGGGCGAGTGGGAGCGACACTGAGAGAGGAGCAGTCAGTAAAGGGGCGAGTGGGAGCGGCACTGAGAGAGTAGCAGTCAGTAAAGGGGCGAGTGGGAGCGACACTGAGGGAGGAGCATTCAGTAAAGGGGCAAGTGGGAGCGGCACTGAGGGAGGAGCAGTCAGTAAAGGGGCGAGTGGGAGCGACACTGTGGGAGGAGCAGTCAGTAAAGGGGCGAGTGGGAGCGACACTGAGGGAGGAGCAGTCAGTAAAGGGGCGAGTGGGAGCGGCACTGAGAGAGGAGCAGTCAGTAAAGGGGCGAGTGGGAGCGGCACTGAGAGAGGAGCAGTCAGTAAAGGGGCGAGTGGGAGCGGCACTGAGGGAGGAGCAGTCAGTAAAGGGGCGAGTGGGAGTGACACTGAGGGAGGAGCAGTCAGTAAAGGGGCGAGTGGGAGTGACACTGAGAGAGGAGCAGTCAGTAAAGGGGCGAGTGGGAGCGACACTGAGAGAGGAGCAGTCAGTAAAGGGGCGAGTGGGAGCGGCACTGAGAGAGGAGCAGTCAGTAAAGGGGCGAGTGGGAGCGACACTGAGGGAGGAGCATTCAGTAAAGGGGCAAGTGGGAGCGGCACTGAGAGAGGAGCAGTCAGTAAAGGGGCGAGTGGGAGCGACACTGTGGGAGGAGCAGTCAGTAAAGGGGCGAGTGGGAGCGACACTGAGGGAGGAGCAGTCAGTAAAGGGGCGAGTGGGAGCGGCACTGAGAGAGGAGCAGTCAGTAAAGGGGCGAGTGGGAGCGGCACTGAGAGAGGAGCAGTCAGTAAAGGGGCGAGTGGGAGCGGCACTGAGGGAGGAGCAGTCAGTAAAGGGGCGAGTGGGAGCGACACTGTGGGAGGAGCAGTCAGTAAAGGGGCGAGTGGGAGCGACACTGAGGGAGGAGCAGTCAGTATAGGGGCGAGTGGGAGCGGCACTGAGAGAGGAGCAGTCAGTAAAGGGGCGAGTGGGAGCGGCACTGAGAGAGGAGCAGTCAGTAAAGGGGCGAGTGGGAGCGGCACTGAGGGAGGAGCAGTCAGCAAAGGGGCGAGTGGGAGTGACACTGAGAGAGGAGTAGTCAGTAAAGGGGTGAGTGGGAGTGACACTGAGGGAGGAGCAGTCAGTAAAGGGGTGAGCGCAACCCAGAGTTCTTACTGAGGGTAAATCGTGAAAGATTATTTCCAATGGTGGGCGAATAGGGAACATAAGTAATAGGAGCAGGAACTGAGACAACAGATTCTCACAGGAAAACACAAGGGGGAAGTTAGGAGGAAGGTTCTTGAACTGAGGACTATTGGACCGTGGGGTCCTTCGCCACATGTGGCTATCGGGGTAGAGACTAAAACTTCATTGCAAAGAGAATGGATATATATTTGAAAAGGGGGCAGGTGGCAGGAGACCGTGAAACGATGGTTGATTCAGTGATATTCTTTACACAGCGGCAGTTCGCAGCGAATTGCTCTGTACTCAGGTTGAGCAGAACCTCCGTCGCTCCCCGCCCCCAAACCCTTCAACAGGGAGCTCCAAGAGTGTGCTGCCGGTTTGTTTGATTGACAGATTCGGGCGGAACGATCAGCGCTCCCACCGGGAATCTGGATCAGACGAGTAAGCGAATGAGCAGCGGCCAGAGGTGGGCTTGGTGCGAGCCGGGAGGTGGGAACTGAATGCAGCCACCTCATGAGCAGCACAGAATGGGCTGGCTGTCTCACCTCGGGGAGCGAGCTTGGAGGAGCCCTGAGAGCGGCACGAGGATCGCCAGCTAGGCCCGCAGTTACCAAGGCTGGCGGCGGGCGCCAGGTGAGTTCAGACAGGTTTTTAAATAAACCAATTAATCCATAAAATAAACAAAAGAACCCCTTTCTTTAATGCACAGCCTTTTACTGAGCCTTTTTCAAGAGAGGAGAGTTTTTGAAATATTTAAATGCGTAATAGTTGGGAGTGAGTCCCTCTGTTGACTGTTAGCCGGAGGTGAAATTTGCTTAGAATGAAAATCTATCGGCAGATTGACTTGGTCTTTAACGGAGGCAAGAGAGTTTAGACATTTAAGAGTGGGGTTTCTGTTCACTAATACTGTTACAGACTTAAACTCAAAGAAAGGGCGCAAAATACAAGTTCGCCCAGGGTGCCACTTTCCCTAAGGCCGGCCCTGGCCGCCCAGTTTTGATGTGTGAAGTCCCAATACAGATCAGCTCTAACTGAGGTGCCCAGTTCAGAGTTGTCACCTTCACATGGAACCGAGTCCAATCCAGAGTCGAAGGAGATCGGGAGAGAGATCGGGGTGAACGGCAGATACTACCAGTTACAGGTAGGATATCGGGGCATTAATCATCTTACTACCAGTTACATACGGACTATCAGTGAGTTATTGTATTACTGTTGCTATGAGGAGAATCTGAGTGTTAACCAGTATTACCGTGCATCAGGTGTGGCTCAGTGGGTAGCATCCTCGCCGCTGAGTTAGAAGGTTGTGGGTTGGAGCCCCACTCCTGAGACCTGAGCGCAATAATCTAGGCTGACAATCCAGTGCAGTGCTGAGGGAGTGCTCCTCTTCCCGCCACCCTCGGTCTCCCCTCTTCCCCCCTCCCTCGATCTCCCCATTTCACCACCCTCGGTCTCCCCTCTTCCCCCCTCCCTCGATCTCCCCTCTTCACCGCCCTCGGTCTCCCCTCTTCCCCCTCCCTTGGCTTTCCCTCTTCACCACCCTCGATTTCCCCATTTCCCTGCAAACCACCCCCGCCCCCACACCCCCCCCACGGTCAGCCCTTTCCCTCCCGCCCTCGGTCTCCTCTGGTCACCTGCTCACAGGAGGCCCTCTGGTTCTAGGAACTTGTCGCACAATAGCTGCTGATGCGAAACCACGAGCAAACATACTCAACTACAGCGGACCCAACCTTCATAAAGTAAATGCAACAACAGTTGTAGAAGTCGTGCGATCAGACGGCTCATGATCAGATGTCACATGGTCAGACATCACGTGATCAGAATGTCACGTGATCAAACCTCCAGGAATGCCTCCAATCAGAGTTGGCAACACTATTGGTGTATTGGCCGCCAAATCTTTGCCGGGTCCATGTGAGGCTGAGGGTGCAGGAATTCCCAATGCAGGAGTCCCCACCCTCGACTCTACCCTCGGCCCCACCCCCAGCCTCAGTCTCTCGCTCAAGCAACCTATTTTAATAGAAGATAACAAATGTCAGGTTAACATGTCCCTGACGAAGGCTGCGGCCTAATCCTGTGCATCAGCTGCAGGTTTTCGGCTGCTTGCTGAGATGCATATACCAGTCAAATCAGAGGAGTCAAATCACTCCCCCTCCAGGGAGGCACCACTCACAGAACGCAGGCAATTTGAATCTACTGAGAACTCGCTCTCTGCACGTACGTGCAGTGTGTCTCAGTCCTGCTCTCCCAGTGTTTAGCACTGACATGCCACAAAAATCTTTGAATATTGCTCTGCATTTAGATATTTCTTATAAATAACATCACCAATATCCTATGTTCTTATTTTCCCCAAAAGACCTGTAGGCGAACCATTTGCGATGTGCTAGGTTCACATGAGGATATTTCTGGGCAGTCGTCATTATGTTGACAGGACTGTGACCAGGCACTGAAATTGCATAAGTCAATGGAAACTCACAAATGCTGCAAATCTGAACTTTCTGGAAATGCTCACTTCTTTGTTTTCTTGGGGACTCTCCCAACAAAAGGGACTTTCCAACCTCTGGTGTAACCCTGCCTCTCTAACCTCCTCCAGCCGCACAAACCCTCCTCCCTCCTGCTCTCTCCCTTCCACCACTCTGGCCTCTTGCGGATTCCCCTCTCCCATTGCCCTGCCTTCAGCCACCTAGGCCACGTGCTCAGGAATTCTTTCCTTAAACCTCTCCGCCTCCCCACACTCTCTCTTTTAAGACCCTTCTTAAAGCACAACTCTTTGACCAAGCTTTTAGTCACCTCTCCTAATATCTCCTTCTTTGGCTCAGTGTCCAATTTTTCCTTCACCTCTGTGAATTGCCTCAGGAAGTTCAAGGCTCGATATGAATGTAGATCGTTGTTGTTGCCAATTGTATAAAAGGGGTTGTCCAGCCTGACTGCCCCAGTTCTGATGAAGGGAAATCCTTGCACCTTGACCTTGCTCCTTGTTCTGTGTTGATGCCAAGACTCATTGTTCCGACTCCTACTCTGATCCATTCTTTCATATGACCTCAACATGACCTCGACCTGTCCTTCCTCCTAAAATCACTGGGCTTTCCAAACCCAACCTTAATATCAGCTAGTCACAACTTGCTAATTCACCTTAGCTTCTCTTTCACCTTTGGCTGATCCTTCACCCGGATTTGTCAATTATTGAAACAATACAAATCCACCTGCTCTGCATTTACTGCATTTTCTGACTTTTCTTTCACTTATAAATTGTGTATTTGAAATGGCTGAATTGCTTTTTGCCTTTTAATACCAGTGTTGCCCACTGCTGCCCCTTTCACTGGTCATAGAAACATAGAAACATAGAAGATAGGAGCAGGAGTAGGCCTTTCGGCCCCTCGAGCCTGCTCCGCCATTCAATGAGATCATGGCTGATCATCCAAACTCAGTACCCTGTCCCTGCTTTCTCCCCATATCCCTTGATCCCTTTAGCCTTAAGAGATATATCTAACTCCTTCTTGAATATATTTAATGAATTGGCCTCAACTGCCTTCTGTGGTAGAGAATTCCACAGGTTCACCACTCTCTGGGTGAAGAAATTCCTCCTCATCTCTGTCCCAAATGGCTTCCCCTTATCTTTAGACTGTGACCCCTGGTTCTGGACTCCCCCGCCATCGGGAACATCCTTCCTGCATCTAGTCTGTCTAGTCCTGTTAGAATTTTATAAGTTTCAATGAGATCCCCTCTCATTCTTCTAAACTCCAGCGAGTATAAGCCCAATCGACCCAATCTCTCCTCATATGTCATTCCTGCCATCCCAGGTATCAATCTGGTGAATCTTCGCTGCACTCACTCCATGGCAAGAATATCCTTCCTCAGATAAAACGACCAAAACTGCACACAATACTCAAGGTGTGGTCTCACCAAGGCCCTGTACAACTGCAGCAAGACATCCTTGTTCCTGTACTCGAATCCTCTAGCTACGAAGGCCAACATACCATTTGCCTTCTTAACCACCTGCTGCACCTGTATGCTTACCTTCAGCGACTGGTGCACAAGGACACCCAGGTCTCGTTGCACTTCCCCTTCTCCCAGTCTATTGCCGTTCAGATAATAATCTGCCTTCCTGTTTTTGCCACCAAAGTGGATAACCTCGCATTTATCCACATTATACTGCATCTGCCATACATCTGCCCAATCACCCAACCTGTCCAAATCATACTGGAGTTTCTCGGCATCCTCCTCACAGCACACATGCCCACCCAGCTTTGTGTCGTCTGCAAACTTGGAGATATTACATCTAGTTCCCTCGTCTAGATCATTAATATATATTGTGAATAGCTGGGGTCCTAGGACCGATCCCTGCGGTACCCCACTAGTCACTGCCTGCCACTTGGAAAAAGAGCCGTTTATTCCAACTCTTTGCTTCCTGCCTGCCAACCAGTTCTCTATCCAAGTCAGCACCTTGCCCCCAATCACATGTGCTTTAACTTTACACGCTAATCCCTTATGCGGGACCTTATCGAAAGCTTTCTGAAAGTCCAAATACACCACAGCCACTGGTTCTCCCTTATCTATTCTACCAGTTACATCCTCAAAAAATTCCAGTAGATTAGTCAAGCACGATTTACCTTTTGTAAATCCATGTTGATTCATCCGATGCTGTCACTGTTTTCCAAGTGCACTGCTATTATATCTTTTATAATGGACTCTAGCATTTTCCCCACTACCGATGTCAGGCTTACCGGTCTATAATTCCCTGTTTTCTCTCTACCAACTTTTTTGAATATTGGGGTAACATTAGCTACCCTCCAATCCATGGGAACTGTTCCAGTATCTATAGAATTTTGGAAGATGAGCAGCAATGCATCTATTATTTCTAGGGCCACTTCCTTAAGTACCCTAGGATGTAGATTATCAGGCCCTGGGGATTTATCGGCCTTCAATCCCGTCAATTTCCTTAACACCATTTCCCTACAATACTGATTTCATTCAGTTCCTCCCTTTCATTGGACCCTATGTTCCCCGACATCTCTGGAAGGTTATTTGTGTCCTCCTTTGTGAAGACAGAACCAAAGTATGTATTTAATTGGTCTTCCATTTCTTTGTTCCCCATTATAAATTCCCCTGATTCTGACTGCAAGGGACCTGCACTTGACTTCACCAATCTTTTTCTCTTCACATATCTATAGAAGCTATTACAGTCAGTTTTTATGTTCTCTGCAAGCTTACTCTCATACTCTATTTTTCCCCTCTTAATTAATCCCTTTGTCCTCCTTTGCTGAATCCTAAACTGCTCCAAATCCTCAGGTTTGCTGCTTTTTCTGGCCAATTTATATGTCCTCTCCTTGGATCTTATGCTATCCCTAATTTCCCTTGTTAGCCACGGTTGAGTCACCTCTTTTGTTTTATTTTTATGCCAAACAGGGGTGAACAAATTCTGTAGTTCATCCATGCGATTTTTAAATGTTTGCCATTGCCT
The DNA here is from genome assembly GCF_052327205.1 of Somniosus microcephalus. Lineage (NCBI taxonomy): Eukaryota > Metazoa > Chordata > Chondrichthyes > Squaliformes > Somniosidae > Somniosus > Somniosus microcephalus. The sequence goes on from NC_141008.1 coordinate 10,848,227, forward strand.
ATCCACCATCAACCCTTTAAGTAACATTCCCCAATCCATCCTACCCAACTCGCGCCTCTTACCATCATAGTTTCCTTTATTTAAATTCAGGACCCTAGTCTCCATGTCAACTATTTCACTCTCCATCTTAATGAAGAATTCTATCATATTATGATCGCCCCGCCCCAAGGGGCCTCGCACAACAAGATTGCTAATTAATCCTTTCTCATTACATAATACCCAATCTAGGATGGCCTGATCTCTGGTTGGTTCCTGAACATATTGGTCCAGGAAATCATCCCGTATACACTCCAGGAATTCCTCCTCCAATGTTACTAATTTGGTTAGCCCAATCTATATGTAGATTAAAGTCACCCATGATAACTGCTGTGCTCTTATTGCACGCATCTCTAATTTCCCATTTAATGCCATCCCGGACCTCGGCATTACTGTTTGGGGGTCTGTATACAACTCCCACTAACGTTTTCTGCCCCTTAGTATTTCTCAGCTCTACCCATACAGATTCCACATCATCAGAGCTAATATCCCTCCTTACTATTGTGTTAATCTCCTCTTTAACCAGCAAGGCTACCCTACCTCCTTTTCCTTTTTGCCTGTCCTTCCTGAATATTGAATACCCCTGGATGTTGAGTTCCCAGCCTTGGTCACCCTGGAGCCATGTTTCCGTAATCCCAATCATATCATATCCACTTACACCTATTTGCGCAGCTAATTCATCCACCTTATTACGAATGCTCCTCGCATTAAGACACAAAGCCTTCAGGCTTGTTTTTTTTTAACATTCTTAGACCTTTTAGAACTATTGTTTACTGTGGCCATGTTTGATTTAAACCCTTGACTTCTCTGCCTGCCACTTTTGCTTTTCTTCTTCCTGTCTTTTTCTTCTATCCTTGTTTCCCATTCCTCTGTCTCCCTGCACAGGTTCCCAACCCCCTGCCATTTTAGTTTAAACTCTCCCCAACAGCACTAACAAACACTCCCCCAGGACATTGGTCCCAGTCCTGCCCAGGTGCAAACCATCCGTTTTGTACTGGTCCCACCTCCCCCAGAACCGGTTCCAATGTCCCAGGAATTTGAATCCTTCCCCTTTGCACTATTCCTCTAGCCACATATTCATCTGAAATATCCTTCTATTTCTACTCTGACTAGCACATGGCACTGGTAGCAATCCTGAGATTACTACCTTTGAGGTCCTATTTTTTAATTTACCTCCTAACTCCCTATATTCAGCTTTTAGGACCTCGTCCCGCTTTTTACCTATATCGTTGGTACCTATATGCACCACGACAACTGGCTGCTCACCCTCCCCCTCCAGAATGCTCTGCAGCCGCTCCGAGACATCCTTGACCCTTGCACCAGGGAGGCAACATACCATCCTGGAGTCTCGTTTGCGGCCGCAGAAACGCCTATCTATTCCCCTTACAATAGAATCCCCTATTACTATAGCTCTCCCACTCTTTTTCCTCCCGTCCTATGCAGCAGAACCACCCACAGTGCCAGGAAGTTGGCTGCTGCTGCCTTCCCCTGATAAGCCATCCCTCCCAACAATATCCAAAGTGTTATATCTGTTTGAGAGGGGGATGACCACAGGGGACCCCTGCACTACCTGCCTGCGCCTACTACTCTGCCTGACGGTCACCCATTCCCTTTCTGCCTGTGCAGCCTTTACCTGCGGTGTGACCAACTCCCTAAACATGCTATCCATGACGTCCTGAGCATCACGAATGCTCCAGTATGTATCCATTTGCAGCTCCAGCGCCGCAATGCGGTCTGTCAGTAGCTGCAGCTGGATACACTTCCCGCACACATGGTCGTCAGGGACACAGGAAGTGTCCCTGATTTCCCACGTAGTACAGGAGGAGCATGCCACGGGGCCGAGCTGTGCTGTCATGACTTACCCTTTATTTAATTCAAATTAAATTAAATCAAATCAATTGCACCAAATACACTACAATTAAATGATATACTCAAGGGCCCTTGGTTACTTGCACTAGAAACTATAACCACAAAAAAATTAAGACCTTCTAAACTTTATAAATTATGAACCTTAACTGTCAAACTATAGAGTAGTATAAATACCCCCTGGCCGTACTCTCCTAATCAGCTGCTCCCTCCTGCCTGCATCACATTTTGAATCATGGCGTGGCTCTGGAACGCCGCTGCCAGTCTGTGAGATTGGTAAGAAAGCCCGCGAAAGTGAGTTTAAATACTCACTGGGTCTCTGGTCTCACTGCTCCCGACACCAGCCTGTACCTACATCGGAATCGGACGCGTGTGAAAAGCGGCAAAGGCTTTCTGTGCAGGGGTTCAGGCTGAAACAACCATCAGCCTTGCATATTCAGTCCAGGAAACTCACAGGCCTGGAATTTCAGTCGCCTGCGCCATTTCTCCGGGCTTTGCTTCAATCTTCCGCCAAAGTTACGGCGGGAGATCAAGGAACCAACAACAACATGCATTTATATAGCACCTTCAACGTCCCAGGGCACTTCAAGGAGCAAAATCAGACAAAAAACGCCACTGAGCCAAAGAAGGAGATATTAGCAGGGATGACTGAAAGCTTGGTCAAAGAGGTAAGTTTTAACAAGGGTCTTAAAGGTGGAGAGGTTTAGGGAGGAAATTCCAGAGCTTAGGGCCTGGATAGCTGAAGGCACGGCCGCCAATGGTGGAGCGAAGGGAGTGGGAGATGAGCAAAAGGCCAGAGTTCGAGGAGCGCAGAGATCGCGGAGGGTTGTAGGGCTGGAGGAGGTAACAGAGATAGGGCGGGGTGAGGTCATGGAGGGATTTGAACACGTGGATGCGAATTTTTTAATCGAGGTGTTGCTGGACCGGGAGCCAATGTAGGTCAGCGAGCACAAGGGGCGGTGGTTGAACGGGACTTGGCCTGGGGCTCTGCGGAAATTGTGGCTGATAGTATTTAATAAATCAGATCAAGATTAAAAATGGAAAGTGTTAAGGAGAAAATCTGGATATGGATGAATCGTAATAGGGAGATTCTCCTCACTGATCCCACGCACAGTGTGGAGGGAATGGGAGCGCAGACTTCTGTGCTAAGTCTCCGCCTCCGTAACGCTCATTCCCAAAAATGGGCAGGGCTGGAGTAGGAAATTAAGTGGGAGGGGGCGTCCCCCAGTCCTGCCTCACCTTCCTGTCAATGACCCTGCACAGTACTCACATGGAGTGTGTCCCTAAAGAGCTGGTGGTCAGGCGTGCCCCAGACTCCCTGCAGGCTGGAGGGTGTATGGGGGCAGCGGAGGGAGATGCAAAGCAGCATCCCAAAAGTTCACGCTGGCAGCAGGTAATATTTTCCCTCTACCCCAACACAATCTGCAGGTCTCAGGGCCAGAAGGCCCTCATTGCCTTACTGTGCCCCTGTTTCTACCTCCTGTCCCCCAGTCTCTGCCAGAGTGTGGGGGTGCCTGACTGGCACCCAGTCGAGGGACTCCGAGGTAAATTGGTCTTTCAGGTTGTAGACTGAAAATGGCAAGGGAAATAATAAGTTTTGATAATTTCAGCAACACATGGGGCAGTCATAACAGTAATATTATACATCAAAAATATTATGCCTGCACAGAATTCCTGTCTACAAAATAAACTTCCTGTTGTCGCATCTTGTGTCAGCTTTTTCCATTATATATTCCTATGCTCATGTTTATTATGGAAACTGCCTATGTAAACTTGTCACGCTGCAATTACACCTTCCCACCAATGGTGATGCTGTAGTACCTCAGTGTCACATCTCCCAGCTCCTCAGCCTATACAACAGAGACACTCCTCTACTCTAACCAAATCTATTTCCCAAAGTACAATGAGTTTTGCTATTTACCTGTGTATAATAAGACAAAATCAAAACATGTCAAAATAAGGACAGAATAAACCAACTTAAAATGGGAACTGAATTATATTGGTGTGGCCTGGCCCAGTTATCGCCTCTCCCTCTAACGCTGCTTCACCTGAAGACGACCCTTGGTCTCGACTCCCCATGTGCATTACAATGGGAGACCGACTAGTATGATTTATAGGGGGTTATTTTAGCCTGGAGGGAGCCTTTGGCCTCGTGGTAACATGCCCACCTCCGTGACAGAAGGTTTGAGTCCCACTCCAGACAGTTCCGGAAGTGGATATTAGAATATGATATATAAATCCTGGGTTGACATCCACAAGAACATAAGAACATAAGAAATAGGAGCAGGAGTAGGCCATTTGGCCCCTCAAGCCTGCTCCACCATTTAATGAGATCATGGCTGATCTGATCTTGGGCTCAGCTCCATTTCCCATAACCCTTCACTCCCTTATTGTTTAAAAATCTGTCTATCTCCACCTTAAATATATTCAATGACCCAGCCTCCACAGCTCTCTGGGGCAGAGAATTCCACTGTGGACTCATGCCCAGACAAATGACCTCTGGCCTAGTGGTAGTATTCCCACCTCTGAGTAAGAAGGGTTGGGTTTGAGCCCCACTCCATACTGAATTGACGTCCAGCGGAGTACTTGCGTCCGATGAGTGGGGTGCCCCCCCCCCCCCGCATTGTAAAGGGTAGTTGGAGAACTTTAGCCTTGGTTGAAACCGTCTGCTCTCTCAGGTGGATGTAAAAGATTCCATGACACTATTTTGAAGAAGAGCAGGGGAGGTTATCCTCAGTGTCCTGGCCAATATTGATCCCTCAACCAACATCACTAAAACAGATTATCTGGTCATTATCACATTGCTGTTTGTGGGATCTTGCTGTGTGCAAATTGGCTGCTGTGTTTCCTACATTACAACAGCGACTCCACTTCAACAGTACTTCATTGGCTGTAAAGCGCTCTTGGATATCCTGAGGTTGTGAAAGGCGCTGTAGAAATGCAAGTCTTTTCTTTTATGTACACCCTACCAACTTGTTTAGCTTTATAAAATAAATATATATGTTTAAGTGACAACACAGAAACAGATTGTTTGGTTCAACTAGTCTATGTTGGTGTTCATCCTCCACATGAACATTTGTCCTAATCCTACCCTTTTCCCATATCTTTTTATTTTCCTTTCCTTCAACCACCTATCCAAACTATTCTTAAATGGTCTCTGCTTCAATTACTAACTCCGGTAGTGAATTCAACAGCCTCACAACCTGTGTAAAAAAGTTAATCCAGCTCTCTGTCCTAAACATTAATGACTTGGATGAAGGGACCGAGTGTAATGTAGCCAAGTTTGCGGATGATACAAAGATGGGTGGGAAAGCAAGTTGTGCAGAGGACTCAAAGAACCTGCAAAGGGATATAGACAGCTAAGTGAGTGGGCAAACATTTGGCAGATAGAGTGCAATGTGGGAAAGTGCGAGGTTATACACTTTGGCAGGAAAAATAAAAAAGCAAATGATTATTTAAATGGAGAGAGATTACAAAATGCTACAGTTCAGAGGAACCTGGGGGTCCTTGTGCATGAAACACAAAAAGTTAGCATGCAGGTACAGCAAGTAATCAAAAAGGCAAATGGAATGTTGGCCTTTATTTCAAGGGGGTTGGAGTATAAAAGCAGGGAAGTTCTGCTACAACTGTACAGGGTATTGGTGAGACCACACCTTGAGTACTGCGTACAGTTTTGGTCTCCTTATTTAAGGAAGGATATACTTGCACTGGAGGTAGTTCAGGGACGATTGACTAGGTTAATTCCAGAGATGAGGGGTGATGTAAGAAAAAGGAGGCTTACCATCAAGTAACTTTAAAGTAAGCTTTAAGTAACTTATAAACACACTATATACAAGAGAGGTCTTTACCATGCCTCTGGTAGAAGCCCCTTACAATACTGAACAGACCAGTATTTATACCAGTCCAACAGGAAGTGACACATGACAGGAAGTGAGGTATGTACACAGTTCATAGTTCACAGTTCACAGTTCACAGGAAGTGATGACATAACTTCCCGGAAGTTATTATTTTTATCACATTCTTCCCTCCTGCAGGTTTAGGAGGCTGTGGTCTACCTTTATTTCCGCAGCCGCCGAACAAGGAAGAGTCGCACCCGTTTGGATTCCCGTCGTAGAGGGTCGCTGGTCCGCTTACATGCGGTTGGCCATTGGCCAGAGTCCGTGTGGCCTGGATTGCCCTGTGAAGGGTCGGGGAGATCATGGCTTCGAGTACGAGCCCCAATAGGTTCAAAGTCAGACTGCCTCTGTTCAGAGGGAGGTGCAGAGCTGGTCTGTGGCGGACCAGTACTTTCATGCGTGGTACTGGGAGGGTCGCAACCTTGAGCACGGGGTTCTACCGGCACCAAGCTAGTTGGTGTCCGATCAGAATCCTGGAGAGGGGTACCCGATAGGTCCCAAGAGTTTCCTGGTGAAATGCCATCACCCGATGTCCCACTAGGTCCTGGTGGGCAGGGAGCCAGATCCCGTAATGATACGGTAGATTCTCGGCCGTCGGAATATCGTATGTTTGCATAGGTGGGGTTGGCATCGGTTAGTTCGACCTCGTCTACAAGAGGGTCATTTTTAGACGTCCGAACGTATCTTCGGAGTAATACAGGTCCAGGAGTAGTTAGCCATGACGGGAGTGATGTCCCATGAGATGAGCGACGCTGGAATCCAAAGAACCGCTCATGAGGTGCAGTATTTGTGGCTGTAGAAAGCAGGGACCGTATAGAGTGCAATGCATCCGGAAGCACTGTTTCCCATTGCTGGTCTGGTAGGCCCCGAGATCTTAAAGCGAGACGTACGGAATTCCAGATGATACCGTTATACCTCTCTACCTGCCCATTTCCGATGGGATGGTATGGTGTTGTTTTGCTTGTAGCAATTCCCCGTTCTGAGAGGTAGTCCTTGAGTTCCCTCGACATAAAGGATGGACCCCGATCTGAGTGAATATAAGCCGGCATGCCACAGGGAGAAAATACCTGCTCAAGGCAGCAGATTACTGTGGACGCCAGCATATTGGAGCAGGGGAAGGCAAACGGAAAACGTGAATATTCGTCGATCATGGTGAGCAAATATGTGTTCCGAGTTGAAGAGGGCACTGGGCCCTTAAAATCGATGCTAAGTCGTTGCATCGGTTGGGTTGCATGTATGAGTATACCATCTGAGGGGCGGAAGAACTGAGGTTTTAATTCCGCACAAAGCCGGCATTCTGAGCATATTTTCTTTACATCTCCAGTGGAAAAAGGGAGATTCCATGATCGTACGAAATGTAGCATGCGCGTAACGCCAGGATGACACAAACCATTGTGGACATCCATGAGGGTGGAGGATGACATAGTGGAGCAGAATGCCCGTGTGAGGGTGTCCGGGGCCACATTCTCCTTGCCAGGCCGATAGAGAATGGTATAACCAAAAGAGGCCAGTTCCATCCTCCAAAGTTGTATTTTATTATTCTTAATTTTGGTTCGTTTTCGATTATCGAGCATGAAGGCGACTGATCGTTGGTCCGTGATCAATGTAAAGTGCTGGCGAGCTAGAAAATGGTTCCACTTCCGTACTGCCTCTATGATGGCTGTGGCTTCTTTCTCAACCGGAGGATAATGTAGCTCGGCACCTTGTAAGGTCCTGGACATAAATGCTACAGGACGACCCTCCTGATTCAGAGTAGCCGAGATCGCCACCTCCGAGGCATCACATTCAACCACGAAAGGGAGATTCTCATCAATGGAGTGAAGAGCCGCTTTCTCCAACTGTTTTTTGAGAAGGTTAAAGGCTGCAACAGCCGCTGTTCCCAGTGGAAATGATCTAGCATGCAGCAAGGGTTGGATTTTGTCTGAAAAATGAGGAATCCATTTAGCGTAGTATGCAAACAGACTGAGAGCCCGACGTAAAGAAGCCGGATTCTTAGGTGACGGGAGCTCTTGGAGCGGGCGAAGTCTTTCTGGGTCTGGCTTAATGATACCATTGCCTACGCAGTAGCCAAGGATGTTGATGGTCGGTTGCGACTCAACAGATTTGGATTCATTCAGGGTCAAATTACGGCGATGGAGGGCATCCCGAAATTTTTGGAGGTTGGAGTCGTGTTCCTGTTGATCGTGACCTGCAATGGTAATGTTATCAAGATAGGGAAAAGTGTCCCTTAGGTTTTCCTGCTTAACCAGGCCATCCATTGCCCGTTGAAAGACAGCCACTCCATTAGTAACCCCGAATGGGAGGCGACGAAATTGGTACAGCCGTCCATTAGCCTCAAAGGCTGTGTACTGCTTATCTGAGACCTTCAAGGGTAACTGATGATAGGCACTTTTTAAATCGTAAGTTGAGAACACTTTGTATTCGGCCAGTTTATTAACCATATCATCAATGCGTGGCAATGGGTAGGCGTCCAAGTCGGTATATTGATTGATGGTTTGCGAATAATCGATGCATAGTCGCTGTTTGTTTGGTTTTAGAGGGTTCTTGACAATGACGACTTGAGCCCGCCAGGGCGACGAATATGGTTCAATGATATCCTCTGCTAGAAGTCGAGAGATTTCAGCCGCAATAAAAGATTGGTCTTCCTGATTAAAGCGCCGCGATTTCGTTATTATCGGTTGGCATTGAGGCGGAATACTGGCAAATAATGAGGGTTCATCAAGTGAAGCTGCTGATAATGCACAAAATGGTAATTTAGATGGTATATTAGAAATAGTAAGTCCGGGTTTGGATCCACCAAACTCAATGGTGAGTTTCTTATGCTGTTTTTGGAAGTCCAGTCCTAAGAGGAGATCACTACATAAGTCCTTGAGCACCGAAAGTCGGGTGGAGGGATACATACGACCATGAAGTGTCATATCAACAACACAAAAGCCGGAGATTCTGGTATTAAGTGATGACTGGGCCATCGCAATTGCCTGGTCCGATGGGAAGACATGTAGTTTCAATTTCGCAACAATCTGTTCCTTAATGAAACTATCAGTACTTCCTGAGTCAATTAAGGCATCTAAGGTATGCCCTTTAATTGAAATTTTTGTGGCTGCATGAGACAGGTTCTGTGGGCAAGCAGCTGTAATTGGTGTCGTTGCACAGAGAGTGGCTAAAACTCTCGGTGTGCTTCTTCGGGAGAGAGCTCGAGAGGAAGCTTGATAGGTCCTAGCTGGAGCATCTTGATAGGCCCTAATTGGGGCAGTTCGGTAGGCCTTAGCTGGATTGGCCCTCGTAGAGGCCCTTGATAGGCAAACTTTAGCAAAGTGTCCTTTTTTCCCGCAATAACTGCAGATTGCATTGCGAGCAGGGCAGGTTTTCCTAGGGTGAAAAGCATCTCCACAAAAGAAGCATTCCTTCCTAGATTGCCAAGAGGCTGCTAAAGTGGGGTCGTCCTCCTCTTCTTCATCAGAATTATCAGAATTAGATTCCCCCATGATAGGGTTCACCTGAGACCGCTTGAATTGTCTGGTTGCAGCTACAGCAGCAGATCGAGATCTGGGCAGCTGATAGAGGTCTGCATTTCTCTTTGCCAAATCCAGTGAACAAGCTAGGTCAAAAGCTTTTTGTAGCTCAAGTGTTTTACTTTCTAGTAGACGCTGGCGTATAAATGGAGAGGCAATCCCGCAGATGAAAGCATCACGAATCATTTCTTGGCGGTACAGCTCAGCTGAGGCTGCCTGAAAGTTACAATCTACGCTGAGCCTGCGAAGTTCTTGCAGGAATTCATCAATTGATTCCCCTGGCCCTTGTCGGGCTGTGGCCAGTAGATGTCTAGCATAGACCTCATTTGGGGTCTTGGCATACAGTTTCTTAAGTGCCCGAATCACCTCATCGTAATTATCCCATTCATCAACATATTCGAACACTTTTGGGGTCACATAATTGATAAGTATCTTCAATCTAGCAGGAGCATCCGCTTCACATTCATCCAGAAAATTCTCAAAAGTACGGTACCAATGCTTCCATACCCTGCCAGCTGCTGGTGCATTCGGGTCCAAGTCCAGACGAATAGGTCTAAGGATTTTCTCCATGATGGGTGGTTCCCTGGATCCTTAATTCCGAGTTTGTCCGAAGGTCTAGTATTTGTGAGTGTAAATACTAAGTTACTTAAATTGATGTAAGAAAAAGGAGGCTTACCATCAAGTAACTTTAAAGTAAGCTTTAAGTAACTTATAAACACACTATATACAAGAGAGGTGTTTACCATGCCTCTGGTAGAAGCCCCTTACAATACTGAACAGACCAGTATTTATACCAGTCCAACAGGAAGTGACACATGACAGGAAGTGAGGTATGTACACAGTTCATAGTTCACAGTTCACAGTTCACAGGAAGTGATGACATAACTTCCCGGAAGTTATTATTTTTATCACAAGGGGGTTGACTTATGAGGAAACGTTGAGCAGGCTGGGCCTATACTCATTGGAATTTAGAAGAATGAGAGGTGATCTTATTGAAACATATAAGATACTGAGGGAACTTGACTAGGCAGATGCAAAGAGGATGTTTCCTCTCGTGGAGAAATCTAGAACTCGGGAGCACAGTTTTAGAATAAAGGGTCGCCCTTTTAGAACTGAGATGAGGAGGAATTTCTTCTCTCAGAGGGTCGTAAATCTGTGGACTTCTCTGCCCCAGAGAACCATGGAGGCTGGGTCATTAAATACATTTAAGGTGGAGATAGACAAATTTTTGCAAGGTAAGGGAGTGAAGGGTTATGGGGAGCGGGCGGGGAAGTGGCTTTGAGCCCAAGATCAGCCATGATCTTATTGAATGGCGGAGCAGGCTCGAGGTGCCAAGTGGCCTATTCCTAGAAACATAGAAACATAGAAGATAGGAGCAGGAGTAGGCCATTCGGCCCCTCGAGCCTGCTCCGCCATTCAATGAGATCATGGCAGATCATCCAAATTCAATATCCTGTCCCTGCTTTCTCCCCATATCCCTTGATCCCTTTAGCCTTAGAGAAATATATCTAACTCCTTCTTGAATATATTTAATGAATTGGCCTCAACTGCCTTCTGCGGTAGAGAATTCCACAGGTTCACCACTCTCTGGGTGAAGAAATTCCTCCTCATCTCTGTCCTAAATGGCTTACCCCTTATCCTTAGACTGTGACCCCTGGTTCTGGACTCCCCCGCCATCGGGAACATCCTTCCTGCATCTAGTCTGTCTGGTCCTGTTAGAATTTTGTAAGTTTCAATGAGATCCCCTCTCATTCTTCTAAACTCCAGCGAATATAAGCCCAATCGACCCAATCTCTCTTCATACGTCATTCCTGCCATCCCAGGTATCAATCTGGTGAATCTTCGCTGCACTCCCTCCATGGCAAGAACATCCTTCCTCAGATAAGGTGACCAAAACTGCACACAATACTCAAGGTGTGGTCTCACCAAGGCCCTGTACAACTGCAGCAAGACATCCTTGCTCCTGTACTCGAATCCTCTCGGTATGAAGGCCAGCATACCATTTGCCTTCTTAGCCGCCTGCTGCACCTGCATGCTTACCTTCACCGACTGGTGCACAAGGACACCCAGGTCTCGTTGCACTTCCACTTCTCCCAATCTATTGCCGTTCAGATAATAATCTGCCTTCCTGTTTTTGCCACCAAAGTGGATAACCTCGTATTTATCCACATTATACTGCATCTGCCATGCATCTGCCCAATCACCCAACCTGTCCAAATCATACTGGATTTTCTCTGCATCCTCCTCACAGCACACACACCCACCCAGCTTTGTGTCGTCTGCAAACTTGGAGATATTACATCTAGTCCCCTCGTCTAGATCATTAATATATATTGTGAATAGCTGGGGTCCTAGGACCGATCCCTGCGGTACCCCACTAGTCAATGTCTGCCACTCAGAAAAAGAGCCATTTATTCCAACTCTTTGCTTCCTGCCTGCCAACCAGTTCTCTATCCAAGTCAATACCTTGCCCCCAATCCCATGTGCTTTAACTTTGCACACTAATCTCTTATGCGAAAGCCTTCTGAAAGTCTAAATACACCACATCCACTGGTTCTCCCTTATCTATTCTACCAGTTACATCCTCAAAAAATTCCAGTAGATTAGTCAAGCACGATTTACCTTTTGTAAATCCATGTTGACTTTGTCCGATCCTGTCACTGTTTTCCAAGTGCTCTGCTATTACATCTTTTATAATGGACTCTAGCATTTTCCCCACTACCGATGTCAGGCTTACCGGTCTATAATTCCCCGTTTTCTCTCTCCCACCTTTTTTAAATAGTGGGGTAACATTAGCTACCCTCCAATCCATGGGTACTGCTCCAGATTCCATCGAATTTTGGAAGATGACCAGCAATGCATCTACTATTTCCAGAGCCACTTCCTTAAGTACCCTAGGATGTAGATTATCAGGCCCTGGGGATTTATCGGCCTTCAATCCCGTCAATTTCCCTAACACCATTTCCCTACAGATACTGTTTTCTTTCAGCTCCCCCTCTCATTAGACCCTATGTTCCCCGACATCTCTGGGAGGTTATTTGTGTCCTCCTTCCTGCTCCTATTTCTTATGTTCTTAAACCACTTACATTTAATCTTATGTCCCTGTCTCCTCATTCTAGACCCCTTCAATCACTGGAAAGAGTCTGTTTCTATCTGTGTCCCATCACTTCATCATTGTAAACACCTCTATCAGATCACCCTGTAATCTCCTCTATTGTGAGGAAAACAACTCCAATTATTCAACTCTTTCTTTGTGTTTGTATTCCCTAATACCAGGCAGCATCCCACTGAATCTGGGCTCCACCCTCTCTATTGCCTCTTTCCTATAGTGTGGAGGCGATATATGTGCACATTTCCAATATACATTAATCCATAAATATGCATATGTGGAAGCGTTTCCACCTAATCTACTTCTTTCTAGTGAGTAACTGACCAGGAGAGACTGAGTTAGATCCCAACACTGAGCTATCTGATCTGACCGTAACCAGGGAAGTACAATTGGCCTCAATGCCCCTGTGTTAGGAAAGGGTTCCCAGTCCTGGTTTCCAGATGGGAGTGAGTGTATGTGAGGATGTCAGACGAGGACAGGATTGGGGTCCGCTATTATGCTTCCCCCTCTTGTTCAATATCTCGCCAACTGTTGTGAAAAGCTTCAGTTGCTGCAACGATGCTCTGACCATTTCCAAGCCTGGCTCCAATCTTTATTTTAATATGGTGCCTGAATTACTTCTTTTGCAAACTCAGCATCCTTTTTAACCCTGAACTGAGCTTCCAACCCTATATCCTCTCCATCACCAAGACCGCCTACTTCCACTTTCATAATATTGCTCGAGTTCGCCCCTGCTTTAGCCCATCTGCTGCTGAAATCCTGATCCGTGCTTTTGTTACCTCCAGACTCGACTATTCCAACGCTCATCTGGCCGGCCTGCCACCTTCCACCCTCTCTAAACTTGAGTTCATCCAAAACTCTGCTGCCCGTGTCCCAACTCGCACAAAGTCTCATTCACCCAGCACCCCGTGCTCGCTGACCTACATTGGCTCCTGGTCTGGCAATGCAGCAGTTTTAAAATTCTCATCCTCATGTTGAAATCCCTCCATGGCCTTGCCCCTCCCTATCTCTGTAACCTCCTCCATCCTACAAATCTCCAATTCTGGCCTCTTGTGCATCCCTCACTTCCTGCACTCCACATTGGCAGCCGTGCCTTCAGTGGTATTAATCTGGAGCTCTGGAATTCCCTCCCCATACCTTTCCATCTCTCTCTCTCTTCTCCTTTCTTCTTCTTCTTCTTCTTCTTCTTAGGCAGTCCCTCTGAACCAAGGATGACTTGCATCCACATTAAAAATGAGTTCTCAGGTGGCTGATGAGTCCAATGCGGAACCTACAGTCTCTGTCACAGGTGGGGCAGATGGTGGTTGAAGGGGCGGGTGGGTGGGGTGCTTGGGTTGATGTGCGCTCCTTGCACTGCTTGCGCTTGACTTCCGCTGGCTCCTGGCAAAGAGACTCCTCCTTTATAAGAAGTAGACCATACGGCCCCTCGGGCCTGCTCCGCCATTCAATAGGATCATGGCTGATCCGAATCTAGACTCACGTCCACTTCCCTGCCCCCTCCCCGTAACCCCTAATTCCCTTATCTGCTAGGAAACTGTCTATCTCCGTTATAAATTTATTTAATGTTGCAGCTTCCACAGCTCTCTGGGGTAGCAAATTCCATAGATTTACTACCCTCTGAGTGAAGAAGTTTCTCCTCATCTCAGTTTTGAAAGGGCAGCCCCTTATTCTAAGATTATGCCCCCTAGTTCTAGTCTCACCCATCAGTGGAAACATTCTCACCGCATCCACCCGATCAAGCCCCCTCACAATCTTATATGTTTCGATAAGATCGCCTCTCATTCTTCTGAACTCCAATGAGTAGAGCCCCAACCTACTCAACCTTTCCTCATACGTCAACCCCCTCATCTCCGGAATCAACCGAGTGAACCTTCTCTGAACCGCCTCGAGAGCAAGTATATCTTTTCTTAAACATGGAAACCAAAACTGCACGCAGTATTCCAGGTGTGGCCTCACCAATACCCTGTATAACTGCAGCAAGACTTCCCTGTTTTTATACTCCATCCCCCTTGCAATAAAAGCCAAGATTCCATTGGCCTTCCTGATCACCTGCTGCACCTGCATACTAACTTTTTGTGTTTCATGCACCAGGACCCCCAGATCCCTTTGTACTGTAGCACTTTGCTGTTTCTCTCCATTTAGATAATAACTTGCTCTTTGATTTTTTCTGCCAAAGTGCATAACCTCACACTTTCCAATGTTATATTCCATCTGCCAAATCTCTGCCCACTCACTTAGCTTGTCTATGTCCTTTTGCAGGTTTTTTATGTCCTCCTCACTCACTGCTTTTCCTCCCATCTTTGTATCGTCGGCAAACTTGGATATGTTGCACTCGGTCCCTTCCTCCAAATTGTTAATATAGATTGTAAAGAGTTGGGGTCCCAGCACTGACCCCTGCGGAACACCACTAGTTACTATGATGCTCCTTGCAATCTTCATCTTTGACCAAGCTGTCCTAATGTCTCATTCTTTGGCTCGCTGTCAATGTTTGTCTGATTATGCTCCTGTGAAGTACCTAGAATCATAGAATGGTTACAGCACAGAAGGAGGCCATTCGGCCCATTGAGCCGGTGCCAGCTCTCTGCAAGAGCACTTCAGCTAGTCCCACTCCCCTGCCCTTTCCCTGTAGCCCTGCAAATTTCTTTCTTTCAGGTACTTATCCAACTCCCTTTTGAAAGCCGTGATTGAGTCTGCCTCCACCACCCTCTCAGGCAGTGCATTCCAGATCCTAACCACTCGCTGCGTAAAAAAGTTTTTTCTTACGTCGCTTTTGGTTCTTTTGCCAATCACCTTAAATCTGTGCCCTCTGGTTCTCGACCCTTCCGCCAATGGGAACCGTTTCTCTGTATATACTTTGTCTAGACGCCTTGGGATATTTTACTACACTGAACCTGCAAAAAAAATAAAGGTGTTGCTGATAAGACTGTCGATATTGACAGACGAACATGAACTGCTAATTTAAGACAAATTATAACAATATATAGTTGCCATCACTGCTCCTTAAAATAATCATTAAACCTTTATAAAGACAAAGACAGTTACAAAATACTGCAGTTTAAACTCTGCCTTGGTCTTAAAAAAACACTTTAAAAGAGAAACATCATGAATCATTATTGTTCACCGCGCGCTAGGACCCGGCGGAAGCCCAGGCGGCTCAGTGCCCGCAGCCCGCTCGGGAGGGAGAGACATCGAGAGAGGCGAGTGTGTGCAGACAGCGAGCCGAGTGTGTGCAGACAGCGAGCCGCACGGGCAGCGATGCGAGCGCGGAGTCGGGGCAGGAAGGCGGCAGCAGGCAGTGACCGGCACCGGGAGAGGGAGCGGGCGGCAGAGGTGGGTGCAGCCCCCGGGGGGTCGGCGACTGGTCCCGGGGCAGATAGGCTCTGAGAGCCGGCAGCGGGGGACTGACAGGGTGACAGTGTGTCTAATAACAGAAATCAGTGACAGTGTGTCCAATAACAGAATTCAGTGACTGTGTGTCTAATAACAGAAATCAGTGACAGTGTGTCCAATAACAGAATTCAGTGACAGTGTGTCGAATAACAGCAATCAGTGACAGTGTGTCTAATAACAGAATTCAGTGACTGTGTGTCTAATAACAGAAATCAGTGACAGTGTGTCTAATAACAGAATTCAGTGACAGTGTGTCTAATAACAGAATTCAGTGACAGTGTGTCTAATAACAGAAATCAGTGACTGTGTCTAATAACAGAAATCAGTGACAGTGTGTCCAATAACAGAATTCAGTGACTGTGTGTCTAATAACAGAAATCAGTGACTGTGTGTCTAATAACTGAAATCAGTGACAGTGTCATATAACAGAAATCAGTGACAGTTTGTCTAATAAATGAAATCAGTGACTGTGTGTCCAATAACAGAAATCAGAGATAGTGTCTAAAGCAGAAATCAGTGACAGTGTGTCTAATAACTGAAATCAGTGAGAGTGTGTCTAATAACAGAAATCAGTGACAGTGTGTTTAATAACTGAAATCAGTGACAGTGTGTCTAATAAATGAAATCAGTGACCGTGTGTCCAATAACAGAAATCAGAGATAGTGTCTAATAACAGAAATCAGTGACAGTATGTCTATAACAGAAATCAGTGACAGTGTCATATAACAGAAATCAGTGACAGTGTGTCTAATAAATGAAATCAGTGACCGGGTGTCCAATAACAGAAATCAGAGATAGTGTCTAATAACAGAAATCAGTGACAGTGTGTCTAATAACAGAAATCAGTGACAGTGTGTCTAAAAACTGAAATCAGTGACAGTGTGTCTAATAACAGAAATCAGTGACAGTGTCATATAACAGAAATCAGTGACAGTGTGTCTAATAAATGAAATCAGTGACCGTGTGTCCAAAAACAGAAATCAGAGATAGTGTCTAATAACAGAAATCAGCGACAGTGCGTCTATAACAGAAATCAGTGACAGTGTCAAATAACAGAAATCAGTTAGTGAGTCTAATAACAGTAATCAGTGGCAGTGTGTCTAATAATTGAAATCAGTGAAAGTGTGTCTAATAACAGAAATCAATGACAGAGTGTCTAATAACAGAAAACAGTGACAGTGTGCCTAATAACAGAAAGCATTGGTAGTGTGTCCAATAACAAAAATCAGTGACAGTGTGTCAAATAAGAGAAATCAGTGACAGTGTGTCTAATAACAGAAATCAGTGACAGTGTGTCCAATAACAGAAATCAGTGACAGTGTGTCAAATAACAGGAATCAGTGACAGTGTGTCCAATAACAGAAGTCAGTTACAGTTTCCAATAACAGAAGTCAGTTACAGTGTGTCCAATAACAGAAATCAGTGACAGTGTGTCAAATAACAGGAATCAGTGCCAGTGTGTCCAATAACAGAAGTCAGTTACAGTTTCCAATAACAGAAGTCAGTTTCAGTGTTTCCAATAACAGAAATCAGTGAGTGTGTCTAATAATTAAAATCAGTTACTGTGTTAACAGAAATCAGTGACAGTGTGTCTAATAACAGAATCAGTGACAGTGTGTCGAATAACAGAAATCAGTGACAGTGTGTCTAATAACAGAAATCAGTGACAGTGTGTCTAATAACAGAAACCAGTGACAGTGTGTCTAATAACAGCAAATAGTGACAGTGTCTAATAACAGAAATCAGTGACAGTGTTTCTAATAACAGAAATCAGTGACAGTGTATCTAATAACAGAAATTAGTGACAGTGTGACTAATAACAGAAATCAGTGACAGTGTGTCTAATAACAGAAATCAGTGACAGTGTGTCTAATAACAGAAACCAGTGACAGTGTGTCTAATAACAGCAAATATTGACAGTGTCTAATAACAGAAATCAGTGACAGTGTGTCTAATAACAGCAATCAGTGACAGTGTCTAATAACAGAAATCAGTGACAGTGTGTCTAATAACAGAAATCAGTGACAGTGTCTAATAACAGCAATCAGTGACAGTGTCTAATAACAGAAATCAGTGACAGTGTGTCTAATAACAGAAATCAGTGACAGTGTCTAATAACAGAAATCAGTGACAGTGTGTCTAATAACAGAAATCAGTGACAAAATGTCTAATAACAGAAATCTGTTACAGTGTGTCCAATAACAGAAATCAGTGACAGTGTGTCTAATTACAGTAATCAGTGAGTATGTCAAATAACATAAATCAGTGACACTGTGTCTAATAACAGAAATCAGTGACAGTGTCTAATAACAGAAATCTGTTACAGTGTGTCTAATAACAGAAATCAGTGACAGTGTCTAATAACAGAAATCAATGACAGTGTGTCTAATAATAGAAATCAGTGGCAGTGTGTCCAATAACAGAAATCAGTGACGGTGTATCTAATAACAGAAAGCAGTGTGTTCAATAACAAAAATCAGCGACAGCGTGTCTAATAAGAGAAATCAGTGACAGTGCATCTAATAACAGAAATCATTTACAGTTTCCAATAACAGAAGTCAGTTACAGCATGTCAAATAACAGGAATCAGTGACTGTGTCCAATAACAGAAGTCAGTTACAGTTTCCAATAACAGAATTCAGTTACAGTGTGTCTCATAACAGAAATCAGTGACAGCGTGTCTAACAAGAGAAATCAGTGACAGTGTGTCTCATAACAGAAATCAGTGTCAGTGTGTCTAACAAGAGAAATCAGAGACAGTGGCCTAGAAATTCACTATGGCCCCGCCAGCTGGCTAACGGCCAAAAGTTAGCGCTGGGCGCGGAGCCATGTGCGACCGCCCGATATTCGCTTTTTGCGCCCCAAGTCGGAACCGGCCGCTATTCCAGGGTGTGCCCGCCCCTGCTTGGGGCGCTGAAACTGAATTTCAGCGCTCTAAGTGCCGCTGCGCCACCTGATGCGGTGCGGCAGGCTGCGGTACTGCAGGCCTCATCCTTCTCTTAAGGTGGAGGTGCCTGCAACGGGGAGATCGCCGCTGGATTGTGCCGGCAAATGAGCCCGGCACCACGGAGAAGTGCCGGGCTCGCGGAAAGCAGCTGGCAATGCCGCGGGGGGGGATGGTGGAGGAGGCCGGGGAAGGAGGTGTGGGCAGGCGGCCGCCGAAAAAGAGGCCGGCTGCACCTCCACCTTTATGCGCCCCACTAAGGCTGCAGTATGGCCCTGGTCTCCGGATGTTAGTAGCGGCCGCCACGGAGGAGGCGGCGGCAACTGAATATGGGCGTCGGGCCGGCATCGGGGCGGAAACGGGGCACTGCACACACCGATGACGTCATCGGTGCCGGCGCAGCGCTACCGGCTACCGCCGCCATTACCGCCAAGCTCAATATCAGCACAACCTCGTATACTGACGCAGAAACCCTCTTTAGGCGGTAACTGGGCGCAAAGCTTGCAGCGCCTTACTGAATTTCTAGGCCAGTGTGTCTCATAACAGAAATCAGTGACAGTGTGTCTAACAAGAGAAATCAGAGACAGTGTGTCTCATAACAGAAATCAGTGTCAGTGTTTCCAATAACAAAAATCAGTGACAGCGTGTCCAATAACAGAAATCAGTGACAGTGTGTCTAACAAGAGAAATCAGAGACAGTGTGTCTCATAACAGAAATCAGTGTCAGTGTTTCCAATAACAAAAATCAGTGACAGCGTGTCCAATAACAGAAATCAGTGACAGTGTGTCTAATAATTGAAAATAGTTACAGTGTATCTAATAACAGAAATCAGTTACAGTGTGCGTAATAATTGAAATCAGTGACTGTGTTTCCAATAAGAGAAATCAGTGACAGTGTGTCTGCTGTTATTAATGTCCTTTAGGGAAGGAAATCTGCCGTCCTTACCTGGTCTGGCATACATGTGACTCCAGACCCACAGCAATGTGGTTGACTCTTCATGCCCTCTGAAATGGCCTAGCAAGCCACTCAGTTGTAAACAACTGCTACGAAAAACAATAAGAATAAAACCGGACGGACCACCCGGCATCGACCTCAGCACCGGAAACGACAATGACAACAGCAAACCCAGCCCTGTCGACCCTGCAAAGTCCTCCTTACCAACATCTGGGGGCTTGTGCCAAAATTGGGAGAGCTGTCCCACAGGCTAGTCAAGCAACATCCTGACATAGTCATAATTACCGAATCATACCTTACAACCAATGTCCCAGACACCACCATTACCATCCCTGGGTATGTCCTGTCCCACCGGCAGGACAGACCCACCAAAGGTGGTGGCACCATGGTATACAGTCGGGAGGGAGTAGCCCTGGGAGTCCTCAACATTGACTCAGGACCCCATGAGGTTTCATGGTATCAAGTCAAACATGGGCAAGGAAACCTCCTGCTAATTATCACCTACCGCCCTCCCTCAGCTGATGAATCAGTACTCCTTCATGTTGAACACCAATTGGAAGAAGCACTGAGAGTAGCAAGGGCACAAAATGTCCTCTGGGTGGGGGACTTCAATGTCCATCACCAAGAGTGGCTCGGTAGCACCACAAGTGACCGAGCTGGCCGAGTCCTAAAGGACATAGCTGCCAGGCTGGGTCTGCGACAGGTGGTGAGGGAACCAACAAGAGGGAAAAACCTACTTGATCTCATCCTCACCAATCTACCTGTTGCAGATGCATCTGTCCATGACAGCATTGGTGGAAGTGACCACCGCACAGTCTTCTGGAGACGAAGTCCCGTCTTCATGTTGAGGATACCCTCCACCATGTTGTGTGGCATTACTACCGTGCTAAATGGGATACATTTCGAACAGATCTGGCAACTCAATACTGGGCATCCATGAGGCGCTGTGGGCCATCAGCAGCAGCAGAATTGTATTCAACCACAATTTGTAACCTCATGGCCCGGCATATCCCTCACTCTACCATTACCATCAAGCCAGGAGATCAACCCTGGTTTAACGAAGAGTGCAGGAGAGCATGCCGGGAACAGCACCAGGCATACCGAAAAATGAGGTGTCAACCTGGTGAGGCTACAACACAGGACTACTTGCATGCCAAACAACGGAAGCAACATGCGATAGACAGAGCTAAGCGATCTCACAACCATCGGATCAAATCAAAGCTCTGCAGTCCTGCCACATCCAGTCATGAGTGGTGGTGGACAATTAAACAATTAACAGGAGGAGGAGGCTCCAAAAATATCCCCATCCTCAATGATGGTGGAGTCCAGCACGTGAGTGCAAAAGACAAGGCTGAAGCATTTGCAACTATCTTCAGCCAGAAGTGCCAAGTGGATGATCCATCTCGGCCTCCTCCTGAGGTCCCCAGCATCACAGATGCCAGTCTTCAGCCCATTCAATTCACTCCACGCGATGTCAAGAAATGGCTGAAGACACTGGATACTGCAAAGGCTATGGGCCCTGACAACATTCCGGCAATAGTACTGAAGACTTGTGCTCCAGAACTAGCTGCGCCCCTAGCCAAGCTGTTCCAGTACAGCTACAACACTGGCATCTACCCGGCAATGTGGAAAATTGCCCAAGTATGTCCTGTCTACAAAAAGCAGGACAAATCCGACCTGGCCAATTACCGTCCCATCAGTCTACTCTCAATCATCAGCAAAGTGATGGAAGGTGTCGTCGACAGTGCTATCAAGCGGCACTTACTCAGCAATAACCTGCTAACTGATGCCCAGTTTGTGTTCCGCCAGGGCCACTCAGCTCCTGACCTCATTACAGCCTTGGTCCAAACATGGACAAAAGAGCTGAACTCAAGAGGTGAGGTGAGAGTGACTGCCCTTGACATAAAGGCAGCATTTGATCGAGTGTGGCATCAAGGAGCGCTAGCAAAACTGAAGTCAATGGGAATCAAGGGGAAAACTCTCCATTGGTTGGAATCATACCTAGCACAAAGGAAGTTGGCTGTGGTTGTTGGAGGTCATTCATCTCAATCACATGACATCACTGCAGGAGTTCCTCAGGGCAGTGTCCTAGGCCCAACCATCTTCAGCTGTTTCATCAATGACCTTCCCTCCATCATAAGGTCAGAAGTGGGGATGTTCGCTGATGATTGCACACTGTTCAGCACCATTCGAGACTCATCAGATACTGATGCAGTCCGTGTCCATATGCAGCAAGGCCTGGACAACATTCAGACTTGGGCTGACAAGTGGCAAGTAACATTCGCACCACACAAGTGCCAGGCAATGACCATCTCCAACAAGCGAGACTCTAACCATCTCCCCTTGACATTCAATGGCATTACCATCGCTGAATCCCCCACTATCAACATCCTGGGGGTTACCATTGATCAGAAACTGAACTGGACCAGCCATATAAATACTGTGGCTACAAGAGCAGGCCAGAGGCTGGGAATTCTGCGGCGAGTGTCTCACCTCCTGACTCCTCAAAGCCTTTCCACCATCTACAAGGCACAAGTCAGGAGTGTGATGGAATACTCTCCACTTGCCTGGATGAGTGCAGCTCCAACAACACTCAAGAAGCTCGACACCATTCAGGATAAAGCAGCCCGCTTGATTGGCACTCCATCCACCACCTTCAACATTCACTCCCTCCACCACCGGCGCACTGTGGCTGCAGTGTGTGCCATCTACAAGATGCACTGCAGCAACTCGCCAAAGCTCCTTCAACAGCACCTTCCAAACCCGCGACCACTACCACTTAGAAGGACAAGGGCAGCAGACACATGGGAACATCGCCACCTACAAGTTCCCCTCCAAGCCACACACCATCCTGACTTGGACCTGTATCGCCGATCCTTCACTGTCGCTGGGCCAAAATCCTGGAACTCCCTTCCTAACAGCATTGTGGGTGTACCTACACCATATGGACTGCAGCGGTTCAAGAAGGTGGCTCACCACCATCTTCTCAAGGGCAATTACAATGGGCACTAAATGCAGGCCTAACCAGCCAGCGACGCCCACATCCCATCATTGAATTTTTAAAAAATAACAGAAATCATTGACAGTGTGTCTAATTACAGTAATCAGTGAGTGTGTCTAATAACAGAAATCAGTGACAGTGTGTCTAATGCCAGAAATCTGTTACTGTGTGTCAAATAAGATAAATCAGTGACAGTGCGACTTATATAAGAAATCAGTGACAATGTCTAATAACAGGAATCAGTGACAGCATGTATAGTAAGAGAAATTAGTGCCAGTGTGTCCAATAACAGAAGTCAGTGACAGTGTGTTCAATAACAGGAGTCAGTTAGTGTGTCTAAATACAGAAATCAGTGACAGTGTCCAAAACAGAAATCAGTGACAGTGTGTCTAATAACAGAAATCAGTGTCAGTGTGTCCAATAACAGAAATCAGTTGTAGTGCCTAATAACAAAAGTCAGTTACAGTGTGTCCAATAACAGAAATCAGTTATAGTGTGTCTATTAACAGAAATTGTTGACAGTGTGTCTAATAACAGAAATCAGTGTCAGTGTTTCCAGTAACAGAAATCAGTGACTGTGTGTTTAATAACAGACATCAGTTATAGTGTGTCCAATAACAGAATCAGTGACAGTGTGTCCAATAACAGAAATCAGTGACAGTGTGTCCAATAACAGAAATCAGTGACAGGTTGTTTAATAACAGAAATCAGTGACAGTGTGTCTAAAAACAGAAATCAGTTAAAGTGTGTCTAATAACAGACATCAGTTACAGTGTGTCCAATAACAGAAATCAGTGACGGTGTGTCCAATAACAGAAATCAGTGACAGTTTGTCTAATAACAGAAATCAGTGACAGTGTGTCTAATAACGAAAATCAGTGACAGTTTGTCTAATAAGAGAAAGCAGTGACAGTGTGTACAATAACAGAAATCAGTGACAGTGTGTCCAATAACAGAAATCAGTGGCAGTGTGTCTAAAAGCAGAAATCAGTCACAGTGTGTCCAACAGCAGAAATCAGAGATAGTGTGTAGAATAACAGAAATCAGTGACAGTCTGTCCAGTAACAGAAATCAGTGACAGTGTGTCTAAAAGCAGAAATCAGTGACAGTCTGTCCAATAACAGAAATCAGTGACAGTGTGTCCCATAACAGAAATCAGTGGCAGTGTCCAGTAACAGAAATCAGTGACAATCTGTCCAACAACAGAAATCATTTACAGTGATTAAGAGAAATCAATGACAGATTTTCTAACAGGAGAATTCAGTGACAGTGTGTACAATAACAGAAATCAGTTACATTGTGTCTAACATGAAAAATCAGAGACTGTGTGTACAATAACATAAATCAGTGATAGTGTGTACAATAACAGAAATCAGTGACAGTGTGTCCAGTAACAGAAATCAGTGACAGTTTGTCTAAAAGCAGAAATCAGTGACAGTGTGTCCAATAACAGAAATCAGTGACAGTGTGTATAACAACACAAATCAGTGGCAGTGTCTAATAACAGAAATCAGTGACCATGTGTCCAAAAACAAAAATCAGCGATAGTGTGTCTCCTATGTGAAATCAGTGATAGTTTGCCTAATCATAGAAATCAGTGGCTGTGACTAAGAGATATCATTGACAGTGTGTCTAATAATAGAAATCAGTGACAGTGTGTACAATAACCAAAATCAGTGACAGTGTCTAATAACAGAATTCAGTGACAGTGTGTTCAATAGCAGAAATCAGTTACAGTGAGTCTAATAAGAGAAATCAGTGAGAGTGTGTACAATTACAGAAAACAGTTGCAGTGTGTCTACATAGAGAAATCAGTGACAGTGTGTCCAATAACAGAACTCAGTGACAGTGTGTCTAATAACAGAAATCAGTGGCAGTGTGTCTAATAAGAGCAATCAGTGAGAGTGTGTCTAATAACAGAAATCAGTGGCAGTGTGTCTAATAACAGGAATCAGTGACAGTGTGCCTAATAACAGAAATCAGTGACAGTGTGCCTAATAACAGAAATCAGTGACAGTGTGTCCAATAACAGAAATCAGAGACAGTGTGTCGAATAACAGAAATCAGTGACAGGGTGTCCAATAACAGAAATCAGTGACAGAGTGTCCAATAACAGAAATCAGTGACAGGGTGTCCAATAACAGAAATCAGTGACAGTGTGTCCAATAACAGAAATCAGTGACAGTATGTCGATTAACAGGAATCAGTGACAATGTGTCCAATAACTGAAATCAGTGATAGTGTCTAACAACAGAAATCAGTGGCAGTGTGTCTAATAACAGAAATCAGTGACAGTGTATCTAACAGCAGAAATCAGTGACAGTGTGTCCAATAATAGAATTCAGTGACAGTGTGTCCAATAACTGAAATCAGTGATAGTGTGTCTAATAACAGGAATCAGTGACAGTGTGTACAATAGCAGAAATCAGTGACAGTGTGTCTAATAACAGAAATCAGTGACAGTGTGTTTAATTACAGGAATCAATGACAGTGTGTCCAATAACTGAATTCAGTTATAGTGCCTAATAACAAACAGCAGTGACTGTGTGTACAATAGCAGAAATCAGTGACAGTGTGTCTAATAACAAAAATTAATGACAGTTTGTCCAATAACAGAAACCAGCGACAGTGTCAAAAGCAGAAATCAGTGACAGTGTCTAATAACAGAAATCAGTGACAGTGTGTCTAATATCAGAAATCGTTGACAGTGTGTACAATAACAGAAATCAGTGACAGTGTGTCCAATAATAGAAATCAGTGACAGTGTGTCTGATAACAGAAATAAGTGACAGTGTCTAATAACAGAAATCAGTGACAGTGTGTACAATAACAGAAATCAGTGTCAGTGTGTCCAATAACAGAAATCAGTGACAGTGTGTCTAATAACAGAAATCAGTGACAGTGTGTCCAATAACAGAAATCAGTGACTGCGTGTCCAATAACAGAAATCTGTGACAGTGTCTAATAACAGAAGTCAATGACGGTGTGTCCAATAACAGAAATCAGTGACAGTGTGTCTTATAACAGAAATCAGTGACAGTGTGTCCAATAACAGAAATCAGTTATAGTGTGTCTATTAACAGAAATTGTTGACAGTGTGTCTAATAACAGAAATCAGTGTCAGTGTTTCCAATAACAGAAATCAGTGACTGTGTGTTTAATAACAGACATCAGTTATAGTGTGTCCAATAACAGAATCAGTGACAGTGTGTCCAATAACAGAAATCAGTGACAGTGTGTCCAATAACAGAATTCAGTGACTGTGTGTTTAATAACATAAATCAGTGACAGGGTGTCCAATAACAGAAATCAGTGACAGTGTCTAAAAACAGAAATCAGTGACAGTGTGTACAATAACAGAAATCAGTGACAGTGTGTCCAATAACAGAAATCAGTGACAGTGTGTCTAATAACAGAAATCAGTGACAGTGTGTCCAATAACAGAAATCAGTGACAGCGTGTCCAACAACAGAAATCAGTGACAGTGTCTAATAACAGAAATCAATGACGGTGTGTCCAATAACAGAAATCAGTGACAGTGTGTCCAGCAACAGAAATCAGTGACAGTTTGCCCAATAACAGAAATCAGTGACAGTGTATCTATTAACAGAAATCTGTGACTGTGTGTCCAATAACAGAAATCAGTGACAGTTCTTCCAATAACAGAAATCATTGACAATGTGACCAATAAAAGGAATCAGTGACAGTGTGTCCAATAACAGAAATCAGTGACAGTGTGTCCAATAACAGACATCAGTGACAGTGTGTTTAATAACAGAAATCAGTGGCTGTGTTTCTAATAACAGAAATCAGTGACAGTTTGTCCAATAACAGAAATCAGTGACAGTGTGTGTAATAACAGAAATCAATGACAGTTTGTCCAATGACAGAAATCAGTGACAGTGTCTAATAACAGAAATCAGTGACAGTGTGTCCAGTAACAGAAGTCAGTGACAGTTTGTCCAATAACAGAAATCAGTGACAGTGTGTCTAATAACAGAAATCAGTGACAGTATGTCCAGGAACAGAAATCAGTGACAGTTTGTCCAATAACAGAAGACAGTGACAGTGTGTCTAATAACAGAAATCAGTGACAGAGTTTCCAATAACAGAGATCAGTGACAGTGTGTCTAATAACAGAAATCAGTGAGAGTCTGTCCAATAACAGAAATCAGTGACAGTTTGTCCAATAACAGAAATCAGTGACAGTCTGTCCAATAACAGAAATCAGTGACAGTTTGTCCAATAACAGAAATCAGTGACAGTGTGTCCAATAACAGAAATCAGTGACAGTCTGTCCAATAACAGAAATCAATGATAGTTTGTCCAATAACAGTTATCAGTGACAGTGTGACCAATAACAGAAATCAGTGACAGTGTGTCCAATAACAGAAATCAGTGACAGTGTGTCCAATAACAGAAATCAGTGACAGTGTGTCTAATAACAGAAATCAGTGGCAGTGTTTCTAATAATAGAAATCAGTGACTGTTTGTCTAATAACAGCAATCAGTGACAGTGTGTCTAATAACAGAAATCAGTGACAGTGTGTCCAATAACAGCAATCAGTGACAGTTTGTCCAATAACAGTAATCAGAGACAGTGTGTCCGCTAACAGAAATCAGTCACAGTGTGTCCAATAACAGAAATCAGTGACAGGGAGTCCAAAAACAGAAATCAGTGACAGTGTGTCCAATAACAGAAATCAGTGACAGTGTGTCCAATAACATAAATCAGTGACAGTGTGTCCAATAACAGAAATCAGTGACAGGGTGTCCAATAACAGAAATCAGTGACAGGGTGTCCAATAACAGAAATCAGTGACTGTGTGTTTAATAACAGACATCAGTTATAGTGTGTCCAATAACAGAATCAGTGACAGTGTGTCCAATAACAGAAATCAGTGACAGTGTGTCCAATAACAGAATTCAGTGACTGTGTGTTTAATAACATAAATCAGTGACAGGGTGTCCAATAACAGAAATCAGTGACAGTGTCTAAAAACAGAAATCAGTGACAGTGTGTCCAATAACAGAAATCAGTGACAGTGTGTCCAATAACAGAAATCAGTGACAGTGTGTCTAATAACAGAAATCAGTGACAGTGTGTCCAGTAACAGAAATCAGTGACAGCGTGTCCAACAACAGAAATCAGTGACAGTGTCTAATAACAGAAATCAATGACGGTGTGTCCAATAACAGAAATCAGTGACAGTGTGTCCAGCAACAGAAATCAGTGACAGTTTGCCCAATAACAGAAATCAGTGACAGTGTATCTATTAACAGAAATCTGTGACTGTGTGTCCAATAACAGAAATCAGTGACAGTTCTTCCAATAACAGAAATCATTGACAATGTGACCAATAAAAGGAATCAGTGACAATGTGTCCAATAACATAAATCAGTGACAGTGTGTCCAATAACAGACATCAGTGACAGTGTGTTTAATAACAGAAATCAGTGGCTGTGTTTCTAATAACAGAAATCAGTGACAGTTTGTCCAATAACAGAAATCAGTGACAGTGTGTGTAATAACAGAAATCAATGACAGTTTGTCCAATGACAGAAATCAGTGACAGTGTCTAATAACAGAAATCAGTGACAGTGTGTCCAGTAACAGAAGTCAGTGACAGTTTGTCCAATAACAGAAATCAGTGACAGTGTGTCTAATAACAGAAATCAGTGACAGTATGTCCAGGAACAGAAATCAGTGACAGTTTGTCCAATAACAGAAGACAGTGACAGTGTGTCTAATAACAGAAATCAGTGACAGAGTTTCCAATAACAGAGATCAGTGACAGTGTGTCTAATAACAGAAATCAGTGAGAGTCTGTCCAATAACAGAAATCAGTGACAGTTTGTCCAATAACAGAAATCAGTGACAGTCTGTCCAATAACAGAAATCAGTGACAGTTTGTCCAATAACAGAAATCAGTGACAGTGTGTCCAATAACAGAAATCAGTGACAGTCTGTCCAATAACAGAAATCAATGATAGTTTGTCCAATAACAGTTATCAGTGACAGTGTGACCAATAACAGAAATCAGTGACAGTGTGTCCAATAACAGAAATCAGTGACAGTGTGTCCAATAACAGAAATCAGTGACAGTGTGTCTAATAACAGAAATCAGTGGCAGTGTTTCTAATAATAGAAATCAGTGACTGTTTGTCTAATAACAGCAATCAGTGACAGTGTGTCTAATAACAGAAATCAGTGACAGTGTGTCCAATAACAGCAATCAGTGACAGTTTGTCCAATAACAGTAATCAGAGACAGTGTGTCCGCTAACAGAAATCAGTCACAGTGTGTCCAATAACAGAAATCAGTGACAGGGAGTCCAAAAACAGAAATCAGTGACAGTGTGTCCAATAACAGAAATCAGTGACAGTGTGTCCAATAACATAAATCAGTGACAGTGTGTCCAATAACAGAAATCAGTGACAGGGTGTCCAATAACAGAAATCAGTGACAGGGTGTCCAATAACAGAAATCAGTGACTGTGTGTTTAATAACAGACATCAGTTATAGTGTGTCCAATAACAGAATCAGTGACAGTGTGTCCAATAACAGAAATCAGTGACAGTGTGTCCAATAACAGAATTCAGTGACTGTGTGTTTAATAACATAAATCAGTGACAGGGTGTCCAATAACAGAAATCAGTGACAGTGTCTAAAAACAGAAATCAGTGACAGTGTGTCCAATAACAGAAATCAGTGACAGTGTGTCTAATAACAGGAATCAGTGACAGTGTGCCTAATAACAAAAATCAGTGACAGAGTGTCCAATAACAGAAGTCAGTGACAGTGTGTCCAATAACAGAAATCAGTGACAGGGTGTCCAATAACAGAAATCAGTGACAGGGTGTCCAATAACAGAAATCAGTGACAGTGTGTCCAATAACAGGAATCAATGACAGTGTGCCTAATAACAGAAATCAGTGACAGTATATCTAATAACAGAAATCAGTGACAGTCTGTCCAATAACAGAAATCAGTGACAGTTTGTCCAATAACAGTTATCAGTGACAGTGTGACCAATAACAGAAATCAGTGACAGTGTGTCCAATAACAGAAATCAGTGACAGTGTGTCCAATAA
Source organism: Somniosus microcephalus (assembly GCF_052327205.1). NCBI lineage: Eukaryota > Metazoa > Chordata > Chondrichthyes > Squaliformes > Somniosidae > Somniosus > Somniosus microcephalus. The sequence goes on from NC_141008.1 coordinate 10,878,031, forward strand.
CAGAAATCAGTGACAGTGTGTCTAATAACAGAAATCAGTGGCAGTGTTTCTAATAATAAAAATCAGTGACAGTTTGTCTAATAACAGCAATCAGTGACAGTGTGTCCAATAACAGCAATCAGTGACAGTTTGTCCAATAACAGTAATCAGAGACAGTGTGTCCAATAACAGAAATCAGAGACAGTGTCTCATATAATAGAAATCAGTGACAGATTGTCCAATAACAGAAATCAGTGACAGTGTGTCCAAAAACAGAAATCAGTGACAGTGTGCGAAATAACAGAAATCAGTGACAGTGTGTCCAATAACAGTAATCAGTGACAGTTTATCCAACAACAGAAATCAGAGACAGTGTGTCCAATAACAGAAATCAGTGACAATGTGTCCAATAACAGAAATGAGTGACAGTGTGTCCAATAACAGAAATCAGGGACAGTGTGTCTAATAACAGGAATCTGTGACAGTGTGTCCAATAACTGAAATCAGTGAGAGCGTGTCCAACAACAGAAAGCAATGACAGGGTGTCCAAAAACAGAAATCAGTGACAGTGTGTCCAATAACAGAAATCAGTGACAGTGTGTCCAATAACAGAATTCAGTGACTGTGTGTCTAATAACAGGAATCAGTGACAGTGTGCCTAATAACAGAAATCAGTGACAGTGTGCCTAATAACAGAAATCAGTGACAGTGTGTCCAATAACAGAAATCAGAGACAGTGTGTCGAATAACAGAAATCAGTGACAGGGTGTCCAATAACAGAAATCAGTGACAGAGTGTCCAATAACAGAAATCAGTGACAGGGTGTCCAATAACAGAAATCAGTGACAGTGTGTCCAATAACAGAAATCAGTGACAGTGTGTCCAATAACAGAATTCAGTGACTGTGTGTCTAATAACATAAATCAGTGACAGGGTGTCCAATAACAGAAATCAGTGACAGTGTCTAAAAACAGAAATCAGTGACAGTGTGTACAATAACAGAAATCAGTGACAGTGTGTCCAATAACAGAAATCAGTGACAGTGTGTCTAATAACAGAAATCAGTGACAGTGTGTCCAATAACAGAAATCAGTGACAGCGTGTCCAACAACAGAAATCAGTGACAGTGTCTAATAACAGAAATCAATGACGGTGTGTCCAATAACAGAAATCAGTGACAGTGTGTCCAGCAACAGAAATCAGTGACAGTTTGCCCAATAACAGAAATCAGTGACAGTGTATCTATTAACAGAAATCTGTGACAGTGTGTCCAATAACAGAAATCAGTGACAGTTCTTCCAATAACAGAAATCATTGACAATGTGACCAATAAAAGGAATCAGTGACAGTGTGTCCAATAACAGAAATCAGTGACAGTGTGTCCAATAACAGACATCAGTGACAGTGTGTTTAATAACAGAAATCAGTGGCTGTGTTTCTAATAACAGAAATCAGTGACAGTTTGTCCAATAACAGAAATCAGTGACAGTGTGTGTAATAACAGAAATCAATGACAGTTTGTCCAATGACAGAAATCAGTGACAGTGTCTAATAACAGAAATCAGTGACAGTGTGTCCAGTAACAGAAGTCAGTGACAGTTTGTCCAATAACAGAAATCAGTGACAGTGTGTCTAATAACAGAAATCAGTGACAGTATGTCCAGGAACAGAAATCAGTGACAGTTTGTCCAATAACAGAAGACAGTGACAGTGTGTCTAATAACAGAAATCAGTGACAGAGTTTCCAATAACAGAGATCAGTGACAGTGTGTCTAATAACAGAAATCAGTGAGAGTCTGTCCAATAACAGAAATCAGTGACAGTTTGTCCAATAACAGAAATCAGTGACAGTTTGTCCAATAACAGAAATCAGTGACAGTGTGTCCAATAACAGAAATCAGTGACAGTCTGTCCAATAACAGAAATCAATGATAGTTTGTCCAATAACAGTTATCAGTGACAGTGTGACCAATAACAGAAATCAGTGACAGTGTGTCCAATAACAGAAATCAGTGACAGTGTGTCCAAAAACAGAAATCAGTGACAGTGTGTCCAATAACAGAAATCAGTGACAGTGTGTCCAATAACAGCAATCAGTGACAGTTTGTCCAATAACAGTAATCAGAGACAGTGTGTCCGCTAACAGAAATCAGTGACAGTGTGTCCAATAACAGAAATCAGTGACAGGGAGTCCAAAAACAGAAATCAGTGACAGTGTGTCCAATAACAGAAATCAGTGACAGTGTGTCCAATAACATAAATCAGTGACAGTGTGTCCAATAACAGAAATCAGTGACAGGGAGTCCAAAAACAGAAATCAGTGACAGTGTGTCCAATAACAGAAATCAGTGACAGTGTGTCCAATAACATAAATCAGTGACAGTGTGTCCAATAACAGAAATCAGTGACAGGGTGTCAAATAACAGAAATCAGTGACAGGGTGTCCAATAACAGAAATCAGTGACAGTGTGTCCAATAACAGAAATGAGTGACAGAGTGCCCAATAACATAAATCAGTGACAGTGTGCCAATAACAGAAATCAGTGACAAGGTGTTCAATAACAGAAATCAGTGACAGTGTGTCCAATAACAGAAATCTGTGACAGTGTGTCCAATAACAGAAATCAGTGACAGTGTGTCTAATAACAGGAATCAGTGACAGTGTGCCTAATAACAGAAATCAGTGACAGAGTGTCCAATAACAGAAGTCAGTGACAGTGTGTCCAATAACAGAAATCAGTGACAGGGTGTCCAATAACAGAAATCAGTGACAGGTTGTCCAATAACAGAAATCAGTGACAGTGTGTCCAATAACAGGAATCAATGACAGTGTGCCTAATAACAGAAATCAGTGACAGTATATCTAATAACAGAAATCAGTGACAGTCTGTCCAATAACAGAAATCAGTGACAGTTTGTCCAATAACAGTTATCAGTGACAGTGTGACCAATAACAGAAATCAGTGACAGTGTGTCCAATAACAGAAATCAGTGACAGTGTGTCCAATAACAGAAATCAGTGACAGTGTGTCTAATAACAGAAATCAGTGGCAGTGTTTCTAATAATAAAAATCAGTGACAGTTTGTCTAATAACAGCAATCAGTGACAGTGTGTCCAATAACAGCAATCAGTGACAGTTTGTCCAATAACAGTAATCAGAGACAGTGTGTCCAATAACAGAAATCAGAGACAGTGTCTCATATAATAGAAATCAGTGACAGATTGTCCAATAACAGAAATCAGTGACAGTGTGTCCAAAAACAGAAATCAGTGACAGTGTGCGAAATAACAGAAATCAGTGACAGTGTGTCCAATAACAGTAATCAGTGACAGTTTATCCAACAACAGAAATCAGAGACAGTGTGTCCAATAACAGAAATCAGTGACAATGTGTCCAATAACAGAAATGAGTGACAGTGTGTCCAATAACAGAAATCAGGGACAGTGTGTCTAATAACAGGAATCTGTGACAGTGTGTCCAATAACTGAAATCAGTGAGAGCGTGTCCAATAACAGAAAGCAATGACAGGGTGTCCAAAAACAGAAATCAGTGACAGTGTGTTTAATAACAGAAATCAGTGACAGTGTGCCTAATATCAGAAATCAGTGACAGTGTGTCTAATAACAGGAATCAGTGACAGTGTGCCTAATAACAGAAATCAGTGACAGTGTGCCTAATAACAGAAATCAGTGACAGTGTGTCCAATAACAGAAATCAGAGACAGTGTGTCGAATAACAGAAATCAGTGACAGGGTGTCCAATAACAGAAATCAGTGACAGAGTGTCCAATAACAGAAATCAGTGACAGGGTGTCCAATAACAGAAATCAGTGACAGTGTGTCCAATAACAGAAATCAGTGACAGTATGTCGATTAACAGGAATCAGTGACAATGTGTCCAATAACTGAAATCAGTGATAGTGTCTAACAACATAAATCAGTGGCAGTGTCTAATAACAGAAATCAGTGACAGTGTATCTAACAGCAGAAATCAGTGACAGTGTGTCTAATAATAGAACTCAGTGACAGTGTGTCCAATAACTGAAATCAGTGATAGTGTGTCTAATAGCAGGAATCAGTGACAGTGTGTACAATAGCAGAGATCAGTTACAGTGTGTCTAATAACAGAAATCAGTGACAGTGTGTTTAATTACAGGAATCAATGACAGTGTGTCCAATAACTGAATTCAGTTATAGTGCCTAATAACAAACACCAGTGACTGTGTGTACAATAGCAGAAATCAGTGACAGTGTGTCTAATAACAAAAATTAATGACAGTTTGTCCAAAAACAGAAACCAGTGACAGTGTCAAAAGCAGAAATCAGTGACAGTGTCTAATAACAGAAATCAGTGACAGTGTGTCTAATAACAGAAATCAGTGACAGTGTGTACAATAACAGAAATCAGTGACAGTGTGTCCAATAATAGAAATCAGTGACAGTGTGTCCAATAACAGAAATAAGTGACAGTGTCTAATAACAGAAATCAGTGACAGTGTGTACAAAAACAGAAATCAGTGTCAGTGTGTCCAATAACAGAAATCAGTGACAGTGTGTCTAATAACAGAAATCAGTGACAGTGTGTCCAATAACAGAAATCAGTGACAGCGTGTCCAATAACAGAAATCCGTGACAGTGTCTAATAACAGAAGTCAATGACGGTGTGTCCAATAACAGAAATCAGAGACAGTGTGTCTTATAACAGAAATCAGTGACAGTGTGTCCAATAACAGAAATCAGTGACAGTGTGTCCAATAACAGAAATCAGTGACAGTGTGTCTAAAACAGAAATCAGTGACAGTATCTAATAACAGAAATCAGTGACAGTGTGTCCAGTAACAGAAATCAGTGACAGTTTGCCCAATAACAGAAATCAGTGACAGTGTGTCTAATAACAGAAATCTGTGACAGTGTGTCCAATAATAGAAATCAGTGACAGTGTGTCTAATAACAGAAATCAGTGACAGTGTGTCCAATAACAGAAATCAGTGACAGTTTTTCCAATAACAGAAATCAGTGACAGTGTGACCAATAACGGAAATCAGTGACAGTGAGTCCAATGACATAAATCAGTGACAGTGTGTCCAATAACAGACATCAGTGACAGTATGTTTAATAACAGAAATCAGTGGCAGTGTTTCTAATAAAAGAAATCAGTGACAGTTTGTCTAATAACAGAAATCAGTGACAGTGTGTCTAATAACAGAAATCAATGACAGTTTGTCCAATAACAGAAATCAGTGACAGTTTGTCCAATAACTGAAATCAGTGACAGTGTGACCAATAACAGAAATCAGTGACAGTGTGTCCAATAACAGAAATCAGTGACAGTGTGTCTAATAACAGAAATCAGTGGCAGTGTTTCTAATAATAGAAATCAGTGACAGTTTGTCCAATAACAGAAATCAGTGACAGTGTGTCCAATAACAGAAATCAGTGACAGTTTGTCCAATAACAGTAATCAGAGACAGTGTGTCCAATAACAGAAATCAGTCACAGTGTGTCCAATAACAGAAATCAGTGACAGGGTGTCCAATAACAGAAATCAGTGACAGTGTGTCCAATAACAGAAATCAGTGACAGTGTGTCCAATAACAGAAATCAGTGACAGTGTGTCCAATAACAGAAATCAGTGACAGTGTGTCCAATAACAGAAATCAGTGACAGGGTGTCCAATAACAGAAATCAGTGACAGTGTGTCCAATAACAGAAATGAGGGACAGTGTGTCCAATAACAGAAATCAGTGACAGTGTGTCCAATAACAGAAATCAGTGACAGTGTGTCCAATAAGAGAAATCAGTGACAGTGTGCCAATAACAGAAATCAGTGACAGTGTGTCCAATAACAGAAATCAGTGAGAGTGTGTCCAATAACAGAAATGATTGACAGTGTGTCCAATAACATAAATCAGTGACAGGGTGTCCAATAACAGAAATCAGTGACAGTGTGTCCAATAAGAGAAATCAGTGACAGTGTGCCAATAACAGAAATCAGTGACAGGGTGTTCAATAACAGAAATTAGTGACAGTGTGTCCAATAACAGGAATCAGTGACAGTGTGCCTAATAACAGAAATCAGTGACAGAGTGTCCAATAACAGAAATCAGTGACAGTGTGTCCAATAACAGAAATCAGTGACTGCGTGTCCAATAACAGAAATCCGTGACAGTGTCTAATAACAGAAGTCAATGACGGTGTGTCCAATAACAGAAATCAGTGACAGTGTGTCTTATAACAGAAATCAGTGACAGTGTGTCCAATAACAGAAATCAGTTATAGTGTGTCTATTAACAGAAATTGTTGACAGTGTGTCTAATAACAGAAATCAGTGTCAGTGTTTCCAGTAACAGAAATCAGTGACTGTGTGTTTAATAACAGACATCAGTTATAGTGTGTCCAATAACAGAATCAGTGACAGTGTGTCCAATAACAGAAATCAGTGACAGTGTGTCCAATAACAGAAATCAGTGACAGGTTGTTTAATAACAGAAATCAGTGACAGTGTGTCTAAAAACAGAAATCAGTTAAAGTGTGTCTAATAACAGACATCAGTTACAGTGTGTCCAATAACAGAAATCAGTGACGGTGTGTCCAATAACAGAAATCAGTGACAGTTTGTCTAATAACAGAAATCAGTGACAGTGTGTCTAATAACGAAATTCAGTGACAGTTTGTCTAATAAGAGAAAGCAGTGACAGTGTGTACAATAACAGAAATCAGTGACAGTGTGTCCAATAACAGAAATCAGTGACAGGGTGTCCAATAACAGAAATCAGTGACAGTGTCTAAAAACAGAAATCAGTGACAGTGTGTACAATAACAGAAATCAGTGACAGTGTGTCCAATAACAGAAATCAGTGACAGTGTGTCTAATAACAGAAATCAGTGACAGTGTGTCCAATAACAGAAATCAGTGACAGCGTGTCCAACAACAGAAATCAGTGACAGTGTCTAATAACAGAAATCAATGACGGTGTGTCCAATAACAGAAATCAGTGACAGTGTGTCCAGCAACAGAAATCAGTGACAGTTTGCCCAATAACAGAAATCAGTGACAGTGTATCTATTAACAGAAATCTGTGACAGTGTGTCCAATAACAGAAATCAGTGACAGTTCTTCCAATAACAGAAATCATTGACAATGTGACCAATAAAAGGAATCAGTGACAGTGTGTCCAATAACAGAAATCAGTGACAGTGTGTCCAATAACAGACATCAGTGACAGTGTGTTTAATAACAGTAATCAGTGGCTGTGTTTCTAATAACAGAAATCAGTGACAGTTTGTCCAATAACAGAAATCAGTGACAGTGTGTGTAATAACAGAAATCAATGACAGTTTGTCCAATGACAGAAATCAGTGACAGTGTCTAATAACAGAAATCAGTGACAGTGTGTCCAGTAACAGAAGTCAGTGACAGTTTGTCCAATAACAGAAATCAGTGACAGTGTGTCTAATAACAGAAATCAGTGACAGTATGTCCAGGAACAGAAATCAGTGACAGTTTGTCCAATAACAGAAGACAGTGACAGTGTGTCTAATAACAGAAATCAGTGACAGAGTTTCCAATGACAGAGATCAGTGACAGTGTGTCTAATAACAGAAATCAGTGAGAGTCTGTCCAATAACAGAAATCAGTGACAGTTTGTCCAATAACAGAAATCAGTGACAGTCTGTCCAATAACAGAAATCAGTGACAGTTTGTCCAATAACAGAAATCAGTGACAGTGTGTCCAATAACAGAAATCAGTGACAGTCTGTCCAATAACAGAAATCAATGATAGTTTGTCCAATAACAGTTATCAGTGACAGTGTGACCAATAACAGAAATCAGTGACAGTGTGTCCAATAACAGAAATCAGTGACAGTGTGTCCAATAACAGAAATCAGTGACAGTGTGTCTAATAACAGAAATCAGTGGCAGTGTTTCTAATAATAGAAATCAGTGACTGTTTGTCTAATAACAGCAATCAGTGACAGTGTGTCTAATAACAGAAATCAGTGACAGTGTGTCCAATAACAGCAATCAGTGACAGTTTGTCCAATAACAGTAATCAGAGACAGTGTGTCCGCTAACAGAAATCAGTCACAGTGTGTCCAATAACAGAAATCAGTGACAGGGAGTCCAAAAACAGAAATCAGTGACAGTGTGTCCAATAACAGAAATCAGTGACAGTGTGTCCAATAACATAAATCAGTGACAGTGTGTCCAATAACAGAAATCAGTGACAGGGTGTCCAATAACAGAAATCAGTGACAGGGTGTCCAATAACAGAAATCAGTGACAGTGTGTCCAATAACAGAAATCAGTGACAGTGTGTCCAATAACATAAATCAGTGACAGTGTGTCCAATAACAGAAATGAGTGACAGAGTGCCCAATAACATAAATCAGTGACAGGGTGTCCAATAACAGAAATCAGTGACAGTGTGTCCAATAAGAGAAATCAGTGACAGTGTGCCAATAACAGAAATCAGTGACAAGGTGTTCAATAACAGAAATCAGTGACAGTGTGTCCAATAACAGAAATCTGTGACAGTGTGTCCAATAACAGAAATCAGTGACAGTGTGTCTAATAACAGGAATCAGTGACAGTGTGCCTAATAACAGAAATCAGTGACAGAGTGTCCAATAACAGAAGTCAGTGACAGTGTGTCCAATAACAGAAATCAGTGACAGGGTGTCCAATAACAGAAATCAGTGACAGGGTGTCCAATAACAGAAATCAGTGACAGTGTGTCCAATAACAGGAATCAATGACAGTGTGCCTAATAACAGAAATCAGTGACAGTATATCTAATAACAGAAATCAGTGACAGTCTGTCCAATAACAGAAATCAGTGACAGTTTGTCCAATAACAGTTATCAGTGACAGTGTGACCAATAACAGAAATCAGTGACAGTGTGTCCAATAACAGAAATCAGTGACAGTGTGTCCAATAACAGAAATCAGTGACAGTGTGTCTAATAACAGAAATCAGTGGCAGTGTTTCTAATAATAAAAATCAGTGACAGTTTGTCTAATAACAGCAATCAGTGACAGTGTGTCCAATAACAGCAATCAGTGACAGTTTGTCCAATAACAGTAATCAGAGACAGTGTGTCCAATAACAGAAATCAGAGACAGTGTCTCATATAATAGAAATCAGTGACAGATTGTCCAATAACAGAAATCAGTGACAGTGTGTCCAAAAACAGAAATCAGTGACAGTGTGCGAAATAACAGAAATCAGTGACAGTGTGTCCAATAACAGTAATCAGTGACAGTTTATCCAACAACAGAAATCAGAGACAGTGTGTCCAATAACAGAAATCAGTGACAATGTGTCCAATAACAGAAATGAGTGACAGTGTGTCCAATAACAGAAATCAGGGACAGTGTGTCTAATAACAGGAATCTGTGACAGTGTGTCCAATAACTGAAATCAGTGAGAGCGTGTCCAATAACAGAAAGCAATGACAGGGTGTCCAAAAACAGAAATCAGTGACAGTGTGTTTAATAACAGAAATCAGTGACAGTGTGCCTAATATCAGAAATCAGTGACAGTATGTCCAGGAACAGAAATCAGTGACAGTTTGTCCAATAACAGAAGACAGTGACAGTGTGTCTAATAACAGAAATCAGTGACAGAGTTTCCAATAACAGAGATCAGTGACAGTGTGTCTAATAACAGAAATCAGTGAGAGTCTGTCCAATAACAGAAATCAGTGACAGTTTGTCCAATAACAGAAATCAGTGACAGTCTGTCCAATAACAGAAATCAGTGACAGTTTGTCCAATAACAGAAATCAGTGACAGTGTGTCCAATAACAGAAATCAGTGACAGTCTGTCCAATAACAGAAATCAATGATAGTTTGTCCAATAACAGTTATCAGTGACAGTGTGACCAATAACAGAAATCAGTGACAGTGTGTCCAATAACAGAAATCAGTGACAGTGTGTCTAATAACAGAAATCAGTGGCAGTGTTTCTAATAATAGAAATCAGTGACTGTTTGTCTAATAACAGCAATCAGTGACAGTGTGTCTAATAACAGAAATCAGTGACAGTGTGTCCAATAACAGCAATCAGTGACAGTTTGTCCAATAACAGTAATCAGAGACAGTGTGTCCGCTAACAGAAATCAGTCACAGTGTGTCCAATAACAGAAATCAGTGACAGGGAGTCCAAAAACAGAAATCAGTGACAGTGTGTCCAATAACAGAAATCAGTGACAGTGTGTCCAATAACATAAATCAGTGACAGTGTGTCCAATAACAGAAATCAGTGACAGGGTGTCCAATAACAGAAATCAGTGACAGGGTGTCCAATAACAGAAATCAGTGACAGTGTGTCCAATAACAGAAATCAGTGACAGTGTGTCCAATAACATAAATCAGTGACAGTGTGTCCAATAACAGAAATGAGTGACAGAGTGCCCAATAACATAAATCAGTGACAGGGTGTCCAATAACAGAAATCAGTGACAGTGTGTCCAATAAGAGAAATCAGTGACAGTGTGCCAATAACAGAAATCAGTGACAAGGTGTTCAATAACAGAAATCAGTGACAGTGTGTCCAATAACAGAAATCTGTGACAGTGTGTCCAATAACAGAAATCAGTGACAGTGTGTCTAATAACAGGAATCAGTGACAGTGTGCCTAATAACAGAAATCAGTGACAGAGTGTCCAATAACAGAAGTCAGTGACAGTGTGTCCAATAACAGAAATCAGTGACAGGGTGTCCAATAACAGAAATCAGTGACAGGGTGTCCAATAACAGAAATCAGTGACAGTGTGTCCAATAACAGGAATCAATGACAGTGTGCCTAATAACAGAAATCAGTGACAGTATATCTAATAACAGAAATCAGTGACAGTCTGTCCAATAACAGAAATCAGTGACAGTTTGTCCAACAACAGTTATCAGTGACAGTGTGACCAATAACAGAAATCAGTGACAGTGTGTCCAATAACAGAAATCAGTGACAGTGTGTCCAATAACAGAAATCAGTGACAGTGTGTCTAATAACAGAAATCAGTGGCAGTGTTTCTAATAATAAAAATCAGTGACAGTTTGTCTAATAACAGCAATCAGTGACAGTGTGTCCAATAACAGCAATCAGTGACAGTTTGTCCAATAACAGTAATCAGAGACAGTGTGTCCAATAACAGAAATCAGAGACAGTGTCTCATATAATAGAAATCAGTGACAGATTGTCCAATAACAGAAATCAGTGACAGTGTGTCCAAAAACAGAAATCAGTGACAGTGTGCGAAATAACAGAAATCAGTGACAGTGTGTCCAATAACAGTAATCAGTGACAGTTTATCCAACAACAGAAATCAGAGACAGTGTGTCCAATAACAGAAATCAGTGACAATGTGTCCAATAACAGAAATGAGTGACAGTGTGTCCAATAACAGAAATCAGGGACAGTGTGTCTAATAACAGGAATCTGTGACAGTGTGTCCAATAACTGAAATCAGTGAGAGCGTGTCCAATAACAGAAAGCAATGACAGGGTGTCCAAAAACAGAAATCAGTGACAGTGTGTTTAATAACAGAAATCAGTGACAGTGTGCCTAATATCAGAAATCAGTGACAGTGTGTCTAATAACAGGAATCAGTGACAGTGTGCCTAATAACAGAAATCAGTGACAGTGTGCCTAATAACAGAAATCAGTGACAGTGTGTCCAATAACAGAAATCAGAGACAGTGTGTCGAATAACAGAAATCAGTGACAGGGTGTCCAATAACAGAAATCAGTGACAGAGTGTCCAATAACAGAAATCAGTGACAGGGTGTCCAATAACAGAAATCAGTGACAGTGTGTCCAATAACAGAAATCAGTGACAGTATGTCGATTAACAGGAATCAGTGACAATGTGTCCAATAACTGAAATCAGTGATAGTGTCTAACAACATAAATCAGTGGCAGTGTCTAATAACAGAAATCAGTGACAGTGTGTACAAAAACAGAAATCAGTGTCAGTGTGTCCAATAACAGAAATCAGTGACAGTGTGTCTAATAACAGAAATCAGTGACAGTGTGTCCAATAACAGAAATCAGTGACAGCGTGTCCAATAACAGAAATCCGTGACAGTGTCTAATAACAGAAGTCAATGATGGTGTGTCCAATAACAGAAATCAGAGACAGTGTGTCTTATAACAGAAATCAGTGACAGTGTGTCCAATAACAGAAATCAGTGACAGTGTGTCCAATAACAGAAATCAGTGACAGTGTGTCTAAAACAGAAATCAGTGACAGTATCTAATAACAGAAATCAGTGACAGTGTGTCCAGTAACAGAAATCAGTGACAGTTTGCCCAATAACAGAAATCAGTGACAGTGTGTCTAATAACAGAAATCTGTGACAGTGTGTCCAATAATAGAAATCAGTGACAGTGTGTCTAATAACAGAAATCAGTGACAGTGTGTCCAATAACAGAAATCAGTGACAGTTTTTCCAATAACAGAAATCAGTGACAGTGTGACCAATAACGGAAATCAGTGACAGTGAGTCCAATAACAGAAATCAGTGACAGTGTGTCCAATAACAGACATCAGTGACAGTGTGTTTAATAACAGAAATCAGTGGCAGTGTTTCTAATAAAAGAAATCAGTGACAGTTTGTCTAATAACAGAAATCAGTGACAGTGTGTCTAATAACAGAAATCAATGACAGTTTGTCCAATAACAGAAATCAGTGACAGTTTGTCCAATAACTGAAATCAGTGACAGTGTGACCAATAACAGAAATCAGTGACAGTGTGTCCAATAACAGAAATCAGTGACAGTGTGTCTAATAACAGAAATCAGTGGCAGTGTTTCTAATAATAGAAATCAGTGACAGTTTGTCCAATAACAGAAATCAGTGACAGTGTGTCCAATAACAGAAATCAGTGACAGTTTGTCCAATAACAGTAATCAGAGACAGTGTGTCCAATAACAGAAATCAGTCACAGTGTGTCCAATAACAGAAATCAGTGACAGGGTGTCCAATAACAGAAATCAGTGACAGTGTGTCCAATAACAGAAATCAGTGACAGTGTGTCCAATAACAGAAATCAGTGACAGTGTGTCCAATAACAGAAATCAGTGACAGTGTGTCCAATAACAGAAATCAGTGACAGGGTGTCCAATAACAGAAATCAGTGACAGTGTGTCCAATAACAGAAATGAGGGACAGTGTGTCCAATAACAGAAATCAGTGACAGTGTGTCCAATAACAGAAATCAGTGACAGTGTGTCCAATAAGAGAAATCAGTGACAGTGTGCCAATAACAGAAATCAGTGACAGTGTGTCCAATAACAGAAATCAGTGAGAGTGTGTCCAATAACAGAAATGATTGACAGTGTGTCCAATAACATAAATCAGTGACAGGGTGTCCAATAACAGAAATCAGTGACAGTGTGTCCAATAAGAGAAATCAGTGACAGTGTGCCAATAACAGAAATCAGTGACAGGGTGTTCAACAACAGAAATTAGTGACAGTGTGTCCAATAACAGGAATCAGTGACAGTGTGCCTAATAACAGAAATCAGTGACAGAGTGTCCAATAACAGAAATCTGTGACAGAGTGTCCAATAACAGAAATCAGTGACAGTGTGTCCAATAACAGAAATCAGTGACAGGGTTTCCAATAACAGAAATCAGTGACAGGGTGTCCAATAACAGAAATCAGTGACAGTGTGTCTAATAACAGGAATTAATGACAGTGTACCTAATAACAGAAATCAGTGACAGTGTGTCTAATAACAGGAATCAGTGACAGTGTGTCCAATAACAGAAATGAGTGACAGTGTGTCTAATAACATAAATCAGTGACAGGGTGTCCAATGACAGAAATCAGTGACAGTGTGTGCAATAACAGAAATCAGTGACGGTGTGTCCTATAGCAGAAATCAGTGACAGGTTGTCCAATAACAGAAATCAGTGACAGTGTGTCCAATAACAGAAATCAGTGACAGGGTGTCCAATAACAGAAATCAGTGACAGTGTGTCCAATAACAGAAATGAGGGACAGTGTGTCCAATAACAGAAATCAGTGACAGTGTGTCCAATAACAGAAATCAGTGACAGTGTGTCCAATAAGAGAAATCAGTGACAGTGTGCCAATAACAGAAATCAGTGACAGTGTGTCCAATAACAGAAATCAGTGAGAGTGTGTCCAATAACAGAAATGATTGACAGTGTGTCCAATAACATAAATCAGTGACAGGGTGTCCAATAACAGAAATCAGTGACAGTGTGTCCAATAAGAGAAATCAGTGACAGTGTGCCAATAACAGAAATCAGTGACAGGGTGTTCAATAACAGAAATTAGTGACAGTGTGTCCAATAACAGGAATCAGTGACAGTGTGCCTAATAACAGAAATCAGTGACAGAGTGTCCAATAACAGAAATCAGTGACAGTGTGTCCAATAACAGAAATCAGTGACTGCGTGTCCAATAACAGAAATCCGTGACAGTGTCTAATAACAGAAGTCAATGACGGTGTGTCCAATAACAGAAATCAGTGACAGTGTGTCTTATAACAGAAATCAGTGACAGTGTGTCCAATAACAGAAATCAGTTATAGTGTGTCTATTAACAGAAATTGTTGACAGTGTGTCTAATAACAGAAATCAGTGTCAGTGTTTCCAGTAACAGAAATCAGTGACTGTGTGTTTAATAACAGACATCAGTTATAGTGTGTCCAATAACAGAATCAGTGACAGTGTGTCCAATAACAGAAATCAGTGACAGTGTGTCCAATAACAGAAATCAGTGACAGGTTGTTTAATAACAGAAATCAGTGACAGTGTGTCTAAAAACAGAAATCAGTTAAAGTGTGTCTAATAACAGACATCAGTTACAGTGTGTCCAATAACAGAAATCAGTGACGGTGTGTCCAATAACAGAAATCAGTGACAGTTTGTCTAATAACAGAAATCAGTGACAGTGTGTCTAATAACGAAATTCAGTGACAGTTTGTCTAATAAGAGAAAGCAGTGACAGTGTGTACAATAACAGAAATCAGTGACAGTGTGTCCAATAACAGAAATCAGTGACAGGGTGTCCAATAACAGAAATCAGTGACAGTGTCTAAAAACAGAAATCAGTGACAGTGTGTACAATAACAGAAATCAGTGACAGTGTGTCCAATAACAGAAATCAGTGACAGTGTGTCTAATAACAGAAATCAGTGACAGTGTGTCCAATAACAGAAATCAGTGACAGCGTGTCCAACAACAGAAATCAGTGACAGTGTCTAATAACAGAAATCAATGACGGTGTGTCCAATAACAGAAATCAGTGACAGTGTGTCCAATAACAGAAATCAGTGACAGTTTGCCCAATAACAGAAATCAGTGACAGTGTATCTATTAACAGAAATCTGTGACAGTGTGTCCAATAACAGAAATCAGTGACAGTTCTTCCAATAACAGAAATCATTGACAATGTGACCAATAAAAGGAATCAGTGACAGTGTGTCCAATAACAGAAATCAGTGACAGTGTGTCCAATAACAGACATCAGTGACAGTGTGTTTAATAACAGTAATCAGTGGCTGTGTTTCTAATAACAGAAATCAGTGACAGTTTGTCCAATAACAGAAATCAGTGACAGTGTGTGTAATAACAGAAATCAATGACAGTTTGTCCAATGACAGAAATCAGTGACAGTGTCTAATAACAGAAATCAGTGACAGTGTGTCCAGTAACAGAAGTCAGTGACAGTTTGTCCAATAACAGAAATCAGTGACAGTGTGTCTAATAACAGAAATCAGTGACAGTATGTCCAGGAACAGAAATCAGTGACAGTTTGTCCAATAACAGAAGACAGTGACAGTGTGTCTAATAACAGAAATCAGTGACAGAGTTTCCAATAACAGAGATCAGTGACAGTGTGTCTAATAACAGAAATCAGTGAGAGTCTGTCCAATAACAGAAATCAGTGACAGTTTGTCCAATAACAGAAATCAGTGACAGTCTGTCCAATAACAGAAATCAGTGACAGTTTGTCCAATAACAGAAATCAGTGACAGTGTGTCCAATAACAGAAATCAGTGACAGTCTGTCCAATAACAGAAATCAATGATAGTTTGTCCAATAACAGTTATCAGTGACAGTGTGACCAATAACAGAAATCAGTGACAGTGTGTCCAATAACAGAAATCAGTGACAGTGTGTCCAATAACAGAAATCAGTGACAGTGTGTCTAATAACAGAAATCAGTGGCAGTGTTTCTAATAATAGAAATCAGTGACTGTTTGTCTAATAACAGCAATCAGTGACAGTGTGTCTAATAACAGAAATCAGTGACAGTGTGTCCAATAACAGCAATCAGTGACAGTTTGTCCAATAACAGTAATCAGTGACAGTGTGTCCAATAACAGAAATCAGTGACAGTGTGTCCAATAACATAAATCAGTGACAGTGTGTCCAATAACAGAAATCAGTGACAGGGTGTCCAATAACAGAAATCAGTGACAGGGTGTCCAATAACAGAAATCAGTGACAGTGTGTCCAATAACAGAAATGAGTGACAGAGTGCCCAATAACATAAATCAGTGACAGGGTGTCCAATAACAGAAATTAGTGACAGTGTGTCCAATAAGAGAAATCAGTGACAGTGTGCCAATAACAGAAATCAGTGACAAGGTGTTCAATAACAGAAATCAGTGACAGTGTGTCCAATAACAGAAATCTGTGACAGTGTGTCCAATAACAGAAATCAGTGACAGTGTGTCTAATAACAGGAATCAGTGACAGTGTGCCTAATAACAGAAATCAGTGACAGAGTGTCCAATAACAGAAGTCAGTGACAGTGTGTCCAATAACAGAAATCAGTGACAGGGTGTCCAATAACAGAAATCAGTGACAGGGTGTCCAATAACAGAAATCAGTGACAGTGTCTAATAACAGAAATCAGTGACAGTGTGTCCAGTAACAGAAGTCAGTGACAGTTTGTCCAATAACAGAAATCAGTGACAGTGTGTCTAATAACAGAAATCAGTGACAGTATGTCCAGGAACAGAAATCAGTGACAGTTTGTCCAATAACAGAAGACAGTGACAGTGTGTCTAATAACAGAAATCAGTGACAGAGTTTCCAATAACAGAGATCAGTGACAGTGTGTCTAATAACAGAAATCAGTGAGAGTCTGTCCAATAACAGAAATCAGTGACAGTTTGTCCAATAACAGAAATCAGTGACAGTCTGTCCAATAACAGAAATCAGTGACAGTTTGTCCAATAACAGAAATCAGTGACAGTGTGTCCAATAACAGAAATCAGTGACAGTCTGTCCAATAACAGAAATCAATGATAGTTTGTCCAATAACAGTTATCAGTGACAGTGTGACCAATAACAGAAATCAGTGACAGTGTGTCCAATAACAGAAATCAGTGACAGTGTGTCCAATAACAGAAATCAGTGACAGTGTGTCTAATAACAGAAATCAGTGGCAGTGTTTCTAATAATAGAAATCAGTGACTGTTTGTCTAATAACAGCAATCAGTGACAGTGTGTCTAATAACAGAAATCAGTGACAGTGTGTCCAATAACAGCAATCAGTGACAGTTTGTCCAATAACAGTAATCAGTGACAGTGTGTCCAATAACAGAAATCAGTGACAGTGTGTCCAATAACATAAATCAGTGACAGTGTGTCCAATAACAGAAATCAGTGACAGGGTGTCCAATAACAGAAATCAGTGACAGGGTGTCCAATAACAGAAATCAGTGACAGTGTGTCCAATAACAGAAATGAGTGACAGAGTGCCCAATAACATAAATCAGTGACAGGGTGTCCAATAACAGAAATTAGTGACAGTGTGTCCAATAAGAGAAATCAGTGACAGTGTGCCAATAACAGAAATCAGTGACAAGGTGTTCAATAACAGAAATCAGTGACAGTGTGTCCAATAACAGAAATCTGTGACAGTGTGTCCAATAACAGAAATCAGTGACAGTGTGTCTAATAACAGGAATCAGTGACAGTGTGCCTAATAACAGAAATCAGTGACAGAGTGTCCAATAACAGAAGTCAGTGACAGTGTGTCCAATAACAGAAATCAGTGACAGGGTGTCCAATAACAGAAATCAGTGACAGGGTGTCCAATAACAGAAATCAGTGACAGTGTGTCCAATAACAGGAATCAATGACAGTGTGCCTAATAACAGAAATCAGTGACAGTATATCTAATAACAGAAATCAGTGACAGTCTGTCCAATAACAGAAATCAGTGACAGTTTGTCCAATAACAGTTATCAGTGACAGTGTGACCAATAACAGAAATCAGTGACAGTGTGTCCAATAACAGAAATCAGTGACAGTGTGTCCAATAACAGAAATCAGTGACAGTGTGTCTAATAACAGAAATCAGTGGCAGTGTTTCTAATAATAAAAATCAGTGACAGTTTGTCTAATAACAGCAATCAGTGACAGTGTGTCCAATAACAGCAATCAGTGACAGTTTGTCCAATAACAGTAATCAGAGACAGTGTGTCCAATAACAGAAATCAGAGACAGTGTCTCATATAATAGAAATCAGTGACAGATTGTCCAATAACAGAAATCAGTGACAGTGTGTCCAAAAACAGAAATCAGTGACAGTGTGCGAAATAACAGAAATCAGTGACAGTGTGTCCAATAACAGTAATCAGTGACAGTTTATCCAACAACAGAAATCAGAGACAGTGTGTCCAATAACAGAAATCAGTGACAATGTGTCCAATAACAGAAATGAGTGACAGTGTGTCCAATAACAGAAATCAGGGACAGTGTGTCTAATAACAGGAATCTGTGACAGTGTGTCCAATAACTGAAATCAGTGAGAGCGTGTCCAATAACAGAAAGCAATGACAGGGTGTCCAAAAACAGAAATCAGTGACAGTGTGTTTAATAACAGAAATCAGTGACAGTGTGCCTAATATCAGAAATCAGTGACAGTGTGTCTAATAACAGGAATCAGTGACAGTGTGCCTAATAACAGAAATCAGTGACAGTGTGCCTAATAACAGAAATCAGTGACAGTGTGTCCAATAACAGAAATCAGAGACAGTGTGTCGAATAACAGAAATCAGTGACAGGGTGTCCAATAACAGAAATCAGTGACAGAGTGTCCAATAACAGAAATCAGTGACAGGGTGTCCAATAACAGAAATCAGTGACAGTGTGTCCAATAACAGAAATCAGTGACAGTATGTCGATTAACAGGAATCAGTGACAATGTGTCCAATAACTGAAATCAGTGATAGTGTCTAACAACATAAATCAGTGGCAGTGTCTAATAACAGAAATCAGTGACAGTGTATCTAACAGCAGAAATCAGTGACAGTGTGTCTAATAATAGAACTCAGTGACAGTGTGTCCAATAACTGAAATCAGTGATAGTGTGTCTAATAGCAGGAATCAGTGACAGTGTGTACAATAGCAGAGATCAGTTACAGTGTGTCTAATAACAGAAATCAGTGACAGTGTGTTTAATTACAGGAATCAATGACAGTGTGTCCAATAACTGAATTCAGTTATAGTGCCTAATAACAAACACCAGTGTCTGTGTGTACAATAGCAGAAATCAGTGACAGTGTGTCTAATAACAAAAATTAATGACAGTTTGTCCAATAACAGAAACCAGTGACAGTGTCAAAAGCAGAAATCAGTGACAGTGTCTAATAACAGAAATCAGTGACAGTGTGTCTAATAACAGAAATCAGTGACAGTGTGTACAATAACAGAAATCAGTGACAGTGTGTCCAATAATAGAAATCAGTGACAGTGTGCCTAATAACAGAAATAAGTGACAGTGTCTAATAACAGAAATCAGTGACAGTGTGTACAAAAACAGAAATCAGTGTCAGTGTGTCCAATAACAGAAATCAGTGACAGTGTGTCTAATAACAGAAATCAGTGACAGTGTGTCCAATAACAGAAATCAGTGACAGCGTGTCCAATAACAGAAATCCGTGACAGTGTCTAATAACAGAAGTCAATGACGGTGTGTCCAATAACAGAAATCAGAGACAGTGTGTCTTATAACAGAAATCAGTGACAGTGTGTCCAATAACAGAAATCAGTGACAGTGTGTCCAATAACAGAAATCAGTGACAGTGTGTCTAAAACAGAAATCAGTGACAGTATCTAATAACAGAAATCAGTGACAGTGTGTCCAGTAACAGAAATCAGTGACAGTTTGCCCAATAACAGAAATCAGTGACAGTGTGTCTAATAACAGAAATCTGTGACAGTGTGTCCAATAATAGAAATCAGTGACAGTGTGTCTAATAACAGAAATCAGTGACAGTGTGTCCAATAACAGAAATCAGTGACAGTTTTTCCAATAACAGAAATCAGTGACAGTGTGACCAATAACGGAAATCAGTGACAGTGAGTCCAATAACAGAAATCAGTGACAGTGTGTCCAATAACAGACATCAGTGACAGTGTGTTTAATAACAGAAATCAGTGGCAGTGTTTCTAATAAAAGAAATCAGTGACAGTTTGTCTAATAACAGAAATCAGTGACAGTGTGTCTAATAACAGAAATCAATGACAGTTTGTCCAATAACAGAAATCAGTGACAGTTTGTCCAATAACTGAAATCAGTGACAGTGTGACCAATAACAGAAATCAGTGACAGTGTGTCCAATAACAGAAATCAGTGACAGTGTGTCTAATAACAGAAATCAGTGGCAGTGTTTCTAATAATAGAAATCAGTGACAGTTTGTCCAATAACAGAAATCAGTGACAGTGTGTCCAATAACAGAAATCAGTGACAGTTTGTCCAATAACAGTAATCAGAGACAGTGTGTCCAATAACAGAAATCAGTCACAGTGTGTCCAATAACAGAAATCAGTGACAGGGTGTCCAATAACAGAAATCAGTGACAGTGTGTCCAATAACAGAAATCAGTGACAGTGTGTCCAATAACAGAAATCAGTGACAGTGTGTCCAATAACAGAAATCAGTGACAGTGTGTCCAATAACAGAAATCAGTGACAGGGTGTCCAATAACAGAAATCAGTGACAGTGTGTCCAATAACAGAAATGAGGGACAGTGTGTCCAATAACAGAAATCAGTGACAGTGTGTCCAATAACAGAAATCAGTGACAGTGTGTCCAATAAGAGAAATCAGTGACAGTGTGCCAATAACAGAAATCAGTGACAGTGTGTCCAATAACAGAAATCAGTGAGAGTGTGTCCAATAACAGAAATGATTGACAGTGTGTCCAATAACATAAATCAGTGACAGGGTGTCCAATAACAGAAATCAGTGACAGTGTGTCCAATAAGAGAAATCAGTGACAGTGTGCCAATAACAGAAATCAGTGACAGGGTGTTCAATAACAGAAATTAGTGACAGTGTGTCCAATAACAGGAATCAGTGACAGTGTGCCTAATAACAGAAATCAGTGACAGAGTGTCCAATAACAGAAATCAGTGACAGAGTGTCCAATAACAGAAATCAGTGACAGTGTGTCCAATAACAGAAATCAGTGACAGGGTTTCCAATAACAGAAATCAGTGACAGGGTGTCCAATAACAGAAATCAGTGACAGTGTGTCTAATAACAGGAATTAATGACAGTGTACCTAATAACAGAAATCAGTGACAGTGTGTCTAATAACAGGAATCAGTGACAGTGTGTCCAATAACAGAAATGAGTGACAGTGTGTCTAATAACATAAATCAGTGACAGGGTGTCCAATGACAGAAATCAGTGACAGTGTGTGCAATAACAGAAATCAGTGACGGTGTGTCCTATAGCAGAAATCAGTGACAGGTTGTCCAATAACAGAAATCAGTGACAGTGTGTCCAATAACAGAAATCAGTGACAGGGTGTCCAATAACAGAAATCAGTGACAGTGTGTCCAATAACAGAAATGAGGGACAGTGTGTCCAATAACATAAATCAGTGACAGGGTGTCCAATAACAGAAATCAGTGACAGTGTGTCAAATAAGTGAAATCAGTGACAGTGTGCCAATAACAGAAATCAGTGACAGTGTGTCCAATAACAGAAATCAGTGAGAGTGTGTCCAATAACAGAAATGAGTGACAGTGTGTCCAATAACATAAATCAGTGACAGGGTGTCCAATAACAGAAATCAGTGACAGTGTGTCCAATAAGAGAAATCAGTGACAGTGTGCCAATAACAGAAATCAGTGACATGGTGTTCAATAACAGAAATTAGTGACAGTGTGTCCAATAACAGGAATCAGTGACAGTGTGCCTAATAACAGAAATCAGTGACAGAGTGTCCAATAACAGAAATCAGTGACAGGGTGTCCAATAACAGAAATCAGTGACAGTGTGTCCAATAACAGAAATCAGTGACAGGGTTTCCAATAACAGAAATCAGTGACAGGGTGTCCAATAACAGAAAACAGTGACAGTGTGTCTAATAACAGGAATTAATGACAGTGTACCTAATAACAGAAATCAGTGACAGTGTGTCTAATAACAGGAATCAGTGACAGTGTGTCCAATAACAGAAATGAGTGACAGTGTGTCTAATAACATAAATCAGTGACAGGGTGTCCAATGACAGAAATCAGTGACAGTGTGTGCAATAACAGAAATCAGTGACTGTGTGTCCTATAGCAGAAATCAGTGACAGGTTGTCCAATAACAGAAATCAGTGACAGTGTGTCCAATAACAGAAATCAGTGACAGGGTGTCCAATAACAGAAATCAGTGACAGTGTGACCAATAACGGAAATCAGTGACAGTGAGTCCAATAACAGAAATCAGTGACAGTGTGTCCAATAACAGACATCAGTGACAGTGTGTTTAATAACAGAAATCAGTGGCAGTGTTTCTAATAAAAGAAATCAGTGACAGTTTGTCTAATAACAGAAATCAGTGACAGTGTGTCTAATAACAGAAATCAATGACAGTTTGTACAATAACAGAAATCAGTGACAGTTTGTCCAATAACTGAAATCAGTGACAGTGTGACCAATAACAGAAATCAGTGACAGTGTGTCCAATAACAGAAATCAGTGACAGTGTGTCTAATAACAGAAATCAGTGGCAGTGTTTCTAATAATAGAAATCAGTGACAGTTTGTCCAATAACAGAAATCAGTGACAGTGTGTCCAATAACAGAAATCAGTGACAGTTTGTCCAATAACAGTAATCAGAGACAGTGTGTCCAATAACAGAAATCAGTCACAGTGTGTCCAATAACAGAAATCAGTGACAGGGTGTCCAATAACAGAAATCAGTGACAGTGTGTCCAATAACAGAAATCAGTGACAGTGTGTCCAATAACAGAAATCAGTGACAGTGTGTCCAATGACAGAAATCAGTGACAGTGTGTCCAATAACAGAAATCAGTGACAGGGTGTCCAATAACAGAAATCAGTGACAGTGTGTCCAATAACAGAAATGAGGGACAGTGTGTCCAATAACAGAAATCAGTGACAGTGTGTCCAATAACAGAAATCAGTGACAGTGTGTCCAATAAGAGAAATCAGTGACAGTGTGCCAATAACAGAAATCAGTGACAGTGTGTCCAATAACAGAAATCAGTGAGAGTGTGTCCAATAACAGAAATGATTGACAGTGTGTCCAATAACATAAATCAGTGACAGGGTGTCCAATAACAGAAATCAGTGACAGTGTGTCCAATAAGAGAAATCAATGACAGTGTGCCAATAACAGAAATCAGTGACAGGGTGTTCAATAACAGAAATTAGTGACAGTGTGTCCAATAACAGGAATCAGTGACAGTGTGCCTAATAACAGAAATCAGTGACAGAGTGTCCAATAACAGAAATCAGTGACAGAGTGTCCAATAACAGAAATCAGTGACAGTGTGTCCAATAACAGAAATCAGTGACAGGGTTTCCAATAACAGAAATCAGTGACAGGGTGTCCAATAACAGAAATCAGTGACAGTGTGTCTAATAACAGGAATTAATGACAGTGTACCTAATAACAGAAATCAGTGACAGTGTGTCTAATAACAGGAATCAGTGACAGTGTGTCCAATAACAGAAATGAGTGACAGTGTGTCTAATAACATAAATCAGTGACAGGGTGTCCAATGACAGAAATCAGTGACAGTGTGTGCAATAACAGAAATCAGTGACGGTGTGTCCTATAGCAGAAATCAGTGAAAGGTTGTCCAATAACAGAAATCAGTGACAGTGTGTCCAATAACAGAAATCAGTGACAGGGTGTCCAATAACAGAAATCAGTGACAGTGTGTCTAATAAGTGGACTTAGTGACAGTGCACATAATAACAGAAATCAGTGACAGTATGTCCAATAACAGAAATCAGTGACAGGGTGTCCAAGAACAGAAATCAGTGACAGTGTGTCCAATAACAGAAATCAGTGACAGGGTGTCCAATAACAGAAATCAGTGACAGTGTGCCTAATAACAGGAAACAGTGACAGGGTGCCTAATAACTGAAATCAGTGACAGTGTGTCTAATAACAGGAATCAGTGACATTGTGCCTAATAACAGAATTGATTGACAGTGTGTCCAATAACAGAAATCAGTGACAGTGTGTCTAATAACAGAATTCTGTGACAGTGTGTCCAGCAATAGAAATCAGTGACAGTTTGTCCAATAACAGAAATCAGTGACAGCGTGTCTAATAACAGAAATCAGTGACAGTATGTGCAGTAACAGAAATCAGTGACAGTTTGTCCAATAACAGAAATCAGTGAAAGTGTGTCTAATAACATAAATCAGTGACAGTGTGTCCAATAACAGAAATCAGTGACAGTGTTTCCAATAACAGAAATCAGTGACAGTGTGTCCAATAACAGAAATCAGTGACAGTGTGTCCAATAACAGAAATCAGTGACAGGGTGTCCAATAACAGAAATCAGTGACAGTGTGTCCAATAACAGAAATGAGGGACAGTGTGTCCAATAACATAAATCAGTGACAGGGTGTCCAATAACAGAAATCAGTGACAGTGTGTCAAATAAGTGAAATCAGTGACAGTGTGCCAATAACAGAAATCAGTGACAGTGTGTCCAATAACAGAAATCAGTGAGAGTGTGTCCAATAACAGAAATGAGTGACAGTGTGTCCAATAACATAAATCAGTGACAGGGTGTCCAATAACAGAAATCAGTGACAGTGTGTCCAATAAGAGAAATCAGTGACAGTGTGCCAATAACAGAAATCAGTGACAGGGTGTTCAATAACAGAAATTAGTGACAGTGTGTCCAATAACAGGAATCAGTGACAGTGTGCCTAATAACAGAAATCAGTGACAGAGTGTCCAATAACAGAAATCAGTGACAGGGTGTCCAATAACAGAAATCAGTGACAGTGTGTCCAATAACAGAAATCAGTGACAGGGTTTCCAATAACAGAAATCAGTGACAGGGTGTCCAATAACAGAAATCAGTGACAGTGTGTCTAATAACAGGAATTAATGACAGTGTACCTAATAACAGAAATCAGTGACAGTGTGTCTAATAACAGGAATCAGTGACAGTGTGTCCAATAACAGAAATGAGTGACAGTGTGTCTAATAACATAAATCAGTGACAGGGTGTCCAATGACAGAAATCAGTGACAGTGTGTGCAATAACAGAAATCAGTGACTGTGTGTCCTATAGCAGAAATCAGTGACAGGTTGTCCAATAACAGAAATCAGTGACAGTGTGTCCAATAACAGAAATCAGTGACAGCGTGTCCAATAACAGAAATCCGTGACAGTGTCTAATAACAGAAATCAATGACGTTGTGTCCAATAACAGAAATCAGTGACAGTGTGTCTTATAACAGAAATCAGTGACAGTGTGTCCAATAACAGAAATCAGTGACAGTGTGTGCAATAACAGAAATCAGTGACGGTGTGTCCTATAGCAGAAACCAGTGACAGGTTGTCCAATAACAGAAATCAGTGACAGTGTGTCCAATAACAGAAATCAGTGACAGGGTGTCCAATAACAGAAATCAGTGACAGTGTGTCTAATTAGTGGACTTAGTGACAGTGCACCTAATAACAGAAATCAGTGACAGTATGTCCAATAACAGAAATCAGTGACAGGGTGTCCAATAACAGAAATCAGTGACAGTGTGTCCAATAACAGAAATCAGTGACAGGGTGTCCAATAACAGAAATCAGTGACAGTGTGCCTAATAACAGGAAACAGTGACAGGGTGCCTAATAACAGAAATCAGTGACAGGGTGTCCAATAACAGAAATCAGTGACAGTGTGTCCAATAACAGAAATCAGTGACAGGGTGTCCAATAACAGAAATCAGTGACAGTGTGCCTAATAACAGGAAACAGTGACAGGGTGCCTAATAACAGAAATCAGTGACAGTGTTTCCAATAACAGAAATCAGTGACAGTGTGTCCAATAACAGAAATCAGTGACAGTGTGTCCAATAACAGAAATCAGTGACAGGGTGTCCAATAACAGAAATCAGTGACAGTGTGTCCAATAACAGAAATGAGGGACAGTGTGTCCAATTACATAAATCAGTGACAGGGTGTCCAATAACAGAAATCAGTGACAGTGTGTCAAATAAGTGAAATCAGTGACAGTGTGCCAATAACAGAAATCAGTGACAGTGTGTCCAATAACAGAAATCAGTGAGAGTGTGTCCAATAACAGAAATGAGTGACAGTGTGTCCAATAACATAAATCAGTGACAGGGTGTCCAATAACAGAAATCAGTGACAGTGTGTCCAATAAGAGAAATCAGTGACAGTGTGCCAATAACAGAAATCAGTGACAGGGTGTTCAATAACAGAAATTAGTGACAGTGTGTCCAATAACAGGAATCAGTGACAGTGTGCCTAATAACAGAAATCAGTGACAGAGTGTCCAATAACAGAAATCAGTGACAGGGTGTCCAATAACAGAAATCAGTGACAGTGTGTCCAATAACAGAAATCAGTGACAGGGTTTCCAATAACAGAAATCAGTGACAGGGTGTCCAATAACAGAAATCAGTGACAGTGTGTCTAATAACAGGAATTAATGACAGTGTACCTAATAACAGAAATCAGTGACAGTGTGTCTAATAACAGGAATCAGTGACAGTGTGTCCAATAACAGAAATGAGTGACAGTGTGTCTAATAACATAAATCAGTGACAGGGTGTCCAATGACAGAAATCAGTGACAGTGTGTGCAATAACAGAAATCAGTGACTGTGTGTCCTATAGCAGAAATCAGTGACAGGTTGTCCAATAACAGAAATCAGTGACAGTGTGTCCAATAACAGAAATCAGTGACAGCGTGTCCAATAACAGAAATCCGTGACAGTGTCTAATAACAGAAATCAATGACGTTGTGTCCAATAACAGAAATCAGTGACAGTGTGTCTTATAACAGAAATCAGTGACAGTGTGTCCAATAACAGAAATCAGTGACAGTGTGTGCAATAACAGAAATCAGTGACGGTGTGTCCTATAGCAGAAACCAGTGACAGGTTGTCCAATAACAGAAATCAGTGACAGTGTGTCCAATAACAGAAATCAGTGACAGGGTGTCCAATAACAGAAATCAGTGACAGTGTGTCTAATTAGTGGACTTAGTGACAGTGCACCTAATAACAGAAATCAGTGACAGTATGTCCAATAACAGAAATCAGTGACAGGGTGTCCAATAACAGAAATCAGTGACAGTGTGTCCCATAACAGAAATCAGTGACAGGGTGTCCAATAACAGAAATCAGTGACAGTGTGCCTAATAACAGGAAACAGTGACAGGGTGCCTAATAACAGAAATCAGTGTCAGCGTGTCTAATAACAGGAATCAGTGACAGTGTGCCTAATAACAGAAATGAGTGACAGTGTGTCCAGCAACAGAAATCAGTGACAGTTTGTCCAATAACAGAAATCAGTGACAGCGTGTCTAATAACAGAAATCAGTGACAGTATGTCCAGTAACAGAAATCAGTGACAGTTTGTCCAATAACAGAAATCAGTGACAGTGTGTCTAATAAAAGAAATCAGTGACAGTGTGTCCAATAAG
The DNA here is from genome assembly GCF_052327205.1 of Somniosus microcephalus. Classification (NCBI taxonomy): domain Eukaryota; kingdom Metazoa; phylum Chordata; class Chondrichthyes; order Squaliformes; family Somniosidae; genus Somniosus; species Somniosus microcephalus. The sequence goes on from NC_141008.1 coordinate 10,905,964, forward strand.
AGAAATCAGTGACAGTGTGTCTAATAACATAAATCAGTGACAGGGTGTCCAATAACAGAAATCAGTGACAGTTTGTCCAATAACAGAAATCAGTGACAGTGTGACCAATAACAGAAATCAGTGACAGTGTGTACAATAACAGAAATCAGTGACAGTGTGTCCAATAACAGAAATCAGTGACAGTGTGTCTAATAACAGAAATCAGTGGCAGTGTTTCTAATAACATAAATCAGTGACAGTTTGTCCAATAACAGAAATCAGTGACAGTGTGTCTAATAACAGAAATCAGTGACAGTGTGTCCAATAACATAAATCAGTGACAGGGTGTCCAAAACAGAAATCAGTGACAGTGTGTCCAATAACAGAAATCAGTGACAGTGTGCCAATAACAGAAATCAGGGACAGGGTGTCCAATAACAGAAATCAGTGACAGTGTGTCCAATAACAGAAATCTGTGACAGTGTGTCTAATAACAGAAATCAGTGACAATGTGTCTAATAAAAGGAATCAGTGACAGTGTGCCTAATAACAGAAATCAGTGACAGTGTGTTTAATCACAGGAATCAGTGACAGTGTGTCCAATAACAGAAATGAGTGACAGTGTGTCTAATAACATAAATCAGTGACAGGGTGTCCAATAACAGAAATCAGTGACAGTGTGTCAAATAACAGAAATCAGTGACAGTGTGTCCAATAGCAGAAATCAGTGACAGGTTGTTCAAGAACAGAAATCAGTGACAGTGTGTCCAATAACAGAAATCAGTGACAGTGTGTCCAATAACATAAATCAGTGACAGTGTGTCTCATAACAGGAATCAGTGACAGTGTGCCTAATAACAGAAATCAGTGACAATGTTTCCAATAACAGAAATCAGTGACAGGGTGTCCAATAACAGAAATCAGTGACAGTGTGTCCAATAACAGAAATCAGTGACAAGGTGTCCAATAGCAGAAATCTGTGACAGTGTGTCTAATAACAGGAATCAGTGACAGTGTGCCTAATAACAGAATTCAGTGACAGTGTGTATAATAACAGGCATCAGTGACAGTGTGCCTAATAACAGAAATAAGTGAGTGTGCCTAATAACAGAAATCAGTGACAGTGTGTCTAATAACAGAAATCAGTGACAGTGTGTCCAATAACAGAAATCAGTGACAGTTTGTCCAATAACAGAAATCAGTGACAGTGTGTCTAATAACAGAAATCAGTGACAGTATGTCCAGTAACAGAAATCAGTGACAGTTTGTCCAATAACAGAAATCAGTGGCAGTGTGTCTAATAACAGAAATCAGTGACAGTGTGTCCAATAACAGAAATCAGTGACAGTGTGTCTAATAACAGAAATCAGTGACAGTCTGTCCAATAACAGAAATCAGTGACAGTTTGCCCAATTACAGAAATCAGTGAAAGTGTGACCAATAACAGAATTCAGTGACAGTGTGTCCAATAACAGAAATCAGTGACAGGGTGTCCAATAACAGAAATCAGTGACAGTGTGTCCAATAAAAGAAAACAGTGACAGTGTGTCCAATAACAGAAATCAGTGACAGGGTGTCCAATAACAGATATCAGTGACAGGGTGTCCAATAACAGAAATCAGTCACAGTGTGTCCAATAACAGAAATGAGTGACAGTGTGTCCAATAACAGAAATCAGAGACAGCGTGTCCAATAACAGAAATCCGTGACAGTGTCTAATAACAGAAATCAATGACGTTGTGTCCAATAACAGAAATCAGTGACAGTGTGTCTTATAACAGAAATCAGTGACAGTGTGTCCAATAACAGAAATCAGTGACAGTGTGTGCAATAACAGAAATCAGTGACGGTGTGTCCTATAGCAGAAATCAGTGACAGGTTGTCCAATAACAGAAATCAGTGACAGTGTGTCCAATAACAGAAATCAGTGACAGGGTGTCCAATAACAGAAATCAGTGACAGTGTGTCTAATTAGTGGACTTAGTGACAGTGCACCTAATAACAGAAATCAGTGACAGTATGTCCAATAACAGAAATCAGTGACAGGGTGTCCAATAACAGAAATCAGTGACAGTGTGTCCAATAACAGAAATCAGTGACAGGGTGTCCAATAACAGAAATCAGTGACAGTGTGCCTAATAACAGGAAACAGTGACAGGGTGCCTAATAACAGAAATCAGTGACAGCGTGTCTAATCACAGGAATCAGTGACAGTGTGCCTAATAACAGAAATGAGTGACAGTGTGTCCAATAACAGAAATCAGTGCCAGTGTGTCTAATAACAGAACGCTGTGACAGTGTGTCCAGCAACAGAAATCAGTGACAGTTTGTCCAATAACAGAAATCAGTGACAGCATGTCTAATAACAGAAATCAGTGACAGTGTGTCCAGTAACAGAAATCAGTGACAGTTTGTCCAATAACAGAAATCAGTGACAGTGTGTCTAATAAAAGAAATCAGTGACAGTGTGTCCAATAACAGAAATCAGTGACAGTGTGTCTAATAACATAAATCAGTGACAGGGTGTCCAATAACAGAAATCAGTGACAGTTTGTCCAATAACAGAAATCAGTGACAGTGTGACCAATAACAGAAATCAGTGACAGTGTGTACAATAACAGAAATCAGTGACAGTGTGTCCAATAACAGAAATCAGTGACAGTGTGTCTAATAACAGAAATCAGTGGCAGTGTTTCTAATAACATAAATCAGTGACAGTTTGTCCAATAACAGAAATCAGTGACAGTGTGTCTAATAACAGAAATCAGTGACAGTGTGTCCAATAACATAAATCAGTGACAGGGTGTCCAAAACAGAAATCAGTGACAGTGTGTCCAATAACAGAAATCAGTGACAGTGTGCCAATAACAGAAATCAGGGACAGGGTGTCCAATAACAGAAATCAGTGACAGTCTGTCCAATAACAGAAATCTGTGACAGTGTATCCAATAATAGAAATCAGTGACAATGTGTCTAATAACAGGAATCAGTGACAGTGTGCCTAATAACAGAAATCAGTGACAGTGTGTTTAATCACAGGAATCAGTGACAGTGTGTCCAATAACAGAAATGAGTGACAGTGTGTCTAATAACATAAATCAGTGACAGGGTGTCCAATAACAGAAATCAGTGACAGTGTGTCAAATAACAGAAATCAGTGACAGTGTGTCCAATAGCAGAAATCAGTGACAGGTTGTCCAATAACATAAATCAGTGACAGTGTGTCTCATAACAGGAATCAGTGACAGTGTGCCCAATAACAGAAATCAGTGACAATGTTTCCAATAACAGAAATCAGTGACAGGGTGTCCAATAACAGAAATCAGTGACAGTGTGTCCAATAACAGAAATCAGTGACAAGGTGTCCAATAGCAGAAATCTGTGACAGTGTGTCTAATAACAGGAATCAGTGACAGTGTGCCTCATAACAGAATTCAGTGACAGTGTGTATAATAACAGGCATCAGTGACAGTGTGCCTAATAACAGAAATAAGTGAGTGTGCCTAATAACAGAAATCAGTGGCAGTGTGTCTAATAACAGAAATCAGTGACAGTGTGTCCAATAACAGAAATCAGTGACAGTTTGTCCAATAACAGAAATCAGTGACAGTGTGTCTAATAACAGAAATCAGTGACAGTATGTCCAGTAACAGAAATCAGTGACAGTTTGTCCAACAACAGAAATCAGTGACAGTGTGTCCAATAAAAGAAATCAGTGACTGTGTCCAATAACAGAAATCAGTGACAGTGTCTAATAACAGAAATCAATGATGGTGTGTCCAATAACAGAAATCAGTGACAGTGTGTCTAATAACAGAAATCAGTGACAGTGTGTCCAATAACAGAAATCAGTGACAGTGTGTCCAATAACAGAAATCAGTGACAGTGTGTCCAATAACAGAAATCAGTGACACTTTGTCCAATAACTGAAATCAGTGACAGTGTGTCTAAAACAGAAATCAGTGACAGTGTCTAATAACAGAAATCAGTGACAGTATGTCCAGTAACAGAAATCAGTGACAGTTTGTCCAATAACAGAAATCAGTGACAGTGTTTCTAATAACAGAAATCAGTGACAGTGTGTCCAATAATAGAAATCAGTGACAGTGTGTCTAATAACAGAAATCAGTGACAGTCTGCCCAATAACAGAAATCAGTGACAGTTTTTCCAATAACAGAAATCAGTGACAGTGTGACCAATAACTGAAATCAGTGACAGTGTGTCCAATAACAGAAATCAGTGACAGTGTGTCCAATAACAGAAATCAGTGGCAGTGTTTCTAATAACAGAAATCAGTGACAGTTTGTCCAATAACAGAAATCAGTGACAGTGTGTCTAATAACAGGAATCAATGACAGTTTGTCCAATAACAGAAATCAGTGACAGGGTCTAATAAGAGAAATCAGTGACAGTGTGTCCAGTAACAGAAATCAGTGACTGTTTGTCCAATAACAGAAATCAGTGACAGTGTGTCTAATTACAGAAATCAGTGATAGTATGTCCAGTAACAGAAATCAGTGGCAGTTTGTCCAATAACAGAAATCAGTGACAGTGGGTCTAATAACAGAAATCAGTGACAGTGTGTCCAATAACAGAAATCAGTGACAGTGTGTCTAATAACAGAAATCAGTGACAGTCTGTCCAATAACAGAAATCAGTTACAGTTTGTCCAATAACATAAATCAGTGACAGTGTGACTAATAACAGAAATCAGTGACGGTGTGTCCAATAACTGAAATCAGTGACAGGGTGTCCAATAACTGAAATCAGTGACAGGGTGTCCAATAACAGAAATCAGTGACAGTATGTCCAATAACAGAAATGAGTGACAGTGTGTCCAATAACATAAATAAGTGACAGGGTATCCAATAACAGAAATCAGTGACAGTGTGTCCAATAACAGAAATCAGTCACAGTGTGTCCAATAACAGAAATCAGTGATAGTGTGTCCAATAACAGAAATCAGTGACAGTCTGTCTAATAACAGAAATCAGTGGCAGTGTTTCTAATAACAGAAATCAGTGACAGTTTATCCAATAACAGAAATCAGTGACAGTGTGTCTAATAACAGGTATCAGTGACAGTGTGTCCAATAACAGTAATCAGTGATAGTTTGTCCAATAACAGAAATCAGAGACAATGTGTCCAACAACAGAAATCAGTGACAGTGTGCCAATAACAGAAATCAGTGAGACGGTGACCAATAACAGAAATCAGTGACAGTGTGTCCAATAACAGATATCTGTGACAGTGTGTCCAATAACAGAAATCAGTGACAGTGTGTCTAATAACAGGAATCAGTGACAGTGTGCCTAATAACAGAAATCAGTGATAGTGAGTCCAATAAAAGAAATCAGTGACAGGGTGTCCAATAACAGAAATCAGTGACAGTGTGTCCAATAACAGAAATCAGTGACAGGGTGTCCAATAATAGAAATCAGTGACAGTGTGTCTAATAACAGGAAACAGTGGCAGTGTTTCCAATAACAGAAATGAGTGACAGTGTGTCTAATAACATAAATCAGTGACAGTGTGCCTAATAACAGGAATCAGTGACAGTGTGCCTAATAACAGAAATAAGTGGCAGTGTGCCTAATAACAGAAATCAGTGACAGTGTGTACAATAACAGAAATCAGTGACAGTGTGTTTAATAACAGAAATCAGTGACAGTGTGTCCAATAACAGAAATCAGTGACAGTGTGTCCAATAACAGAAATCAGTGAGAGTGTGTCCAATAACAGAAATCAGTGACAGTGTGTCCAATAACAGACATCAGTGACAGTGTGTTTAATAACAGAAATCAGTGACAGTTTGTCCAATAACAGAAATCAGTGACAGTGTGTCCAATAACAGAAATCAGTGACAGTGTCTAATAACAGAAATCAGTGACAGTGTGTCCAGTAACAGAAATCAGTGACATTTTTCCAACAACAGAAATCAGTGACAGTGTGTCGAATAACAGAAATCAGTGACAGTATGTCCAGGAACAGAAATCAGTGACAGTTTGTCCAATAACAGAAATCAGTGACAGTGTGTCTAATAACAGAAATCAGTGACAGTGTGTCCAATAACAGAAATAAGTGACAGTGTGTCTAATAACAGAAATCAGTGACAGTCTGTCCAATAACAGAAATCAGAGACAGTTTGTCCAATAACAGAAATCAGTGACAATGTGCCCAATAACAGAAATCAGTGACAGTGTGTCTAATAACAGAAATCAGTGACAGTCTGTCCAATAACAGAAATCAGTGACAGTTTGTCCAATAACAGAAATCAGTGACAGTATGTCGAATAACAGAAATCAGTGACAGTGTCTAAAAGCAGAAATCAGTGACAGTTTCTCCAATAACTGAAATCAGTGACAGTTTGTCCAATAACAGAAACAAGTGATAGTGTCTAATAACAGAAATCAGTGACAGTGTCTAATAACAGAAATCCGTGACAGTGTATACAATAACAGAAATCAGTGACAGTGTGTCCAATAACAGAATTCAGTTACAGTTTGTCTAATAACAGAAATAAGTGACATTGTCTAATAACAGAAATCAGTGACAGTGTGTACAATAACAGAAATCAGTGACAGTGTGTACAATAATAGAAATCGGTGACAGTGTGTCTAATAACAGAAATCAGTGACTGTGTCCAACAACAGAAATCAGTGACAGAATGTCCAATAACAGAAATCAGTGACAGTGTCTAATAACAGAAATCAATGACGGTGTGTCTAATAACAGAAATCAGTGAAAGTGTGTCTAATAACAGAAATCAGTGACAGTGTGTCCAACAACAGAAATCAGTGAAAGTGTGTCTAATAACAGAAATCAGTGACAGTGTTTCTAATAACAGAAATCAGTGACAGTGTGTCTAATAAGAGAAATCACTGACAGTGTGTCTAATAACAGAAATCAATGACAGTTTGTCCAATAACAGAAATCAGTGACAGTGTCTAATAACAGAAATCAGTGACAGTGTGTCCAATAACAGAAATCAGTGACAGTGTCTCCAATAACAGAAATCAGTGACACTGTGTCCAATAACAGAAATCAGTGACAGTGTGTCCAATAACAGAAATCAGTGACAGTGTGTCTAATAACAGAAATCAGTGACAGTCTGTCCAATAACAGAAATCAGTGACAGTTTGTCCAATAACAGAAACCAATGACAGTGTCTAATAACAGAAATCAGTGACAGAGTCTAATAACAGAAATCAGTGACAGTGTGTACAATAACAGAAATCAGTGACAGTGTGTCCAATAACAGAAATCAGTGACAGTGTGTCTATTAACAGAAATAAGTGACAGTGTCTAATAACAGAAATCAGTGACAGTTTGTCCAGTAACAGAAATCAGTGACAGTGTGTCTAATAACAGAAATAAGTGACAGTATCTAAAAACAGAAATCAGAGACAGTGTGTACAATAACAAATATCAGTGACAGTGTGTCCAATAACAGAAGTCAGTGACAGTGTGTCCAATAACAGAAATCAGTGACAGTGTGTACAATAACAGAAATCAGTGACAGCGTGTCCAATAACAGAAATCAGTGACAGTGTCTAATAACAGAAATCAATGACTGTGTGTCCAATAACAGAAATCAGTGACAGTGTGTCTAATAACAGAAATCAGTGACAGTGTGTCCAATAAAAGAAATCAGTGACAGTGTGTCCAATAACAGAAATCAGTGACAGTGTCTAATAACAGAAATCAATGATGGTGTGTCCAATAACAGAAATCAGTGACAGTGTGTCTAATAACAGAAATCAGTGACAGTGTGTCCAATAACAGAAATCAGTGACAGTGTGTCCAATAACAGAAATCAGTGACAGTGTGTCCAATAACTGAAATCAGTGACAGTGTGTCTAAAACAGAAATCAGTGACAGTGTCTAATAACAGAAATCAGTGACAGTATGTCCAGTAACAGAAATCAGTGACAGTTTGTCCAATAACAGAAATCAGTGACAGTGTTTCTAATAACAGAAATCAGTGACAGTGTGTCCAATAATAGAAATCAGTGACAGTGTGTCTAATAACAGAAATCAGTGACAGTCTGTCCAATAAAAGAAATCAGTGACAGTTTTTCCAATAACAGAAATCAGTGACAGTGTGACCAATAACTGAAATCAGTGACAGTGTGTCCAATAACAGAAATCAGTGACAGTGTGTCCAATAACAGACATCAGTGACAGTGTGTTTAATAACAGAAATCAGTGGCAGTGTTTCTAATAACAGAAATCAGTGACAGTTTGTCCAATAACAGAAATCAGTGACAGTGTGTCTAATAACAGGAATCAATGACAGTTTGTCCAATAACAGAAATCAGTGACAGGGTCTAATAACAGAAATCAGTGACAGTGTGTCCAGTAACAGAAATCAGTGACAGTTTGTCCAATAACAGAAATCAGTGACAGTGTGTCTAATAACAGAAATCAGTGATAGTATGTCCAGTAACAGAAATCAGTGACAGTTTGTCCAATAACAGAAATCAGTGACAGTGGGTCTAATAACAGAAATCAGTGACAGTGTGTCCAATAACAGAAATCAGTGACACTGTGCCTAATAACAGAAATCAGTGACAGTCTGTCCAATAACAGAAATCAGTTACAGTTTTTCCAATAACAGAAATCAGTGACAGTGTGACTAATAACAGAAATCAGTGATGGTGTGTCCAAAAACAGAAATCAGTGACAGGGTGTCCAATAACTGAAATCAGTGACAGGGTGTCCAATAACAGAAATCAGTGACAGTTTGTCCAATAACAGAAATGAGTGACAGTGTGTCCAATAACATAAATCAGTGACAGGGTATCCAATAACAGAAATCAGTGACAGTGTGTCCAATAACAGAAATCAGTCACAGTGTGTCCAATAACAGAAATCAGTGATAGTGTGTCCAATAACAGAAATCCATGACAGTGTGTCTAATAACAGAAATCAGTGGCAGTGTTTCTAATAACAGAAATCAGTGACAGTTTATCCAATAACAGAAATCAGTGACAGTGTGTCTAATAACAGATATCAGTGACAGTGTGTCCAATAACAGTAATCAGTGACAGTTTGTCCAATAACAGAAATCAGAGATAGTGTGTCCAACAACAGAAATCAGTGACAGTGTGCCAATAACAGAAATCAGTGACACGGTGACCAATAACAGAAATCAGTGACAGTGTGTCCAATAACAGATATCTGTGACAGTGTGTCCAATAACAGAAATCAGTGACAGTGTGTCTAATAACAGGAATCAGTGACAGTGTGCCTAATAACAGAAATCAGTGATAGTGAGTCCAATAAAAGAAATCAGTGACAGGGTGTCCAACAACAGAAATCAGTGACAGTGTGTCCAATAACAGAAATCAGTGACAGTGTGTCTAATAACAGGAAACAGTGACAGTGTTTCCAATAACAGAAATGAGTGACAGTGTGTCTAATAACATAAATCAGTGACAGTGTGCCTAATAACAGGAATCAGTGACAGTGTGCCTAATAACAGAAATAAGTGGCAGTGTGCCTAATAACAGAAATCAGTGACAGTGTGTACAATAACAGAAATCAGTGACAGTGTGTCTAATAACAGAAATCAGTGACAGTGTGTCCAATAACAGACATCAGTGACAGTGTGTTTAATAACAGAAATCAGTGACTGTTTGTCCAATAACAGAAATCAGTGACAGTGTGTCCAATAACAGAAATCAGTGACAGTGTCTAATAACAGAAATCAGTGACAGTGTGTCCAGTAACAGAAATCAGTGACAGTTTGTCCAACAACAGAAATCAGTGACAGTGTGTCGAATAACAGAAATCAGTGACAGTATGTCCAGTAACAGAAATCAGTGACAGTTTGTCGAATAACAGAAATCAGTGACAGTGTGTCTAATAACAGAAATCAGTGACAGTGTGTCCAATAACAGAAATAAGAAACAGTGTGTCTAATAACAGAAATCAGTGACAGTTTGTCCAATAACAGAAACCAATGACAGTGTCTAATAACAGAAATCAGTGACAGAGTCTAATAACAGAAATCAGTGACAGTGTGTACAATAACAGAAATCAGTGACAGTGTGTCCAATAACAGAAATCAGTGACAGTGTGTCTATTAACAGAAATAAGTGACAGTGTCTAATAACAGAAATCAGTGACAGTTTGTCCAGTAACAGAAATCAATGACAGTGTGTCTAATAACAGAAATAAGTGACAGTATCTAAAAACAGAAATCAGAGACAGTGTGTACAATAACAAATATCAGTGACAGTGTGTCCAATAACAGAAGTCAGTGACAGTGTGTCCAATAACAGAAATCAGTGACAGTGTGTACAATAACAGAAATCAGTGACAGCGTGTCCAATAACAGAAATCAGTGACAGTGTCTAATAACAGAAATCAATGACTGTGTGTCCAATAACAGAAATCAGTGACAGTGTGTCTAATAACAGAAATCAGTGACAGTGTGTCCAATAAAAGAAATCAGTGACAGTGTGTCCAATAACAGAAATCAGTGACAGTGTCTAATAACAGAAATCAATGATGGTGTGTCCAATAACAGAAATCAGTGACAGTGTGTCTAATAACAGAAATCAGTGACAGTGTGTCCAATAACAGAAATCAGTGACAGTGTGTCCAATAACAGAAATCAGTGACAGTGTGTCCAATAACTGAAATCAGTGACAGTGTGTCTAAAACAGAAATCAGTGACAGTGTCTAATAACAGAAATCAGTGACAGTATGTCCAGTAACAGAAATCAGTGACAGTTTGTCCAATAACAGAAATCAGTGACAGTGTTTCTAATAACAGAAATCAGTGACAGTGTGTCCAATAATAGAAATCAGTGACAGTGTGTCTAATAACAGAAATCAGTGACAGTCTGTCCAATAAAAGAAATCAGTGACAGTTTTTCCAATAACAGAAATCAGTGACAGTGTGACCAATAACTGAAATCAGTGACAGTGTGTCCAATAACAGAAATCAGTGACAGTGTGTCCAATAACAGACATCAGTGACAGTGTGTTTAATAACAGAAATCAGTGGCAGTGTTTCTAATAACAGAAATCAGTGACAGTTTGTCCAATAACAGAAATCAGTGACAGTGTGTCTAATAACAGGAATCAATGACAGTTTGTCCAATAACAGAAATCAGTGACAGGGTCTAATAACAGAAATCAGTGACAGTGTGTCCAGTAACAGAAATCAGTGACAGTTTGTCCAATAACAGAAATCAGTGACAGTGTGTCTAATAACAGAAATCAGTGATAGTATGTCCAGTAACAGAATTCAGTGACAGTTTGTCCAATAACAGAAATCAGTGACAGTGGGTCTAATAACAGAAATCAGTGACAGTGTGTCCAATAACAGAAATCAGTGACACTGTGCCTAATAACAGAAATCAGTGACAGTCTGTCCAATAACAGAAATCAGTTACAGTTTTTCCAATAACAGAAATCAGTGACAGTGTGACTAATAACAGAAATCAGTGATGGTGTGTCCAAAAACAGAAATCAGTGACAGGGTGTCCAATAACTGAAATCAGTGACAGGGTGTCCAATAACAGAAATCAGTGACTGTTTGTCCAATAACAGAAATGAGTGACAGTGTGTCCAATAACATAAATCAGTGACAGGGTATCCAATAACAGAAATCAGTGACAGTGTGTCCAATAACAGAAATCAGTCACAGTGTGTCCAATAACAGAAATCGGTGATAGTGTGTCCAATAACAGAAATCCATGACAGTGTGTCTAATAACAGAAATCAGTGGCAGTGTTTCTAATAACAGAAATCAGTGACAGTTTATCCAATGACAGAAATCAGTGACAGTGTGTCTAATAACAGATATCAGTGACAGTGTGTCCAGTAACAGTAATCAGTGACAGTTTGTCCAATAACAGAAATCAGAGATAGTGTGTCCAACAACAGAAATCAGTGACAGTGTGCCAATAACAGAAATCAGTGACACGGTGACCAATAACAGAAATCAGTGACAGTGTGTCCAATAACAGATATCTGTGACAGTGTGTCCAATAACAGAAATCAGTGACAGTGTGTCTAATAACAGGAATCAGTGACAGTGTGCCTAATAACAGAAATCAGTGATAGTGAGTCCAATAAAAGAAATCAGTGACAGGGTGTCCAACAACAGAAATCAGTGACAGTGTGTCCAATAACAGAAATCAGTGACAGTGTGTTTAATAACAGGAAACAGTGACAGTGTTTCCAATAACAGAAATGAGTGACAGTGTGTCTAATAACATAAATCAGTGACAGTGTGCCTAATAACAGGAATCAGTGACAGTGTGCCTAATAACAGAAATAAGTGGCAGTGTGCCTAATAACAGAAATCAGTGACAGTGTGTACAATAACAGAAATCAGTGACAGTGTGTCTAATAACAGAAATCAGTGACAGTGTGTCCAATAACAGACATCAGTGACAGTGTGTTTAATAACAGAAATCAGTGACTGTTTGTCCAATAACAGAAATCAGTGACAGTGTGTCCAATAACAGAAATCAGTGACAGTGTCTAATAACAGAAATCAGTGACAGTGTGTCCAGTAACAGAAATCAGTGACAGTTTGTCCAACAACAGAAATCAGTGACAGTGTGTCGAATAACAGAAATCAGTGACAGTATGTCCAGTAACAGAAATCAGTGACAGTTTGTCGAATAACAGAAATCCGTGACAGTGTGTCTAATAACAGAAATCAGTGACAGTGTGTCCAATAACAGAAATAAGAAACAGTGTGTCTAATAACAGAAATCAGAGACAGTCTGTCCAATAACAGAAATCAGAGACAGTTTGTCCAATAACAGAAATCAGTGACAATGTGCCCAATAACAGAAATCAGTGACAGTGTGTCTAATAACAGAAATCAGTGGCAGTGTTTCTAATAATAGAAATCAGTGACAGTTTGTCCAATAACAGAAATCGGTGACAGTGTGTCTAATAACAGAAATCAGTGACAGTGTCTAAAAGCAGAAATCAGTGACAGTTTCTCCAATAACTGAAATCAGTGACAGTTTGTCCAATAACAGAAACCAGTGACAGTGTCTAATAACAGAAATCAGGGACAGTGTCTAATAACAGAAATCCGTGACAGTGTATACAATAACAGAAATCAGTGACAGTGTGTCCAATAACAGAATTCAGTTACAGTTTGTCTAATAACAGAAATAAGTGACATTGTCTAATAACAGAAATCAGTGACACTGTGTACAATAACAGAAATCAGTGACAGTGTGTACAACAACAGAAATCGGTGACAGTGTGTCTAATAACAGAAATCAGTGACTGTGTCCAACAACAGAAATCAGTGACAGCATGTCCAATAACAGAAATCAGTGACAGTGTCTAATAACAGAAATCAACGACGGTGTGTCTAATAACAGAAATCAGTGAAAGTGTGTCTAATAACAGAACTCAGTGACAGTGTGTCCAACAACAGAAATCCGTGACAGTGTGTCCTATAACAGACATCTGTGACAGTGTGTCTAAAACAGAAATCAGTGACAGTGTTTCTAATAACAGAAATCAGTGACAGTGTGTCTAATAAGAGAAATCAGTGACAGTGTGTCTAATAACAGAAATCAATGACAGTTTGTCCAATAACAGAAATCAGTGACAGTGTCTAATAACAGAAATCAGTGACAGTGTGTCCAATAACAGAAATCAGTGACAGTGTCTCCAATAACAGAAATCAGTGACAGTGTGTCCAATAACAGAAATCAGTGACAGTGTGTCCAATAACAGAAATCAGTGACAGTGTGTCTAATAACAGAAATCAGTGACAGTCTGTCCAATAACAGAAATCAGTGACAGTTTGTCCAATAACAGAAACCAATGACAGTGTCTAATAACAGAAATCAGTGACAGAGTCTAATAACAGAAATCAGTGACAGTGTGTACAATAACAGAAGTCAGTGACAGTGTGTCCAATAACAGAAATCAGTGACAGTGTGTCTATTAACAGAAATAAGTGACAGTGTCTAATAACAGAAATCAGTGACAGTTTGTCCAGTAACAGAAATCCGTGACAGTGTGTCTAATAACAGAAATAAGTGACAGTATCTAATAACAGAAATCAGTGACAGTGTGTACAATAACAGAAATCAGTGACAGTGTGTCCAATAACAGAAGTCAGTGACAGTGTGTCTAATAACAGAAATCAGTGACAGTGTGTACAATAACAGATATCAGTGACAGCGTGTCCAATAACAGAAATCAGTGACAGTGTCTAATAACAGAAATCAATGACAGTGTGTCCAATAACAGAAATCAGTGACAGTGTGTCTAATAACAGAAATCAGTGACAGTGTGTCCAATAACAGAAATCAGTGACAGTGTGTCCAATAACTGAAATCAGTGACAGTGTGTCCAATAACTGAAATCAGTGACAGTGTGTCTAAAACAGAAATCAGTGACAGTGTCTAATAACAGAAATCAGTGACAGTATGTCCAGTAACAGAAATCAGTGACAGTTTGTCCAATAACAGAAATCAGTGACAGTGTTTCTAATAACAGAAATCAGTGACAGTGTGTCCAATAATAGAAATCAGTGACAGTGTGTCTAATAACAGAAATCAGTGACAGTCTGTCCAATAACAGAAATCAGTGACAGTTTTTCCAATAACAGAAATCAGTGACAGTGTGACCAATAACTGAAATCAGTGACAGTGTGTCCAATAACAGAAATCAGTGACAGTGTGTCCAATAACAGAAATCAGTGGCAGTGTTTCTAATAACAGAAATCAGTGACAGTTTGTCCAATAACAGAAATCAGTGACAGTGTGTCTAATAACAGGAATCAATGACAGTTTGTCCAATAACAGAAATCAGTGACAGGGTCTAATAAGAGAAATCAGTGACAGTGTGTCCAGTAACAGAAATCAGTGACTGTTTGTCCAATAACAGAAATCAGTGACAGTGTGTCTAATTACAGAAATCAGTGATAGTATGTCCAGTAACAGAAATCAGTGGCAGTTTGTCCAATAACAGAAATCAGTGACAGTGGGTCTAATAACAGAAATCAGTGACAGTGTGTCCAATAACAGAAATCAGTGACAGTGTGTCTAATAACAGAAATCAGTGACAGTCTGTCCAATAACAGAAATCAGTTACAGTTTGTCCAATAACATAAATCAGTGACAGTGTGACTAATAACAGAAATCAGTGACGGTGTGTCCAATAACAGAAATCAGTGACAGGGTGTCCAATAACTGAAATCAGTGACAGGGTGTCCAATAACAGAAATCAGTGACAGTATGTCCAATAACAGAAATGAGTGACAGTGTGTCCAATAACATAAATAAGTGACAGGGTATCCAATAACAGAAATCAGTGACAGTGTGTCCAATAACAGAAATCAGTCACAGTGTGTCCAATAACAGAAATCAGTGATAGTGTGTCCAATAACAGAAATCAGTGACAGTCTGTCTAATAACAGAAATCAGTGGCAGTGTTTCTAATAACAGAAATCAGTGACAGTTTATCCAATAACAGAAATCAGAGACAGTGTGTCCAACAACAGAAATCAGTGACAGTGTGCCAATAACAGAAATCAGTGAGACGGTGACCAATAACAGAAATCAGTGACAGTGTGTCCAATAACAGATATCTGTGACAGTGTGTCCAATAACAGAAATCAGTGACAGTGTGTCTAATAACAGGAATCAGTGACAGTGTGCCTAATAACAGAAATCAGTGATAGTGAGTCCAATAAAAGAAATCAGTGACAGGGTGTCCAATAACAGAAATCAGTGACAGTGTGTCCAATAACAGAAATCAGTGACAGGGTGTCCAATAATAGAAATCAGTGACAGTGTGTCTAATAACAGGAAACAGTGGCAGTGTTTCCAATAACAGAAATGAGTGACAGTGTGTCTAATAACATAAATCAGTGACAGTGTGCCTAATAACAGGAATCAGTGACAGTGTGCCTAATAACAGAAATAAGTGGCAGTGTGCCTAATAACAGAAATCAGTGACAGTGTGTACAATAACAGAAATCAATGACAGTGTGTTTAATAACAGAAATCAGTGACAGTGTGTCCAATAACAGAAATCAGTGACAGTGTGTCCAATAACAGAAATCAGTGAGAGTGTGTCCAATAACAGAAATCAGTGACAGTGTGTCCAATAACAGACATCAGTGACAGTGTGTTTAATAACAGAAATCAGTGACAGTTTGTCCAATAACAGAAATCAGTGACAGTGTGTCCAATAACAGAAATCAGTGACAGTGTCTAATAACAGAAATCAGTGACAGTGTGTCCAGTAACAGAAATCAGTGACATTTTTCCAACAACAGAAATCAGTGACAGTGTGTCGAATAACAGAAATCAGTGACAGTATGTCCAGGAACAGAAATCAGTGACAGTTTGTCCAATAACAGAAATCAGTGACAGTGTGTCTAATAACAGAAATCAGTGACAGTGTGTCCAATAACAGAAATAAGTGACAGTGTGTCTAATAACAGAAATCAGTGACAGTCTGTCCAATAACAGAAATCAGAGACAGTTTGTCCAATAACAGAAATCAGTGACAATGTGCCCAATAACAGAAATCAGTGACAGTGTGTCCAATAACAGAAATCAGTAACAGTGTGCGAAATAACAGAAATCAGTGACAGTGTGTCCAATAACGGAAATCAGTGACAGTTTGTCCAATAACAGAAATCAGAGACAATGTGTCCAAATACAGAAATCAGTGACAGTGTGTACAATAACAGAAATCAGTGACAGTGTGTCCAATAACAGAAATCAGTGACAGGGTGTCCAATAAAAGAAATCAGGGGCAGTGTGTCCAATAACAGAAATCAGTGACAGTGTGTCCAAAACAGAAATCAGTGACAGTGTGACCAATAACAGAAATCAGTGACAGTGTGTCCAATAACAGAAATCAGTGACAGTGTGTCCAATAACAGAAATCAGTGACAGTGTGTCTAATCACAGAAATCAGTGGCAGTGTTTCTAATAACAGAAATCAGTGCCAGTTTTTCCAACAACAGAAATCAGTGACAGTGTGTCTAATAACAGAAATCAGTGACAGTGTGTCCAATTACAGAAATCAGGGACAGTTTGTCCAATAACAGAAATCAGAGAAAGTGTGTCTAATAACAAAAATCAGTGACAGTGTGTCCAATAACAGAAATCAGTGACAGGGTGGCCAATAACAGAAATCAGTGACAGTGTGTCCAATAACAGAAATGAGTGACAGTGTGTCCAATAACATAAATCAGTGACAGGGTGTCCAATAACAGAAATCAGTGACAGTGTGTCCAATAACAGAAATCAGTGACAGTGTGTCCAATCACAGAAATCAGTCACAGTGTGTCCAATAAAAGAAATCAGTGACAGGGTGTCCAATAACAGAAATCAGTGACAGTGTGTCTAATAACAGGAATCAGTGACAGTGTGCCTAATAACAGAAATCAGTGACAGTGTGTATAATAACAGGAATCAGTGACAGTGTGCCTAATAACAAAAATCTGTGACAGTGTGCCTAATAACAGAAATAAGTGACAGTGTGTCTAATAACAGAAATCAGTGACAGTGTGCATAATAACAGAAATCAGTGACAGTGTTTCTGAGAACCGAAATCAGTGACAGTTTGACCAATAACGGAAATCAGTGACAGCGTGTCTAATAACAGAAATCAGTGACAGTGTGTCCAATAACAGAAATCAGTCACAGTTTGTCCAATAACAGCAATCAGAGACAGTGTGTCCAATAACAGAAATCAGTGACAGGGTGTCCAATAACAGAAATCAGTGACAGTGTGTCTAATAACAGAAATCACTGACAGTTGGTCCAATAACAGAAATCAGTGACAGTGTGCCCAATAACAGAAATGAGTAACAGTTTGTCCAATAATAGAAATCAGTGACAGAGTGTCCAATAACAGAAATCAGTGACAGTGTGTCCAATAACAGAAATCAGTGACACTGTGCCTAATAACAGAAATCAGTGACAGGGCATCTCATAACAGGAATCAGTTACAGTGTGGCTAATAACAGAAATCAGTGACAGTGTGCCTAATAACAGAAATCAGTGACAGTGTGTCCAATAACAGAAATCAGAGACAGTGTGTCCAACAACAGAAATCAGTGACAGGGTGTCCAATAACAGAAATCAGTGATAGTGTGTCCAATAACAGAAATCAGTGACATTGTGCCAAATAACAGAAATCAGTGACAGTGTGTCCAATAACTGAAATCAGTGACAGTTTGTCCAATATCAGAAATCAGAGACAGTGCGTCCAGTAACAGAAATCAGTGACAGTGTGTCCAATAACAGAAATCAGTGACACTCTGCCTAATAACAGAAATCAGTGACAGGGCGTCTCATAACAGGAATCAGTGACAGTGTGCCTAATAACAGAAATCAGTGACAGTGTGCCTAATAACAGAAATCAGTGACAGTGTTTCTAATAACAGAAATCAGTGACAGTTGGTCCAATAACGGAAATCAGTGACAGTTTGTCCAATAACAGAAATCAGAGACAGTGTTTCCAATAACAGAAACCAGTGACAGGGTGCCCAATAACAGAAATCAGTGACAGTGTGTCTAATAACAGAAATCAGTGACAGTGTTTCTAATAACAGAAATCAGTGACAGTGTGTCTAATAACAGGAATCAGTGACAGTGTGCCTAATAACAGAAATCAGTGACAGTGTGTCCAGTAACAGAAATCAGTGACAGTTTGTCCAATAACAGATATCAGTGACAGTGTGTCCAATAACAGAAATCAGTGACAGTGTGACCACTAACACAAATCTGTCACATTGTGTCCAAAAACAGAAATCAGTGACAGTGTGTCCAATAACATAAGTCAGTGACTGGGTGTCCAATAACAGAAATCAGTGACAGTGTGTCTAATAACAGAAATCAGTGACAGTGTGCCTAATAACAGAAATCAGTGACAGGGCATCAAATAACAGGAATCAGTGACAGTGTGCCTAATAACAGAAATCAGTGACAGTGTTCCTAATAACAGAAATCAGTGACAGTGTGTCCAATAACAGAAATCAGTAACAGTGTGCGAAATAACAGAAATCAGTGACAGTGTGTCCAATAACGGAAATCAGTGACAGTTTGTCCAATAACAGAAATCAGAGACAATGTGTCCAATTACAGAAATCAGTGACAGTGTGTACAATAACAGAAATCAGTGACAGTGTGTCCAATAACAGAAATCAGTGACAGGGTGTCCAATAAAAGAAATCAGGGGCAGTGTGTCCAATAACAGAAATCAGTGACAGTGTGTCCAAAACAGAAATCAGTGACAGTGTGACCAATAACAGAAATCAGTGACAGTGTGTCCAATAACAGAAATCAGTGACAGTGCGTCCAATAACAGAAATCAGTGACAGTGTGTCTAATCACAGAAATCAGTGGCAGTGTTTCTAATAACAGAAATCAGTGCCAGTTTTTCCAACAACAGAAATCAGTGACAGTGTGTCTAATAACAGAAATCAGTGACAGTGTGTCCAATTACAGAAATCAGGGACAGTTTGGCCAATAACAGAAATCAGAGAAAGTGTGTCTAATAACAGAAATCAGTGACAGTGTGTCCAATAACAGAAATCAGTGACAGGGTGGCCAATAACAGAAATCAGTGACAGTGTGTCCAATAACAGAAATCAGTGACAATGTGTCCAATAACAGAATCAGTGACAGTGTGTCCAATAACAGAAATCAGTGACAGGTGTCCAATAACAGAAATCAGTGACAGGGTGTCCAATAACAGAAATCAGTGACAGTGTGTCCAATAACAGAAATGAGTGACAGTGTGTCCAATAACATAAATCAGTGACAGGGTGTCCAATAACAGAAATCAGTGACAGTGTGTCCAATAACAGAAATCAGTGACAGTGTGTCCAATCACAGAAATCAGTCACAGTGTGTCCAATAAAAGAAATCAGTGACAGGGTGTCCAATAACAGAAATCAGTGACAGTGTGTCTAATAACAGGAATCAGTGACAGTGTGCCTAATAACAGAAATCAGTGACAGTGTGTATAATAACAGGAATCAGTGACAGTGTGCCTAATAACAAAAATCTGTGACAGTGTGCCTAATAACAGAAATAAGTGACAGTGTGTCTAATAACAGAAATCAGTGACAGTGTGCATAATAACAGAAATCAGTGACGGTGTGTCTAATAACAGAAATCAGTGACAGTGTTTCTGAGAACCGAAATCAGTGACAGTTTGACCAATAACAGAAATCAGTGACAGCGTGTCTAATAACAGAAATCAGTGACAGTGTGTCCAATAACAGAAATCAGTCACAGTTTGTCCAATAACAGCAATCAGAGACAGTGTGTCCAATAACAGAAATCAGTGACAGGGTGTCCAATAACAGAAATCAGTGACAGTGTGTCTAATAACAGAAATCACTGACAGTTGGTCCAATAACAGAAATCAGTGACAGTGTGCCCAATAACAGAAATGAGTAACAGTTTGTCCAATAATAGAAATCAGTGACAGAGTGTCCAATAACAGAAATCAGTGACAGTGTGTCCAATAACAGAAATCAGTGACACTGTGCCTAATAACAGAAATCAGTGACAGGGCATCTCATAACAGGAATCAGTTACAGTGTGGCTAATAACAGAAATCAGTGACAGTGTGCCTAATAACAGAAATCAGTGACAGTGTGTCCAATAACAGAAATCAGAGACAGTGTGTCCAACAACAGAAATCAGTGACAGGGTGTCCAATAACAGAAATCAGTGATAGTGTGTCCAATAACAGAAATCAGTGACATTGTGCCAAATAACAGAAATCAGTGACAGTGTGTCCAATAACTGAAATCAGTGACAGTTTGTCCAATATCAGAAATCAGAGACAGTGCGTCCAGTAACAGAAATCAGTGACAGTGTGTCCAATAACAGAAATCAGTGACACTCTGCCTAATAACAGAAATCAGTGACAGGGCGTCTCATAACAGGAATCAGTGACAGTGTGCCTAATAACAGAAATCAGTGACAGTGTGCCTAATAACAGAAATCAGTGACAGTGTTTCTAATAACAGAAATCAGTGACAGTTGGTCCAATAACGGAAATCAGTGACAGTTTGTCCAATAACAGAAATCAGAGACAGTGTTTCCAATAACAGAAACCAGTGACAGGGTGCCCAATAACAGAAATCAGTGACAGTGTGTCTAATAACAGAAATCAGTGACAGTGTTTCTAATAACAGAAATCAGTGACAGTTGGTCCAATAACAGAAATCAGTGACAGTGTGTCTAATAACTGAAATCAGTGACAGTGTGTCCAATAACAGAAATGAGTGACAGTTTGTCCAATAACAGAAATCAGTGACAGGGTGTCCAATAACAGAAATCAGTGACAGTGTGTCCAATAACAGAAATCAGTGACACTGTGCCTAATAACAGAAATCAGTGACAGTTTGTCCAATAACAGAAATCAGAGACAGTGTTTCCAATAACAGAAATCAGTGACAGGGCATCTAATAACAGGAATCAGTGACAGTGTGCCTAATAACAGAAATCAGTGACAGTGTGCCTAATAACAGAAATCAGTGACAGTGTTTCCAAAAACAGAAATCAGTGACAGTGTGCCAAATAACAGAAATCAGTGACAGTGTGTCCAATAACTGAAATCAGTGACAGTTTGTCCAATATCAGAAATCAGAGACAGTGTGTCCAATAACAGAAGTCAGTGACAGTGTGTCAATAACAGAAATGAGTGACAGTTTGACCAATAACAGAAATCAGTGACAGGGTGTCCAATAACAGAAATCAGTGACAGTGTGTCCAATAACAGAAATCAGTGACACTGTGCCTAATAACAGAAATCAGTGACAGGGTGTTCAATAACAGAAATCAGTGACAGTGTGCCTAATAACAGAAATCAGTGACAGTGTGTCCAATAACAGAAATCAGAGACAGTGTGTCCAACAACAGAAATCAGTGACAGGGTGCCCAATAAGAGAAATCAGTGACAGTGTGTCCAATAACAGAAATCAGTGACAGTGTGCCAAATAACAGTAATCAGTGACAGTGTGTCCAATAACTGAAATCAGTGACAGTTTGTCCAATATCAGAAATCAGA
Source organism: Somniosus microcephalus (assembly GCF_052327205.1). Classification (NCBI taxonomy): domain Eukaryota; kingdom Metazoa; phylum Chordata; class Chondrichthyes; order Squaliformes; family Somniosidae; genus Somniosus; species Somniosus microcephalus. The sequence continues at coordinate 10,928,006 of NC_141008.1, forward strand.
GACAGTGCGTCCAATAACAGAAATCAGTGACAGTGTGTCCAATAACAGAAATCAGAGACAGTGTGTCCAATAACAGAAATCAGTGACAGAGTGTCTAATAACAGAAATCAGTGACAGTGTGTCTAATAACAGAAATCAGTGACAGTTGGTCCAATAACAGAAATCAGTGACAGTTTGTCCAACAACAGAAATCAGAGACAGTTTATCCAATAAAAGAAATCAGTGACAGGGTGTCCAATAACAGAAATCAGTGACAGTGTGTCTAATAACAGAAATCAGTGACAGTGTTTCTAATAACAGAAATCAGTGACAGTTGGTCCAACAACAGAAATCAGTGACAGTGTGTCTAATAACAGAAATCAGTGACAGTGTGTCCAATAACAGAAATGAGTGACAGTTTGTCCAATAACAGAAATCAGTGACAGGGTGTCCAATAACAGAAATCAGTGAGAGTGTGTCCAATAACAGAAATCAGTGACACTGTGCCTAATAACGGAAATCAGTGACAGGGCATCTAATAACAGGAATCAGTGACAGTGTGCCTAATAATAGAAATCAGTGACAGTGTGCCTAATAACAGAAATCAGTGACAGTGTTTCCAACAACCGAAATCAGTGACAGGGTGTCCAATAACAGTAATCAGTGACAGTGTGTCCAATAACAGAAATCAGTGACAGTGTGCCAAATAACAGAAATCAGTGACAGTGTGTCCAATAACTGAAATCAGTGACAGTGTTTCAAATAACAGAAATCAGTGACAGTGTGTCCAATAACAGAAATCAGAGACAGTGTGTCCAATAACAGAAATCAGTGACAGGGTGTCCAATAGCAGAAATCAGTGACAGTTTGTCCAATAACAGAAATAAGAGACAGTGTGTCCAATAACAGAAATCAATGACAGTGTGTCCAATAATAGAAATCAGTGACAGTGTGTCTAATAACAGGAATCAGAGACAGTGTGCCTAATAACAGAAATCAGTGACAGTGTGTCCAGTAACAGAAATCAGTGACAGTTTGTCCAATAACAGAAATCAGTGACAGTGTGTCCAATAATAGAAATCAGTGACAGTGTGTCCAATAACAGAAATCAGTGGCAGTGTGTCGAATAAAAGAAATCAGTGACAGTCTGTCCAATAACAGAAATCAGTGACAGTGAGTCTAATAACAGAAATCAGTGGCTGTGTTTCTAATAACAGATATCAGAGACAGTGTGTCCAATAACAGAAATCAGTGACAGTGTGTCCAATAACAGAAATCAGTGACAGGGTGTCCAATAACATAAATCAGTGATTGTGTCCAATAACAGAAATCAGTGACAGTGTGTCCAATAACAGAAATCAGTGACAGTGTGTCCAATAACATAAATCAGTGACAGGGTGTCCAATAACAGAAATCAGTGACAGTGTCCAATAATGGAAATCAGCGATAGTGTGTCCAATAACAGAAATCAGTGGCAGTGTGTCTAATAACAGGAATCAGTGACTGTGTGCCTAATAACAGAACTCAGTGACAGTGAGCCTAATAACAGAAATCAGTGACAGTGTATCCAATAACAGAAATCAGTGACAGTGTGTCTAATAGCAGAAATCAGTGACAGCGTTTCTAATAACAGAAATTAGTGACAGTTTGTCCAAGAACAGAAATCAGTGACAGTGTTCCTAATAACAGAAATCAGTGAGAGTGTGTCCAATAACAGAAATCAGTGACAGTGTGTTTAATAACAGAATTCCGTGACAGTGTGTCCAATAACAGAAATCAGTGACTGTTTGTCCAATAACAGAAATCAGTGACAGTGTGTCCAATAACAGAAATGAGTGACAATGTGTCCAATAACAGAAATCAGTGACAGTGTGTCCAATAACAGAAATCAGTGGCAGGGTGTCCAATAACAGAAATCAGTGACAGTGTGTCCAATAATGGAAATCAGTGATAGTGTGTCCAATAACAGAAATCAGTGACAGTGTGTCTAATAACAGGAATCAGTGACAGTGTGCATAATAACAGAACTCAGTGACAGTGAGCCTAATAACAGAAATCAGTGACAGTGTATCCAATAACAGAAATCAGTGACAGTGTGTCTAATAGCAGAAATCAGTGACAGCGTTTCTAATAACAGAAATTAGTGACAGTTTGTCCAAGAACAGAAATCAGTGACAGTGTTCCTAATAACAGAAATCAGTGAGAGTGTGTCCAATAACAGAAATCAGTGACAGTGTGTTTAATAACAGAATTCCGTGACAGTGTGTCCAATAACAGAAATCAGTGACTGTTTGTCCAATAACAGAAATCAGTGACAGTGTGTCCAATAACAGAAATGAGTGACAATGTGTCCAATAACAGAAATCAGTGACAGTGTGTCCAATAACAGAAATCAGTGGCAGGGTGTCCAATAACAGAAATCAGTGACAGTGTGTCCAATAATGGAAATCAGTGATAGTGTGTCCAATAACAGAAATCAGTGACAGTGTGTCTAATAACAGGAATCAGTGACAGTGTGCATAATAACAGAAATCAGTGACAGTGTGCCTAATCACAGAAATCAGTGACAGTGTGTCCAACAACAGAAATCAGTGACAGTGTGTCTAATAACAGAAATCAGTGACAGTGTTTCTAATAACAGAAATCAGTGAGAGTTTGTCCAATAACAGAACTCAGTGACAGTGTGTCCAATAACAGAAATCAGTGACAGTATGTCCAATAACAGAAATGAGTGACAGTGTGTCCAATAACAGAAATCAGTGACATAGTGTCCAACAACAGAAATCAGTGAAAGTGTGTCCAATAACAGAAATCAGTGACAGGTTGTCCAATAACAGAAATCAGTGACAGTGTGTCTAATAACAGAAATCAGTGACAGTGTGCCTAATAACAGAAATCAGTGACAGTGTGTCCAATAACAGAAATCAGTGACAGTTGTCTAATAACAGAAATCAGTGAAAGTGTGTCCAATAACAGAAATCAGTGACAGGGTGTCCAATAACAGAAATCAGAGACAGTTTGCCTAATAATAGAAATCAGTGACAGTGCGCCTAATAACAGGAATCAGTGACAGTGTGCCTAATAACAGAAATCAGTGACAGTGTGCCTAATAACAGAAATCAGTGACAGTGTGACCAATAATAGAAATCAGAGACAGTGTGTCCAATAACAGAAATCAGTGACTGGGTGTCCAGTAACAGAAATCAGTGACAGTGTGTCCAATAACTGTAATCAGTGACAGTTTGTCCAATATCAGAAATCAGAGGCAGTGTGTCCAATAACAGAAATCAGTGACAGTGTGTCCAATAACAGAAATCAGAGACAGTGTGTCCAATAACAGAAATCAGTGACAGGGTGTCTAATAACAGAAATCAGTGACAGTGTGTCTAATAACAGAAATCAGTGACAGTTGGTACAATAACAGAAATCAGTGACAGTTTGTCCAACAACAGAAATCAGAGACAGTGTGTCCAATAACAGAAATCAGTGACAGGGTGTCCAATAACAGAAATCAGTGACAGGGTGTCTAATAACAGAAATCAGTGACAGTGTGTCTAATAACAGAAATCAGTGACAGTGTGTCTAATAACAGAAATCAGTGACAGTTGGTCCAATAACAGAAATCAGTGACAGTTTGTCCAACAACAGAAATCAGAGACAGTGTGTCCAATAACAGAAATCAGTGACAGGGTGTCCAATAACAGAAATCAGTGACAGTGTGTTTAATAACAGAAATCAGTGACAGTGTTTCTAATAACAGAAATCTGTGACAGTTGGTCCAACAACAGAAATCAGTGACACTGTGTCTAATAACAGAAATCAGTGACAGTGTGTCCAATAACAGAAATCAGTGACAGTTTGTCCAACAACAGAAATCAGAGACAGTGTGTCCAATAACAGAAAACAGTGACAGGGTGTCCAATAACAGAAATCAGTGACAGTGTGTCTAATACCAGAAATCAGTGACAGTGTTTCTAATAACAGAAATCAGTGACAGTTGGTCCAACAACAGAAATCAGTGACAGTGTGTCTAATAACAGAAATAAGTGACAGTTTGTCCAATAACAGAAATCAGTGACAGGGTGTCCAATAACAGAAATCAGTGACAGTGTGTCCAATAACAGAAATCAGTGACACTGTGCCTAATAACAGAAATCAGTGACAGGGCGTCTAATAACAGGAATCAGTGACAGTGTGCCTAATAACAGAAATCAGTGACAGTGTGCCTAATAACAGAAATCAGTGACAGTGTTTCCAACAACCGAAATCAGAGACAGTGTGTCCAATAACAGAAATCAGTGACAGGGTGTCCAATAACAGAAATCAGTGACAGTGTGTCTAATAACAGAAATCAGTGACAGTGTTTCTAATAACAGAAATCAGTGACAGTTGGTCCAACAACAGAAATCAGTGACAGTGTGTCTAATAACAGAAATCAGTGACAGTGTGTCCAATAACAGAAATAAGTGACAGTTTGTCCAATAACAGAAATCAGTGACAGGGTGTCCAATAACAGAAATCAGTGACAGTGTGTCCAGTAACAGAAATCAGTGACACTGTGCCTAATAACAGAAATCAGTGACAGGGCGTCTAATAACAGGAATCAGTGACAGTGTGCCTAATAACAGAAATCAGTGACAGTGTGCCTCATAACAGAAATCAGTGACAGTGTTTCCAACAACCGAAATCAGTGACAGGGTGTCCAATAACAGTAATCAGTGACAGTGTGTCCAATAACAGAAATCAGTGACAGTGTGCCAAACAACAGAAATCAGTGACAGTGTGTTCAATAACAGAAATCAGAGACAGTGTGTCCAACAACAGAAATCAGTGACAGGGTGCCCAATAAGAGAAATCAGTGACAGTGTGTCCAATAACAGAAATCAGTGACAGTGTGCCAAATAACAGAAATCAGTGACAGTGTGTCTAATAACAGAAATCAGTGACAGTGTTTCTAATAACAGAAATCAGTGAGAGTTTGTCCAATAACAGAACTCAGTGACAGTGTGTCTAATAACAGAAATCAGTGAGAGTTTGTCCAATAACAGAACTCTGTGACAGTGTGTCTAATAACAGAAATCAGTGACAGTATGTCCAATAACAGAAATGAGTGACAGTGTGTCCAATAACAGAAATCAGTGACATAGTGTCCAACAACAGAAATCAGTGAAAGTGTGTCCAATAACAGAAATCAGTGACAGGTTGTCCAATAACAGAAATCAGTGACAGTGTGTCTAATAACAGAAATCAGTGACAGTGTGCCTAATAACAGAAATCAGTGACAGTGTGTCCAATAACAGAAATCAGTGACAGTTGTCTAATAACAGAAATCAGTGAAAGTGTGTCCAATAACAGAAATCAGTGACAGGGTGTCCAATAACAGAAATCAGAGACAGTTTGCCTAATAATAGAAATCAGTGACAGTGCGCCTAATAACAGGAATCAGTGACAGTGTGCCTAATAACAGAAATCAGTGACAGTGTGCCTAATAACAGAAATCAGTGACAGTGTGACCAATAATAGAAATCAGACACAGTGTGTCCAATAACAGAAATCAGTGACTGGGTGTCCAGTAACAGAAATCAGTGACAGTGAGCCAAATAACAGAAATCAGTGACAGTGTGTCCAATAACTGTAATCAGAGACAGTTTGTCCAATATCAGAAATCAGAGGCAGTGTGTCCAATAACAGAAATCAGTGACAGTGTGTCCAATAACAGAAATCAGAGACAGTGTGTCCAATAACAGATATCAGTGACAGGGTGTCTAATAACAGAAATCAGTGACAGTGTGTCTAATAACAGAAATCAGTGACAGTTGGTCCAATAACAGAAATCAGTGACAGTTTGTCCAACAACAGAAATCAGAGACAGTGTGTCCAATAACAGAAATCAGTGACAGGGTGTCCAATAACAGAAATCAGTGACAGTGTGTTTAATAACAGAAATCAGTGACAGTGTTTCTAATAACAGAAATCAGTGACAGTTGGTCCAACAACAGAAATCAGTGACAGTGTGTCTAATAACAGAAATCAGTGACAGTGTGTCCAATAACAGAAATCAGTGACAGTTTGTCCAACAACAGAAATCAGAGACAGTGTGTCCAATAACAGAAAACAGTGACAGGGTGTCCAATAACAGAAATCAGTGACAGTGTTTCTAATAACAGAAATCAGTGACAGTTGGTCCAACAACAGAAATCAGTGACAGTGTGCCTAATAACAGAAAAAAGTGACAGTTTGTCCAATAACAGAAATCAGTGACAGGGTGTCCAATAACAGAAATCAGTGACAGTGTGTCCAATAACAGAAATCAGTGACACTGTGCCTAATAACAGAAATCAGTGAAAGGGCGTCTAATAACAGGAATCAGTGACAGTGTGCCTAATAACAGAAATCAGTGACAGTGTGCCTAATAACAGAAATCAGTGACAGTGTTTCCAACAACCGAAATCAGAGACAGTGTGTCCAATAACAGAAATCAGTGACAGGGTGTCCAATAACAGAAATCAGTGACAGTGTGTCTAATAACAGAAATCAGTGACAGTGTTTCTAATAACAGAAATCAGTGACAGTTGGTCCAACAACAGAAATCAGTGACAGTGTGTCTAATAACAGAAATCAGTGACAGTGTGTCCAATAACAGAAATAAGTGACAGTTTGTCCAATAACAGAAATCAGTGACAGGGTGTCCAATAACAGAAATCAGTGACAGTGTGTCCAATAACAGAAATCAGTGACACTGTGCCTAATAACAGAAATCAGTGACAGGGCGTCTAATAACAGGAATCAGTGACAGTGTGCCTAATAACAGAAATCAGTGACAGTGTGCCTCATAACAGAAATCAGTGACAGTGTTTCCAACAACCGAAATCAGTGACAGGGTGTCCAATAACAGTAATCAGTGACAGTGTGTCCAATAACAGAAATCAGTGACAGTGTGCCAAATAACAGAAATCAGTGACAGTGTGTTCAATAACTCAAATCAGTGACAGTTTGTCCAATATCAGAAATCAGAGACAGTGTGTCCAATAACAGTAATCAGTGACAGTGTTTCAAATAACAGAAATCAGTGACAGTTTGTCCAATAACAGAAATCAGAGACAGTGTGTCCAAGAACAGAAATCAGTGACAGTGTGTCCAATAACAGAAATGAATGACAGTGTGTCCAATAAAAGAAATTAGTGACAGTGTGTCTAATAAAAGGAATCAGTGACAATGTGCCTCATAACAGAAATCAGTGACAGTGTGTCCAGTAACAGAAATCAGTGACAGTTTGTCCAATAACAGAAATCAGTGACACTGTGTCCAATAATAGAAATCAGTGACAGTGTGTCCAATAACAGAAATCAGTGACAGTGTGTCTAATAACAGAAATCAGTGACAGTCTGTCTAATAAAAGAAATCAGTGTCAGTTTTTCCAATAACAGAAATCAGTGACAGTGTGACCAATAACACAAATCAGTGACTGTGTGTCCAATAACAGAAATCAGTGACAGTGTGTCCAATAACAGAAATCAGTGACAGTGAGTCTAATGACAGAAATCAGTGGCTGTGTTTCTAATAACAGATATCAGAGACAGTGTGTCCAACAACAGAAATCAGTGACAGTGTGTCTAATAACAGAAATCAGTGACAGTGTGTCCAATAACAGAAATGAGTGACAGTTTGTCCAATAACAGAAATCAGTGACAGGGTGTCCAATAACAGAAATCAGTGAGAGTGTGTCCAATAACAGAAATCAGTGACACTGTGCCTAATAACAGAAATCAGTGACAGGGCATCTAATAACAGGAATCAGTGACAGTGTGCCTAATAACAGAAATCAGTGACAGTGTGCCTAATAACAGAAATCAGTGACAGTGTTTCCAACAACCGAAATCAGTGACAGGGTGTCCAATAACAGTAATCAGTGACAGTGTGTCCAATAACAGAAATCAGTGACAGTGCGCCAAATAACAGAAATCAGTGACAGTGTGTCCAATAACTGAAATCAGTGACAGTGTTTCAAATAACAGAAATCAGTGACAGTGTGTCCAATAACAGAAATCAGAGCAAGTGTGTCCAATAACAGAAATCAGTGACAGGGTGTCCAATAGCAGAAATCAGTGACAGTTTGTCCAATAACTGAAATCAGAGACAGTGTGTCCAATAACAGAAATCAATGACAGTGTGTCCAATAACAGAAATCAGTGACAGTGTGTCTAATAACAGGAATCAGAGACAGTGTGCCTAATAACAGAAATCAGTGACAGTGTGTCCAGTAACAGAAATCAGTGACAGTTTGTCCAATAACAGAAATCAGTGACAGTGTGTCCAATAATAGAAATCAGTGACAGTGTGTCCAAAAACAGAAATCAGTGACAGTGTGTCTAATAAAAGAAATCAGTGACAGTCTGTCCAATAACAGAAATCAGTGTCAGTTTGTCCAATAACAGAAATCAGTGACATTGTGACCAGTAACACAAATCAGTGACAGTGTGTCCAATAACAGAAATCAGTGACAGTGTGTCCAATAACAGAAATCAGTGACAGTGAATCTAATAACAGAAATCAGTGGCTGTGTTTCTAATAACAGATATCAGAGACAGTGTGTCCAATAACAGAAATCAGTGACAGTGTGTCCAATAACAGAAATCAGTGACAGGGTGTCCAATAACATAAATCAGTGACTGTGTCCAATAACAGAAATCAGTGACAGTGTGTCCAATAACAGAAATCAGTGACAGTGTGTCCAATAACATAAATCAGTGACAGGGTGTCCAATAACAGAAATCAGTGACAGTGTCCAATAATGGAAATCAGCGATAGTGTGTCCAATAACAGAAATCAGTGACAGTGTGTCTAATAACAGGAATCAGTGACTGTGTGCCTAATAACAGAACTCAGTGACAGTGTGCCTAATAACAGAAATCAGTGACAGTGTATCCAATAACAGAAATCAGTGACAGTGTGTCTAATAGCAGAAATCAGTGACAGCGTTTCTAATAACAGAAATTAGTGACAGTTTGTCCAATAACAGAAATCAGTGACAGTGTTCCTAATAACAGAAATCAGTGAGAGTGTGTCCAATAACAGAAATCAGTGACAGTGTGTCTCATAACAGAAATCAGTGACACTGTGCCTAATAACAGAAATCAGTGACAGGGCGTCTAATAACAGGAATCAGTGACAGTGTGCCTAATAACAGAAATCAGTGACAGTGTGCCTCATAACAGAAATCAGTGACAGTGTTTCCAACAACCGAAATCAGTGACAGGGTGTCCAATAACAGTAATCAGTGACAGTGTGTCCAATAACAGAAATCAGTGACAGTGTGCCAAATAACAGAAATCAGTGACAGTGTGTTCAATAACTCAAATCAGTGACAGTTTGTCCAATATCAGAAATCAGAGACAGTGTGTCCAATAACAGTAATCAGTGACAGTGTTTCAAATAACAGAAATCAGTGACAGTTTGTCCAATAACAGAAATCAGAGACAGTGTGTCCAAGAACAGAAATCAGTGACAGTGTGTCCAATAACAGAAATGAATGACAGTGTGTCCAATAAAAGAAATTAGTGACAGTGTGTCTAATAAAAGGAATCAGTGACAGTGTGCCTCATAACAGAAATCAGTGACAGTGTGTCCAGTAACAGAAATCAGTGACAGTTTGTCCAATAACAGAAATCAGTGACACTGTGTCCAATAATAGAAATCAGTGACAGTGTGTCCAATAACAGAAATCAGTGACAGTGTGTCTAATAACAGAAATCAGTGACAGTCTGTACAATAAAAGAAATCAGTGTCAGTTTTTCCAATAACAGAAATCAGTGACAGTGTGACCAATAACACAAATCAGTGACAGTGTGTCCAATAACAGAAATCAGTGACAGTGTGTCCAATAACAGAAATCAGTGACAGTGAGTCTAATGACAGAAATCAGTGGCTGTGTTTCTAATAACAGATATCAGAGACAGTGTGTCCAACAACAGAAATCAGTGACAGTGTGTCTAATAACAGAAATCAGTGACAGTGTGTCCAATAACAGAAATGAGTGACAGTTTGTCCAATAACAGAAATCAGTGACAGGGTGTCCAATAACAGAAATCAGTGAGAGTGTGTCCAATAACAGAAATCAGTGACACTGTGCCTAATAACAGAAATCAGTGACAGGGCATCTAATAACAGGAATCAGTGACAGTGTGCCTAATAACAGAAATCAGTGACAGTGTGCCTAATAACAGAAATCAGTGACAGTGTTTCCAACAACCGAAATCAGTGACAGGGTGTCCAATAACAGTAATCAGTGACAGTGCGCCAAATAACAGAAATCAGTGACAGTGTGTCCAATAACTGAAATCAGTGACAGTGTTTCAAATTACAGAAATCAGTGACAGTGTGTCCAATAACAGAAAACAGAGCCAGTGTGTCCAATAACAGAAATCAGTGACAGGGTGTCCAATAGCAGAAATCAGTGACAGTTTGTCCAATAACAGAAATCAGAGACAGTGTGTCCAATAACAGAAATCAATGACAGTGTGTCCAATAACAGAAATCAGTGACAGTGTGTCTAATAACAGGAATCAGAGACAGTGTGCCTAATAACAGAAATCAGTGACAGTGTGTCCAGTAACAGAAATCAGTGACAGTTTGTCCAATAACAGAAATCAGTGACAGTGTGTCCAATAATAGAAATCAGTGACAGTGTGTCCAATAACAGAAATCAGTGACAGTGTGTCTAATAAAAGAAATCAGTGACAGTCTGTCCAATAACAGAAATCAGTGTCAGTTTGTCCAATAACAGAAATCAGTGACATTGTGACCAATAACACAAATCAGTGACAGTGTGTCCAATAACAGAAATCAGTGACAGTGTGTCCAATAACAGAAATCAGTGACAGTGAGTCTAATAACAGAAATCAGTGGCTGTGTTTCTAATAACAGATATCAGAGACAGTGTGTCCAATAACAGAAATCAGTGACAGTGTGTCCAATAACAGAAATCAGTGACAGGGTGTCCAATAACATAAATCAGTGACTGTGTCCAATAACAGAAATCAGTGACAGTGTGTCCAATAACAGAAATCAGTGACAGTGTGTCCAATAACATAAATCAGTGACAGGGTGTCCAATAACAGAAATCAGTGACAGTGTCCAATAATGGAAATCAGCGATAGTGTGTCTAATAACAGGAATCAGTGACTGTGTGCCTAATAACAGAACTCAGTGACAGTGTGCCTAATAACAGAAATCAGTGACAGTGTATCCAATAACAGAAATCAGTGACAGTGTGTCTAATAGCAGAAATCAGTGACAGCGTTTCTAATAACAGAAATTAGTGACAGTTTGTCCAATAACAGAAATCAGTGACAGTGTTCCTAATAACAGAAATCAGTGAGAGTGTGTCCAATAACAGAAATCAGCGACAGTGTGTCTAATAACAGAAATCAGTGACAGTGGTTTTAATCAACGAAATCAGTGACAGTTTGTCCAGTAACAGAAATCAGTGACAGTGTGTTTAATAACAGAATTCCGTGACAGTGTGTCCAATAACAGAAATCAGTGACAGTTTGTCCAATAACAGAAATCAGAGACAGTGTGTCCAATAACAGAAATCAGTGGCAGGTTGTCCAATAACAGAAATCAGTGACAGTGTGTCCAATAATGGAAATCAGTGATAGTGTGTCCAATAACAGAAATCAGTGACAGTGTGTCTAATAACAGGAATCAGTGACAGTGTGCCTAATAACAGAAATCAGTGACAGTGTGCCTAATCACAGAAATCAGTGACAGTGTGTCCAATAACAGAAATCAGTGACAGTGTGTCTAATAACAGAAATCAGTGACAGTGTTTGTAATAACAGAAATCAGTGAGAGTTTGTCCAATAACAGAACTCAGTGACAGTGTGTCTAATAACAGAAATCAGTGACAGTATGTCCAATAACAGAAATGAGTGACAGTGTGTCCAATAACAGAAATCAGTGACATAGTGTCCAACAACAGAAATCAGTGAAAGTGTGTCCAATAACAGAAATCAGTGACAGGTTGTCCAATAACAGAAATCAGTGACAGTGTGTCTAATAACAGAAATCAGTGACAGTGTGCCTAATAACAGAAATCAGTGACAGTGTGTCCAATAACAGAAATCAGTGACAGTTGTCTAATAACAGAAATCAGTGAAAGTGTGTCCAATAACAGAAATCAGTGACAGGGTGTCCAATAACAGAAATCAGAGACAGTTTGCCTAATAATAGAAATCAGTGACAGTGCGCCTAATAACAGGAATCAGTGACAGTGTGGCTAATAACAGAAATCAGTGACAGTGTGCCTAATAACAGAAATCAGTGACAGTGTGACCAATAATAGAAATCAGAGACAGTGTGTCCAATAACAGAAATCAGTGACAAGGTGTCCAGTAACAGAAATCAGTGACAGTGTGCCAAATAACAGAAATCAGTGACAGTGTGTCCAATAACTGTAATCAGTGACAGTTTGTTCAATATCAGAAATCAGAGGCAGTGTGTGCAATAACAGAAATCAGTGACAGTGTGTCCAATAACAGAAATCAGAGACAGTGTGCCCAATAACAGTAATCAGTGACAGTGTGTCCAATAACAGAAATCAGTGACAGTGTGTCCAACAACAGAAATCAGTGACAGTGAGTCTAATGACAGAAATCAGTGGCTGTGTTTCTAATAACAGATATCAGAGACAGTGTGTCCAATAACAGAAATCAGTGACAGTGTGTCCAATAACAGAAATCAGTGACAGGGTGTCCAATAACATAAATCAGTGACTGTGTCCAATAACAGAAATCAGTGACAGTGTGTCCAATAACAGAAATCAGTGACAGTGTGTCCAATAACATAAATCAGTGACAGGGTGTCCAATAACAGAAATCAGTGACAGTGTCCAATAATGGAAATCAGCGATAGTGTGTCCAATAACAGAAATCAGTGACAGTGTGTCTAATAACAGGAATCAGTGACTGTGTGCCTAATAACAGAACTCAGTGACAGTGTGCCTAATAACAGAAATCAGTGACAGTGTATCCAATAACAGAAATCAGTGACAGTGTGTCTAATAGCAGAAATCAGTGACAGCGTTTCTAATAACAGAAATAAGTGACAGTTTGTCCAATAACAGAAATCAGTGACAGTGTTCCTAATAACAGAAATCAGTGAGAGTGTGTCCAATAACAGAAATCAGTGACAGTGTGTCTCATAACAGAAATCAGTGACACTGTGCCTAATAACAGAAATCAGTGACAGGGCGTCTAATAACAGGAATCAGTGACAGTGTGCCTAATAACAGAAATCAGTGACAGTGTGCCTCATAACAGAAATCAGTGACAGTGTTTCCAACAACCGAAATCAGTGACAGGGTGTCCAATAACAGTAATCAGTGACAGTGTGTCCAATAACAGAAATCAGTGACAGTGTGCCAAATAACAGAAATCAGTGACAGTGTGTTCAATAACTCAAATCAGTGACAGTTTGTCCAATATCAGAAATCAGAGACAGTGTGTCCAATAACAGTAATCAGTGACAGTGTTTCAAATAACAGAAATCAGTGACAGTTTGTCCAATAACAGAAATCAGAGACAGTGTGTCCAAGAACAGAAATCAGTGACAGTGTGTCCAATAACAGAAATGAATGACAGTGTGTCCAATAAAAGAAATTAGTGACAGTGTGTCTAATAAAAGGAATCAGTGACAGTGTGCCTCATAACAGAAATCAGTGACAGTGTGTCCAGTAACAGAAATCAGTGACAGTTTGTCCAATAACAGAAATCAGTGACACTGTGTCCAATAATAGAAATCAGTGACAGTGTGTCCAATAACAGAAATCAGTGACAGTGTGTCTAATAACAGAAATCAGTGACAGTCTGTACAATAAAAGAAATCAGTGTCAGTTTTTCCAATAACAGAAATCAGTGACAGTGTGACCAATAACACAAATCAGTGACAGTGTGTCCAATAACAGAAATCAGTGACAGTGTGTCCAATAACAGAAATCAGTGACAGTGAGTCTAATGACAGAAATCAGTGGCTGTGTTTCTAATAACAGATATCAGAGACAGTGTGTCCAACAACAGAAATCAGTGACAGTGTGTCTAATAACAGAAATCAGTGACAGTGTGTCCAATAACAGAAATGAGTGACAGTTTGTCCAATAACAGAAATCAGTGACAGGGTGTCCAATAACAGAAATCAGTGAGAGTGTGTCCAATAACAGAAATCAGTGACACTGTGCCTAATAACAGAAATCAGTGACAGGGCATCTAATAACAGGAATCAGTGACAGTGTGCCTAATAACAGAAATCAGTGACAGTGTGCCTAATAACAGAAATCAGTGACAGTGTTTCCAACAACCGAAATCAGTGACAGGGTGTCCAATAACAGTAATCAGTGACAGTGCGCCAAATAACAGAAATCAGTGACAGTGTGTCCAATAACTGAAATCAGTGACAGTGTTTCAAATTACAGAAATCAGTGACAGTGTGTCCAATAACAGAAAACAGAGCCAGTGTGTCCAATAACAGAAATCAGTGACAGGGTGTCCAATAGCAGAAATCAGTGACAGTTTGTCCAATAACAGAAATCAGAGACAGTGTGTCCAATAACAGAAATCAATGACAGTGTGTCCAATAACAGAAATCAGTGACAGTGTGTCTAATAACAGGAATCAGAGACAGTGTGCCTAATAACAGAAATCAGTGACAGTGTGTCCAGTAACAGAAATCAGTGACAGTTTGTCCAATAACAGAAATCAGTGACAGTGTGTCCAATAATAGAAATCAGTGACAGTGTGTCCAATAACAGAAATCAGTGACAGTGTGTCTAATAAAAGAAATCAGTGACAGTCTGTCCAATAACAGAAATCAGTGTCAGTTTGTCCAATAACAGAAATCAGTGACATTGTGACCAATAACACAAATCAGTGACAGTGTGTCCAATAACAGAAATCAGTGACAGTGTGTCCAATAACAGAAATCAGTGACAGTGAGTCTAATAACAGAAATCAGTGGCTGTGTTTCTAATAACAGATATCAGAGACAGTGTGTCCAATAACAGAAATCAGTGACAGTGTGTCCAATAACAGAAATCAGTGACAGGGTGTCCAATAACATAAATCAGTGACTGTGTCCAATAACAGAAATCAGTGACAGTGTGTCCAATAACAGAAATCAGTGACAGTGTGTCCAATAACATAAATCAGTGACAGGGTGTCCAATAACAGAAATCAGTGACAGTGTCCAATAATGGAAATCAGCGATAGTGTGTCTAATAACAGGAATCAGTGACTGTGTGCCTAATAACAGAACTCAGTGACAGTGTGCCTAATAACAGAAATCAGTGACAGTGTATCCAATAACAGAAATCAGTGACAGTGTGTCTAATAGCAGAAATCAGTGACAGCGTTTCTAATAACAGAAATTAGTGACAGTTTGTCCAATAACAGAAATCAGTGACAGTGTTCCTAATAACAGAAATCAGTGAGAGTGTGTCCAATAACAGAAATCAGCGACAGTGTGTCTAATAACAGAAATCAGTGACAGTGGTTTTAATCAACGAAATCAGTGACAGTTTGTCCAGTAACAGAAATCAGTGACAGTGTGTTTAATAACAGAATTCCGTGACAGTGTGTCCAATAACAGAAATCAGTGACAGTTTGTCCAATAACAGAAATCAGAGACAGTGTGTCCAATAACAGAAATCAGTGGCAGGTTGTCCAATAACAGAAATCAGTGACAGTGTGTCCAATAATGGAAATCAGTGATAGTGTGTCCAATAACAGAAATCAGTGACAGTGTGTCTAATAACAGGAATCAGTGACAGTGTGCCTAATAACAGAAATCAGTGACAGTGTGCCTAATCACAGAAATCAGTGACAGTGTGTCCAATAACAGAAATCAGTGACAGTGTGTCTAATAACAGAAATCAGTGACAGTGTTTGTAATAACAGAAATCAGTGAGAGTTTGTCCAATAACAGAACTCAGTGACAGTGTGTCTAATAACAGAAATCAGTGACAGTATGTCCAATAACAGAAATGAGTGACAGTGTGTCCAATAACAGAAATCAGTGACATAGTGTCCAACAACAGAAATCAGTGAAAGTGTGTCCAATAACAGAAATCAGTGACAGGTTGTCCAATAACAGAAATCAGTGACAGTGTGTCTAATAACAGAAATCAGTGACAGTGTGCCTAATAACAGAAATCAGTGACAGTGTGTCCAATAACAGAAATCAGTGACAGTTGTCTAATAACAGAAATCAGTGAAAGTGTGTCCAATAACAGAAATCAGTGACAGGGTGTCCAATAACAGAAATCAGAGACAGTTTGCCTAATAATAGAAATCAGTGACAGTGCGCCTAATAACAGGAATCAGTGACAGTGTGGCTAATAACAGAAATCAGTGACAGTGTGCCTAATAACAGAAATCAGTGACAGTGTGACCAATAATAGAAATCAGAGACAGTGTGTCCAATAACAGAAATCAGTGACAAGGTGTCCAGTAACAGAAATCAGTGACAGTGTGCCAAATAACAGAAATCAGTGACAGTGTGTCCAATAACTGTAATCAGTGACAGTTTGTTCAATATCAGAAATCAGAGGCAGTGTGTGCAATAACAGAAATCAGTGACAGTGTGTCCAATAACAGAAATCAGAGACAGTGTGCCCAATAACAGTAATCAGTGACAGTGTGTCCAATAACAGAAATCAGTGACAGTGTGTCCAACAACAGAAATCAGTGACAGTGAGTCTAATGACAGAAATCAGTGGCTGTGTTTCTAATAACAGATATCAGAGACAGTGTGTCCAATAACAGAAATCAGTGACAGTGTGTCCAATAACAGAAATCAGTGACAGGGTGTCCAATAACATAAATCAGTGACTGTGTCCAATAACAGAAATCAGTGACAGTGTGTCCAATAACAGAAATCAGTGACAGTGTGTCCAATAACATAAATCAGTGACAGGGTGTCCAATAACAGAAATCAGTGACAGTGTCCAATAATGGAAATCAGCGATAGTGTGTCCAATAACAGAAATCAGTGACAGTGTGTCTAATAACAGGAATCAGTGACTGTGTGCCTAATAACAGAACTCAGTGACAGTGTGCCTAATAACAGAAATCAGTGACAGTGTATCCAATAACAGAAATCAGTGACAGTGTGTCTAATAGCAGAAATCAGTGACAGCGTTTCTAATAACAGAAATAAGTGACAGTTTGTCCAATAACAGAAATCAGTGACAGTGTTCCTAATAACAGAAATCAGTGAGAGTGTGTCCAATAACAGAAATCAGTGACAGTGTGTCTCATAACAGAAATCAGTGACACTGTGCCTAATAACAGAAATCAGTGACAGGGCGTCTAATAACAGGAATCAGTGACAGTGTGCCTAATAACAGAAATCAGTGACAGTGTGCCTCATAAC
The DNA here is from genome assembly GCF_052327205.1 of Somniosus microcephalus. NCBI lineage: Eukaryota > Metazoa > Chordata > Chondrichthyes > Squaliformes > Somniosidae > Somniosus > Somniosus microcephalus. The sequence goes on from NC_141008.1 coordinate 10,945,412, forward strand.
AGAAATCAGTGACAGTGTTTCCAACAACCGAAATCAGTGACAGGGTGTCCAATAACAGTAATCAGTGACAGTGTGTCCAATAACAGAAATCAGTGACAGTGTGCCAAATAACAGAAATCAGTGACAGTGTGTTCAATAACTCAAATCAGTGACAGTTTGTCCAATATCAGAAATCAGAGACAGTGTGTCCAATAACAGTAATCAGTGACAGTGTTTCAAATAACAGAAATCAGTGACAGTTTGTCCAATAACAGAAATCAGAGACAGTGTGTCCAAGAACAGAAATCAGTGACAGTGTGTCCAATAACAGAAATGAATGACAGTGTGTCCAATAAAAGAAATTAGTGACAGTGTGTCTAATAAAAGGAATCAGTGACAGTGTGCCTCATAACAGAAATCAGTGACAGTGTGTCCAGTAACAGAAATCAGTGACAGTTTGTCCAATAACAGAAATCAGTGACACTGTGTCCAATAATAGAAATCAGTGACAGTGTGTCCAATAACAGAAATCAGTGACAGTGTGTCTAATAACAGAAATCAGTGACAGTCTGTCCAATAAAAGAAAACAGTGTCAGTTTTTCCAATAACAGAAATCAGTGACAGTGTGACCAATAACACAAATCAGTGACAGTGTGTCCAATAACAGAAATCAGTGACAGTGTGTCCAATAACAGAAATCAGTGACAGTGAGTCTAATGACAGAAATCAGTGGCTGTGTTTCTAATAACAGATATTAGAGACAGTGTGTCCAACAACAGAAATCAGTGACAGTGTGTCTAATAACAGAAATCAGTGACAGTGTGTCCAATAACAGAAATGAGTGACAGTTTGTCCAATAACAGAAATCAGTGACAGGGTGTCCAATAACAGAAATCAGTGAGAGTGTGTCCAATAACAGAAATCAGTGACACTGTGCCTAATAACAGAAATCAGTGACAGGGCATCTAATAACAGGAATCAGTGACAGTGTGCCTAATAACAGAAATCAGTGACAGTGTGCCTAATAACAGAAATCAGTGACAGTGTTTCCAACAACCGAAATCAGTGACAGGGTGTCCAATAACAGTAATCAGTGACAGTGTGTCCAATAACAGAAATCAGTGACAGTGCGCCAAATAACAGAAATCAGTGACAGTGTGTCCAATAACTGAAATCAGTGACAGTGTTTCAAATTACAGAAATCAGTGACAGTGTGTCCAATAACAGAAAACAGAGCCAGTGTGTCCAATAACAGAAATCAGTGACAGGGTGTCCAATAGCAGAAATCAGTGACAGTTTGTCCAATAACAGAAATCAGAGACAGTGTGTCCAATAACAGAAATCAATGACAGTGTGTCCAATAACAGAAATCAGTGACAGTGTGTCTAATAACAGGAATCAGAGACAGTGTGCCTAATAACAGAAATCAGTGACAGTGTGTCCAGTAACAGAAATCAGTGACAGTTTGTCCAATAACAGAAATCAGTGACAGTGTGTCCAATAATAGAAATCAGTGACAGTGTGTCCAATAACAGAAATCAGTGACAGTGTGTCTAATAAAAGAAATCAGTGACAGTCTGTCCAATAACAGAAATCAGTGTCAGTTTGTCCAATAACAGAAATCAGTGACATTGTGACCAATAACACAAATCAGTGACAGTGTGTCCAATAACAGAAATCAGTGACAGTGTGTCCAATAACAGAAATCAGTGACAGTGAGTCTAATAACAGAAATCAGTGGCTGTGTTTCTAATAACAGATATCAGAGACAGTGTGTCCAATAACAGAAATCAGTGACAGTGTGTCCAATAACAGAAATCAGTGACAGGGTGTCCAATAACATAAATCAGTGACTGTGTCCAATAACAGAAATCAGTGACAGTGTGTCCAATAACAGAAATCAGTGACAGTGTGTCCAATAACATAAATCAGTGACAGGGTGTCCAATAACAGAAATCAGTGACAGTGTCCAATAATGGAAATCAGCGATAGTGTGTCTAATAACAGGAATCAGTGACTGTGTGCCTAATAACAGAACTCAGTGACAGTGTGCCTAATAACAGAAATCAGTGACAGTGTATCCAATAACAGAAATCAGTGACAGTGTGTCTAATAGCAGAAATCAGTGACAGCGTTTCTAATAACAGAAATTAGTGACAGTTTGTCCAATAACAGAAATCAGTGACAGTGTTCCTAATAACAGAAATCAGTGAGAGTGTGTCCAATAACAGAAATCAGTGACAGTGTGTCTAATAACAGAAATCAGTGACAGTGGTTTTCATCAACGAAATCAGTGACAGTTTGTCCAGTAACAGAAATCAGTGACAGTGTGTTTAATAACAGAATTCCGTGACAGTGTGTCCAATAACAGAAATCAGTGACAGTTTGTCCAATAACAGAAATCAGAGACAGTGTGTCCAATAACAGAAATCAGTGGCAGGGTGTCCAATAACAGAAATCAGTGACAGTGTGTCCAATAATGGAAATCAGTGATAGTGTGTCCAATAACAGAAATCAGTGACAGTGTGTCTAATAACAGGAATCAGTGACAGTGTGCCTAATAACAGAAATCAGTGACAGTGTGCCTAATCACAGAAATTAGTGACAGTGTGTCCAATAACAGAAATCAGTGACAGTGTGTCTAATAACAGAAATCAGTGACAGTGTTTGTAATAACAGAAATCAGTGAGAGTTTGTCCAATAACAGAACTCAGTGACAGTGTGTCTAATAACAGAAATCAGTGACAGTATGTCCAATAACAGAAATGAGTGACAGTGTGTCCAATAACAGAAATCAGTGACATAGTGTCCAACAACAGAAATCAGTGAAAGTGTGTCCAATAACAGAAATCAGTGACAGGTTGTCCAATAACAGAAATCAGTGACAGTGTGTCTAATAACAGAAATCAGTGACAGTGTGCCTAATAACAGAAATCAGTGACAGTGTGTCCAATAACAGAAATCAGTGACAGTTGTCTAATAACAGAAATCAGTGAAAGTGTGTCCAATAACAGAAATCAGTGACAGGGTGTCCAATAACAGAAATCAGAGACAGTTTGCCTAATAATAGAAATCAGTGACAGTGCGCCTAATAACAGGAATCAGTGACAGTGTGCCTAATAACAGAAATCAGTGACAGTGTGCCTAATAACAGAAATCAGTGACAGTGTGACCAATAATAGAAATCAGAGACAGTGTGTCCAATAACAGAAATCAGTGACAAGGTGTCCAGTAACAGAAATCTGTGACAGTGTGCCAAATAACAGAAATCAGTGACAGTGTGTCCAATAACTGTAATCAGTGACAGTTTGTTCAATATCAGAAATCAGAGGCAGTGTGTGCAATAACAGAAATCAGTGACAGTGTGTCCAATAACAGAAATCAGAGACAGTGTGCCCAATAACAGTAATCAGTGACAGTGTGTCCAATAACAGAAATCAGTGACAGTGTGTCCAATAACAGAAATCAGTGACAGTGAGTCTAATGACAGAAATCAGTGGCTGTGTTTCTAATAACAGATATCAGAGACAGTGTGTCCAACAACAGATACCAGTGACAGTGTGTCTAATAACAGAAATCAGTGACAGTGTGTCCAATAACAGAAATGAGTGACAGTTTGTCCAATAACAGAAATCAGTGACAGGGTGTCCAATAACAGAAATCAGTGAGAGTGTGTCCAATAACAGAAATCAGTGACACTGTGCCTAATAACAGAAATCAGTGACAGGGCATCTAATAACAGGAATCAGTGACAGTGTGCCTAATAACAGAAATCAGTGACAGTGTGCCTAATAACAGAAATCAGTGACAGTGTTTCCAACAACCGAAATCAGTGACAGGGTGTCCAATAACAGTAATCAGTGACAGTGTGTCCAATAACAGAAATCAGTGACAGTGCGCCAAATAACAGAAATCAGTGACAGTGTGTCCAATAACTGAAATCAGTGACAGTGTTTCAAATAACAGAATTCAGTGACAGTGTGTCCAATAACAGAAATCAGAGACAGTGTGTCCAATAACAGAAATCAGTGACAGGGTGTCCAATAGCAGAAATCAGTGACAGTTTGTCCAATAACAGAAATCAGAGACAGTGTGTCCAATAACAGAAATCAATGACAGTGTGTCCAATAACAGAAATCAGTGACAGTGTGTCTAATAACAGGAATCAGAGACAGTGTGCCTAATAACAGAAATCAGTGACAGTGTGTCCAGTAACAGAAATCAGTGACAGTTTGTCCAATAACAGAAATCAGTGACAGTGTGTCCAATAATAGAAATCAGTGACAGTGTGTCCAATAACAGAAATCAGTGACAGTGTGTCTAATAAAAGAAATCAGTGACAGTCTGTCCAATAACAGAAATCAGTGTCAGTTTGTCCAATAACAGAAATCAGTGACATTGTGACCAATAACACAAATCAGTGACAGTGTGTCCAATAACAGAAATCAGTGACAGTGTGTCCAATAACAGAAATCAGTGACAGTGAGTCTAATAACAGAAATCAGTGGCTGTGTTTCTAATAACAGATATCAGAGACAGTGTGTCCAATAACAGAAATCAGTGACAGTGTGTCCAATAACAGAAATCAGTGACAGGGTGTCCAATAACATAAATCAGTGACTGTGTCCAATAACAGAAATCAGTGACAGTGTGTCCAATAACAGAAATCAGTGACAGTGTGTCCAATAACATAAATCAGTGACAGGGTGTCCAATAACAGAAATCAGTGACAGTGTCCAATAATGGAAATCAGCGATAGTGTGTCCAATAACAGAAATCAGTGACAGTGTGTCTAATAACAGGAATCAGTGACTGTGTGCCTAATAACAGAACTCAGTGACAGTGTGCCTAATAACAGAAATCAGTGACAGTGTATCCAATAACAGAAATCAGTGACAGTGTGTCTAATAGCAGAAATCAGTGACAGCGTTTCTAATAACAGAAATTAGTGACAGTTTGTCCAATAACAGAAATCAGTGACAGTGTTCCTAATAACAGAAATCAGTGAGAGTGTGTCCAATAACAGAAATCAGTGACAGTGTGTCTAATAACAGAAATCAGTGACAGTGGTTTTAATAAACGAAATCAGTGACAGTTTGTCCAGTAACAGAAATCAGTGACAGTGTGTTTAATAACAGAATTCCGTGACAGTGTGTCCAATAACAGAAATCAGTGACAGTTTGTCCAATAACGGAAATCAGAGACAGTGTGTCCAATAACAGAAATCAGTGGCAGGGTGTCCAATAACAGAAATCAGTGACAGTGTGTCCAATAATGGAAATCAGTGATAGTGTGTCCAATAACAGAAATCAGTGACAGTGTGTCTAATAACAGGAATCAGTGACAGTGTGCCTAATAACAGAAATCAGTGACAGTGTGCCTAATCACAGAAATCAGTGACAGTGTGTCCAATAACAGAAATCAGTGACAGTGTGTCTAATAACAGAAATCAGTGACAGTGTTTCTAATAACAGAAATCAGTGAGAGTTTGTCCAATAACAGAACTCAGTGACAGTGTGTCTAATAACAGAAATCAGTGACAGTATGTCCAATAACAGAAATGAGTGACAGTGTGTCCAATAACAGAAATCAGTGACATAGTGTCCAACAACAGAAATCAGTGAAAGTGTGTCCAATAACAGAAATCAGTGACAGGTTGTCCAATAACAGAAATCAGTGACAGTGTGTCTAATAACAGAAATCAGTGACAGTGTGCCTAATAACAGAAATCAGTGACAGTGTGTCCAATAACAGATATCAGTGACAGTTGTCTAATAACAGAAATCAGTGAAAGTGTGTCCAATAACAGAAATCAGTGACAGGGTGTCCAATAACAGAAATCAGAGACAGTTTGCCTAATAATAGAAATCAGTGACAGTGCGCCTAATAACAGGAATCAGTGACAGTGTGCCTAATAACAGAAATCAGTGACAGTGTGCCTAATAACAGAAATCAGTGACAGTGTGACCAATAATAGAAATCAGAGACAGTGTGTCCAATAACAGAAATCAGTGACAAGGTGTCCAGTAACAGAAATCAGTGACAGTGTGCCAAATAACAGAAATCAGTGACAGTGTGTCCAATAACTGTAATCAGTGACAGTTTGTTCAATATCAGAAATCAGAGGCAGTGTGTGCAATAACAGATATCAGAGACAGTGTGTCCAACAACAGATACCAGTGACAGTGTGTCTAATAACAGAAATCAGTGACAGTGTGTCCAATAACAGAAATGAGTGACAGTTTGTCCAATAACAGAAATCAGTGACAGTTGATCCAATAACAGAAATCAGTGAGAGTGTGTCCAATAACAGAAATCAGTGACACTGTGCCTAATAACAGAAATCAGTGACAGGGCATCTAATAACAGGAATCAGTGACAGTGTGCCTAATAACAGAAATCAGTGACAGTGTGCCTAATAACAGAAATCAGTGACAGTGTTTCCAACAACCGAAATCAGTGACAGGGTGTCCAATAACAGTAATCAGTGACAGTGTGTCCAATAACAGAAATCAGTGACAGTGCGCCAAATAACAGAAATCAGTGACAGTGTGTCCAATAACTGAAATCAGTGACAGTGTTTCAAATAACAGAATTCAGTGACAGTGTGTCCAATAACAGAAATCAGAGACAGTGTGTCCAATAACAGAAATCAGTGACAGGGTGTCCAATAGCAGAAATCAGTGACAGTTTGTCCAATAACAGAAATCAGAGACAGTGTGTCCAATAACAGAAATCAATGACAGTGTGTCCAATAACAGAAATCAGTGACAGTGTGTCTAATAACAGGAATCAGAGACAGTGTGCCTAATAACAGAAATCAGTGACAGTGTGTCCAGTAACAGAAATCAGTGACAGTTTGTCCAATAACAGAAATCAGTGACAGTGTGTCCAATAATAGAAATCAGTGACAGTGTGTCCAATAACAGAAATCAGTGACAGTGTGTCTAATAAAAGAAATCAGTGACAGTCTGTCCAATAACAGAAATCAGTGTCAGTTTGTCCAATAACAGAAATCAGTGACATTGTGACCAATAACACAAATCAGTGACAGTGTGTCCAATAACAGAAATCAGTGACAGTGTGTCCAATAACAGAAATCAGTGACAGTGAGTCTAATAACAGAAATCAGTGGCTGTGTTTCTAATAACAGATATCAGAGACAGTGTGTCCAATAACAGAAATCAGTGACAGTGTGTCCAATAACAGAAATCAGTGACAGGGTGTCCAATAACATAAATCAGTGACTGTGTCCAATAACAGAAATCAGTGACAGTGTGTCCAATAACAGAAATCAGTGACAGTGTGTCCAATAACATAAATCAGTGACAGGGTGTCCAATAACAGAAATCAGTGACAGTGTCCAATAATGGAAATCAGCGATAGTGTGTCCAATAACAGAAATCAGTGACAGTGTGTCTAATAACAGGAATCAGTGACTGTGTGCCTAATAACAGAACTCAGTGACAGTGTGCCTAATAACAGAAATCAGTGACAGTGTATCCAATAACAGAAATCAGTGACAGTGTGTCTAATAGCAGAAATCAGTGACAGCGTTTCTAATAACAGAAATTAGTGACAGTTTGTCCAATAACAGAAATCAGTGACAGTGTTCCTAATAACAGAAATCAGTGAGAGTGTGTCCAATAACAGAAATCAGTGACAGTGTGTCTAATAACAGAAATCAGTGACAGTGGTTTTAATAAACGAAATCAGTGACAGTTTGTCCAGTAACAGAAATCAGTGACAGTGTGTTTAATAACAGAATTCCGTGACAGTGTGTCCAATAACAGAAATCAGTGACAGTTTGTCCAATAACGGAAATCAGAGACAGTGTGTCCAATAACAGAAATCAGTGGCAGGGTGTCCAATAACAGAAATCAGTGACAGTGTGTCCAATAATGGAAATCAGTGATAGTGTGTCCAATAACAGAAATCAGTGACAGTGTGTCTAATAACAGGAATCAGTGACAGTGTGCCTAATAACAGAAATCAGTGACAGTGTGCCTAATCACAGAAATCAGTGACAGTGTGTCCAATAACAGAAATCAGTGACAGTGTGTCTAATAACAGAAATCAGTGACAGTGTTTCTAATAACAGAAATCAGTGAGAGTTTGTCCAATAACAGAACTCAGTGACAGTGTGTCTAATAACAGAAATCAGTGACAGTATGTCCAATAACAGAAATGAGTGACAGTGTGTCCAATAACAGAAATCAGTGACATAGTGTCCAACAACAGAAATCAGTGAAAGTGTGTCCAATAACAGAAATCAGTGACAGGTTGTCCAATAACAGAAATCAGTGACAGTGTGTCTAATAACAGAAATCAGTGACAGTGTGCCTAATAACAGAAATCAGTGACAGTGTGTCCAATAACAGATATCAGTGACAGTTGTCTAATAACAGAAATCAGTGAAAGTGTGTCCAATAACAGAAATCAGTGACAGGGTGTCCAATAACAGAAATCAGAGACAGTTTGCCTAATAATAGAAATCAGTGACAGTGCGCCTAATAACAGGAATCAGTGACAGTGTGCCTAATAACAGAAATCAGTGACAGTGTGCCTAATAACAGAAATCAGTGACAGTGTGACCAATAATAGAAATCAGAGACAGTGTGTCCAATAACAGAAATCAGTGACAAGGTGTCCAGTAACAGAAATCAGTGACAGTGTGCCAAATAACAGAAATCAGTGACAGTGTGTCCAATAACTGTAATCAGTGACAGTTTGTTCAATATCAGAAATCAGAGGCAGTGTGTGCAATAACAGAAATCAGTGACAGTGTGTCCAATAACAGAAATCAGAGACAGTGTGCCCAATAACAGAAATCAGTGACAGGGTGTCTAATAACAGAAATCAGTCACAGTGTGTCTAATAACAGAAATCAGTGACAGTTGATCCAATAATAGAAATCAGTGACAGTTTGTCCAACAACAGAAATCAGAGACAGTGTGTCCAATAACAGAAATCAGTGACAGGGTGTCCAATAACAGAAATCAGTGACAGTGTGTCTAATAACAGAAATCAGTGACAGTGTTTCTAATAACAGAAATCAGTGACAGTTGTTCCAACAACAGAAATCAGTGACAGTGTGTCTAATAACAGAAATCAGTGACAGTGTGTCCAATAACAGAAATCAGTGACAGTTTGTCCAACATCAGAAATCAGAGACAGTGTGTCCAATAACAGAAAACAGTGACAGGGTGTCCAATAACAGAAATCAGTGACAGTGTGTCTAATAACTGAAATCAGTGACAGTGTTTCTAATAACAGAAATCAGTGACAGTTGGTCCAACAACAGAAATCAGTGACAGTGTGTCTAATAACAGAAATCAGTGACAGTGTGTCCAATAACAGAAATAAGTGACAGTTTGTCCAATAACAGAAATCAGTGACAGGGTGTCCAATAACAGAAATCAGTGACAGTGTGTCCAATAACAGAAATCAGTGATACTATGCCTAATAACAGAAATCATTGACAGGGCGTCTAATAACAGGAATCAGTGACAGTGTGCCTAATAACAGAAATCAGTGACAGTGTGCCGAATAACAGAAATCAGTGACAGTGTTTCCAACAACCGAAATCAGAGACAGTGTGTCCAATAACAGAAATCAGTGACAGGGTGTCCAATAACAGAAATCAGTGACAGTGTGTCTAATAACAGAAATCAGTGACAGTGTTTCTAATAACAGAAATCAGTGACAGTTGGTCCAACAACAGAAATCAGTGACAGTGTGTCTAATAACAGAAATCAGTGACAGTGTGTCCAATAACAGAAATAAGTGACAGTTTGTCCAATAACAGAAATCAGTGACAGGGTGTCCAATAACAGAAATCAGTGACAGTGTGTCCAATAACAGAAATAAGTGACACTGTGCCTAATAACAGAAATCAGTGACAGGGCGTCTAATAACAGGAATCAGTGACAGTGTGCCTAATAACAGAAATCAGTGACAGTGTGCCTAATAACAGAAATCAGTGACAGTGTTTCCAACAACCGAAATCAGTGACAGGGTGTCCAATAACAGTAATCAGTGACAGTGTGTCCAATAACAGAAATCAGTGACAGTGTGTCCAATAACAGAAATCAGTGACAGTGTGTCCAATAACAGAAATCAGTGACAGTGTGTCTAATAACAGAAAACAGTGACAGTGAGTCTAATAACAGAAATCAGTGGCTGTGTTTCTAGTAACAGATATCAGAGACAGTGTGTCCAATAACAGAAATCAGTGACAGTGTGTCCAATAACAGAAATCAGTGACAGGGTGTCCAATAACATAAATCAGTGACTGTGACCAATAACAGAAATAAGTGACAGTGTGTCCAATAACAGAAATCAGTGACAGTGTGTCCAATATCATAAATCAGTGACAGGATGTCCAATAACAGAAATCAGTGACAGTGTCCAATAACAAAAATCAGTGACAGTGTGTCCAATAACAGAAATCAGTGGCAGGGTGTCCAATAACAGAAATCAGTGACAGTGTGTCCAATAATGGAAATCAGTGATAGTGTGTCCAATAACAGAAATCAGTGACAGTGTGTCTAATAACAGGAATCAGTGACTGTGTGCCTAATAACAGAAGTCAGTGACAGTGTGCCTAATAACAGAAAACAGTGACAGTGTGTCCAATAACAGAAATCAGTGACAGTGTGTCTAATAGCAGAAATCAGTGACAGCATTTCTAATAACAGAAATTATTGACAGTTTGTCCAATAACAGAAATCAATGACAGTGTTCCTAATAACAGAAATCAGTGAGAGTGTGTCCAATAACAGAAATCAGTGACAGTGTGTCTAATAACAGAAATCAGTGACAGTGGTTCTAATAAACGAAATCAGTGACAGTTTGTCCAGTAACAGAAATCAGTGACAGTGTGTCTATTAACAGAATTCCGTGACAGTGTGTCCAATAACAGAAATCAGTGACAGTTTGTCCAATAATAGAAATCAGAGACAGTGTGTCCAATAACAGAAATCAGTGGCAGGGTGACCAATAACAGAAATCAGTGACAGTGTGCCCAATAATGGAAATCAGTGATAGTGTGTCCAATAACAGAAATCAGTGACAGTGTGTCTAATAACAGGAATCAGTGACAGTGTGCCTAATAACAGAAATCAGTGACAATGATTCCAATAACATAAAGCAGTGACAGGGTGTCCAATAACAGAAATCAGTGACAGTGTGTCCAATAACAGAAATCAGCGACAGTGTGCCAAATAACAGAAATCAGTGACAGTGTGTTCAATAACTGAAATCAGTGACAGTTTGTCCAATATCAGAAATCAGAGACAGTGTGTCCAATAACAGTAATCAGTGACAGTGTTTCAAATAACAGAAATCAGTGACAGTTTGTCCAATAACAGAAATCAGAGACAGTGTGTCCAAGAACAGAAATCAGTGACAGTGTGTCCAATAACAGAAATGAATGACAGTGTGTCCAATAAAAGAAATTAGTGACAGTGTGTCTAATAACAGGAATCAGTGACAGTGTGCCTCATAACAGAAATCAGTGACAGTGTGTCCAGTAACAGAAATCAGAGACAGTGTGTCCAATAACAGAAATCAGTGGCAGGGTGTCCAATAACAGAAATCAGTGACAGTGTGTCCAATAATGGAAATCAGTGATAGTGTGTCCAATAACAGAAATCAGTGACAGTGTGTCTAATAACAGGAATCAGTGACAGTGTGCCTAATAACAGAAATCAGTGACAGTGTGCCTAATCACAGAAATCAGTGACAGTGTGTCCAATAACAGAAATCAGTGACAGTGTGTCTAATAACAGAAATCAGTGACAGTGTTTCTAATAACAGAAATCAGTGAGAGTTTGTCCAATAACAGAACTCAGTGACAGTGTGTCTAATAACAGAAATCAGTGACAGTATGTCCAATAACAGAAATGAGTGACAGTGTGTCCAATAACAGAAATCAGTGACATAGTGTCCAACAACAGAAATCAGTGAAAGTGTGTCCAATAACAGAAATCAGTGACAGGTTGTCCAATAACAGAAATCAGTGACAGTGTGTCTAATAACAGAAATCAGTGACAGTGTGCCTAATAACAGAAATCAGTGACAGTGTGTCCAATAACAGAAATCAGTGACAGTTGTCTAATAACAGAAATCAGTGAAAGTGTGTCCAATAACAGAAATCAGTGACAGGGTGTCCAATAACAGAAATCAGAGACAGTTTGCCTAATAATAGAAATCAGTGACAGTGCGCCTAATAACAGGAATCAGTGACAGTGTGCCTAATAACAGAAATCAGTGACAGTGTGCCTAATAACAGAAATCAGTGACAGTGTGACCAATAATAGAAATCAGAGACAGTGTGTCCAATAACAGAAATCAGTGACAAGGTGTCCAGTAACAGAAATCAGTGACAGTGTGCCAAATAACAGAAATCAGTGACAGTGTGTCCAATAACTGTAATCAGTGACAGTTTGTTCAATATCAGAAATCAGAGGCAGTGTGTGCAATAACAGAAATCAGTGACAGTGTGTCCAATAACAGAAATCAGAGACAGTGTGCCCAATAACAGAAATCAGTGACAGGGTGTCTAATAACAGAAATCAGTCACAGTGTGTCTAATAACAGAAATCAGTGACAGTTGATCCAATAATAGAAATCAGTGACAGTTTGTCCAACAACAGAAATCAGAGACAGTGTGTCCAATAACAGAAATCAGTGACAGGGTGTCCAATAACAGAAATCAGTGACAGTGTGTCTAATAACAGAAATCAGTGACAGTGTTTCTAATAACAGAAATCAGTGACAGTTGTTCCAACAACAGAAATCAGTGACAGTGTGTCTAATAACAGAAATCAGTGACAGTGTGTCCAATAACTGAAATCAGTGACAGTTTGTCCAACATCAGAAATCAGAGACAGTGTGTCCAATAACAGAAAACAGTGACAGGGTGTCCAATAACAGAAATCAGTGACAGTGTGTCTAATAACTGAAATCAGTGACAGTGTTTCTAATAACAGAAATCAGTGACAGTTCGTCCAACAACAGAAATCAGTGACAGTGTGTCTAATAACAGAAATCAGTGACAGTGTGTCCAATAACAGAAATAAGTGACAGTTTGTCCAATAACAGAAATCAGTGACAGGGTGTCCAATAACAGAAATCAGTGACAGTGTGTCCAATAACAGAAATCAGTGATACTCTGCCTAATAACAGAAATCAGTGACAGGGCGTCTAATAACAGGAATCAGTGACAGTGTGCCTAATAACAGAAATCAGTGACAGTGTGCCGAATAACAGAAATCAGTGACAGTGTTTCCAACAACCGAAATCAGAGACAGTGTGTCCAATAACAGAAATCAGTGACAGGGTGTCCAATAACAGAAATCCGTGACAGTGTGTCTAATAACAGAAATCAGTGACAGTGTTTCTAATAACAGAAATCAGTGACAGTTGGTCCAACAACAGAAATCAGTGACAGTGTGTCTAATAACAGAAATCAGTGACAGTGTGTCCAATAACAGAAATAAGTGACAGTTTGTCCAATAACAGAAATCAGTGACAGGGTGTCCAATAACAGAAATCAGTGACAGTGTGTCCAATAACAGAAATCAGTGACACTGTGCCTAATAACAGAAATCAGTGACAGGGCGTCTAATAACAGGAATCAGTGACAGTGTGCCTAATAACAGAAATCAGTGACAGTGTGCCTAATAACAGAAATCAGTGACAGTGTTTCCAACAACCGAAATCAGTGACAGGGTGTCCAATAACAGTAATCAGTGACAGTGTGTCCAATAACAGAAATCAGTGACAGTGTGTCTAATAACAGAAATCAGTGACAGTGTGTCCAATAACAGAAATAAGTGACAGTTTGTCCAATAACAGAAATCAGTGACAGGGTGTCCAATAACAGAAATCAGTGACAGTGTGTCCAATAACAGAAATCAGTGACACTGTGCCTAATAACAGAAATCAGTGACAGGGCGTCTAATAACAGGAATCAGTGACAGTGTGCCTAATAACAGAAATCAGTGACAGTGTGCCTAATAACAGAAATCAGTGACAGTGTTTCCAACAACCGAAATCAGTGACAGGGTGTCCAATAACAGTAATCAGTGACAGTGTGTCCAATAACAGAAATCAGTGACAGTGTGTCCAATAACAGAAATCAGTGACAGTGTGTCCAATAACAGAAATCAGTGACAGTGTGTCTAATAACAGAAAACAGTGACAGTGAGTCTAATAACAGAAATCAGTGGCTGTGTTTCTAGTAACAGATATCAGAGACAGTGTGTCCAATAACAGAAATCAGTGACAGTGTGTCCAATAACAGAAATCAGTGACAGGGTGTCCAATAACATAAATCAGTGACTGTGTCCAATAACAGAAATAAGTGACAGTGTGTCCAATAACAGAAATCAGTGACAGTGTGTCCAATATCATAAATCAGTGACAGGGTGTCCAATAACAGAAATCAGTGACAGTGTCCAATAACAAAAATCAGTGACAGTGTGTCCAATAACAGAAATCAGTGGCAGGGTGTCCAATAACAGAAATCAGTGACAGTGTGTCCAATAATGGAAATCAGTGATAGTGTGTCCAATAACAGAAATCAGTGACAGTGTGTCTAATAACAGGAATCAGTGACTGTGTGCCTAATAACAGAAGTCAGTGACAGTGTGCCTAATAACAGAAAACAGTGACAGTGTGTCCAATAACAGAAATCAGTGACAGTGTGTCTAATAGCAGAAATCAGTGACAGCGTTTCTAATAACAGAAATTATTGACAGTTTGTCCAATAACAGAAATCAGTGACAGTGTTCCTAATAACAGAAATCAGTGAGAGTGTGTCCAATAACAGAAATCAGTGACAGTGTGTCTAATAACAGAAATCAGTGACAGTGGTTCTAATAAACGAAATCAGTGACAGTTTGTCCAGTAACAGAAATCAGTGACAGTGTGTCTAATAACAGAATTCTGTGACAGTGTGTCCAATAACAGAAATCAGTGACAGTTTGTCCAATAATAGAAATCAGAGACAGTGTGTCCAATAACAGAAATCAGTGGCAGGGTGACCAATAACAGAAATCAGTGACAGTGTGCCCAATAATGGAAATCAGTGATAGTGTGTCCAATAACAGAAATCAGTGACAGTGTGTCTAATAACAGGAATCAGTGGCAGTGTGCCTAATAACAGAAATCAGTGACAATGATTCCAATAACATAAAGCAGTGACAGGGTGTCCAATAACAGAAATCAGTGACAGTGTGTCCAATAACAGAAATCAGTGACAGTGTGCCAAATAACAGAAATCAGTGACAGTGTGTTCAATAACTGAAATCAGTGACAGTTTGTCCAATATCAGAAATCAGAGACAGTGTGTCCAATAACAGTAATCAGTGACAGTGTTTCAAATAACAGAAATCAGTGACAGTTTGTCCAATAACAGAAATCAGAGACAGTGTGTCCAAGAACAGAAATCAGTGACAGTGTGTCCAATAACAGAAATGAATGACAGTGTGTCCAATAAAAGAAATTAGTGACAGTGTGTCTAATAACAGGAATCAGTGACAGCGTGCCTCATAACAGAAATCAGTGACAGTGTGTCCAGTAACAGAAATCAGTGACAGTTTGTCCAATAACAGAAATCAGTGACACTGTGTCCAATAATAGAAATCAGTGACAGTGTGTCCAATAACAGAAATCAGTGACAGTGTGTCTAATAACAGAAATCAGTGACAGTTTGTCCAATAACAGAAATCAGTGTCAGTTTTTCCAATAACAGAAATCAGTGACAGTGTGACCAATAACACAAATCAGTGACAGTGTGTCCAATAACAGAAATCAGTGACAGTGTGTCCAATAACAGAAATCAGTGACAGTGTGTCCAATAACATAAATCAATGACAGGGTGTCCAATAACAGAAATCAGTGACAGTGTGTCCAATAACAGAAATCAGTGACAGTGTGTCCAATCACAGAAATCAGTCACAGTGTGTCCAATAACATAAATCAGTGACAGGGTGTCCAATAACAGAAATCAGTGACAGTGTCTAATAACAGGAATCAGTGACAGTGTGCTTAATAACAGGAATCAGTGACAGTGTGCCTAATAACAAAAATCTGTGACAGTGTGCCTAATAACAGAAATCAGTGACAGTGTGTCTAATAACAGAAATCAGTGACAGTGTGCATAATAACAGAAATCAGTGACGGTGTGTCTAATAACAGAAATCAGTGACAGTGTTTCTGAGAACCGAAATCAGTGACAGTTTGACCAATGACAGAAATCAGTGACAGCGTGTCTAATAACAGAAATCAGTGACAGTGTGTCCAATAACAGAAATCAGTCACAGTTTGTCCAATAACAGAAATCAGAGACACTGTGTCCAATAACAGAAATCAGTGACAGGGTGTCCAATAACAGAAATCAGTGACAGTGTGTCTAATAACAGAAATCACTGACAGTGTTTCTAATAACAGAAATCAGTGACAGTTGGTCCAATAACAGAAATCAGTGACAGTGTGTCTAATAACAGAAATCAGTGACAGTGTGCCCAATAACAGAAATGAGTGACAGTTTGTCCAATAACAGAAATCAGTGACAGGGTGTCCAATAACAGAAATCAGTGACAGTGTGTCCAATAACAGAAATCAGTGACACTGTGCCTAATAACAGAAAGCAGTGACAGGGCATCTCATAACAGGAATCAGTGACAGTGTGCCTAATAACAGAAATCAGTGACAGTGTGCCTAATAACAGAAATCAGTGACAGTG
Organism: Somniosus microcephalus; assembly: GCF_052327205.1. Taxonomy (NCBI): domain Eukaryota; kingdom Metazoa; phylum Chordata; class Chondrichthyes; order Squaliformes; family Somniosidae; genus Somniosus; species Somniosus microcephalus. The sequence goes on from NC_141008.1 coordinate 10,962,147, forward strand.
TGTCCAATAACAGAAATCAGAGACAGTGTGTCCAACAACAGAAATCAGTGACAGGGTGTCCAATAACAGAAATCAGTGACAGTGTGTCCAATAACAGAAATCAGTGACATTATGCCAAATAACAGAAATCAGTGACAGTGTGTCCAATAACTGAAATCAGTGACAGTTTGTCCAATATCAGAAATCAGAGACAGTGCGTCCAGTAAAAGAAATCAGTGACAGTGTGTCCAATAACAGAAATCAGAGACAGTGTGTCCAATAACAGAAATCAGTGACACTGTGCCTAATAACAGAAATCAGTGACAGGGCGTCTCATAACAGGAATCAGTGACAGTGTGCCTAATAACAGAAATCAGTGACACTGTTTCTAATAACAGAAGTCAGTGACAGTGTGTCCAATAACAGAAATGAGTGAGAGTTTGACCAATAACAGAAATCAGTGACAGGGTGTCCAATAACAGAAATCAGTGACATTGTGTCCAATAACAGAAATCAGTGACAGGTTGTCCAATAACAGAAATCAGTGACAGTGTGTCTAATAACAGAAATCAGTGACAGTGTGCCTAATAACAGAAATCAGTGACAGTGTGTCCAATAACAGAAATCAGTGACAGTTGTCTAATAACAGAAATCAGTGAAAGTGTGTCCAATAACAGAAATCAGTGACAGGGTGTCCAATAACAGAAATCAGTGACAGTTTGCCTAATAATAGAAATCAGTGACAGTGTGCCTAATAACAGAAATCAGTGACAGTGTGCCTAATAACAGAAATCAGTGACAGTGTGTCCAATAACAGAAATCAGTGACTGGGTGTCCAGTAACAGAAATCAGTGACAGTGTGCCAAATAACAGAAATCAGTGACAGTGTGTCCAATAACTGTAATCAGTGACAGTTTGTACAATAACAGAAATCAGAGACAGTGTGCCAATAACAGAAATCAGTGACAGTGTGTCCAAAAACAGAAATCAGTGACAGTGTGTGCAATAACTGAAATCAGTGACAGTGTGCCTAATAACAGAAATCAGTGACAGTGTGTCCAATAGCAGAAATCAGTGACAGTGTTGCTAATAACAGAAATAGTGACAGTTTGTCCAATAAAAGAAATCAGTGACAGTGTGTCTAATAACAGAAATCCGTGACAATGTGTCCAATAACAGAAATCTGTGACAGAGTGTCCAATAACAGAAATCAGTGACAGTGTGTCCAATAACAGAAATCAGTGACAGTCTGTCCAATGGCAGAAATCAGTGACAGGGTGTCCAATAACAGAAATCAGTAACATTGTGTCTATTAACAGAAATCAGTGACAGTGTGCCTAAAGACAGAAATCAGTGATAGGGTGTCTAATAACAGGATTCAGTGACAGTGTGCCTAATAACAGAAATCAGTGACAGTGTGTCTAATGAAAGAAATCATTGACAGTGTTTCTAATAACAGAAATCAGTGACAGCTTGTCCAATAACATAAATCAGTGACAGTGTGCCATGTAACAGAAATCCGTGACAATGTGTCCAATAACAGAAATCAGTGACAGTTTGTCCAATAAAAGAAATCAGAGACAGTATGACCAATAACAGAAATCAGTAACAGTGTGTCCAATAACAGAAATCAGTGACAGGGTGTCCAATAACAGAAATCAGTGACAGTGTGCCTAATAACATGAATCAGTGACAGTGTGCCTAAAAACAGAAATCAGTGACAGTGTGCCTAATAACAGAAATCAGTGACAGTGTGTCCAATGAGAGAAATCAGTGACAGGGTGTCCAATAACAGAAATCAGTGACAGTGTGTCCAATAACAGAAATCAGTGACAGTGTGTCTAATCACAGAAATCAGTGGCAGTGTTTCTAACAACAGAAATCAGTGCCAGTTTTTCCAATAACAGAAATCAGTGACAGTGTGTTTAATAACAGAAATCAGTGGCAGTGTGTACAATTACAGAAATCAGGGACAGTTTGTCCAATAACAGAAATCAGAGAAAGTGTGTCTAATAACAGAAATCAGTGACAGTGTGTCCAATAACAGAAATCAGTGACAGGGTGGCCAATAACAGAAATCAGTGACAGTGTGTCCAATAACAGAAATCAGTGACAATGTGTCCAATAACAGAATCAGTGACAGTGTGTCCAATAACAGAAATCAGTGACAGGGTGTCCAATAACAGAAATCAGTGACAGGGTGTTCAATAACAGAAACCAGTGACAGTGTGTCCAATAACAGAAATGAGTGACAGTGTGTCCAATAACATAAATCAGTGACAGAGTGTCCAATAACAGAAATCAGTGACAGTGTGTCCAATAACAGAAATCAGTGACAGTGTGTCCAATCACAGAAATCAGTCACAGTGTGTCCAATAACAGAAATCAGTGACAGGGTGTCCAATAACAGAAATCAGTGACAGTGTCTAATAACAGGAATCAGTGACAGTGTGCTTAATAACAGAAATCAGTGACAGTGTGTCTAATAACAGGAATCAGTGACAGTGTGCCTAATAACAAAAATCTGTGACAGTGTGCTTAATAACAGAAATCAGTGACAGTGTGTCTAATAACAGAAATCAGTGACAGTGTGCATAATAATAGAAATCAGTGACGGTGTGTCTAATAACAGAAATCAGTGACAGTGTTTCTGAGAACCGAAATCAGTGACAGTTTGACCAATGACAGAAATCAGTGACAGCGTGTCTAATAACAGAAATCAGTGACAGTGTGTCCAATAACAGAAATCAGTCACAGTTTGTCCAATAACAGAAATCAGAGACACTGTGTCCAATAACAGAAATCAGTGACATGGTGTCCAATAACAGAAATCAGTGACAGTGTGTCTAATAACAGAAATCACTGACAGTGTTTCTAATAACAGAAATCAGTGACAGTTGGTCCAATAACAGAAATCAGTGACAGTGTGTCTAATAACAGAAATCAGTGACAGTGTGCCCAATAACAGAAATGAGTGACAGTTTGTCCAATAACAGAAATCAGTGACAGGGTGCCCAATAACAGAAATCAGTGACAGTGTGTCCAATAACAGAAATCAGTGACACTGTGCCTAATAACAGAAAGCAGTGACAGGGCATCTCATAACAGGAATCAGTGACAGTGTGCCTAAAAACAGAAATCAGTGACAGTGTGCCTAATAACAGAAATCACTGACAGTGTTTCTAATAACAGAAATCAGTGACAGTGTGTCCAATAACAGAAATCAGTGACAATGTGTCCAATAACAGAATCAGTGACAGTGTGCCAATAACAGAAATCAGTGACAGGGTGTCCAATAACAGAAATCAGTGACAAGGTGTTCAATAACAGAAACCAGTGACAGTGTGTCCAATAACAGAAATGAGTGACAGTGTGTCCAATAACATAAATCAGTGACAGGGTGTCCAATAACAGAAATCAGTGACAGTGTGTCCAATAACAGAAATCAGTGACAGTGTGTCCAATCACAGAAATCAGTCACAGTGTGTCCAATAACAGAAATCAGTGACAGGGTGTCCAATAACAGAAATCAGTGACAGTGTCTAATAACAGGAATCAGTGACAGTGTGCTTAATAACAGAAATCAGTGACAGTGTGTCTAATAACAGGAATCAGTGACAGTGTGCCTAATAACAAAAATCTGTGACAGTGTGCTTAATAACAGAAATCAGTGACAGTGTGTCTATTAACAGAAATCAGTGACAGTGTGCATAATAACAGAAATCAGTGATGGTGTGTCTAATAACAGAAATCAGTGACAGTGTTTCTGAGAACCGAAATCAGTGACAGTTTGACCAATGACAGAAATCAGTGACAGCGTGTCTAATAACAGAAATCAGTGACAGTGTGTCCAATAACAGAAATCAGTCACAGTTTGTCCAATAACAGAAATCAGAGACACTGTGTCCAATAACAGAAATCAGTGACATGGTGTCCAATAACAGAAATCAGTGACAGTGTGTCTAATAACAGAAATCACTGACAGTGTTTCTAATAACAGAAATCAGTGACAGTTGGTCCAATAACAGAAATCAGTGACAGTGTGTCTAATAACAGAAATCAGTGACAGTGTGCCCAATAACAGAAATGAGTGACAGTTTGTCCAATAACAGAAATCAGTGACAGGGTGTCCAATAACAGAAATCAGTGACAGTGTGTCCAATAACAGAAATCAGTGACACTGTGCCTAATAACAGAAAGCAGTGACAGGGCATCTCATAACAGGAATCAGTGACAGTGTGCTTAAAACAGAAATCAGTGACAGTGTGCCTAATAACAGAAATCAGTGACAGTGTGTCCAATAACAGAAATCAGAGACAGTGTGTCCAACAACAGAAATCAGTGACAGGGTGTCCAATAATAGAAATCAGTGACAGTGTGTCCAATAACAGAAATCAGTGACATTATGCCAAATAACAGAAATCAGTGAAAGTGTGTCCAATAACTGAAATCAGTGACAGTTTGTCCAATATCAGAAATCACAGACAGTGCATCCAGTAAAAGAAATCAGTGAGAGTGTGTCCAATAACAGAAATCAGAGACATTGTGTCCAATAACAGAAATCAGTGACACTGTGCCTAATAACAGAAATCAGTGACAGGGCGTCTCATAACAGGAATCAGTGACAGTGTGCCTAATAACAGAAATCAGTGACAGTGTTTCTAATAACAGAAGTCAGTGACAGTTGGTCCAATAACAGAAATCAGTGACAGTGTGTCTAATAACAGAAATCAGTGACAGTGTGTCCAATAACAGAAATGAGTGAGAGTTTGTCCAATAACAGAAATCAGTGACAGGGTGTCCAATAACAGAAATCAGTGACAGTGTGTCCAAAACAGAAATCAGTGACTCTGTTCCTAATAACAGAAATCAGTGACAGGGTGTCTAATAACAGGAATCAGTGACAGTGTGCCTAATAACAGAAATCAGTGACAGTGTGCCTAATAACAGAAATCAGTGACAGTGTTTCCAATAACAGAAATCAGTGAGAATGTGCCAAATAACAGAAATCAGTGACAGTGTGTCCAATAACTGAAATCAGTGACAGTTTGTCCAACATCCGAAATCAGAGACAGTGTGTCCAATAACAGAAGTCAGTGGCAGTGTGTCCAATAACAGAAATGAGTGAGAGTTTGACCAATAACAGAAATCAGTGACAGGGTGTCCAATAACAGAAATCAGTGACAGTGTGTCCAATAACAGAAATCAGTGACACTGTGCCTAATAACAGAAATCAGTGACAGGGCATCTCATAACAGGAATCAGTGACAGTGTGCCTAATATCAGAAATCAGTGACAGTGTGCCTAATAACAGAAATCAGTGACAGTGTGTCCAATAACAGAAATAAGAGACAGTGTGTCCAACAAGAGAAATCAGTGACAGGATGCCCAATAACAGAAATCAGTGACAGTGTGCCCAACAACAGAAATCAGTGACAGTGTGCCAAATAACAGTAATCAGTGACAGTGTGTCCAATAACTGAAATCAGTGACAGTTTGTCCAATATCAGAAATCAGAGACAGTGCATCCAATAACAGAAATCAGTGACAGTGTGTCCAATAACCGAAATCAGAGACAGTGTGTCCAATAAAAGAAATCAGTGACAGGGTGTCTAATAACAGAAATCAGTGACAGTGTGTCTAATAACAGAAATCAGTGACAGTTGGTCCAATAACAGAAATCAGTGACAGTTTGTCCAACAACAGAAATCAGAGACAGTGTGTCCAATAACAGAAATCAGTGACAGGGTGTCCAATAACAGAAATCAGTGACAGTGTGTCTAATAACAGAAATCAGTGACAGTGTTTCTAATAACGGAAATCAGTGACAGTTGGTCCAACAACAGAAATCAGTGACAGTGTGTCTAATAACAGAAATCAGTGACAGTGTGTCCAATAACAGAAATGAGTGACAGTTTGTCCAATAACAGAAATCAGTGACAGGGTGTCCAATAACAGAAATCAGTGACAGTGTGTCCAATAACAGAAATCAGTGACATTGTGCCTAATAACAGAAATCAGTGACAGGGCGTCTAATAACAGGAAACAGTGACAGTGTGCCTAATAACAGAAATCAGTGACAGTGTGCCTAATAACAGAAATCAGTGACAGCGTTTCCAACAACCGAAATCAGTGACAGGGTGTCCAATAACAGTAATCAGTGACAGTGTGTCCAATAACAGAAATCAGTGACAGTGTGCCAAATAACCGAAATCAGTGACAGTGTGTCCAATAACTGAAATCAGTGACAGTTTGTCCAATATCAGAAATCAGAGACAGTTTGTCCCATAACAGAAATCAGTGACAGTGTTTCAAATAACAGAAATCAGTGACAGTGTGTCCAAAAGCAGAAATCAGAGACAGTGTGTCCAATAACAGAAATCAGTGACAGGGTGTCCAATAGCAGAAATCAGTGACAGTTTGTCCAATAACAGAAATCAGAGACAGTGTGTCCAATAACAGAAATCAATGACAGTGTGTCCAATAACAGAAATCAGTGACAGTGTGTCTAATAACAGGAATCAGTGACAGTGTGCCTAATAACAGAAATCAGTGACAGTGTGTCCAGTAACAGAAATCAGTGACAGTTTGTCCAATAACAGAAATCAGTGACAGTGTGTCCAATAATAGAAATCAGTGACAGTGTGTCCAATAACAGAAATCAGTGACAGTGTGTCTAATAACAGAAATCTGTGACAGTGTGTCCAATAACAGAAATCAGTGACAGTTTGTCCAATAACAGAAATCAGTGACAGTGAGTCTAATAACAGAAATCAGTGGCTGTGTTTCTAATAACAGATATCAGAGACATTGTGTCCAATAACAGAAATCAGTGACAGTGTGTCCAATAACAGAAATCAGTGACAGGGTGTCCAATAACATAAATCAGTGACTGTGTCCAATAACAGAAATCAGTGACAGTGTGTCCAATAACAGAAGTCAGTAACAGTGTGTCCAATAACATAAATCAGTGAAAGGGTGTCCAATAACAGAAATCAGTGACAGTGTGTCCAATAACATAAATCAGTGAATGATTGTCCAATAACAGAAATCAGTGACAGTGTGTCTAATAACAGGAATCAGTGACTGTGTGCCTAATAACAGAACTCAGTGACAGTGTGCCTAATAACAAAAATCGGTGACAGTGTGTCCAATAACAGAAATCAGTGACAGTGTGTCTAATAGCAGAAATCAGTGACAGCGTTTCTAATAACAGAAATTAGTGACAGTTTGTTCAATAACAGAAATCAGTGACAGTGTTCCAAATAACAGAAATCAGTGACAGGGCATCTCATAACAGGAATCAGTGACAGTGTGCCTAATATCAGAAATCAGTGACAGTGTGCCTAATAACAGAAATCAGTGACAGTGTGTCCAATAACAGAAATAAGAGACAGTGTGTCCAACAAGAGAAATCAGTGACAGGGTGCCCAATAACAGAAATCAGTGGCAGTGTGCCCAACAACAGAAATCAGTGACAGTGTGCCAAATAACAGTAATCAGTGACAGTGTGTCCAATAACTGAAATCAGTGACAGTTTGTCCAATATCAGAAATCAGAGACAGTGCATCCAATAACAGAAATCAGTGACAGTGTGTCCAATAACCGAAATCAGAGACAGTGTGTCCAATAACAGAAATCAGTGACAGGGTGTCTAATAACAGAAATCAGTGACAGTGTGTCTAATAGCAGAAATCAGTGACAGTTGGTCCAATAACAGAAATCAGTGACAGTTTGTCCAACAACAGAAATCAGAGACAGTGTGTCCAATAACAGAAATCAGTGACAGGGTGTCCAATAACAGAAATCAGTGACAGTGTGTCTAACAACAGAAATCAGTGACAGTGTTTCTAATAACGGAAATCAGTGACAGTTGGACCAACAACAGAAATCAGTGACAGTGTGTCTAATAACAGAAATCAGTGACAGTGTGTCCAATAACAGAAATGAGTGACAGTTTGTCCAATAACAGAAATCAGTGACAGGGTGTCCAATAACAGAAATCAGTGACAGTGTGTCCAATAACAGAAATCAGTGACATTGTGCCTAATAACAGAAATCAGTGACAGGGCGTCTAATAACAGGAAACAGTGACAGTGTGCCTAATAACAGAAATCAGTGACAGTGTGCCTAATAACAGAAATCAGTGACAGCGTTTCCAACAACCGAAATCAGTGACAGGGTGTCCAATAACAGTAATCAGTGACAGTGTGTCCAATAACAGAAATCAGTGACAGTGTGCCAAATAACCGAAATCAGTGACAGTGTGTCCAATAACTGAAATCAGTGACAGTTTGTCCAATATCAGAAATCAGAGACAGTTTGTCCCATAACAGAAATCAGTGACAGTGTTTCAAATAACAGAAATCAGTGACAGTGTGTCCAAAAGCAGAAATCAGAGACAGTGTGTCCAATAACAGAAATCAGTGACAGGGTGTCCAATAGCAGAAATCAGTGACAGTTTGTCCAATAACAGAAATCAGAGACAGTGTGTCCAATAACAGAAATCAATGACAGTGTGTCCAATAACAGAAATCAGTGACAGTGTGTCTAATAACAGGAATCAGTGACAGTGTGCCTAATAACAGAAATCAGTGACAGTGTGTCCAGTAACAGAAATCAGTGACAGTTTGTCCAATAACAGAAATCAGTGACAGTGTGTCCAATAATAGAAATCAGTGACAGTGTGTCCAATAACAGAAATCAGTGACAGTGTGTCTAATAACAGAAATCTGTGACAGTGTGTCCAATAACAGAAATCAGTGACAGTTTGTCCAATAACAGAAATCAGTGACAGTGAGTCTAATAACAGAAATCAGTGGCTGTGTTTCTAATAACAGATATCAGAGACATTGTGTCCAATAACAGAAATCAGTGACAGTGTGTCCAATAACAGAAATCAGTGACAGGGTGTCCAATAACATAAATCAGTGACTGTGTCCAATAACAGAAATCAGTGACAGTGTGTCCAATAACAGAAGTCAGTGACAGTGTGTCCAATAACATAAATCAGTGAAAGGGTGTCCAATAACAGAAATCAGTGACAGTGTGTCCAATAACATAAATCAGTGAATGATTGTCCAATAACAGAAATCAGTGACAGTGTGTCTAATAACAGGAATCAGTGACTGTGTGCCTAATAACAGAACTTAGTGACAGTGTGCCTAATAACAAAAATCGGTGACAGTGTGTCCAATAACAGAAATCAGTGATAGTGTGTCTAATAGCAGAAATCAGTGACAGCGTTTCTAATAACAGAAATTAGTGACAGTTTGTTCAATAACAGAAATCAGTGACAGTGTTCCAAATAACAGAAATCAGTGACAGTGTGTCCAATAACAGAAATCAGTGACAGTGTGTCTAGTAACAGAAATCAGTGACAGTGGTTCTAATAAACGAAATCAGTGACAGTTTGTCCAGTAACAGAAATCAGTGACAGTGTGTCTAATAACAGAATTCCGTGACAGCGTGTCCAAAACAGAAATCAGTGACAGTTTGTCCAATAACAGAAATCAGAGACAGTGTGTCCAATAACAGAAATCAGTGGCAGGGTGTCCAATAACAGAAATCAGTGACAGTGTGTCCAATAATGGAAATCAGTGATAGTGTGTCCAATAACAGAAATCAGTGACAGTGTGTCTAATAACAGGAATCAGTGACAGTGTGCCTAATAACAGAAATCAGTGACAGTGTGCCTAATCACAGAAATCAGTGACAGTGTGTCCAATAACAGAATTCAGTGACAGTGTTTCTAATAACAGAAATCAGTGACAGTGTTTCTAATAACAGAAATCAGTGAGAGTTTGTCCAATAACAGAACTGAGTGACAGTGTGTCTAATAACAGAAATCAGTGACAGTATGTCCAATAACAGAAATGAGTGACAGTGTGTCCAATAACAGAAATCAGTGACATAGTGTCCAATAACAGAAATCAGTGAAAGTGTGTCCAATAACTGAAATCAGTGACAGGTTGTCAAAAACAGAAATCAGTGACAGTGTGTCTAATAACAGAAATCAGTGACAGTGTGCCTAATAACAGAAATCAGTGACAGTGTGTCCAATAACAGAAATCAGTGACAGTTGTCTAATAACAGAAATCAGTGAAAGTGTGTCCAATAACAGAAATCAGTGACAGGGTGTCCAATAACAGAAATCAGTGACAGTTTGCCTAATAATAGAAATCAGTGACAGTGCGTCTAACAACAGGAATGAGTGACAGTGTGCCTAATAACAGAAATCAGAGACAGTGTTTCTAATAACAGAAATCAGTGACAGTTTGTCCAATAACATAAATCAGTGACAGTGTGCCATGTAACAGAAATCCGTGACAATGTGTCCAATAACAGAAATCAGTGACAGTTTGTCCAAAAACAGAAATCAGAGACAGTGTGACCAATAACAGAAATCAGAGACAGTGTGTCCAAAAGCAGAAATCAGTGACAGGTTGTGCAATAACAGATATCAGTGAGAGTGTGTCCAATAACAAATCAGTGACAGGGTGTCCAACAACAGAAATCAGTGACAGTGTGTCTAATAACAGGAATCAGTGAGTGTGCCTAATAACTGAAATCAGTGACAGTGTGTCCAATAACAGAAATCAGTGACAGGGTGTCCAATAACAGAAATCAGTGACAGTGTGTCCAATAACAGAAATCAGTGACAGTGTATCCAATAACAGAAATCAGTGACAGTGTGTCTAAAAGCAGACATCAGTGACAGTGTGTCCAAAAACAGAAATCAGCGACAGTGTGTCCAATTACAGAAATCAGTGAAAGGGTGTCCAATAACAGAAATCAGTGACAGTGTGTTCAATAACAGAAATCAGTGACAGGGTGTCCAGTAACAGAAATCAGTGACAGTGTGTCCAATAAGAGAAATCAGTGACAGGGTTTTCAATAACAGAAATCAGTGACAGAGTGTCCAATAACAGAAATCAGTGAAAGGTGTCCAATAACTGAAATCAGTGACAGTGTGTCTAATAACAGGAATCAGTGACAGTGTGCCTAATAACAGAAATCGGTAACAGTGTGTCCAATAACAGAAATCGGTGACAGGGTGTCCAATAACAGAAATCAGTGACAGTGTGTCCAATAAGAGAAATCAGTGACAGGGTGTCCAATAACAGAAATCAGTGACAGTGTGTCTAATAACAGAAATTAGTGACAGTGTTTCTAATAACAGAAATCAGTGACAGTTTGTCCAATAACAGAAATCAGTGACATTTTGTCTAATAACAGATATCAGTGACAGTGTGTCCAATAACAGAAATCAGTGACAGTTTGTCCAATAACAGAAATCAGAGACAGTGTGTCCAATAACAGAAATCAGTGACAGGCTGTCCAATAACAGAAATCTGTGACAGTGTGTCCAATAACTGAAATAAGGGGCAATGTATCTAATAACAGGAATCAGTGACAGGGTGTCCAATAACAGAAATCAGTGACAGTGTGTCCAATAACAGAAATCAGTGACAGTGTGTCCAATAACAGAAATCAGGGACAGTGTGTCTAAAAACAGGAATCAGTGACAGTGTGCCTAATAACAGAAATCAGTGACAGTGTGCCTAATAACAGAAATCAGTGACAGTGTGTCCCAAAATAGAAATCAGTGACAGTGTGTCTAATAACAGAAATCAGTGACAGTGTTTCTAATAACAGAAATCAGTGACAGTTTGTCCAATAACAGAACTCAGTGACAGTGTGTCTAATAACAGAAATCAGTGACAGTATGTCCAATAACAGAAATGAGTGACATAGTGTCCAATAACAGAAATCAGTGAAAGTGTGTCCAATAACAGAAATCAGTGACAGGGTGTCCAATAACAGAAATCAGCGATAGTGTGTCCAATAACAGAAATCAGTGACAGTGTGCCAAATAACAGACATCAGTGACAGTGTGTCCAATAACTTTAATCAGTGACAGTTTGTCCAATAACAGAAATCAGAGGCAGTGTGCCAATAACAGAAATCAGTGACAGTGTGTCCAATAACAGAAATCAGTGACAGTGTGTCCAATAACAGAAATCAGTGACAGTGTGCCTAATAACAGAAATCAGTGACAGTGTGTCCAATAGCAGAAATCAGTGACAGTGTTTCTAATAACAGAAATCAGTGACAGTGTTTCTAATAACAGAAATCAGTGACAATTTGTCCAATAACAGAAATCAGTGACAGTGTGTCTAATAACAGAAATCAGTGACAGTGTGTCCAATCACAGAAATCTGTGACAGAGTGTCCAATAACAGAAATCAGTGACAGGGTGTCCAATAACAGAAATCAGTGACAGTGTGTCCAATGACAGAAATCAGTGACAGGGTGTCCAATAACAGAAATCAGTAACATTGTGTCTAATAACAGAAATTATTGACAGTGTGCCTAAAGACAGAAATCAGTGATAGTGTGTCTAATAACAGGATTCAGCGACAGTGTGCCTAATAACAGAAATCAGTGACAGTGTGTCTAATGAAAGAAATCATTGACAGTGTTTCTAATAACAGAAATCAGTGACAGTTTGTCCAATAACATAAGTCCATGACAGTGTGCCATGTAACAGAAATCCGTGACAGTGTGTCCAATAACAGAAATCAGTGACAGTTTGTCCAATAACAGAAATCAGAGACAGTGTGTCCAATAACGGAAATCACTGACAGTGTGTCCAAAAGCAGAAATCAGTGACAGGTTGTCCAATAACAGAAATCAGTGAGAGTGTGTCCAATAACAGAAATCAGTGATAGTGTGTCCAATAACAGAAATCAGTGACAGTGTGTCCAATAACAGAAATCAGTGACAGTGTGCCTAATAACAGCAATCAGTGACAGTGTGCCTAAAAACAGAAATCAGTGACAGTGTGCCTAATAACAGAAATCAGTGACAGTGTGTCCAATAACAGAAATCAGTGACAGTGTGCCTAATAACAGAAATCAGTGACCAGTGTGTCCAATAACAGAAATCAGTGACAGTGTGTCCAATAACAGAAATCAGTGACAGTGTGTCCAATAACAGAAATCGGTGACAGTGTGTCCAATAACAGTAATCAGTGACAGGTTGTCCAATAACAGAAATCAGTGACAGTGTGTCCCATAACAGAAATCAGTGACAGGGTGTCCAATAACAGAAATCAGTGACAGTGTGTCCAATAACAGAAATCAGCGACAGGGTGTCCAATTAAAGAAATCAGTGACAGTGTATCCAATAACATAAATCAGTGACAGCGTGTCCAGTAACAGAAATTAGTGCAAAGGTGCCAATAACAGGAATCAGTGGCAGTGTGCCTAATAACAGAAATCAGTGACAGTGTATTCAATAACAGAAATCAGTGACAGGGTGTCCAATAACAGAAATCAGTGACAGTGTGTCCAATAACAGAAATCAGTGACAGGGTATCCAATAACAGAAATCAGTGACAGTGTGTCCAATAACAGAAATCAGTGATAGTGTGTCTAATGAAAGAAATCATTGACAGTGTTTCTAATAACAGAAATCAGTGACAGTTTGTCCAATAACATAAGTCCATGACAGTGTGCCATGTAACAGAAATCCGTGACAGTGTGTCCAATAACAGAAATCAGTGACAGTTTGTCCAATAACAGAAATCAGAGACAGTGTGTCCAATAACAGAAATCAGTGACAGTGTGTCCAAAAGCAGAAATCAGTGACAGGTTGTCCAATAACAGAAATCAGTGAGAGTGTGTCCAATAACAGAAATCAGAGATAGTGTGTCCAATAACAGAAATCAGTGACAGTGTGTCCAATAACAGAAATCAGTGACAGTGTGCCTAATAACAGCAATCAATGATAGTGTGCCTAAAAACAGAAATCAGTGACAGTGTGCCTAATAACAGAAATCAGTGACAGTGTGTCCAATAACAGAAATCAGTGACAGTGTGCCTAATAACAGAAATCAGTGACCAGTGTGTCCAATAACAGAAATCAGTGACAGTGTGTACAATAACAGAAATCAGTGACAGTGTGTCCAATAACAGAAATCGGTGACAGTGTGTCCAATAACAGAAATCAGTGACAGGTTGTCCAATAACAGAAATCAGTGACAGTGTGTCCCATAACAGAAATCAGTGACAGGGTGTCCAATAACAGAAATCAGTGACAGTGTGTCCAATAACAGAAATCAGTGACAGGGTGTCCAATTAAAGAAATCAGTGACAGTGTATCCAATAACATAAATCAGTGACAGCGTGTCCAGTAACAGAAATTAGTGCAAAGGTGCCAATAACAGGAATCAGTGGCAGTGTGCCTAATAACAGAAATCAGTGACAGTGTATTCAATAACAGAAATCAGTGACAGGGTATCCAATAACAGAAATCAGTGACAGTGTGTCCAATAACAGATCTCAGTGATAGTGTTTCTAAGAACAGAAATCAGTGACAGTGTTTCTAATAACAGAAATCAGTGACAGTTTGTCCAATAAGAGAAATCAGTGACAGTGTACCTAATAACAGAAATCAGTGACAGTGTGTCGAAGAACAGAACTCAGTGACTGTGTGTCTAATAACACGAATTAGTGACCGTGTTTCTACTAATCGAAATCAGTGACAGTTTGTCCAATAACAGAAAGCAGTGACAGTGTGTCTAATAACAGAAATCAGTGACACTGTGTCCAATAACAGAAATCAGTCACAGTTTGTCCAATAACAGAAATCAGAGACAGTGTGTCCATGAATAGAAATCAGTGACAATGTGTCCAATAACTGAAATCAGGGACAGTGTGTCTAATAACAGGAATCAGTGACAGTGTGCCTAATAACAGAAATCGGTGAAAGTGTGCCTAATAACAGAAATCAGTGACAGTGTGTCCAATAACAGAAATCAGTGACAGTGTTTTTAATAAGAGAAATCAGTGACAGTTTGTCCAATAACAGAAATTAGTGACAGTGTGTCTAATAACAGAAATCAGTGACAGTGTGTCCAATAACAGAAATCAGTGACAGTGTGTCCAATAACAGAAATCATTGACAGGGTGTCCATTAACAGAAATCGGTGACAGTGTGTCCAATAACAGAAATCAGTGATAGGTTGTCCAATAACAGAAATCAGTGACAGTGTGTCCCATAACAGAAATCAGTGACAGGATGTCCAGTAACAGAAATCAGTGACAGTGAGTCCAATAACATAAATCAGTGACAGCGTGTCCAGTAACAGAAATCAGTGACAGGGTGCCAATAACGGAAATCAGTGACAGTGTTTCAAATAACAAATATCAGTGACAGTGTGTCCAATAACAGAAATCAGTGACAGGGTGTCCAATAACAGAAATCAGTGACAGTGTGTCCAATAACAGAAATCAGTGACAGGGTATCCAATAACAGATATCAGTGACAGTGTGCCTAAAAGCAGAAATCAGTGACAGTGTGTCTAATAACAGAAATCAGTGATAGTGTGTCTAAGAACAGAAATCAGTGACAGTGTTTCTAATAACAGAAATCAGTGACAGTTTGTCCAATAACAGAAATCAGTGACAGTGTGCCTAACAACAGAAATCAGTGACAGTGTGTCGAAGAACAGAAGTCAGTGACAGTGTGTCTAATAACAGAAATTAGTGACCGTGTTTCTAATAACCGAAATCAGTGACTGTTTGTCCAATAACAGAAAGCAGTGACAGTGTGTCTAATAACAGAAATCAGTGACAGTGTGTCCAATAACAGAAATCAGTCACAGTTTGTCCAATAATAGAAATCAGAGACAGTGTGTCCAAGAACAGAAATCCGTGACAGTGTGTCCAATAACTGAAATCAGGGACAATGTGTCTAATTACAGGAATCAGTGACAGTGTGCCTAATAACAGAAATCGGTGAAAGTGTGCCTAATAACAGAAATCAGTGACAGTGTGTCCAATAACAGAAATCAGTGACAGTGTTTCTAATAAGAGAAATCAGTGACAGTTTGTCCAATAACAGAAATGAGTGACAGTTTGTCCAATAACAGAAATCAGTGACAGGGTGTCCAATAACAGAAATCAGTGACAGTGTGTCCAATAACAGAAATCAGTGACATTGTGCCTAATAACAGAAATCAGTGACAGGGCGTCTAATAACAGGAAACAGTGACAGTGTGCCTAATAACAGAAATCAGTGACAGTGTGCCTAATAACAGAAATCAGTGACAGCGTTTCCAACAACCGAAATCAGTGACAGGGTGTCCAATAACAGTAATCAGTGACAGTGTGTCCAATAACAGAAATCAGTGACAGTGTGCCAAATAACCGAAATCAGTGACAGTGTGTCCAATAACTGAAATCAGTGACAGTTTGTCCAATATCAGAAATCAGAGACAGTTTGTCCCATAACAGAAATCAGTGACAGTGTTTCAAATAACAGAAATCAGTGACAGTGTGTCCAACAGCAGAAATCAGAGACAGTGTGTCCAATAACAGAAATCAGTGACAGGGTGTCCAATAGCAGAAATCAGTGACAGTTTGTCCAATAACAGAAATCAGAGACAGTGTGTCCAATAACAGAAATCAATGACAGTGTGTCCAATAACAGAAATCAGTGACAGTGTGTCTAATAACAGGAATCAGTGACAGTGTGCCTAATAACAGAAATCAGTGACAGTGTATCCAGTAACAGAAATCAGTGACAGTTTGTCCAATAACAGAAATCAGTGACAGTGTGTCCAATAATAGAAATCAGTGACAGTGTGTCCAATAACAGAAATCAGTGACAGTGTGTCTAATAACAGAAATCTGTGACAGTGTGTCCAATAACAGAAATCAGTGACAGTTTGTCCAATAACAGAAATCAGTGACAGTGAGTCTAATAACAGAAATCAGTGGCTGTGTTTCTAATAACAGATATCAGAGGCATTGTGTCCAATAACAGAAATCAGTGACAGTGTGTCCAATAACAGAAATCAGTGACAGGGTGTCCAATAACATAAATCAGTGACTGTGTCCAATAACAGAAATCAGTGACAGTGTGTCCAATAACAGAAGTCAGTGACAGTGTGTCCAATAACATAAATCAGTGAAAGGGTGTCCAATAACAGAAATCAGTGACAGTGTGTCCAATAACATAAATCAGTGAATGATTGTCCAATAACAGAAATCAGTGACAGTGTGTCTAATAACAGGAATCAGTGACTGTGTGCCTAATAACAGAACTTAGTGACAGTGTGCCTAATAACAAAAATCGGTGACAGTGTGTCCAATAACAGAAATCAGTGACAGTGTGTCTAATAGCAGAAATCAGTGACAGCGTTTCTAATAACAGAAATTAGTGACAGTTTGTTCAATAACAGAAATCAGTGACAGTGTTCCAAATAACAGAAATCAGTGACAGTGTGTCCAATAACAGAAATCAGTGACAGTGTGTCTAGTAACAGAAATCAGTGACAGTGGTTCTAATAAACGAAATCAGTGACAGTTTGTCCAGTAACAGAAATCAGTGACAGTGTGTCTAATAACAGAATTCCGTGACAGCGTGTCCAAAACAGAAATCAGTGACAGTTTGTCCAATAACAGAAATCAGAGACAGTGTGTCCAATAACAGAAATCAGTGGCAGGGTGTCCAATAACAGAAATCAGTGACAGTGTGTCCAATAATGGAAATCAGTGATAGTGTGTCCAATAACAGAAATCAGTGACAGTGTGTCTAATAACAGGAATCAGTGACAGTGTGCCTAATAACAGAAATCAGTGACAGTGTGCCTAATCACAGAAATCAGTGACAGTGTGTCCAATAACAGAATTCAGTGACAGTGTTTCTAATAACAGAAATCAGTGACAGTGTTTCTAATAACAGAAATCAGTGAGAGTTTGTCCAATAACAGAACTGAGTGACAGTGTGTCTAATAACAGAAATCAGTGACAGTATGTCCAATAACAGAAATGAGTGACAGTGTGTCCAATAACAGAAATCAGTGACATAGTGTCCAATAACAGAAATCAGTGAAAGTGTGTCCAATAACTGAAATCAGTGACAGGTTGTCAAAAACAGAAATCAGTGACAGTGTGTCTAATAACAGAAATCAGTGACAGTGTGCCTAATAACAGAAATCAGTGACAGTGTGTCCAATAACAGAAATCAGTGACAGTTTGTCCAATAACAGAAATCAGTGACAGTGTGTCCAATAATAGAAATCAGTGACAGTGTGTCCAATAACAGAAATCAGTGACAGTGTGTCTAATAACAGAAATCTGTGACAGTGTGTCCAATAACAGAAATCAGTGACAGTTTGTCCAATAACAGAAATCAGTGACAGTGAGTCTAATAACAGAAATCAGTGGCTGTGTTTCTAATAACAGATATCAGAGGCATTGTGTCCAATAACAGAAATCAGTGACAGTGTGTCCAATAACAGAAATCAGTGACAGGGTGTCCAATAACATAAATCAGTGACTGTGTCCAATAACAGAAATCAGTGACAGTGTGTCCAATAACAGAAGTCAGTGACAGTGTGTCCAATAACATAAATCAGTGAAAGGGTGTCCAATAACAGAAATCAGTGACAGTGTGTCCAATAACATAAATCAGTGAATGATTGTCCAATAACAGAAATCAGTGACAGTGTGTCTAATAACAGGAATCAGTGACTGTGTGCCTAATAACAGAACTTAGTGACAGTGTGCCTAATAACAAAAATCGGTGACAGTGTGTCCAATAACAGAAATCAGTGACAGTGTGTCTAATAGCAGAAATCAGTGACAGCGTTTCTAATAACAGAAATTAGTGACAGTTTGTTCAATAACAGAAATCAGTGACAGTGTTCCAAATAACAGAAATCAGTGACAGTGTGTCCAATAACAGAAATCAGTGACAGTGTGTCTAGTAACAGAAATCAGTGACAGTGGTTCTAATAAACGAAATCAGTGACAGTTTGTCCAGTAACAGAAATCAGTGACAGTGTGTCTAATAACAGAATTCCGTGACAGCGTGTCCAAAACAGAAATCAGTGACAGTTTGTCCAATAACAGAAATCAGAGACAGTGTGTCCAATAACAGAAATCAGTGGCAGGGTGTCCAATAACAGAAATCAGTGACAGTGTGTCCAATAATGGAAATCAGTGATAGTGTGTCCAATAACAGAAATCAGTGACAGTGTGTCTAATAACAGGAATCAGTGACAGTGTGCCTAATAACAGAAATCAGTGACAGTGTGCCTAATCACAGAAATCAGTGACAGTGTGTCCAATAACAGAATTCAGTGACAGTGTTTCTAATAACAGAAATCAGTGACAGTGTTTCTAATAACAGAAATCAGTGAGAGTTTGTCCAATAACAGAACTGAGTGACAGTGTGTCTAATAACAGAAATCAGTGACAGTATGTCCAATAACAGAAATGAGTGACAGTGTGTCCAATAACAGAAATCAGTGACATAGTGTCCAATAACAGAAATCAGTGAAAGTGTGTCCAATAACTGAAATCAGTGACAGGTTGTCAAAAACAGAAATCAGTGACAGTGTGTCTAATAACAGAAATCAGTGACAGTGTGCCTAATAACAGAAATCAGTGACAGTGTGTCCAATAACAGAAATCAGTGACAGTTGTCTAATAACAGAAATCAGTGAAAGTGTGTCCAATAACAGAAATCAGTGACAGGGTGTCCAATAACAGAAATCAGTGACAGTTTGCCTAATAATAGAAATCAGTGACAGTGCGTCTAACAACAGGAATGAGTGACAGTGTGCCTAATAACAGAAATCAGAGACAGTGTTTCTAATAACAGAAATCAGTGACAGTTTGTCCAATAACATAAATCAGTGACAGTGTGCCATGTAACAGAAATCCGTGACAATGTGTCCAATAACAGAAATCAGTGACAGTTTGTCCAAAAACAGAAATCAGAGACAGTGTGACCAATAACAGAAATCAGAGACAGTGTGTCCAAAAGCAGAAATCAGTGACAGGTTGTGCAATAACAGATATCAGTGAGAGTGTGTCCAATAACAAATCAGTGACAGGGTGTCCAACAACAGAAATCAGTGACAGTGTGTCTAATAACAGGAATCAGTGAGTGTGCCTAATAACTGAAATCAGTGACAGTGTGTCCAATAACAGAAATCAGTGACAGGGTGTCCAATAACAGAAATCAGTGACAGTGTGTCCAATAACAGAAATCAGTGACAGTGTATCCAATAACAGAAATCAGTGACAGTGTGTCTAAAAGCAGACATCAGTGACAGTGTGTCCAAAAACAGAAATCAGCGACAGTGTGTCCAATTACAGAAATCAGTGAAAGGGTGTCCAATAACAGAAATCAGTGACAGTGTGTTCAATAACAGAAATCAGTGACAGGGTGTCCAGTAACAGAAATCAGTGACAGTGTGTCCAATAAGAGAAATCAGTGACAGGGTTTTCAATAACAGAAATCAGTGACAGAGTGTCCAATAACAGAAATCAGTGAAAGGTGTCCAATAACTGAAATCAGTGACAGTGTGTCTAATAACAGGAATCAGTGACAGTGTGCCTAATAACAGAAATCGGTAACAGTGTGTCCAATAACAGAAATCGGTGACAGGGTGTCCAATAACAGAAATCAGTGACAGTGTGTCCAATAAGAGAAATCAGTGACAGGGTGTCCAATAACAGAAATCTGTGACAGTGTGCCGAATTATAGAAATAAGTGACAGTGTTTCTAATATCAGAAATCAGTGACAGTTTGTCTAATAAAAGAAATCAGTGACAGTGTGTCCAATAACAGAAATCAGTGACAGTGTGTCTAATAACAGAAATTAGTGACAGTGTTTCTAATAACAGAAATCAGTGACAGTTTGTCCAATAACAGAAATCAGTGACATTTTGTCTAATAACAGATATCAGTGACAGTGTGTCCAATAACAGAAATCAGTGACAGTTTGTCCAATAACAGAAATCAGAGACAGTGTGTCCAATAACAGAAATCAGTGACAGGCTGTCCAATAACAGAAATCTGTGACAGTGTGTCCAATAACTGAAATAAGGGGCAATGTATCTAATAACAGGAATCAGTGACAGGGTGTCCAATAACAGAAATCAGTGACAGTGTGTCCAATAACAGAAATCAGTGACAGTGTGTCCAATAACAGAAATCAGGGACAGTGTGTCTAAAAACAGGAATCAGTGACAGTGTGCCTAATAACAGAAATCAGTGACAGTGTGCCTAATAACAGAAATCAGTGACAGTGTGTCCCAAAATAGAAATCAGTGACAGTGTGTCTAATAACAGAAATCAGTGACAGTGTTTCTAATAACAGAAATCAGTGACAGTTTGTCCAATAACAGAACTCAGTGACAGTGTGTCTAATAACAGAAATCAGTGACAGTATGTCCAATAACAGAAATGAGTGACATAGTGTCCAATAACAGAAATCAGTGAAAGTGTGTCCAATAACAGAAATCAGTGACAGGGTGTCCAATAACAGAAATCAGCGATAGTGTGTCCAATAACAGAAATCAGTGACAGTGTGCCAAATAACAGACATCAGTGACAGTGTGTCCAATAACTTTAATCAGTGACAGTTTGTCCAATAACAGAAATCAGAGGCAGTGTGCCAATAACAGAAATCAGTGACAGTGTGTCCAATAACAGAAATCAGTGACAGTGTGTCCAATAACAGAAATCAGTGACAGTGTGCCTAATAACAGAAATCAGTGACAGTGTGTCCAATAGCAGAAATCAGTGACAGTGATTCTAATAACAGAAATCAGTGACAGTGTTTCTAAGAACAGAAATCAGTGACAATTTGTCCAATAACAGAAATCAGTGACAGTGTGTCTAATAACAGAAATCAGTGACAGTGTGTCCAATCACAGAAATCTGTGACAGAGTGTCCAATAACAGAAATCAGTGACAGGGTGTCCAATAACAGAAATCAGTGACAGTGTGTCCAATGACAGAAATCAGTGACAGGGTGTCCAATAACAGAAATCAGTAACATTGTGTCTAATAACAGAAATTATTGACAGTGTGCCTAAAGACAGAAATCAGTGATAGTGTGTCTAATAACAGGATTCAGCGACAGTGTGCCTAATAACAGAAATCAGTGACAGTGTGTCTAATGAAAGAAATCATTGACAGTGTTTCTAATAACAGAAATCAGTGACAGTTTGTCCAATAAAATAAGTCCATGACAGTGTGCCATGTAACAGAAATCCGTGACAGTGTGTCCAATAACAGAAATCAGTGACAGTTTGTCCAATAACAGAAATCAGAGACAGTGTGTCCAATAACGGAAATCACTGACAGTGTGTCCAAAAGCAGAAATCAGTGACAGGTTGTCCAATAACAGAAATCAGTGAGAGTGTGTCCAATAACAGAAATCAGTGATAGTGTGTCCAATAACAGAAATCAGTGACAGTGTGTCCAATAACAGAAATCAGTGACAGTGTGCCTAATAACAGCAATCAGTGACAGTGTGCCTAAAAACAGAAATCAGTGACAGTGTGCCTAATAACAGAAATCAGTGACAGTGTGTCCAATAACAGAAATCAGTGACAGTGTGCCTAATAACAGAAATCAGTGACCAGTGTGTCCAATAACAGAAATCAGTGACAGTGTGTCCAATAACAGAAATCAGTGACAGTGTGTCCAATAACAGAAATCGGTGACAGTGTGTCCAATAACAGTAATCAGTGACAGGTTGTCCAATAACAGAAATCAGTGACAGTGTGGCCCATAACAGAAATCAGTGACAGGGTGTCCAATAACAGAAATCAGTGACAGTGTGTCCAATAACAGAAATCAGCGACAGGGTGTCCAATTAAAGAAATCAGTGACAGTGTATCCAATAACATAAATCAGTGACAGCGTGTCCAGTAACAGAAATTAGTGCAAAGGTGCCAATAACAGGAATCAGTGGCAGTGTGCCTAATAACAGAAATCAGTGACAGTGTATTCAATAACAGAAATCAGTGACAGGGTGTCCAATAACAGAAATCAGTGACAGTGTGTCCAATAACAGAAATCAGTGACAGGGTATCCAATAACAGAAATCAGTGACAGTGTGTCCAATAACAGAAATCAGTGATAGTGTGTCTAATGAAAGAAATCATTGACAGTGTTTCTAATAACAGAAATCAGTGACAGTTTGTCCAATAACATAAGTCCATGACAGTGTGCCATGTAACAGAAATCCGTGACAGTGTGTCCAATAACAGAAATCAGTGACAGTTTGTCCAATAACAGAAATCAGAGACAGTGTGTCCAATAACAGAAATCAGTGACAGTGTGTCCAAAAGCAGAAATCAGTGACAGGTTGTCCAATAACAGAAATCAGTGAGAGTGTGTCCAATAACAGAAATCAGAGATAGTGTGTCCAATAACAGAAATCAGTGACAGTGTGTCCAATAACAGAAATCAGTGACAGTGTGCCTAATAACAGCAATCAATGATAGTGTGCCTAAAAACAGAAATCAGTGACAGTGTGCCTAATAACAGAAATCAGTGACAGTGTGTCCAATAACAGAAATCAGTGACAGTGTGCCTAATAACAGAAATCAGTGACCAGTGTGTCCAATAACAGAAATCAGTGACAGTGTGTACAATAACAGAAATCAGTGACAGTGTGTCCAATAACAGAAATCGGTGACAGTGTGTCCAATAACAGAAATCAGTGACAGGTTGTCCAATAACAGAAATCAGTGACAGTGTGTCCCATAACAGAAATCAGTGACAGGGTGTCCAATAACAGAAATCAGTGACAGTGTGTCCAATAACAGAAATCAGTGACAGGGTGTCCAATTAAAGAAATCAGTGACAGTGTATCCAATAACATAAATCAGTGACAGCGTGTCCAGTAACAGAAATTAGTGCAAAGGTGCCAATAACAGGAATCAGTGGCAGTGTGCCTAATAACAGAAATCAGTGACAGTGTATTCAATAACAGAAATCAGTGACAGGGTATCCAATAACAGAAATCAGTGACAGTGTGTCCAATAACAGATCTCAGTGATAGTGTTTCTAAGAACAGAAATCAGTGACAGTGTTTCTAATAACAGAAATCAGTGACAGTTTGTCCAATAACAGAAATCAGTGACAGTGTACCTAATAACAGAAATCAGTGACAGTGTGTCGAAGAACAGAACTCAGTGACTGTGTGTCTAATAACACGAATTAGTGACCGTGTTTCTACTAACCGAAATCAGTGACAGTTTGTCCAATAACAGAAAGCAGTGACAGTGTGTCTAATAACAGAAATCAGTGACACTGTGTCCAATAACAGAAATCAGTCACAGTTTGTCCAATAACAGAAATCAGAGACAGTGTGTCCATGAATAGAAATCAGTGACAATGTGTCCAATAACTGAAATCAGGGACAGTGTGTCTAATAACAGGAATCAGTGACAGTGTGCCTAATAACAGAAATCGGTGAAAGTGTGCCTAATAACAGAAATCAGTGACAGTGTGTCCAATAACAGAAATCAGTGACAGTGTTTTTAATAAGAGAAATCAGTGACAGTTTGTCCAATAACAGAAATTAGTGACAGTGTGTCTAATAACAGAAATCAGTGACAGTGTGTCCAATAACAGAAATCAGTGACAGTGTGTCCAATAACAGAAATCATTGACAGGGTGTCCATTAACAGAAATCGGTGACAGTGTGTCCAATAACAGAAATCAGTGATAGGTTGTCCAATAACAGAAATCAGTGACAGTGTGTCCCATAACAGAAATCAGTGACAGGATGTCCAATAACAGAAATCAGTGACAGTGAGTCCAATAACATAAATCAGTGACAGCGTGTCCAGTAACAGAAATCAGTGACAGGGTGCCAATAACGGAAATCAGTGACAGTGTTTCAAATAACAAATATCAGTGACAGTGTGTCCAATAACAGAAATCAGTGACAGGGTGTCCAATAACAGAAATCAGTGACAGTGTGTACAATAACAGAAATCAGTGACAGGGTATCCAATAACAGATATCAGTGACAGTGTGCCTAAAAGCAGATATCAGTGACAGTGTGTCTAATAACAGAAATCAGTGATAGTGTGTCTAAGAACAGAAATCAGTGACAGTGTTTCTAATAACAGAAATCAGTGACAGTTTGTCCAATAACAGAAATCAGTGACAGTGTGCCTAACAACAGAAATCAGTGACAGTGTGTCGAAGAACAGAAGTCAGTGACAGTGTGTCTAATAACAGAAATTAGTGACCGTGTTTCTAATAACCGAAATCAGTGACTGTTTGTCCAATAACAGAAAGCAGTGACAGTGTGTCTAATAACAGAAATCAGTGACAGTGTGTCCAATAACAGAAATCAGTCACAGTTTGTCCAATAATAGAAATCAGAGACAGTGTGTCCAAGAACAGAAATCCGTGACAGTGTGTCCAATAACTGAAATCAGGGACAATGTGTCTAATTACAGGAATCAGTGACAGTGTGCCTAATAACAGAAATCGGTGAAAGTGTGCCTAATAACAGAAATCAGTGACAGTGTGTCCAATAACAGAAATCAGTGACAGTGTTTCTAATAAGAGAAATCAGTGACAGTTTGTCCAATAACAGAAATTAGTGACAGTGTGTCTAATAACAGAAATCAGTGACAGTGTGTCCAATAACAGAAATCAGTGACAGTGTGTCCAATAACAGAAATCAGTGACAGGGTGTCCAATAACAGAAATCTGTGACAGTTTGCCTAATAACAGAAATCAGTGACACTGTGTCGAACAACAGGAATCAGTGACAGTGTGCCTAGAAACAGAAATCAGTGACAGTGTGCCTAATAATAGAAATCAGGGCCAGTGTGTCCAATAACAGAAATCAGTGACAGTGTGTCTAATAACAGAAATCAGTGACAGTGTTTCTAATGCCAGAAATCAGTGACAGTTTATCCGATAACAGAAATCAGTGACAGTGTGCCAAATAACAGAAATCAGTGACAGAGTGTCCAATAACCGAAATCAGTGAGTGTTTGTCCAATAACAGAAATCAGAGACAGTTTGTCCAATAACAGAAATCAGTGACAGTGTGTCCAACAACAGAAATCAGTGACAGGGTGTCCAATAACAGAAATAAGTGACAGTGTGTCCAATAACAGAAATCAGCGACAATGTGTCCAATAACAGAAATCAGTGACACTGTGTCCAATAACAGAAATCAGTGACAGTGTGCCTAATAACAGAAATCAGTGACAGTGTATCCAATAGCAGAAATCAGTGACAGTGTTTCTAATAACAGAAATCAGTGACAGTGTTTCTAATAACAGAAATCAGTGACAGTTTGTCCAATAACAGAAATCAGTGACAGTGTGCCTAATAACAGAAATCAGTGACAGTGTATCCAATAGCAGAAATCAGTGACAGTGTTTCTAATAACAGAAATCAGTGACAGTGTTTCTAATAACAGAAATCAGTGACAGTTTGTCCAATAACAGAAATCAGTGACAGTGTGTCTATAACAGAAATCAGTGACAATGTGTCCAATAACAGAAATCTGTGACAGAGTGTCCAATAACAGAAATCAGTGACAGGGTGTCCAATAACAGAAATCAGTGACAGTGTTTCTAATAACAGAAATCAGTGACAGTTTGTCCAATAACAGAAATCAGTGACAGTGTGTCTATTACAGAAATCAGTGACAATGTGTCCAATAACAGAAATCTGTGACAGAGTGTCCAATAACAGAAATCAGTGACAGGGTGTCCAATAACAGAAACCAGTGACAGTGTGCCTAAAGACAGAAATCAGTGATAGGGTGTCTAATAACAGGATTCAGCGACAGTGTGCCTAATAACAGAAATCAGTGAAAGTATGCCTAATAAAAGAAATCAGTGACAGTGTGTCCAATAACAGAAATTAGTGACAGTGTGTCTAATGAATGAAATAATTGACAGTGTTTCTAATTACAGAAATCAGTGACAGTTTGTCCAATAACATAAATAAGTGACAGTGTGCCAAGTAACAGAAATCTGTGACAGTGTGTCCAATAACAGAAATCAGTGACAGTTTGTCCAACAACAGAAATCAGAGACAGTGTGTCCAATAACAGAAATCACTGACAGTGTGTCCAAAAGCAGAAATCAGTGACAGGTTGTCCAATAACTGAAATCAGTGACAGTGTGTCCAATAACAGAAATCAGTGACAGGGTGTCCAATAACAGAAATCGGTGACAGTGTGTCCAGTGAATGAAATCAGTGACAGGTTGTCCAATAACAGAAATCAGTGACAGTGTGTCCCATAACAGAAATCAGTGACAGGGTGTCCAATAACAGAAATCAGTGACAGTGTGTCCAATAACAGAAATCAGTGTCAGGGTGTCCAATAACAGAAATCAGTGACAGTGTGTCCAATAACATAAATCAGTGACAGTGTGTCCAGTAACGGAAATCAGTGACAGGGTGCCAAAAACAGAAATCAGTGACAGTGTGACCAATAACAGAAATCAGTGACAGGGTGTCCAATAACAGAAATCAGTGACAGAGTGTCTAATAACAGGAATCAGTGTCATTGTGCCTAATAACAGAAATCAGTGACAGTGTGTCCAATAACAGAAATCAGTGACAGGGTGTACAATAACAGTAATCAGTGGCAGTGTGTCCAATAAGAGAAATCAGTGACAGGGTATCCAATAACAGAAATCAATGACAATGTGTCTTATAACAGAAATCAGTGACAGTGTGTCCAATAACAGAAATCAGTGATAGTGTGTCTAAGAACAGAAATCAGTGACAGTGTTTCTAATAACAGAAATCAGTGACAGTTTGTCCAATAACAGAAATCAGTGACAGTGTGTCTAATAACAGAAATCAGTGACAGTGTGTCCAATAACAGAAATCAGTCACAGTTTGTCAAATAACAGAAATCAGAGACAGTGTGTCCAATAACAGAAATCAGTGACAGTGTGTCCAATAACTGAAATCAGGGACAGTGTGTCTAATAACAGGAATCAGTGAGAGTGTGCCTAATAACAGAAATCTGTGAAAGTGTGCCTAATAACAGAAATCAGTGACAGTGTGTCCAATAACAGAAATCAGTGACAGTGTGTCTAATAACAGAAATCAGTGACAGTGTTTCTAATAATAGAAATCAGTGACAGTTTGTCCAATAACAGAAATTAGTGACAGTGTGTCTAATAACAGAAATCAGTGACAGTGTGTCCAATAACAGAAATCAGTGACAGTGTGTCCAATAACCGAAATCAGTGACAGGGTGTCCAATAACAGATATCAGTGACAGTGCGTCCAATAACAGAAATCAGTGACAGGGTGTCCAATAACAGAAATCTGTGACAGTGTGTCCAATAACAGAAATCAGTGACAGTGTGTCCAATAACAGAAATCAGTGACAGTGTGTCCAATAACAGAAATCAGTGACAGTGTGTCTAATAACAGAAATCAGTGACAGTGTTTCTAATACCAGAAATCAGTGACAGTTTGTCCAATAACAGAAATCAGTGACAGTGTGCCAAATAACAGAAATCAGTGACAGTGTGTCCAATAACAGAAATCAGTGACAGTGTGTGCAATAACAGAAATCAGAGACAGATTGTCCAATAACAGAAATCAGTGACAGTGTGTCCAATAACAGAAATCAGTGACAGGGTGTCCAATAACAGATATCAGTGACAGTGTGTCCAATAACAGAAATCAGCGACAGTGTGTCCAATAACAGAAATCAGTGACAGTGTGTCCAATAACAGAAATCAGTGACAGGGTGTCCAATAACAGAAATCAGTGACAGTGTGACTAATAACAGGAATCAGTGACAGTGTGCCTAATAACAGAAATCAGTGACAGTGTGCTTCATAAGAGAAATCAGTGACAGTGTGTCCAATAACAGAAATCAGTGACAGGGTGTCCAATAACAGAAATCTGTGACAGTTTGCCTAATAACAGAAATCAGTGACACTGTGTCGAACAACAGGAATCAGTGACAGTGTGCCTAGAAACAGAAATCAGTGACAGTGTGCCTAATAATAGAAATCAGGGCCAGTGTGTCCAATAACAGAAATCAGTGACAGTGTGTCTAATAACAGAAATCAGTGACAGTGTTTCTAATGCCAGAAATCAGTGACAGTTTATCCGATAACAGAAATCAGTGACAGTGTGCCAAATAACAGAAATCAGTGACAGAGTGTCCAATAAACGAAATCAGTGAGTGTTTGTCCAATAACAGAAATCAGAGACAGTTTGTCCAATAACAGAAATCAGTGACAGTGTGTCCAACAACAGAAATCAGTGACAGGGTGTCCAATAACAGAAATAAGTGACAGTGTGTCCAATAACAGAAATCAGCGACAATGTGTCCAATAACAGAAATCAGTGACACTGTGTCCAATAACAGAAATCAGTGACAGTGTGCCTAATAACAGAAATCAGTGACAGTGTATCCAATAGCAGAAATCAGTGACAGTGTTTCTAATAACAGAAATCAGTGACAGTGTTTCTAATAACAGAAATCAGTGACAGTTTGTCCAATAACAGAAATCAGTGACAGTGTGCCTAATAACAGAAATCAGTGACAGTGTATCCAATAGCAGAAATCAGTGACAGTGTTTCTAATAACAGAAATCAGTGACAGTGTTTTAATAACAGAAATCAGTGACAGTTTGTCCAATAACAGAAATCAGTGACAGTGTGTCTATAACAGAAATCAGTGACAATGTGTCCAATAACAGAAATCTGTGACAGAGTGTCCAATAACAGAAATCAGTGACAGGGTGTCCAATAACAGAAATCAGTGACAGTGTTTCTAATAACAGAAATCAGTGACAGTTTGTCCAATAACAGAAATCAGTGACAGTGTGTCTATTACAGAAATCAGTGACAATGTGTCCAATAACAGAAATCTGTGACAGAGTGTCCAATAACAGAAATCAGTGACAGGGTGTCCAATAACAGAAACCAGTGACAGTGTGCCTAAAGACAGAAATCAGTGATAGGGTGTCTAATAACAGGATTCAGCGACAGTGTGCCTAATAACAGAAATCAGTGAAAGTATGCCTAATAAGAGAAATCAGTGACAGTGTGTCCAATAAAAGAAATTAGTGACAGTGTGTCTAATGAATGAAATAATTGACAGTGTTTCTAATTACAGAAATCAGTGACAGTTTGTCCAATAACATAAATAAGTGACAGTGTGCCAAGTAACAGAAATCTGTGACAGTGTGTCCAATAACAGAAATCAGTGACAGTTTGTCCAACAACAGAAATCAGAGACAGTGTGTCCAATGAATGAAATCAGTGACAGGTTGTCCAATAACAGAAATCAGTGACAGTGTGTCCCATAACTGAAATCACTGACAGTGTGTCCAAAAGCAGAAATCAGTGTCAGGTTGTCCAATAACTGAAATCAGTGACAGTGTGTCCAATAACAGAAATCAGTGACAGGGTGTCCAATAACAGAAATCGGTGACAGTGTGTCCAGTGAATGAAATCAGTGACAGGTTGTCCAATAACAGAAATCAGTGACAGTGTGTCCCATAACAGAAATCAGTGACAGGGTGTCCAATAACAGAAATCAGTGACAGTGTGTCCAATAACAGAAATCAGTGTCAGGGTGTCCAATAACAGAAATCAGTGACAGTGTGTCCAATAACATAAATCAGTGACAGTGTGTCCAGTAACGGAAATCAGTGACAGGGTGCCAATAACAGAAATCAGTGACAGTGTGACCAATAACAGAAAACAGTGACAGGGTGTCCAATAACAGAAATCAGTGACAGGGTGTACAATAACAGTAATCAGTGGCAGTGTGTCCAATAAGAGAAATCAGTGACAGGGTATCCAATAACAGAAATCAATGACAATGTGTCTTATAACAGAAATCAGTGACAGTGTGTCCAATAACAGAAATCAGTGATAGTGTGTCTAAGAACAGAAATCAGTGACAGTGTTTCTAATAACAGAAATCAGTGACAGTTTGTCCAATAACAGAAATCAGTGACAGTGTGTCTAATAACAGAAATCAGTGACAGTGTGTCCAATAACAGAAATCAGTCACAGTTTGTCAAATAACAGAAATCAGAGACAGTGTGTCCAATAACAGAAATCAGTGACAGTGTGTCCAATAACTGAAATCAGGGACAGTGTGTCTAATAACAGGAATCAGTGAGAGTGTGCCTAATAACAGAAATCTGTGAAAGTGTGCCTAATAACAGAAATCAGTGACAGTGTGTCCAATAACAGAAATCAGTGACAGTGTGTCTAATAACAGAAATCAGTGACAGTGTTTCTAATAATAGAAATCAGTGACAGTTTGTCCAATAACAGAAATTAGTGACAGTGTGTCTAATAACAGAAATCAGTGACAGTGTGTCCAATAACAGAAATCAGTGACAGTGTGTCCAATAACCGAAATCAGTGACAGAGTGTCCAATAACAGATATCAGTGACAGTGCGTCCAATAACAGAAATCAGTGACAGGGTGTCCAATAACAGAAATCTGTGACAGTGTGTCCAATAACAGAAATCAGTGACAGTGTGTCCAATAACAGAAATCAGTGACAGTGTGTCCAATAACAGAAATCAGTGACAGTGTGTCTAATAACAGAAATCAGTGACAGTGTTTCTAATACCAGAAATCAGTGACAGTTTGTCCAATAACAGAAATCAGTGACAGTGTGCCAAATAACAGAAATCAGTGACAGTGTGTCCAATAACAGAAATCAGTGACAGTGTGTCCAATAACAGAAATCAGAGACAGATTGTCCAATAACAGAAATCAGTGACAGTGTGTCCAATAACAGAAATCAGTGACAGGGTGTCCAATAACAGATATCAGTGACAGTGTGTCCAATAACAGAAATCAGCGACAGTGTGTCCAATAACAGAAATCAGTGACAGTGTGTCCAATAACAGAAATCAGTGACAGTGTGTCTATTACAGAAATCAGTGACAATGTGTCCAATAACAGAAATCTGTGACAGAGTGTCCAATAACAGAAATCAGTGACAGGGTGTCCAATAACAGAAACCAGTGACAGTGTGCCTAAAGACAGAAATCAGTGATAGGGTGTCTAATAACAGGATTCAGCGACAGTGTGCCTAATAACAGAAATCAGTGAAAGTATGCCTAATAAGAGAAATCAGTGACAGTGTGTCCAATAAAAGAAATTAGTGACAGTGTGTCTAATGAATGAAATAATTGACAGTGTTTCTAATTACAGAAATCAGTGACAGTTTGTCCAATAACATAAATAAGTGACAGTGTGCCAAGTAACAGAAATCTGTGACAGTGTGTCCAATAACAGAAATCAGTGACAGTTTGTCCAACAACAGAAATCAGAGACAGTGTGTCCAATGAATGAAATCAGTGACAGGTTGTCCAATAACAGAAATCAGTGACAGTGTGTCCCATAACTGAAATCACTGACAGTGTGTCCAAAAGCAGAAATCAGTGTCAGGTTGTCCAATAACTGAAATCAGTGACAGTGTGTCCAATAACAGAAATCAGTGACAGGGTGTCCAATAACAGAAATCGGTGACAGTGTGTCCAGTGAATGAAATCAGTGACAGGTTGTCCAATAACAGAAATCAGTGACAGTGTGTCCCATAACAGAAATCAGTGACAGGGTGTCCAATAACAGAAATCAGTGACAGTGTGTCCAATAACAGAAATCAGTGTCAGGGTGTCCAATAACAGAAATCAGTGACAGTGTGTCCAATAACATAAATCAGTGACAGTGTGTCCAGTAACGGAAATCAGTGACAGGGTGCCAATAACAGAAATCAGTGACAGTGTGACCAATAACAGAAAACAGTGACAGGGTGTCCAATAACAGAAATCAGTGACAGGGTGTACAATAACAGTAATCAGTGGCAGTGTGTCCAATAAGAGAAATCAGTGACAGGGTATCCAATAACAGAAATCAATGACAATGTGTCTTATAACAGAAATCAGTGACAGTGTGTCCAATAACAGAAATCAGTGATAGTGTGTCTAAGAACAGAAATCAGTGACAGTGTTTCTAATAACAGAAATCAGTGACAGTTTGTCCAATAACAGAAATCAGTGACAGTGTGTCTAATAACAGAAATCAGTGACAGTGTGTCCAATAACAGAAATCAGTCACAGTTTGTCAAATAACAGAAATCAGAGACAGTGTGTCCAATAACAGAAATCAGTGACAGTGTGTCCAATAACTGAAATCAGGGACAGTGTGTCTAATAACAGGAATCAGTGAGAGTGTGCCTAATAACAGAAATCTGTGAAAGTGTGCCTAATAACAGAAATCAGTGACAGTGTGTCCAATAACAGAAATCAGTGACAGTGTGTCTAATAACAGAAATCAGTGACAGTGTTTCTAATAATAGAAATCAGTGACAGTTTGTCCAATAACAGAAATTAGTGACAGTGTGTCTAATAACAGAAATCAGTGACAGTGTGTCCAATAACAGAAATCAGTGACAGTGTGTCCAATAACCGAAATCAGTGACAGAGTGTCCAATAACAGATATCAGTGACAGTGCGTCCAATAACAGAAATCAGTGACAGGGTGTCCAATAACAGAAATCTGTGACAGTGTGTCCAATAACAGAAATCAGTGACAGTGTGTCCAATAACAGAAATCAGTGACAGTGTGTCCAATAACAGAAATCAGTGACAGTGTGTCTAATAACAGAAATCAGTGACAGTGTTTCTAATACCAGAAATCAGTGACAGTTTGTCCAATAACAGAAATCAGTGACAGTGTGCCAAATAACAGAAATCAGTGACAGTGTGTCCAATAACAGAAATCAGTGACAGTGTGTCCAATAACAGAAATCAGAGACAGATTGTCCAATAACAGAAATCAGTGACAGTGTGTCCAATAACAGAAATCAGTGACAGGGTGTCCAATAACAGATATCAGTGACAGTGTGTCCAATAAC
Organism: Somniosus microcephalus; assembly: GCF_052327205.1. Taxonomy (NCBI): domain Eukaryota; kingdom Metazoa; phylum Chordata; class Chondrichthyes; order Squaliformes; family Somniosidae; genus Somniosus; species Somniosus microcephalus. The sequence continues at coordinate 10,995,875 of NC_141008.1, forward strand.
AGAAATCAGCGACAGTGTGTCCAATAACAGAAATCAGTGACAGTGTGTCCAATAACAGAAATCAGTGACAGGGTGTCCAATAACAGAAATCAGTGACAGTGTGACTAATAACAGGAATCAGTGACAGTGTGCCTAATAACAGAAATCAGTGACAGTGTGCTTCATAAGAGAAATCAGTGACAGTGTGTCCAATAACAGAAATCAGTGACAGTGTGCCTAATAACAGAAATCAGTGACAGTGTGTCCAATAACAGAAATCAGTGACAGTGTGCCAAATATCAGAAATCAATCACAGTGTGTCCAGTAACTGAAATCAGTTACAGTGTGTCCAATAAAAGAAACCAGTGACAGTATCTAAGAAGAGAAATCAGTGACAGTCTGTAATAAGAGAATACAATGACAATGTGCTCAATAACAGAAATCAGTGACAGTATCTGAGAAGAGAAATCAGGGACAGTCTGTAATAAGAGAAATCAATGACAATGTGCTCAATAACAGAATTTAGTGGACGTGTCCAATAACAGAAATCAGTGATGGTGTGTCAAATAACAGAAATCAGTTACAGTGTGTCCAATAACAGAAATCAATGACAGTATCTAAGAAGAGAAATCAGTGACAGTCTGTAATAAGAGAAATCAATGACAAAATGCTCAATAGCAGAATTCAGTTGCAGTGTCTAATAACAGAAATCAGTGACAGTCTGTCCAATAACAGAAATCAGTGACAGTATGTAAGAAGAGAAATCAGTGACAGTCTGTAATAAGAGAAATCAATGACAATGTGCTCAATAACAGAATTCAGTGGCAGTGCCTAATATGAGAAATCAGTGACAGTGTGTCCAATAACAGAAATCAGTAACACCGTGTCCAATAACAGAAATCAGTGACAGTTCTTATAAAAAATAAATCAGTGACAGTGTGTACAATAACAGAAATCAGTGACAATATGTCTACTAACAGAAATCAGTTACAGTCTCTAATAAGAGAAATCAATGACAATATGCTCAATAACCGAAATCAGTGGCAGTGTCTTATGACAGAATCAGTGACAGCATCTCTAATAGCAGAAATCATTCACAGTGTGTCCAATAACAGAAATCAGTGACAGTGTGCCAAATAACAGAAATCCGTGACAGTGTGTCCAATAGCAGAAATCATTGACTGTTTTTCCAATAACAGAAATCAGAGACAGTGTGTCCAATAAAAGAAATCAGTGACAGTGTGCCCAATAACAGAAATCAGTGACAGTGTATCCAATAGCAGAAATCAGTGACAGTGTTTCTAATAACAGAAATCAGTGACAGTGTTTCTAATAACAGAAATCAGTGACAGTTTGTCCAATAACAGAAATCAGTGACAGTGTGTCTATAACAGAAATCAGTGACAATGTGTCCAATAACAGAAATCTGTGACAGAGTGTCCAATAACAGAAATCAGTGACAGGGTGTCCAATAACAGAAATCAGTGACAGTGTGCCTAAAGACAGAAATCAGTGATAGGGTGTCTAATAACAGGATTCAGCGACAGTGTGCCTAATAACAGAAATCAGTGAAAGTGTGCCTAATAAGAGAAATCAGTGACAGTGTGTCCAATAACAGAAATTAGTGACAGTGTGTCTAATGAAAGAAATCATTGACAGTGTTTCTAATTACAGAAATCAGTGACAGTTTGTCCAATAACATAAATAAGTGACAGTGTGCCAAGTAACAGAAATCTGTGACAGTGTGTCCAATAACAGAAATCAGTGACAGTTTGTCCAACAACAGAAATCAGAGACAGTGTGTCCAATAACAGAAATCACTGACAGTGTGTCCAAAAGCAGAAATCAGTGACAGGTTGTCCAATAACTGAAATCAGTGACAGTGTGTCCAATAACAGAAATCAGTGACAGGGTGTCCAATAACAGAAATCGGTGACAGTGTGTCCAGTGAAAGAAATCAGTGACAGGTTGTCCAATAACAGAAATCAGTGACAGTGTGTCCCATAACAGAAATCAGTGACAGGGTGTCCAATAACAGAAATCAGTGACAGTGTGTCCAATAACATAAATCAGTGACAGTGTGTCCAGTAACGGAAATCAGTGACAGGATGCCAATAACAGAAATCAGTGACAGTGTGTCCAATAACAGAAATCAGTGACAGGGTGTCCAATAACAGAAATCAGTGACAGAGTGTTTAATAACAGGAATCAGTGACATTGTGCCTAATAACAGAAATCAGTGACAGTGTGTCCAATAACAGAAATCAGTGACAGGGTGTACAATAACAGTAATCAGTGGCAGTGTGTCCAATAACAGAAATCAGTGACAGGGTATCCAATAACAGAAATCAGTGACAGTGCGTCTTATAACAGAAATCAGTGACAGTTCGTCCAATAACAGAAATCAGTGACAGTGTGCCTAATAACAGAAATCAGTGACAGTGTGTCGAAGAACAGATCTCAGTGACAGTGTGTCTAATAACAGAAATTAGTGACAGTGTTTCTAATAACCGAAATCAGTGACAGTTTGTCCAATAACAGAAATCAGTGACAGTGTGTCTAATAACAGAAATCAGTGACAGTGTGTCCAATAACAGAAATCAGTCACAGTTTGTCAAATAACAGAAATCAGAGACAGTGTGTCCAATAACAGAAATCAGTGACAGTGTGTCCAATAACTGAAATCAGGGACAGTGTGTCTAATAACAGGAATCAGTGACAGTGTGTCCAATAACAGAAATCAGTGACAGTGTGTCTAATAACAGAAATCAGTGACAGTTTGTCCAATAACAGAAATTAGTGACAGTGTGTCTAATAACAGAAATCAGTGACAGTGTGTCCAATAACAGAAATCAGTGACAGTGTGTCCAATAACAGAAATCTGTGACAGTGTGTCCAATAACAGAAATCAGTGACAGTGTGTCCAATAACAGAAATCAGTGACAGTGTGTCCAATAACAGAAATCAGTGACAGTGTGTCTAATAACAGAAATCAGTGACAGTGTTTCTAATACCAGAAATCAGTGACAGTTTGTCCAATAACAGAAATCAGTGACAGTGTGCCAAATAACAGAAATCAGTGACAGTGTGTCCAATAACAGAAATCAGTGACAGTGTGTCCAATAACAGAAATCAGAGACAGATTGTCCAATAACAGAAATCAGTGACAGTGTGTCCAATAACAGAAATCAGTGACAGGGTGTCCAATAACAGATATCAGTGACAGTGTGTCCAATAACAGAAATCAGCGACAGTGTGTCCAATAACAGAAATCAGTGACAGTGTGTCCAATAACAGAAATCAGTGACAGGGTGTCCAATAACAGAAATCAGTGACAGTGTGTCTAATAACAGGAATCAGTGACAGTGTGCCTAATAACAGAAATCAGTGACAGTGTGCTTCATAAGAGAAATCAGTGACAGTGTGTCCAATAACAGAAATCAGTGACAGTGTGCCTAATAACAGAAATCAGTGACAGTGTGTCCAATAACAGAAGTCAGTGACAGTGTGCCAAATATCAGAAATCAATCACAGTATGTCCAGTAACAGAAATCAGTTACAGTGTGTCCAATAACAGAAACCAGTGACAGTATCTAAGAAGAGAAATCAGTGACAGTCTGTAATAAGAGAATACAATGACAATGTGCTCAATAACAGAAATCAGTGGCAGTGTCTAATAACAGAAATCAGTGACTGCATGTCGAATAGCAGAAATCAGTGGCTGTTTGTACAGTATCACCATCAGTGACAAAGTTTCCAATAAGAGAAAGCTATGACAGTGTATCTAATAACAGAAATCTGTGACAGTGTGTCTAATAACAGAAATCAGTTACAGTGTGTCCAATAACAGAAATCAGTGACAGTATCTGAGAAGAGAAATCAGGGACAGTCTGTAATGAGAGAAATCAATGACAATATGCTCAATAACAGAATTTAGTGGTCGTGTCCAATAACAGAAATCAGTGATGGTGTGTCTAATAACAGAAATCAGTTACAGTGTGTCCAATAACAGAAATCAATGACAGTATCTAAGAAGAGAAATCAGTGACAGTCTGTAATAAGAGAAATCAATGACAATATGCTCAATAACAGAATTCAGTTGCAGTGTCTAATAACAGAAATCAGTGACAATGTGTCCAATAACAGAAATCAGTGACAGTCTGTCCAATAACAGAAATCAGTGACAGTATGTAAGAAGAGAAATCAGTGACAGTCTGTAATAAGAGAAATCAATGACAATGTGCTCAATAACAGAATTCAGTGGCAGTGCCTAATATGAGAAATCAGTGACAGTGTGTCCAATAACAGAAATCAGTAACACCGTGTCCAATAACAGAAATCAGTGACAGTTCTTATAAAAAATAAATCAGTGACAGTGTGTACAATAACAGAAATCAGTGACAATATGTCTACTAACAGAAATCAGTTACAGTCTCTAATAAGAGAAATCAATGACAATATGCTCAATAACCGAAATCAGTGGCAGTGTCTTATGACAGAATCAGTGACAGCATCTCTAATAGCAGAAATCATTCACAGTGTGTCCAATAACAGAAACCAGTGACAGTGTGCCAAATAACAGAAATCCGTGACAGTGTGTCCAATAGCAGAAATCATTGACAGTTTGTCCAATAACAGAAATCAGAGACAGTGTGTCCAATAACAGAAATCAGTGACAGTGTGTCCAATAACAGAAATCAGTGATAGGGTGTCCAATAACAGAAATCAGTGACAATGTGTCCAATAACAGAAATCAGTGACATTGTGTCCAATAACAGAAACCAGTGACAGTGTGTCCTATAACAGAAATCAGTGACAGGGTGTCCAATAACAGAAATCAGTGACAGTGTGTCCAATAACAGAAATCAGTGACAGTGTGCCTAATAACAGAAATCAGTGACAGTGTGTCCAATAAATGAAATCAGTGACATGGTGTCCAATAACAGAAATCAGTGACAGGGTGTCCAAAAACAGAAATCAGTGACAGTGTGTCCAATAACAGAAATCAGTGACAGGGTGTCCAATAACAGAAATCAGAGACTGTGTGTCCAATAACAGAAATCAGTGACAGTGTGTCCAATAACAGAAATCAGTGACAGGGTGTCCAATAACAGAAATCAGTGACAGTGTGTCCAATAACAGAAATCAGTGACAGGGTGTCCAATAACAGAAATAAGTGACAGTGTGTCTAATAACAGGAATCAGTGGCAGTGTGCCTAATAAAAGAAATCAGTGACAGTGTGTCCAATAACAGAAATCAGTGACAGGGTGTCCAATAACAGAAATCAGTGACAGTGTGTCCAATAACAGAAATCAGTGACAGGGTGTCCAATAACAGAAATCAGTGACAGTGTGTCTAATAACAGAAATCAGTGCCAGTGTGTCCAATAACAGAAATCAGTGACAGTATCTAAGAAGAGAAATCAGTGACTGTCTGTATAAGAGAAATCAATGACAATGTGCTCAATAACAGAATTCAGTGGCAGTGTCCAATAACAGAAATCAGTGATGGTGTGTTTAATAACAGAAATCAGTTACAGTGTGTCCAATAACAGAAATCAGTGACAGTATCTAAGAAGAGAAATCAGTGACAGTCAATGACAATGTGCTCAGTAACAGAATTCAGTTGCAGTGTCTAATAACAGAAATCAGTGACAGTGTTTCTAATACCAGAAATCAGCGACAGTTTGTCCAATGACAGAAATCAATGACAGTGTGCCAAATAACAGAAATCAGTGACAGTTTGTCCAATAACAGAGATCAGTGACAGTGTGTCCAATAACAGAAATCAGAGACAGTGTGTCCAATAACAGAAATCAGTGACAGTGTGTCCAATAACAGAAATCAGTGACAGGGTGTCCAACAACAGAAATCAGTGACAGTGTGTCCAATAACAGAAATCAGTGACAGTGTGTCCAATAACAGAAATCAGTGACAGTGTATCCAATAACAGAAATCAGTGACAGGGTGTCCAATAACAGAAATCAGTGACAGTGTGTCTAATAACAGGAATCAGTGACAGTGTGCCTAATAACAGAGATCAGTGACAGTGTACCTCATAAGAGAAATCAGTGACAGTGTGTCCAATAACAGAAATCAGTGACAGTGTGCCTAATAACAGAAATCAGTGACAGTGTGTCCAGTAACAGAAATCAGTTACAGTGTGTCCAATAACAGAAACCAGTGACAGTATCTAAGAAGAGAAATCAGTGACAGTCTGTAATAAGAGAAATCAATGACAATGTGCTCAATAACAGAAATCAGTGGCAGTGTCTAATAACAGAAATCAGTGACAGTGTGTCGAATAGCAGAAATCAGTGGCTGTTTGTACAATAACACCATCAGTGACAAAGTTTCTAATAAGAGAAAGCTGTGACAGTGTATCTAATAACAGAAATCTGTGACAAAGTGCCTAATAACAGAAATCAGTGACAGTGTGTCTTATAACAGAAATCAGTGACCGTGTGCAATAACAGAAATCAGTGATGGTGTGTCTAATAACAGAAATCAGTTACAGTGTGTCCAATAACAGAAATCAGTGACAGTATCTAAGAAGAGAAATCAGTGACTGTCTGTATAAGAGAAATCAATGACAATGTGCTCAATAACAGAATTCAGTGGCAGTGTCCAATAACAGAAATCAGTGATGGTGTGTCTAATAACAGAAATCAGTTACAGTGTGTCCAATAACAGAAATCAGTGACAGTATCTAAGAAGAGAAATCAGTGACAGTCAATGACAATGTGCTCAATAACAGAATTCAGTTGCAGTGTCTAATAACAGAAATCAGTGACAATGTGTCCAACAACAGAAATCAGTGACAGTCTGTCCAACAACAGAAATCAGTGACAGTATCTAAGAAGAGAAATCAGTGACAGTCTGTAATAAGAGAAATCAATGACAATGTGCTCAATAATAGAATTCAGTGGCAGTGCCTAATAACAGAAATCAGTGACAGTGTGTCCAATAACCAAAATCAATGACAGTATGTCTACTAACAGAAATCAGTGACACGGTGTCCAATAACAGAAATCAGTGACAGTTCTTGTAAAAAAATAAATCAGTGACAGTGTGTCCAATAACAGAAATCAGTGACAGTATGTCTACTAACAGAAATCAGTTTCAGTCTCTAATAAGAGAAATCAATGACAATATGCTCAATAACAGAAATCAGTGGCAGTGTCTTATGACAGAATCAGTGACAGCAGCTCTAATAGCAGAAATCATTCACAGTGTGTCCAATAACAGAAATCAGTGACAGTGTGTCCAATAACAGAAATCAGTGACAGTGTGTCCAACAACAATAATCAGTTTCAGTGTCGAAGAGACATAAATGACAGTTTTTCTAATACGAGAACTCAGTGACAGTGTGTCGAATAACAGAAATCAGTGGCAGTGCCTAATAACAGAAATCAGTGACAGTGTGTCTAATAAGAGAAATCAGTGAGAGTGTATCAATAAAAGAAATCAGTGACAGTGGTTCTATTAACAGAAATCAGTGACAGTGTGTCTAATAAGAGAAATCAGTGAGAGTGTGTACAGTTACAGAAATCAGTTTACAGTGTGTCAAAATAAAGAAATCAGTGACAGTGTGTACAATAACAGAAGTCAGTGACAGCGTGCCTAATAACAGAAATCAGTGACAGTGTGTCTAATAACAGAATTCAGTGACAGTGTGTCCAATAGCAGAAATCAGTTATAGTGTGTCTAATAAGAGAAATCAGTGAGACTGTGTACAATAACAGAAATCAGTGACAGTCCGTCCAACAAAAGTAATCAGTTACTGTGTCTTAGAGCAATAAATAACAGTTTTTGTAATAAGATAACTCAGCGACAGTGTGTCTAATAACAGAAATCAGTGAGTGTGTCTAATAACAGAAATCAGTGGCAGTGTCTTATAACAGAAATCAGTGACAGCGTCTCTAATAGCAGAAATCATTCACAGTGTGTCCAATAACAGAAATTATTCACAATGTGTCCAATAACAGAAATCAGTGACAGTGCGTCCAACAACAATAATCAGTTGCAGTGTCGAAGAGACATACTTGACACTTTTTCTAATACGAGAACACAGTGACAGTGTGTCGAATAACAGAAATCAGTGGCAGTGTCTAATAACAGAAATCAGTGGCCATGTGTCTAATAGGAGAAATCAGTGACAGTTTGTCTAATAACAGAAATCAGTGACAGTGGTTCTATTAACAGAAATCAGTGACAGTGTGTCTAATAAGAGAAATCAGTGACAGTGTGTCTAATAACAGAATTCAGTGACAGTGTGTCCAATAGCAGCAATCAGTTACAGTGTGTCTAATAACAAAAATCAGTGAGAGTGTGTACAATAACAAAAATCAGTGACAGTCCGTCCAGCAAAAGTAATCAGTTACAGTGTCTTAGAGCAATAAATAAGAGTTTTTGTAATAAGAGAACTCAGTGACAGTGTGTCTAATAACAGAAATCAGTGGCAGTGTCTAATAACAGAAATCAGTGACAGTGTGTCTAATAACAGAAAGCAGTGACAGTGTCTAATAACAGAAATCAGTGACAGTGTGTCTAATAACACAAATAAGTGCAGTGTGTACAATAACAGAAATCAGTGGCAGTGTCTAATAACAGAAATCAGAGAAAGTATGTCTAATAAGATAAGTCAGTGACAGTGGCCTAGAAATTCAGTTGCGTTCGCCAGCCGTTAGCGCCTTAGGAGGAGTAGATCTCGAGCGCTAGGCACTTAGCGGCCGGGCGCAGGATGATCTGCGCCTACGCCCATCTTCAGTAGACATTTAGCGCCGGCGCAAAGTGTTTTCGCGCGCTCAGCTGCGCGCGCAACTTATGACGTCATTTCGTCGTGCAACGCCCTTTGTGCGCCCCAAACTGGAACTTCAGTCGCGCCCGCCCAATGTGGGCGTGGCGGTGTTAAGAACTGTGAAGTGGAACGCAGCAGAGGCCCTGCGGGCCTTGGGGAGCGCTAATTAAAGGGCACTTACACTGAACTATAAAGGTCAGCCATTTTGCTGCAATGACTTTTGTGCAATGGATTTCTGGACAGAGACCAAGGAAGAGACCTGACTGATTTGGCCCAACATAAGAGAGGTATTTTTGGCTTCTGGCCAGAGCTTGGAAATTTGCCTCATTGTGATTTCATTGTTTGCAAGTATATTATGGGGGCTGCATGGGGTTCCAACCCTCAGTTCCAGCATTATGTGCGAAGGGCTCGCAGACGCTGTGTGAGAGGGGCAGCCATGCCTAGACGCAGAGGGGGCATCAGGCGTCGGCAACGTAGGCCTTACCCACTCAGGGAATACCGCCAGCAGGTGTCCTATCTCACCATGACTGCCGCGCAGTGTGTTAAGAGGCTGCGCTTCAGAAGGGAGGTGGTTGCAGAGATCTGCCAGCTGCTTCACAGAGATCTGCGTCCACAGCTGATGTGCAGGACGTCTCTGTCGGTGGAAGTGAAGGTCACGGTGGCTCTGAACTTTTATGCAAGCGGCTCCTTCCAAGCCGCTGCTGGGGACATAGCTAACATATCCCAGTTCGCCATGCATCGCTGCATCCGGCAGGTCACCGATGCCCTTTTCACAAGGAGACACCAATTCATCTCCTCTCCCATGACCCTAGAGAGGCAGGAGCAGCGTGCAGTCGGATTTGTGAGGATCGCCGACTTCCCCATGGTGCAGGGCGCCATTGACTGCACGCATGTGGCTTTGCGGGCACCTATCGACAATGCCGAGGATTACCGCAACTGGAAGGGCTACCATTCCCTCAATGTACAGCTGGTGTGTGACCACAGGCAGCGCATCCTAGCTGTCAATGCCCGCTTTCCAGGCAGCAGCCATGATGCATTTATCCTGCGCCAGACTACTGTGGCTGACATGTTCCAGGCACAGCCTCCCCCAAGAGGATGGCTTATCGGGGACAAAGGCTATCCTTTGTGTACATGGCTCATGACCCCGCTCCGCGCGCCCAGGACCCCTGCTGAGGAGGCATACAACGAAAGCCATCAAGCCACAAGGAACATCATAGAGCAAACGATTGGCGTCCTCAAGCAACGGTTCCGCTGCCTGGATTGCTCCGGCAGATCTCTGCAGTATTCGCCGAATAGAATCTCCCAGTTCATCGTCGTTTGCTGCATGCTGCACAACCTGGCTATCCGCAGGACTCAGGCACTGCCACCTCACGTTGGACCACCACCTCAGGAGGAGGAGCAGGAGGACCATGAGGAGGAGGAGGAGGAGGAGGAGGAGTACCAGCCCAGGAGGGAGCCACAAGGTCCAAGGGCCGTCCGTCGCCGGCTTATTGAACGACACTTCTAGGCCCCCTGTCAGGGAATGGCTTGTGGCAATGAAGGGACATGAATGCAGCCGCTCCGCAAGCCCTCAGCCGGTTAACACAACAACCACTTCAAACATCACACATGGACAAGCTGAATAAAGAAAAAGCTTTATTGAACAAACTCAGGGCCCTTCCCACATGAAACCCAAAAACAGACAACACCCCCAAAAAACAGTCAAACACATGACTCACTCCCACAACCTGGGGAGGAATAACAAAAGTTTTGCATCCAAATGGCCTTCATCCTCGGCCTTACCAAAACAACCCCCCCCATAGACAACACAACCACCCCCATATAAAAAAACATTTGGCAACACACTCTACTTTTGTGTGCCAAGAGGGCGAGTCCTTGTCCAGCCTTTTCCGGCCCTTGGCCGACCTGCTGCTCCGCCTCAACCTGGGCCCTGTGGGTGCTGCAAGGCTGGGGGAAGGCTCCTGAGGGGCACATTGCGTGACAGCAGATGCCCTTGGGGGTCGGCCTAGACGAGCTCTGGCCCTCGAGGGGCCGGCTGCTGACTGCTGCAGCTGTGGCTGGCCAGCATCAGTCTCTCCAGCAGCTCGTGGCAGCTTCGCTGGGGGAGTGGCAGTGGCGGCTGCAGCAATGGGGGCAAGCTGGCTGATGCCAGGCGCTCGCTGCTCGCCTGAGACACTGGCACTCGGCCGGGCTGGCACTGCAGCAAGCGCAGCAATCTGCTGAAGGCCAGACCGCTGTGCTGCTGCAGCGCGGCGGGTGCCCTGGCGATGCCTGCCTGGCACAGCGAGTGTGGCAGCAGTGAGTGCCCGTACTGCCCTGGTCTGTGCCCGCATCAGACCAGCCAGTGACTGCACAGCTCCACTGATCAACTGTCCACTCGCTGCCTGTGCTGCCCTGAAGTCATCCCGACTCGCGTCCTGTGCTGCCCTGAATTCGGCCCGACTCGCGTCCTGTGCTGCCCTGAATTCGGCCCGACTCGCGTCCTGTGCTGCCCTCAATTCGGCCCGACTTGCGTCCTGTGCTGCCCCAAATTGTTCGAGACCCCTGGCCTGTGCTGCCGCGAGTTGTTCGAAACCCCTGGCCTGTGAGGCCCCGAAATCAGACACACTATGAGCCAGGGACTCGATGGCCTCAGGCAACCGTGCCACAACCCCCATGAACTCGGTGTGCCGACGATCCAAGTGCGCAGACATTTGATCAAGGAGGCGCACCTCCTGGGCGAGGACCGTCTCCGGACTGGAGGCCGGACTCTCCCTCTGGGGAGAAGGCCGCCGAGCTGCCCGACCCTTCCCGCATGGCTGGACGCCACTGGGCACAGGAGCTACACCCCCCTGCAACACTTCCCCCTGGCTCTCCTCCAGGGAAGACGTGTCCCCTCCATTGCCATCCCCTGGCGCGGATGAGGGTTCCCCCGATGGGCCGCCTTCCTCTTGCTCCTCCTCGTCCTCCTCTTCCGAGGGACTGTCAGTCGCAGCCTCAGGGACCTCCTCCTCACCAGCTGAAAGCAGGAAGGCACAAGAGTAGCTTTAGAGTGAGGACAGGGCGTCAGCGAGGGAGGCATGAGTGGTGGCATTCTGCGCATTGGTCGGACAGTGGCAAAGGATGTAGATCTGAAGCGCAAGGGGAACGAGAGAGGTCCAAAAGGTCATGTCCTTACCATTGGGGCCCAGCACAGGGTCGGCATCTCCACATGCAACGGGGCCAATCAGGCGGCCACCCATGAGTCGACCCACGCGCTCCTCCAGGTCACTGAGCTGCTGGAACTGGGGACGGCCTCCCCCGGTGAAAGTCCGGCTCTTCAGATTCTGGGCCAGCTTGGCCTGCAAGAGAAAGGATGGCCTCTAAGTACAGTGTGGTGCCCTGTTGTTGTGTGCACTGCCTCCCATGGTCGAATAGCTTGGCCAGTGTGGTGCCCTGTTGTTGTGTGCACTGCCTCCCATGGTCGAATAGCTTGGCCAGTGTGTAAAGTGCAGAAAGTGCAATTGATGTTCATGCCAGTGCCATAGCTGCTGGATGAGGGCTGGCCATTAGGGCTTTGAGGTCCCTTTGCCCATAATGTGAGGTGCACATGCAAGGATGAGGAGGACACTGGAAAGGGTACTCACCCTGACAATCCGAGTGAGGTCGTTAAACTTTTTCCGGCATTGGACACCAGTCCTGGGGACATCGCAGGTGGCTGTGACCCTCTGGGCGATATCCCTCCAGGCTCTCCTGTACACCCTGGTGGCAGGCTTCTTGCCACTGTCCGGGAACAAGATATGGCGTCTCCTCTCCAAAGCCCTAACCAGCACCTTTAAATCATGGGCAGAGAAGCGCTGCGCTCGCTCACGGGCCCTCTGCATCCTTCCTGGCGCTATTTCTCTCCAGCAGCAGTGTTTGGGCCTAGCTGGAGGGCTGCAGTATCCAGGGCATGGCAGCAGACCAAGTCGACCCTTCCCCCTTTAAGAGCTGGCCGGCGCCAGGGTGTCTGCTGTCAATCAAAACATGACCACACCTGCGCTGCGCCCGGCCTCGGCGGTATCAGTCTGTACCGCTGGCTTAGCGCCTGAAGATAGCCGTGCATCGCCAATTTTAGCGCTCGAGCAAACTCCTTGGCCAAAGCTACTGAATATCGGCGAAGTGGCCTCCACTTGCCGGCGGGCGCAAACTTTAGCGGCCGCCCGACTTTACCGCCTCAAAAGTGGCTATACTGAATTTCTAGGCCAGCGTGTATAATAAGAGAAATCTGTGACAGTGTGTCTAATAACAGAATTCAGTGACAGTGTGTCTAATTACAGAAATCAGTGATGGTGTGAAATAAGATAAATCAGTGACAGTGTGTCTAATTACAGAAATCAGTGATGGTGTGAAATAAGATAAATCAGTGTGTTCTGGACCGATGGACTATTCTATGTGCAGATAGCAGCCTCTGGTGGTGGTTATGTGTTAGCAGTGTGTTTGTATGAAACAGAGGTCATTTGACCTTTGTTCCTTTCTTCCTGTGTGAGGTCATTTGACCTTTGTTACTTTCTTCCTGTGTGAGGTCATTTGACCTTCGTACCTTTCTTCCTGTGTAACCCAGGAAGTAGAATCCCAGGAAGTAGAATTCCAGGAAGAACCTGGCAGCAATGGAGGATTCCATAAGGGTTTCACAATCCAATGTAATCTGATTTCATATGTTAGGCCAAGCGCAATATCTTTTCACAAATTTGCTCAAGTAAAGGCTTCAAACAGCAAATGGCTTCACGAAGAATTATTTTCAATAAGTGTTTAACTTGCTGGATAACTAGATAGGAGCACGTCTAGCGCGGCCAGTACAGTGAAAATATATCAGTGAAAAGATATCAGTGAAAAGATATCAGTGAAAAGATATCAGTGAAAAGATAGCAATATGGCTAGCTATGAAGAGCGGAGCAGGAGGAACCCAGTGTAAGCCTTAACCTCGTAGAGCACATCTACATCACATCAACATGTCAGAAGATAATAACAAAAATGCTTTGCAGCGAGGAGAAGACCTTAAACAGGCAGACGAAACTGTAGAAGGTAACAATCGGTCTATAAGCTCTGGTTACATCAGATCGCAAGCTGGTTCACGGTCATCAGGTGGTTCTAGAATAAGCGTGACTATCGCCAGAGCACGAGCTAAGCTAGTGGCAGCTCAAGCCAGAGCTGCGCATGCGAGCAGTGAAATAGAAATAAAAGTAAGACAGGCCCGTCTCCAAGCTGAATCACAAGCCGAACAGGCCCGACTCCAAGCCGAACAGGCCCGTCTCCAAGCCGAACAGGCCCGTCTCCAAGCTGAATCACAAGCCGAACAGGCCCGATCCCAAGCCGAACAGGCCCATCTCCAAGCTGAATCACAAGCCGAACAGGCCCGATTCCAAGCCGAACAGGCCCGTCACCAAGTTGAATGCCAGGCTGAACAGGCCCGCCTCCAAGCCACATTAGACGCTCTGCAGCAACAAAAAGAGATAGATGCTGCATTAGCCGAGACACAAGTATTCAAGGCAATTTTGGAGGGAGCTGATCCCGAGACAGCTTAGGAACCTTTAATTCCCGTTTCATGGCAGAGTCCACGACAGCGCACCATAGATTACGTGAGTGACCATGCCGACATACAGTTTACAGGAGAAAGGGATGAAGGCCCGCACATCTCTACAGACACAAGCACTTCGTATAACATGCCACAAGTTGCCAATCAAGGTCAAAGCAGACGGCGTGCCTCAAGCCGCAGAGTCTCCCCCAGCAGAACGGAAGACACGGTGCAGAGGAATAGGACGCTGAATAGAGAAAGTCAGAGGCAAATCCCCTCTTGGTTCCTTGAGACCCCCAACAGAGCCCCTAGCCAAGGCAACCCTGGCACAGGTCCCAGCACCTACGACCTCGCCAAATACCTTGCACGCACCCAGCTGGTGACTTCAGGGTTGATGACAGGCCGGAGAATTATCGGGCTTGGAAGTCCTGCTTTCACGATGCCATATCGGGCTTAGACCTGTCGGCAGGAGAAGAGCTCAGCCTCCTTATCAAATGGCTCGGCCCAGAGTCCGCCGGACAGGCCTGCAGGATAAAAGCGGCCAATGTGGGACAGCTGCCAGAGGAGTTGAAGAAGGCTTGGGCGAGGCTGGAAGAAAGCTACGGCTCGCCCGAAGCCATTGAAAGGGCTCTCTTTGACAGGTTGGAGAACTTTCTGAGGTTGACGAGTAAGGAACCCCAGAAGCTCCGCGACCTTGGAGATCTGCTGTCGGAACTTGAAGCCGCAAAGCAGGACGGCTACCTACCCGGTCTATCGTACTTAGACACTTCCAGAGGGGTAATCCCATCATTGAGGAGCTTCCATTTAACCTGCAGGAGAAGTGGATAATGTTTGGATCAAAGTTCAAGCTAAAGCACAACGTGGCATTCCCACCATTCTCTGCGTTCGTTAAATTCATCCGTAAAGAAGCCAAAGCCAGGAACGACCCCAGCTTCAACTTCTTCTCCGCCCACCCAGCACTTGCCAGAAGAGACAAGTTCGACAGACATGGAAAGACACCAATATCTGTCCACAGAATGCAAGTGTCCTCAACTGAGCACACAAAGATTCAGAAGAAACCTGAGGATATGAGCAAACAATGCCCTATCCACAACAAGCCCCATCCTTTAAAGAAGTGCAGAGGCTTCAGGGAGATGTCCCTGGAAGATCGGAAACAATATCTTAAAGAGAACTCTCTGGCCTAGAAATTCAGTTGCTTGCGCCACCAGTTTGTGCCCAAAGAGGCCACTCAGAGGCTTTTGCGCCACTGGCCACAACCACCGCGATATTTAGCGGGGCGCTAATGGCGGCGTTAGCCTGTAGCGCTGCGCCACCACCGATGACGTCATCGGTGTGCGCAGCGCCCCGCTACCGCCCCGAGCGCCATATTAGGTCGCAGCCGCCTCTTCCGCACCGGCCGCAAATAGCGACCGGTACACAGGGGCCTACCTGTGGCGGTAGTGGGGCGAGTTAAGGTGGAGGTGCGGCCGGCCGGTTTTTCGGCGGCCGCCTGCCCACACCTCCGTCCCCGGCCTCCTACACCGCCTGCCTCGTGGCATTGCCGGCTGTTTCCCGAGAGCCCGGCACTTCTCCTTGGTGCCGGGCTCATTTGCTGGCACTCGCGAGCGGGGATCGCGCTGTTGCAGGCACCTCCCCCTTAACAGTGGGAGGAAGGCCTGCAGTACCGCAGCCTGCCGTGCCGCAGCGGGTGGCGCTGCGGCACTTTGCGCGCCAAAATTCAGTTTCAGCGCCCCAAGCGGGGCGCCTAAAGCCTTGTTTAGCGGCCGGCTTCCATTTGGGGCGCTGAAACTGAATATCCCGATGGCGCAAGTGGCTCCGCGCGCAGTGGTAATTCCGGTGCCCAGGCGAGCTTGGCGCCCCAAACTGAATTTTTAGCCCTATATGTTTCAAGTGCTGCTCTTCCACAAGCCATCTCGCCAAGAACTGCAAGGTAGATGTAAAATGCACAGAATGTGAAAGTGATTGGCACATTTCCGCACTCCGCCCAGGCCCAGCTCCTTGGAAGTCAGAGATGCCTCCTCCCGCTTCAGAGCACAGCGGGGAGAGAGAGGGAGCTGCTGGTCCAGAGATTACATCCAAGTGCACCGAGGTGTGTGGAGAAGGAGTGAGCACAAGAGCATGCTCCAAGATATGCCTCGTTAATGTGTACCCTCTAGGACGTCGCCATGAATCTGAGAAGAAGCCATCTCAGGTGAGCACACTCAAGACTTCCATCTTGGAGAATGGTTGTCCAAGCTACCTTACCCCATGCAGTAAACAGATCCGCGTGGTGTTTGACTCCAGTGCACCATATCAGGGAGTCTCTCTCAACGACGTACTCCTCACAGGGCCCGATCTTAACAACAGCCTCTTGGGAGTGCTCATGAGATTCAGGAAAGGTCCCGCCCGTTGCCATCACTGTTGATATCCAGCACATGTTTCATTGCTTCATGGTGAGAGAAGACCACAGAGACTTCCTCCGCTTCCTGTGGTATTGGGACAATGACCCCAATAGAGACATTGCGGACTACAGAATGCATGTCCATGTCTTTGGGAATAGCCCATCCCCTGCTGTCGCCATATACGGACTAAGGAGGGCTGCCAAGGAAGAAGACGACGACTTTGGCAGTGATGTGAGAGGGTTCATCGAACGAGAGTTCTATGTCGACGATGCACTGAAGTCATTCCCGACCGAGGCAGAGGCCATCAGTACCCTCGGACGAGCCCAGGAACTACTTGCACTATCCAACCTCAGGCTGCATAAGATAGCCTCTAACAGACCAGCAGTGATGGAGGCATTCCCCCCTGAAGATCGTGCTAAGGACGTCAAAGACCTAGACCTCTTCACTGATGACCTCCCCTTACAGCGTAGCCTAGGGGTGTCGTGGAACATAGCAACAGACACATTCACGTTCCAAGTCTTAGACGTCAAGAAACCCTTCACATGTAGAGGAGTGCTCTCTACAGTCAACAGCCTAACCGACCCTCTCGGCTTCTTAGCCCCTGTCACCATACAAGGCAGGCTGCTCCTCAGGGAACTCTCCACATGTGCTGAAGAGTGGGATTCACCTCTCCCTGAAGAGATGGAAGCAGAGTGGGACAGATGGAGAGACTCACTCCAAGACTTACAGGAGATCCGAATACCTCGCTGCTATTCGTCTTTCTCTCCCTTAAATGCCCAATTCAAAGAGCTTTGTGTCTTTGCAGACGCATCCGCTAAGGCCATTGCAAGTGTGGCTTATCTGAAGGTCACCACTGAAGAAGGACAAAGCAAAATCGGCTTCGTCTTTGATAGAGGCAAGTTGGCGCCCCTGCCAGACCTCCCCATACCCAGATTGGAACTGTGCATAGCAGAACGCAACCTACCCCCTCACAGCAGTCTAATGAAGCTGCATCCTATCATCGACACCGACAGACCGTCTCTGAGGTGGTTCTTCTTTTGTCGCCAGAGGACTCCAGTGACAAGTAGAGTTCGGACTATGTGGAGTCGTTACCGACCCCAGACGGGGAGTGTTCTGGACCGATGGACTATTCTATGTGCAGATAGCACCCTCTGGTGGTGGTTATGTGTTAGCAGTGTGTTTGTATGAAACAGAGGTCATTTGACCTTTGTTCCTTTCTTCCTGTGTGAGGTCATTTGACCTTTGTTACTTTCTTCCTGTGTGAGGTCATTTGACCTTCGTACCTTTCTTCCTGTGTAACCCAGGAAGTAGAATCCCAGGAAGTAGAATTCCAGGAAGAACCTGGCAGTAATGGAGGATTCCATAAGGGTTTCACAATCCAATGTAATCTGATTTCATATGTTAGGCCAAGCGCAATATCGTTTCACACATTTGTTCAAGTAAAGGCTTCAAACAGCAAACGGCTTCACGAAGAATTATTTTGAATAAGTGTTTAACTTGTGGGATAACTAGATAGGAGCACATCTAGCGTGGCCAGAACACAGTGACAGTGTGTCTAATGACAGAAATCAGTGACAGTCTGTCCAACAAAAGTAATCAGTTACAGTGTCTTAGAGCAATAAATAAGAGTTTTTGTAACAAGAGAACTCAGTGACAGTGTGTCTAATAACAGAAATCAGTGACAGTGTGTCTAATAACAGAAATCAGTGGCAGTGTCTAATAACAGAAATCAGTGACAGTGTGTCTAATAAGAGCAATCAGTGACAGTGTGTCTAATAATGGAAATCAGTGACAGTGTATCCAATAACAGAAATCAGTGACAGTGCATCTAATAACAGAAATTAGTGACAGTGTGTCTAATAACAGAAATCAGTGGCAGTGTCTAATAACAGAAATTGGAGAAAGTATGTCTAATAAGATAAATCAGAGACAGTGTGTATAATAAGAAAAATCAGTGACAGTGTGTCTAATAACAGAAATCAGTGACAGTGTGTCTAATAACAGAAATCAGTGACAGTGTGTCTAATAACTGAAATCAGTGATAGTTTTTCCAATATCAGAAATCAGTGACAGTGTGCCTAATAACAGAAATCAACGACAGTGTTTCCAATAACAGAAATCAGTTACAGTGTGTCTAATAACAGAAATCAGTGGCAGTGTCTAATAACAGAAATCAGTGACAGTGTCTCTAATAATGGAAATAAGTGACAGTGTATCTAATAACAGAAATAAGTGACAGTGTGTACAATAACAGAAATCAGTGGCAGTGTCTAATAACAGAAATTGGAGAAAGTATGTCTAATAAGATAAATCGGTGACAGTGTCTATAATAAGAGAAATCTGTGGCAGTGTGTCCAATAACAGAATTCAGTGACAGTGTGTCTAATTACAGAAATCAGTGATGGTGTGAAATAAGATCAATCAGTCACTGTGTGTCTAATAACAGAAATCAGTGACAGTGTGTCTAATAACAGAAATCAGTGACAGGGTGTACAATAACAGAAATCAGTGACAGTGTGTCCAGTAACTGAAATCAGTTACAGTGTGTCCAGTAACAGAAATCAGTGACAGTGTATCCAATAACAGAAATCAGTGACAGTGTGTTAATAACAGAAATCAGTGACAGTGTGCCAAATAACAGAAATCAGTGACAGTGGCTAATAACAGAAATCAGTGACAGTTTGTCCAATAACAGAAATCAGTGACAGTGTGCCAAATAACAGAAATCAGTGACAGTGTGTCCAATAACAGAAATCAGTGACAGTGTGTCCAGTAACTGAAATCAGTTACAGTGTGTCCAGTAACAGAAATCAGTGACAGTATCTAAGAAGAGAAATCAGTGATAGTCTGTAATAAGAGAAATCAATGACAATGTGCTCAATAACAGAAATCAGTGGCAGTGTCTAATAAAAGAAATCAGTGATAGCGTGTCTAATAACAGTATTCAGTGGCAGTGTGTCCAATAGCAGAAATCAGTTACAGTGTGTCTAATAAGAGAAATCAGTGAGAGTGTGTACAATGACAGAAATCAGTGACAGTCCGTCCAACAAAAGTAATCAGTTACAGTGTCTTAGAGCAATAAATAAGAGTTTTTGTAATAAGAGAACTCAGTGACAGTGTGTCAAATAACAGAAATTAGTGACAGTGTGTCTAATAACAGAAATCAGTGGCAGTGTCTAATAACAGAAATCAGAGAAAGTATGTCTAATAAGATAAATCAGTGACAGTGTGTATAATAAGATAAATCAGTGACAGTGTGTCTAATAACAGAAATCAGTGACAGTGTGTCTAATAACAGAAATCAGTGACAGTGTGTCTAATAACTGAAACCAGTGACAGTGTGTCTAATAACCGAAATCAACAACAGTGTTTCCAATAACAGAAATCAGTTACAGTGTGTCTAATAACAGAAATCAGTGGCAGTGTCTAATAACAGAAATTAGTGACAGTGTCTAATAAGAGCAATCAGTGACAGTGTGTCTAATAATGGAAATAAGTGACAGTGTATTTAATAACAGAAATCAGTGACAGTGCGTCTAATAACAGAAATAAGTGACAGTGTCTAATAACAGAAATCGGAGAAAGTATATCTAATAAGATAAATCAGTGACAGTGTGTATAATAAGAGAAATCTGCAAGTGTGCCCAATAACAGAATTCAGTAACAGTGTGTTTAATTACAGAAATCAATGACAGTGTTTCTAATCACAGAAATCAGTGACAGTGTGTCTAATAACTGAAATCAGTGATAGTTTTTCCAATATCAGAAATCAGTGACAGTGTGTCTAATAACAGAAATCAACTACAGTGTTTCCAATAACAGAAATCAGTTACAGTGTGTCTAATAACAGAAATCAGTGGCAGTGTCTAATAACAGAAATCAGTGGCAGTGTCTAATAAGAGCAATCAGTGACAGTGCGTCTAATAATGGAAATAAGTGACAGTGTATCTAATAACAGAAATCAGTGACAGTGTGTCTAATAACAGAAATCAGTGACAGTGTGTCTAATAACAGAAATCAGTGATTGGTGTGCAATAACAGAAATCAGTGATGGTGTGTCCAGTGACAGAAATCAGTGACAGTGTGTCCATTAACAGAAATCAGTGACAGTGTGTTTAATAACAGAAATTCAGTGACAGTGTGCCAAATAACAGAAATCAGTGACAGTGCCTAATAACAGAAATCAGTGACTGTTTGTCCACTAACAGAAATCAGTGACAGTGTGCCAAATAACAGAAATCAGTGACAGTGTGTCCAATAACAGAAATCAGTGACAGTGTGTCCAGTAACTGAAATCAGTTACAGTGTGTCCAGTAACAGAAATCAGTGACAGTATCTAAGAAGAGAAATCAGTGACAGTCTGTAATAAGAGAAATCAATGACAATGTGCTCAATAACAGAAATCAGTGGCAGTGTCTAATAACAGAAATCAGTGACAGCGTGTCTAATAGCAGAAATCAGTGGCTGTTTGTACAATAATAACATCAGTGACAATGTTTCTTATAAGAGAAATCTGTGACAGTGTATCTAATAACAGAAATCTGTGACAGTGTGTCTAATAACAGAAATCAGTGACAGTGTGTCCAATAACCAAAATCAGTGGCAGTGTGTCTACTAACAGAAATCAGTGACACTGTGTCCAGTAACAGAAATCAGTGACAGTTCTTGTAATAACATAAATCAGTGGCAGTGTGTCAAATAAGAGAAATCAGTGACAGTGTGTACAGTTACTGAATCATTGACAGTGTGTCCAAAAACAGAAATCAGTGACAGTGTGTCCAATAACAGAAATCGGTGACAGTTTGTCTAACAGATATCAGTTACAGTCTCTAATAAGGGAAATCAATGACAATATGCTCAATAACAGAAATCAGTGGCAGTGTCTTATAACAGAAATCAGTGACAGCGTCTCTAATAGCAGACATCATTCACAGTGTGTCCAACAACAATAATCAGTTACAGTGTCAAAGAGACATAAATGACAGTTTTTCTAATACGAGAACTCAGTGACAGTGTGTTGAATAACAGAAATCAGTGGCAGTGTCTAATAACAGAAATCAGTGGCAGTGTGTCTAATAAGAGAAATCAGTGAGAGTGTGTACAGTTACAGAAATCAGTTTACAGTGTGTCTAAATAGAGATACGAGTGACAGTGTGTACAATAACAGAAGCCAGTGACAGCGTGCCTAATAACACAATCAGTGACAGTGTGTCCAATAGCAGAAATCAGTTACAGTGTGTCTAATAAGACAATTCAGTGAGAGTGTGTACAATAACAGAAATCAGTGACAGTGTGTCTAATAGCAGAAATCATTCACAGTGTCTTATAACAGAAATCAGTGACAGTGTGTCTAATAACAGAAATCAGTGACAGTGTGTCTAATAGCAGAAATCATTCACAGTGTCTTATAACAGAAATCAGTGACAGCGTCTCTAATAGCAGAAATGATTCACAGTGTGTCCAATAACAGAAATCAGTGACAGTGTTTCCAACAACAATAATCAGTTTCAGTGTCGAAGAGACTAAAATGACAGTTTTTCTAATACGAGAACTCAGTGACAGTGTGTCGAATAACAGAAATCAGTGGCAGTGTCTAATAACAGAAATCAGTGGCAGTGTGTCCAATATCAAAAATCAGTGACAGTGTTTCCAACAACAATAATCAGTTTCAGTGTCGAAGAGACTAAAATGACAGTTTTTCTAATACGAGAACTCAGTGACAGTGTGTCGAATAACAGAAATCAGTGGCAGTGTCTAATAACAGAAATCAGTGGCAGTGTGTCTAACAGGAGAAATCAGTGAGTGTGTCGAATAACCAAAATCAGTGGCAGTGTCTAATAACAGAAATCAGTGGCAGTGTGTCTAATAGGAGAAATCAGTGACAGTGTGTCCAATTGCAGAAATCAGTTACAGTGTGTCTAATAAGAGAAATCAGTGACAGTGTGTCCAACAAAAGTAATCAGTTACAGTGTCTTTGAGCATTAAATAAGAGTTTTTGTAATAAGAGAACTCAGTGACAGTGTGTCTAATAACAGAAATCAGTGACAGTGTGTCTAATAACAGAAATCTGTGACAGTGTGTCTAATAACAGAATTCAGTGACTGTGTGTCTAATAACAGAAATCTGTGACAGTGTGTCTAATAACAGAATTCAGTGACAATGTGTCTAATAACAGAAATCAGTGGCAGTGTCTAATAACAGAAATCAGAGAAAGTATGTCTAATAAGATAAATCAGTGACAGTGTGTATAAGAAGAGAAATCTGTGACAGTGTGTCTAATAACAGAATTCAGTGACAGTGTGTCTAATGACAGAAATCAGTGATAGTGTGAAATAAAATAAATCAGTGACAGTGTGTCTAATAACAGAAATCAGTCTCAGTGTGTCGAATAACAGAAATCAGTGACATAAGAACAGAAGAAGTAGGAGAAGAAGTAGGCCATACGGCCCCTCGGGCCTACTCCGCCATTCAATAGGATCATGGCTGATCCGAATCTAGACTCACGTCCACTTTCCTGCCCTCTCCCCGTAACCCCTAATTCCTTTATCTGCTAGGAAACTGTCTATCTCCGATTTAAATTTATTTAATGTTGCAGCTTCCCTCTGAGTGAAGAAGTGTCTCCTCATCTCAGTTTTGAAAGGGCAGCCCCTTATTCTAAGATTATGCCCCCTAGTTCTAGTCTCACCCATCAGTGGAAACATCCTCCCCGCATCCACCCGATCAAGGCCCCTCACAATCTTATATGTTTCGATAAGATCACCTCTCATTCTTCTGAACTCCAATGAGTAGAGGCCCAACCTACTCAACCTTTCCTCATACGTCAACCCCCTCATCTCCAGAATCAACCGAGTGAACCTTCTTTGAACCGCCTCGCGAGAAGGTATACCTTTCAAATATGGAAACCAAAACTGCACGCAGTATTCCAGGTGTGGCCTCACCAATACCTTGTATAACTGCAGCAAGGCTTCCCTGTTTTTATACTCCATCCCCCTTGCAATAAAAGCCAAGATTCCATTGGCCTTCCTGATCACCTGCTGCACCTGCATACTAACTTTTTGTGTTTCATGCACCAGGACCCCCAGATCCCTTTGTACTGTAGCACTTTGCAGTTTCTCTCCATTTAGATAATAACTTGCTCTTTGATTTTTTTCTGCCAAAATGCATAATCTCACACTTTCCAATATTATATTTAATCTGCCAAATCTCTGCCCACTCACTTAGCCTGTCTATATCCTTTTGCAGCTTTTTTATGTCCTCCTCACTTACTGCTTTCCCTCCCATCTTTGTATCGTCGGCAAACTTGGATATGTTGCACTCGGTCCCTTCCTCCAAATCATTAATATAGATTGTAAAGAGTTGGGGTCCCAGCACTGACCCCTGCGGAACACCACTAGTTACTGATTGCCAGCCCGAGAACGAACCATTTATCCCAACTCTTTGTTTTCTGTTAGATAGCCAATCTTCCACCCATGCCAGTATATTACCCCCAACCCTGTGATTTTTTATCTTGATCAGTAATCTTTTGTGTGGAACCTTGTCAAATGCCTTTTGGAAGTCCAAATACACTACATCCACTGGTTCCCCTTTATCCACCCTGTATGTTACGTCCTCAAAGAATTCGAGCAAATTTGTCAAACATGACTTCCCCTTCATAAAACCATGCTGACTCTGTCCTATTAAATTATGTTTATCCAAATGCTCTGTTACTGTTTCCTTAATAATGGACTCCAACATTTTGCCAACCACAGATGTTAGGCTAACTGGTCTATAGTTTCCAGCTTTTTGTCTACTTCCCTTCTTAAATAAGGGTGTTACATTAGCAGTTTTCCAATTTGCTGGGACCTTTCCTGAGTCCAGGGAGTTTTGGAAAATAATCACCAATGCATCCACGATCCCTACCGCCACTTCTCTCAAGACCCTAGGATGTAGGCCATCAGGTCCGGGGGATTTATTCGCCTTAAGTCCCATTATTTTACCGAGAACCATTTCCTTAGTGATTTTAATCATGTTTAGCTCCTCACCCCCCCATTGCCCCCTGTTTGTCCAGTGTTGGGATATTTTTAGTGTCCTCTACTGTAAAGACTGATACAAAATATTTGTTCAGCGTCTTTGCCATCTCCATGTTCCCCACCATTAGTTTCTCGGTCTCATCCTCTAAGGGACCAATGTTCACTTTAGCCACCCTTTTTCTTTTTATATAGCTGTAGAAACTCTTGCTATCTGTTTTTATATTTTTTGCTAGTTTACTTTCATAATCTATCTTCCCTTTCTTAATTAATCTTTTAGTTATTGTTTGCTGGCTTTTAAATGCTTCCCAATCTTCTATCCTCCCACTAGATTTGGCTACTTTATATGCCCTTGTTTTCAGTCGGATACTATCCTTTATTATTTTACTAAGCCACGGATGGCTGTCTTTTCTTTTACTCCCCTTTTTCCTCAGTGGAATATATTTATCTTGAAAGATGTGAAATATCTCCTTGAATGTAGACCACTGCTCTTGTACCATCTTACACTTTAATCTTTTTTCCCAGTCCACTTTAGTCAATTCTACTCTCATACCTTCATAGTCTCCTTTATGTAAGCTCAGTACACTGGTTTGAGATGCAACTCTCTCACCCTCAAAGTGAATTTGGAATTCAACCATATTATGGTCACTCATCCCAAGGGGATCCTTTACTAGGACATTTTTTATTAATCCTGTCTCATTACACAGGACCAGATCCAAGATTGCCTGCCCCCGGTTGGTTCAGTTACATACTGCTCAAGGAACCCGTCCCTAATACTCTCTATGAACTCTTCCTCAAGGCTGCCATGCCCAATTTGATTAGTCCAGTCAATATGAAAGTTAAAATCCCCCATGATTATAGCTGTTCCCTTATTACAAGCCCCAACTATTTCCTGATTTATACTCCAACCAACAGAGTTGCAACTGTT
This sequence comes from Somniosus microcephalus, assembly GCF_052327205.1. Lineage (NCBI taxonomy): Eukaryota > Metazoa > Chordata > Chondrichthyes > Squaliformes > Somniosidae > Somniosus > Somniosus microcephalus. The sequence goes on from NC_141008.1 coordinate 11,021,481, forward strand.
AGGAGGCCTATAGACTTTTTCCCCTTATTATTCCTTATCTCCACCCAAACTGTTTCACTATCCTGATCCTTTGACCCAATATCATTTCTGACTATTGCAGTGATTCCATCCTTGATTAACATAGCAACCCCACCTCCCTTTCCTTCCTGTCTGGCCTTCCTAATTGTCAAATACCCTTGTATGTTTAGTTCCCAGTCATGATCATCTTGCAGCCATGTTTCCGTAATGGCCACCAGATCATACCCATGTGTAGTTATTTGTGCCGTCAACTCATCTATTTTGTTACGAATGCTGCGTGCATTCCGATAAAGAACTTTCAAATATGTTTTCTGGCAATTTATTCCTGCTTTTACCCCTTTTACTACTTTACCTTTATCATTATACATTCTGTCCCTTCCTGACATGCTCTGGTTTTTAATTTCCCCACTGCTACCTTGCTCTATTGCCTTCTCCGCTGTCATTTTTATGTTTCGCTCTCTTAAAACCTCCCCCCCACTAATTAGTTTAAAGCCCTCTCTACAGCCCTAATTATTCGATTCACCAGGACTCTAGTCCTAGCACTGGCCAAGTGAAGTCCGTCCCAATGGAACAACTCTATCCTGTCCCAGTACTGATGCCAGTGTCCCAAGAAGCAAAACCCATTTCTCCCACACCAGTCTTTGAGCCACGCATTTAACTCTCTAATTTTACTTACCCTAGCTAAATTTGCACGTGGCTCACGTAGTAATCCAGAGATTATTACCCTTGTGTGTCTAATAACTAAAATCAGTGATAGTTTTTCCAATATCAGAAATCAGTGACACTGTGTCTAATAACAGAAATCAATGACAGTGTTTCCAATAACAGAAATCAGTGACAGTCCGTCCAACAAAAGTAATCAGTTACAGTGTCTTAGACCAATAAATAAGAGTTTTTGTAACAAGAGAACTCAGTGACAGTGTTTCTAATAGCAGAAATCAGTGACCGTGTGTCTAGTAACAGAAATCAGTGGCAGTGTCTAATAACAGAAATCAGTGACAGTGTGTCTAATAAGAGCAATCAGTGACAGTGCATCTAATAATGGAAATCAGTGACAGTGTATCTAATATCAGAAATCAGTGACAGTGTGTCTAATAACAAAAATCAGTGGCAGTGTCTAATAACAGAAATCAGAGAAAGTATGTCTAATAAGATAAATCAGTGACAGTGTGTATAATAAGAAAAATCTGTGACAGTGTGTCTAATAACAGAATTCAGTGACAGTGTGTCTAATTACAGAAATCAGTGATGGTGTGAAATAAGATAAATCAGTGACAGTGTGTCGAATAACAGAAATCAGTGACAGTGTGTACAATAACAGAAATCAGTGTTGGTGTGTCCAATAACAGAAATCAGTGACAGTGTGTCCAATAACAGAAATCAGTGACAGTGTGTCCAATAACAGAAATCAGTGACAGTGTGTCTAATAACAGAAATCAGTGACAGTGTCTAATAACAGAAATCAGTGACAGTTTGTCCAATAACAGAAATCAGTGACAGTGTGTCTAATAACAGAAATCAGTGACAGTGTGCCAAATAACAGAAATCAGTGACAGTGTGTCCAGTAACAGAAATCAGTTACAGTGTGTCCAATAACAGAAATCAGTGACAGTGTCTAAGAAGAGAAATCAGCGACAATCTGTAATAAGAGAAATGAATGACAATGTGCTCAATAACAGAAATCAGTGGCAGTGTCTAATAACAGAAATCAGTGGCAGCGTGTCTAATAGCAGGAATCAGTGGCTGTTTGTACAATATTAACATCAGTGACAATGTTTCTAATAAGAGAAATCTGTGACAGTGTATCTAATAACAGACATCGTTGACAGTTTCTCCAATAACAGAATTCAATGGCAGTGTCTAATAACAGAAATCATTGACAGTTTCTCCAAAAACAGAAATCAGTGACAGTATGTCCAATAACCAAAATCAATGACAGTGTGTCCAATAACAGAAATCAGTGACAGTTCTTGTAATAACATAAATCAGTGGCAGTGTGTCAAATAAGAGAAATCAGTGACAGTGTGTCCAATAACAGAAATCAGTGATGGTGTGTCCAATAACAGAAATCAGTGACGGTGTGCCAAATAACAGAAATCAGTGACAGTGTGTCTAATAACAGAAATCAGTGACAGTGTGTCTAATAACAGAAATCAGTGACAGTGTGTCCAATAACAGAAATCAGTGACAGTGTACCTAATAACAGAATTCAGTGACAGTGTGTCCAATAACAAAAATCAGTGACAGTGTGCCAAATAACAGAAATCAGTGACAGTGTGTCTAATAACAGAAATCAGTGACAGTGTGTCTAATAACAGAAATCAGTGACAGTGTGTCCAATAACAGAAATCAGTGACAGTGTGCCTAATAACAGAAATCAGTGACACTGTGTCCAATAACAGAAATCAGTGACAGTTCTTGTAATAACATAAATCAGTGGCAGTGTGTCCAATAACAGAAATCAGTTACAGTGTGTCCAAAACAGAAATCAGTGACAGTGTGTCCAATAACAGAAATCAGTGACAGTGTGTCCAACAACAGAAATCAGTATCAGTGTCTAAGAGAAATCAGTGACAGTTTTACTAATAAGAGAACACAGTTACCGTGCATTGAATAACAGAAATCAGTGACAGTGTGTCTAATAAGAGAAATCAATGTCAGTGTGTCCAATAACAGAAATCAATGATAGTGTGTCTAATAAAAGAAATCAGTGCCAGTGTGTCCAATAACAGAAATCAGTGACAGTGTGTCTAATAAGAGAAATCAATGTCAGTGTGTCCAATAACAGAAATCAATGATAGTGTGTCTAATAAAAGAAATCAGTGGCAGTGTGTACAATAACAGAAATCAGTGAGCGTGTGTCTCAAAACAGAAATCAGTGACAATGTGTCCAATGACAGAAATCTGTGACAGAGTGTATAATAACTGAAATCAGTGATAGTTTTTCCAATATCAGAAATCAGTGACAGTGTGTCTAATAAGAGAAATGCATGACAGTGTATCTAATAAGAGAAATCAGTGACATTGTTTCTAATAAGAAATCAGTGACAGTGTGTCTAATGTCAGAAATCAGTGACACTGTCTAATAAGAGAAATCATTGACAGTGTTTCTTATAAGAGAAATCAGTGGCAGTGTCTAATAACAGAAATTAGTGATAGTGTCTAATAACAGAAATCAGTGACAGTGTGTCTAATAACAGAATTAATGACAGTGTGTTGAATTACTGAAATCGGTGACAGTGTGTCTAATAAGAGAAATCAGTGACAGTGTGTACAATAACAGAATTCAGTGACAGTGTATCTAATAACAGAAATCAGTGGCAGTGTGTCTAATGACAGAAATAAGTGACAGTGGGGGAGAAATTCGGTTGGTAGCGCCACCGATTAACACCTAAAGAGGTCGAGAAGTGGGTTGCTAGCCAATTTCCGGGTGGGCGCAGGGTGCCTAGCGCCTTGCCCCATATTGACTATGCATTTAGCGCCGGCGCAAACTCGTAGCGCCCGCTCATGGGCGCAGGCAGATTATGATGTCATTTCAGTGTGCAACGCCTTTTCGGCGCCCCGGACCGGAAATTCAGTGGCGCCCCCCTCCGTAGTGCCTGACGCTATTAGCGACAGCTTACAGGGAACCTTACCCAATTGCTCTCGGCCTGGGGGAGCGTTATTTAAAGGGGACTGGTCTGGTTTAAAAACGGCAGCCATTTCTGGAGCACAACTTCCTCGAGAGCTACAAAGAGTTGCTGAGCTGCACACTGAGAGCCATTTGACCACTGAGCCAGCGCAGGCAGACGATCTTCAGCCTTCTGACCATCACCTTGCTGTTGGTGAGCCTTAACAACGGGGAACCTTCCTGTGGGCACTTATTATGGGGGCTGCATTGGAGGGGAACGTCCTGCTGCTGAATCATCTGGAAAGGGCACTGAGACGCTGGGAGAGGGGGGCGGGCATGGCCAGACGGAGGAGGGCCAACAGACGTCGCCACAGCAGACCTTACGCTGGCAGGGTTTTCCGACAGCAGTTTTCCTACATGAACATGTCGGAGGAGCAGTGTGTCAGAAGGCTGAGATTTAGAAAGGAGGTGGTGACTGAGCTGTGCCAGCTGCTTCAGCCAGATCTGCAGCCTCAGATAAGGTGCAGGACATCTCTGTTGGTGGCTGAGAAGATGCCTGCTGGCCTGAACTTCTACGCGAGCGGCTCTTCTCAGGCTGCGCGTCAGAGGCTGATCAGAAGTAGCTTCTGGGCCCCTCTCATGGAATGCTTGCTGCCATTCCAAGAACAGGAATGGAACCGTTCTGATACCCCCAAGCCTGTGAAGGGCAAGATGCATGTAAATAGCAGACATGGCCATTGTAAATGAAGAAAGTGTTTCATTACACAAAATGTGATTCCTTCAAACATGAGATAGCTATGGCAACAGAAAGCAAAACTAATACACTGACACATAACTGCCTTTCACACCCGGGAGACTGTCCAAAACATAAATCACATTCCGACCATCTTCCTTGGCCTTGATTCCACTGCGCCAACCAAAGCATCCAATGCCGCATCAGTGAGGCGTTCCACCCTCTGCCTCACCCTTTCCATGTCATGCTAGGCTGGTGCGCCACAGGTAGGCTCCCACTGCTTTGAAGGCCTACAAGACAGTGAGTGTGTCTGGTGATGTGAATTGACCTGCCCCTTTAAGAGCTGGCCGGCGCCAGTGTGTCTCAGGGAAAGTGATTATTGACAGCACCTGCGCTGTGCCCTGCTGCCGCTAAATTGTGTTGCGCCGCCGGGTTAGCGCCTTAAGAGCCTCGTGCAGCACCTGATTTAGCGCCGCAATCACCCTCAGGGGCGCAACGACCCAATATCGCGCCAGGTGGTGCTAAATCGCGACTGGCGCTAGGCTTTGCGCTTCGCCAGAACTAGTGACCCAAACGGGGCTATACCCAATGTGATGAAATATATGCCTTCATCAGCCTATGTTTTTTACCTGTGTGTTTCACCTGCTTGTATTGTGTGAACCGCCCCCTTTTGTTCCTATTGTGTGTATTGGCTACGCCCCTGTCTTTTGCCATATAAAGGTCTCAGGAGCTGGATGAGTCATTCCTACCAGACGCCCAATGTGGGAAGACCTGTAATGCTGCTATGTTCTTAGTGATTAAAAACCTTAGTTGAATCCTTTAAATTCCTTGTCTTTGAGTTATTGAAGGCACATCAATTTTAATCACAGTGTGCGGTCTGGCTACCCTGAAGGTCAAGCCGCCCTCTCTGTTCGCCAACCTCGCACCCAACTGTCGACCCATAGCGACCAAGAGTAGGCGGTACAGCTGGGAGGACAGACGGTTCATTGCGTCGGAAGTAGAAAGACTCAAGCGGGAAGGTATCATCGAATGCAGTACCAGCCCGTGGCGCGCCCAGGTAGTAGTAGTTAAGGGTAGCGAAAAGAAGCGGATGGTGATAGATTATAGCCAGATGGTTAATCTATACACCCAGCTAGACACCTACCCTCTGCCCCGCATAGCAGATATGGTTAACCAAATCGCGCAATACCGGGTGTTTTCCACCATCGACCTAAAATCGGCATACCACCAGCTCCCCATTAGGCTGGAGGACCAAACATACACCGCCTTCGAGGTGAACGGACGTCTCTACCACTTCCTCAGAGTCCCCTTTGGGGTAACGAACGGGGTCTCGGTCTTCCAGCGGGAGATGGACCGCATGGTCGATGAGAACCAGTTAACAGCCACCTACCCATACCTAGACAACATCACCATCTGCGGCCATGACCAGCAAGACCACGACTCGAACCTCGCGAGATTTCTGAAAACCGCCCTGAGACTCAATCTCACCTACAACGAGGATAAGTGTGTCTTTAGCACCACGTGCCTCTGTATCCTGGGCTGCGTGGTGGAAAACGGGGAAATCGGTCCGGACCCCGACCGATTGCGCCCTCTACGGGAGCTACCCCTACCAAACACCCCCAAGGCCCTGAAAAGGTGCCTGGGGTTCTTCTCCTATTACGCCCAATGGGTCCCCAATTATTCCGACAAGACCCGTCCCCTCCTGAAATCAACGTCCTTCCCGCTCACGGCCGAGGCCCACGCTGCCTTCAACAGCATTAAACACGACATTGAGAAGGCCGCGCTGCGGGCAGTGGATGAAAACATCCCTTTCCAGGTCGAAAGCGATGTGTCCGACTTCGCTTTAGCAGCCACCCTCAACCAGGATGGGCGGCCCGTAGCCTTTTTCTCAAGAACCCTCCAAGGGTCCGAGATCAGGCACTCCTCAGTAGAGAAGGAGGCCCAGGCCATAGTGGAGGCAGTGCGGCACTGGAGGCACTACCTAGCCGGCAAACGCTTCACCCTGCTTACCGACCAGCGGTCGGTAGCCTTCATGTTTAACAACAAACAGAGGGGGAAGATCAAGAACGACAAAATTCTCAGGTGGCGGATCGAACTCTCCACGTTTGAGTACGACATAATATATAGGCCGGGGGCCCTCAACGAATCCCCCGATGCCCTATCACGAGGGATGTGTGCCAGCATCCAGGGGGACAGGCTACAGGGCCTCCACAATGGCCTCTGCCACCCGGGGGTCACCCGGCTATTCCACTTTATAAAATCGCGTAACCTGCCCTATTCCATCGAGGAGGTCCGGTCTATGACCAGGGACTGCCGCACTTGTGCGGAATGCAAGCCCCGTTTTTTCAGGCCCGACCGAGCCCACCTGATCAAAGCTACACGGCCATTCGAGCGCCTGAGCTTAGATTTCAAGGGATCACTCCCCTCCACCGACCGCAATATGTACTTCCTCAACATTGTGGACGAGTACTCCCACTTCCCATTCGCCTACCCCTGCCCAGATATGACCAGTGCCACGGTCATCAAGTGCCTCGGCAACCTGTTTTGCATGTTCGGCATGCCCAACTACATCCACACTGACAGGGGGGCGTCGTTCATGAGCGATGAACTGCGCCAATACCTGCTGTCAAAGGGGATAGCCACGAGTCGGACCACTAGTTATAACCCCCGGGGTAATGGGCAAGTGGAGAGGGAGAACGCGACAGTGTGGAAGGCGGTTACCTTAGCACTAAGGTCTAAAGGCCTCCCCACCTCCCGCTGGCAGGAGGTCCTCCCAGACGTACTCCACTCGATAAGGTCGCTACTGTGTACTGCTACGGCGGCATAGTGGTTAGCACTGTTGCCTCACAGCGCCAGAGACCCGGGTTCGAATGTGACCTCGGGCGATTGTCTGTGTGGAGTTTGCACATTCTCCCCATGTTTGCGTGGGTTTTCTCCGGGTGCTCCGGTTTCCTCCCACAGTCCAAAGATGTGCGGGTTAGGTTGATTGGCTATGATAAATTGACCCTTAGTGTTAGGGGGATTAAATACGTGGGGTTACAGGGATAGGGTGGGATATGTGTTGGTGTAGGGGTTACGGGGATCAGGTGGGATATGTGTCGGTGCAGGCTCGATGGGCTGAAATGGCCTCTATCTGCACTGTAGGGTTTCTGTGATTCTGTGATAACGCCACTCCTCGCGAGAAGATGTTTGTTTTTCCCCGCAAATCAACCTCAGGAGTATCCCTACCCTCGTGGCTCTCCGCCCCAGGGACAGTCCTGTTACGGAAACATGTGAGGGGCTACAAAACGGATCCCCTCATGGAGGCAGTATACCTACTCCACGCAAACCCACAGTACGCGTACGTCAAGCACGCCGACGGGCGTGAAGACACCGTGTCCATAAAGGACCTCGCCTCGGCAGGAAGCGACGACGACGACCCATCACCACCACCCCCAGAAGAACCTCCACCATCCCCAGAGGTATCCTCACCACCCCCAGCAGTACCTGCAACAACCCCAGCACATGGGTATGCCCAGGAGGGCACCACGGACTCCCGGTCGGAACCCGAGGTACTGTTGCGACGTTCAGGAAGGACTATCACACCCCCGGACAGACTAAATCTGTAGAAGGGGTGAATGTGATGAAATATATGCCTTCATCAGCCTATGGCCTAGAAATTCGGTTGTGGGTCCGCCAGGGCTTTAGCGACCGAAATTTTGCGCCGGCGTTAATGCCGCTGCGCCCGATGAAAATTCGGTTGCCCCGGGCCCAGACAGCGGCGGGCGCTAATGGAGGGTTTTTGCGCCTCACTATGGGCGTTCAGTGCAGTTTTCAGGCGCTAATCCCCCGCTGCGGCACCCGAGGCGGTGCGGCAGGCTGGGGTACTGCAGGCCTCCTCCTTCTGTTAAGGAGGAGCTGCCTGCAGCCGACCGCTGGCCGTTCGATTCGCCTGACAAATGAGCCCGGCACCTCGGGGAAGAGCCGGGCTCGCGGGCCACACACATCAGTGCCGCGGGGGGGTGGTGGAGGAGTCCGGGGAGGGAGGTGCGGGCAGGCGGCCGCCGGGAAAGCGGCCGGCCGCCGCTCCACCTTTATGCGCTGGCGCAAAGGTGTGTAACATCCCTTTCAACAATCGTTGGTTGCGGCTGCCACGGGCGAGGCGGTCGCAACTGAATTTGGGCTTGGGGCCGGGTTACCACAGCAACCGGGACGCTGCGCACACCGATGACGTCATCGGTGCCGGCGCAGCGCTACCGGCTAACGCCAATGGTAGGGCCCAACGCAATTTCGTTACCAGCTATAATTCCGGCGCAAGACCCTCTAACGCCTCTAATTGGGCGCTAACCCCACCGAATTTCTAGGCCCTTGTCTTTGAGTTATTGAAGGCACATCACCCAATTTCTCCCCCAGTGTGTCTAATAAGAGAAATCATTGACAGTGTGCCTAATAACAGAAATCAGTGACAGTGTGTCCAATAACAGAAATCAGTGGCAGTGTGTCTAATAACAGAAATCAGTGATGTTGTGTATGTACCTTTAAGAGAGAACTTTTTTACAGCTCCTGTATACTGTAGTACCGGCAGTGACCACACCTGTATATAAAGCCGGAGCAGGCTTCTGTACTTCAGTCTTGAGACTACTCTACTCCAGTAAACACCTGTTGATTGTTAAGTTACAGCATCCGTGTAGTTCTTGGGGAAATATCCTATTTAAAGAATCACGGATCTAACAGTGGCGACGAGTGTCGATTCGAATCTACCTGCAACTCTGCATTTCCCTTCGAGGATTCGCTCCGGGAGGGCGGTGGAAGAAAGTCGAGGCCAGAAACACGGGCGTCGACCACGAGCAACCGCCCAGTCATCCGGCAGAGAGTGAACATCGCAGGGGAGGCTGTGGAGAGCCGGGCTTGGTTCCCCAGCCACGACGATCAGCAACAGACTGACGACAGGTACAGCGCAGACCCTTCCCGGACAGGGATAGGGTGGGATATGTGCTGGAGCCGACCGACGGCAGAGAAAAAGCCGAGCAGCGTCGACGGGGCAAGATAGAGGGTGAAGCGCACAGGGCGTAGCCGGGGGTTGAAAATCGAGCGGCGTCGAGGAAAAACAAAATGGAGAGAGAGAGGGTAAAGCAGCAGCCGGGTTCAGGACCGAGCGGCGGAAACGGGAAAGGTGCACTGAAAAAAGAAAACATGCAGAGCACTGCCAGGGCTCAAGGGCTGAACAGTGTCCACGGGGAGAAGAAGGGAGAGCGTGGGAGATGCCATTGAGCCGCGGAGAAGAAGGAAGAGCGCGGGAGACGCCATTTTTTTGAAGCCGCAGCGGAGAAGAAGGGCGAGCGCGGGAAGAAAGGAAAGCGCGGGAGATGCCATTTTGTGCCAGCGGAGAAGAAGGGAAAGCGTGGGAGATGCCATTTTTGACAGTTAAATCACACCCAGGGATGCCGAAGAGTGGCAGTATCTCTACGTTCGACAATGAAGTCGAAGATTGGGCGACATATGTGGAACGTATTGAGGTGTACTGCAGGGCGAATGAAGTGCCAGATGCTAGGAAAGCACTGGTTTTGTTAAATTCCATGGGTGCAAAAACTTATGGGTTACTGCGAAACCTAATAACCCCAGAGAAGCCTGTGAATAAGAATTTCAAAAGCATAGTAGAAATCCTACAGGACCACTTAAACCCCACACCGCTGCTGATAGCAGAACAATTTAAGTTCCATAAAAGGAACCAACACAAAGACGAAAGCAATGCTGAGTACTTAACGGAACTGCGCAAGCTATCGAAACACTGCCAGTTTGGAGTGGGACTAGCAGATACGTTAAGGGACAAGTTTGTGTGTGGGCTTCAAAGTGAAGGAACCCAGAAACGGCTTCTATCAGAAAAGGATCTTACGCTGGATCAGCCGCAAGGGGCGCTGCAGAGATACAACGGAGACCGCAAGAATATGGCACCAATGAAATGTCCCATGGAACAGGGAAGTGTTATCGCTGCGGCAGAACAACACACGACCAGAACGATTGTTGGTTCAAGGACCAAGTGTGCAGACAGTGTGGAAAAGCAGGACACATAGCAAGAGTCTGCAGGTCTGGGAAGAAAACCAACAGCAAGAAATCTCCACAGGAGAAGTACAAAAAGGTATACAAGGTGATGGACAGTAGTTCAGACGAACAGAAAAGTGACACAGACTCCGGAAGCAAGGAGCTGGGCTATCTGAAACTACATAAGGTAACCAAAATGGAGGATCACCAGACTATCTGGGTTACACTCAAGATAGACGGAGTCCAAGTGAAAATGGAATTGGACACAGGATCAGCCCTAACAGTCATAAGCCAAAGGGACTACAAGCGGCTATTTTCACATATACCCTTGAAAGCTACAGAGATTGTCTTGAAGCCGTACACGGGGCAAAAAGTCTACCCCAAAGGAAAAATAAGGGTGAAAGTGATATACAAAGGCGAGGAAATACCTAAAATGGACTTATATGTATTGCCAGATGGAGGACCACCACTGCTAGGACGTGAATGGATCCGGAAGATACACTTAGATTGGCATTCCTTACAGGCACTGAAGGTTGAGGCCAAAAAGGATGACGACGTCACACCTGGATGACTGTCAAAAATACTAACTGATGCAAAAGAAGTGTTTCAGGAGGGACTCGGAACACTAAAAGGCATAACAGCAACGATTAAAATAGAGGAAAATGCAAGCCCAAAGTTTCTTAAGGCCAGATCTGTGCCTTATGTGATCAGACCAGCCGTCGAAGCAGAGCTGGAAGGGTTGGAACATTCAGGAGTACTGTCCAAAGTAGACTGGAGCAAGTGGGCTACACCCATCGTTCCTGTAATGAAGAGGTCATTGAGTAATACGCCTGGGGAACCAAAGAAGGTCCGCATCTGTGGGGATTTTAAGGTGACAGTGAACCCAGTCCTTCACACGGTCCAATATCCGCTTCCACGAATTGAGGATATTTTCGCCTCGCTATCTGGAGGTAAACGCTTCACCAAAATTGATCTAGCCCAGGCGTACTTGCAAATGGAGGTAGAAGAAGCCTCGAAACAATACCTCACGATCAACACTCATAAAGGTCCCTATCAATACAATCGGCTGGTGTTCGGGGTAGCATCGGCTCCGGCTATTTGGCAAAGAGCGATGGATCAAGTCCTGCAAGGGATTCCAGGGACCCAGTGTTATTTGGACGACATCCTGGTCACGGGCGAAAATGACAGTGATCACCTCGCCAACTTGGAGAGGGTGCTCACCAGATTAAAGAAATATGGGCTACGAGCTAATCGCCACAAGTGCGAGTTTTTCCAGAAGCAGATCTCGTATTGTGGCCACGTCATCGATGAAGAGGGGTTACATAAGTCCCCTGAACAGATTGAGGCAGTAGTCAAGGCTCCAGCACTGGAAAATGTGTCACAACTGAGGTCGTTCCTCAGGCTGGTAAACTACTACCATAAGTTCTTACCAAATTTGTCCACGGTATTACACCCACTGAACACCCTACTGCAAACAGGGGTGCCATGGAAGTGGAATGACGAACGTAGATGAGCTTTCCAGAAGTGTAAAGAATTGGTCACATCAAAAGAGGTGTTGGCCCATTTCAACCCAGCACTACCAATTCGTTTGGCATGTGATGCATCACCCTATTGTATTGGAGCGGTGCTGTCGCACAAATTCCCAGACGGGTTGGAGAGGCCAGTAGCCTTTGCGTCTCGGTCACTAACCTCAGCCAAGCGCAACTACACCCAGATTGACAGGGAGGCCCTCAGCCTAGTATGGGGAGAAAAAAAATTCAACCACTATCTGCATGGGCAGAAGTTCACCTTGCTGACTGACCACCAACCACTTGTCTCCATCTTTAATCCTAAAAAGGGCGTTCCAGTGATGACTGCACAACGGTTACAAAGATGGTCCCTGTTTCTAGGGGCGAATCAATATGAAATAGAATATAAAGGCACGAAACAGCATGGAAACGCTGATGGGCTATCACGCCTGCCACTGCCTACTGTGAAGGAAGCACCAGCAGTGGACCCTATCGAGATATTTTATTCGTCAATAATTGAACGATTGCCAGCAATGAACGCGGATATAGAGAAGGAGACCCGCAATGATCCGACACTGTCTCGGGTATATGATTTGACGGTGAGGGGATGGCCAACACATGGCGACTCACTGTTGCCAGCATTCTCATCCAGAAGAGAACAGCTGTCAGTATGCCAGGGGACAGTGATGTGTGGATCCCTAGTGGTGATTCCACCCAAGTTAAGGGAGAGAGTGCTAAATGAGCTTCATGAAGGTCATCTGGGAGGGGTGAAAATGAAAAGCCTTGCTAGGGCTTATGTGTGGTGGCCGGGGATCGATCAACAAATCGAGGACCTAACCAAGAGCTGCTCAGGATGCCAGAAGATCCAAAATGCACCACCACATGCCCCTCTACACCCATGGGAGTGGCCCTCCTCTCCCTGGCAACGGGTGCATATTGATTTTGCTGGTCCATTCATGGACTCAATGTTCTTAATAGCAGTGGATGCTCACTCGAAATGGCCTGAGGTGATAAAAATGTCCTCAACCACTACAGAGAAAACGATTGCAGTCCTACGGACCATATTTGCCAGGAACGGCTTGCCAGAGCAGATTTGCTCTGATAATGGACCACAGTTTGTGTCCGAAGAATTTCGAAAATTTATGAGAAGGAATGGGGTAAGGCATTACACATCCGCTCCGTATCATCTAGCCACAAATGGATTGGCTGAAAGGTTCGTATAAACCTTTAAAAAGGCGATAAAGGCCATGTGCGACGATGAAATTCCACTACAGCATAAGGTGGACAATTTCCTATTAGCCTGCAGAAATGCGACACATGCAGTTACCAACCAGACCCCGGCCATGATGTTCTTTAACTGAAGGTTGAGATCTCGTCTGGATTTGCTCAGACCCAATGTGCGAAGAAATGTTGAGGATAAACAATTCCAGCACATCAATGAGAAGCCGACAAGGAGCTTCAATGTAGGACAACCAGTCTTGGCCCGTGACTACCGAATAGAGAAATGACAACCCGGAACGATATGCACAAGGCAGGGGCCATTAATGTACACAGTGGATGTCGGGGAGAACATTGTGAGACGCCACGTCGATCAGATCTTAGCGTCACAGGAACGAGTCAACCCCATGCCTCGAGTACCTGGGGATGAACCCGACATACCGGTAGCATCTACCTCCGAACCAGTAGCAGTGGAAACCAATGAAAAGGGGCCAGAATTGCCTCCGCACCAAGAACAAGAACCTCAGGAAAGGCGCTATCCCGAAAGGATCAGGAAGCCGCCCCAAAGATTGAATCTATAAATGGACTATTTTCAGTTAATGTTGCATGTTAAAAATGTTAATTGTTAAATGAATGTTATGGTACTGTTAATCTAAAAGGGGAGGAATTGTTGTGTATGTACGTTTAAGAGAGAACTGTTTTACAGCTCCTGTATGCTGTTGTACCGGCAGTGACCACACCTGTATATAAAGCCGGAGCAGGCTCCTGTACTTCAGTCTTGAGACTACTCTACTCCAGTAAATACATAAGAACATAAGAACATAAGAAATAGGAGCAGGAGTAGGCCAATCGGCCCCTCGAGCCTGCTCCGCCATTCAATAAGATCATGGCTGATCTGATCCTAACCGCCAATCTACTATCACAGAACCATCTCCTGAATCTAACAGAATTAGACACACGAAATAGGAGCAGGATCAGGCTACACGGCCCCTGGGCCCGCTCCGCTACCCACAGGGCCATGTCCGATCCGAACCTAGACTCATGTCCAAATTCCTGCCCGCTCCCTGTAACCCTTAATTCCCTTTACTTCTAGGAAACTGTCTATTTCTGTTTTAAATTTATGTAATGATGTAGCTTCTATAGCTTTTTGGGGCAGCATATTCCATGGACCTACCACCCTCTGAGTGAAGTAGTTCCTCCTCATCTCAGTTTTGAAAGAGCAGCCCCTTATTCTAAGACTATGCCCCCTAGTTCTAGTTTCACCCATCATCGGGAACATCTTCCCCGCATCCACCCGATCCAACCCCTTCACAATCTTATATGTTTCAATAAGATCGCCTCTCATTCTTCTGAACTCCAATGAGTAGAGTCCCAATCTACTCAACCTCTCCTCATATGTCCATCCTGTTGATTGTTAAGTTACAGCATCCGTGTAGCTCTTGGGGAAACATCCTAATTAAAGAATCATGGATCTAACAAGTGACAGTGGGGGAAATATTAAGTATCGCCCCATTATCGACCGTGCACTAAGTTTAGCGCCTGGCGCTAATTATCGCCTCCGATGGCAAACTTGGCTTTTATCGCACCTGGAGGTGATTGGAGCGCTAAATCTGGCGCTTCACACCTGCCTTAAGGCGCAAAGGCTGAGGAGTGAGGCGCTACCTCAGAGCGCTGACGAAGCTCATGTGATGTCAGTCAGCAATGGAACACAGACACACTGGCTCCGGCCAGTTCTTAAAGGGGAGTTCTGACGAAAGGTCATCGACCTGAAACGTTAACTCTGTTTCTCTCTGTTTCTCTCTTCACAGATACTGCATGACCTGCTGAGTTTCTCCAGCATTTTCTGTTTTTATCTTAAAAGGGTGGGTTGATTTTGCTCTCCATCCACATCCTGCTCATTGCAGCCTTGAATCTCGGCCAGGAGTACATAAAATCTGCTGCAAAGAACAATGGATAGACCCAGGGAAAGAGCTCAGAGTGCAGCCCCCACAGTCTCTTCTAAATAGATACAAGGAAGGGCAAATCAAAATGAACCTGCAAAGTGCTGCTCAGTACCCAAAACTCCTTCACACAGCGATGAATCTCTCCAGAAGTCTCTCTCTCTCTCAGAATGCGTGGTGCAAAAATGTCACCAACAAAATAAGGCAGGAAGCAGTTGCCTTTAATTAGCGCTCCCCCAGTCCCTTCCTGACTGCAAAACGCTCCCCTCAACCTGTCGTTGCTAGTGGCAGGCAGTAAGGCAGGGGGCGCCACTCAATATCTGGTCCGGGGTGTTACCGGGGCATTGCGCACTTGACCGACGTCACGATCTGCCGGCGCAGGAGATCATTGCGGTAGTGTTTAGCACCGCTGCAAAATGTCGAGACAATTTCGCGAGTGGCGCAAACATCGCCGCGCCCGGGCGCTAGGTGCTTTGCGCCCCATCAGCGCCCTCGTAAGGTGCTAACAGGAGGCACAAACAACTAATAAGAGAAATCAGTAATAGTGTGTCTAATAACAGAAGTCAGTGACAGTGTGTCTCATAACAGAAATCAGTGACAGTGTGTCCAATAACAGAAAACAGTGGCAGTGTCTAAGAACAGAAATCAGTGACAGCATTTCTAAAGGTAACAGCTGTTGACTGTGCATGAATACAAGTAACATTTGTTGGCTGTGCATGAATACAGGTAACATCTGTTGAATTTGGGTAAATAAAGGTACTATCTGTTGACTGTGGGTAAATACAGGTAACATCTGTTGACTGTGGGATAGGTCAGGTAACATCTGTTGACTCTGGGTAAATACAGGTAAAATCTGTTGACTGTTGGTAAATACAGGTAGCATCTGTTGACTGTGGGTAAATACAGGTAACATCTGTTTACTGTCAGTGACTACAGGTAACATCTGTTGACTGTGGGTAAATATAGGTAACATCTGTTGATATGGGTAAATGCAGGTAACATCTGTTGACTGTGGGTAAATACAGGTAACATCTGTTGATTGTAGGTAAATACAGGTAACATCTGTTGACTGTGGGTAAATACATGTAACATCGGTTGACTGTGGATAAATACATGTAACATCTGTATACTGTCAGTGACTACAGGTAACATCTGTTGACTGTGGGTAAATAGAGGTAACATCTGTTGACTGTCGGTAAAAACAGGTAACATCTGTTGACTGTGGGTAAATACAGGTAACATCTGTTGATTGTGGGTAAATACAGGTAACATCTGTTGATTGTGGGTTAATACAGATAACTTCTGTTGACTGTCGGTAAATAGAGGTAACATCTGTTTACTGTCAGTGACTACAGGTAACATCTGTTGACTGCCGGAAAATAAAGGTAACATCTGTTGACTGTGGGTAAATACAGGTAACATCTGTTGACTGCTGGAAAATAAAGGTAACATCTGTTGACTGTGGGTAAATACAGGTAACATCTGTTGATGTGGCTCAATACAGGTAACATCTGTTGACTGTGGGTAAATACAGGTAACATTTATTGACTGTGGGATAGGATGGTAACATCTGTTGATTCTGGGTAAATACAGGTAAAATCTGTTGACTGTTGGTAAATAAAGGTAGCATCTGTTGACTGTGGGTAAATACAGGTAACATCTGTTTACTGTCAGTGACTACAGGTAACATCTGTTGACTGCCGGAAAATAAGGGTAACATCTGTTGACTGTGGGTAAATACAGGTAACATCTGTTGATGATGGGTAAATACAGGTAACATCTGCTGATTGTGGGTTAATACAGGTAACATCTGTTGACTGACAGTAAATAAAGGTAACATCTGTTGACTGTGGGTAAATACAGGTAACATCTGTTGACTGTCGGTAAATAGAGGTAACAGCTGTTGACTGTGGATAAATACAGGTAACATCTGTAGACTGTGGATAAATACAGGTAACAGCTGTTTACCGTGGGTAAATAGAGGTAACATCTGTCGATTGTGGTTTAATATAGGTAACATCTGTTGACTGTGGGTAAATACAGGTAACATCTGTTGACTGTGGAATAGGTGAGGCAACATCTGTTGACTGTGGGTAAATGCAAGTAACATCTGTTGACTGTCGGTGACTACAGGTAACATCTGTTGACTGCCGGTAAATAAAGGTAACATCTGTTGACTGTGGGTAAATACAGGTAACTTCTGTTGACTGTGTGTAAATAGAGGTAACATCTGTTGACTGTCGGTAAATAGAGGTAACAGCTGTTGACTGTGGATAAATACAGGTTACATCTGTAGACTGTGGATAAATACAGGTAACAGCTGTTTACCTTGGGTAAATAGAGGTAACATCTGTCGATTGTGGTTTAATATATGTAACATCTGTTGACAGTGGGTAAAAACAGGTAACATCTGTTGACTGTGTGTAAACACAGGTAACATCTGTCGACTGTGGGCAAATATAGGTAACATCTGTTGATGTGAGTAAATACAGGTAACATTTGTTGACTGTGGGATAGGTCAGGTAACATCTGTTGACTGTGGGTAAATACAGGTAACATCTGTTGACTGTCAGTAAATAAAGTTAACATCTGTTGACAGTCAGTAAATACAGATAACATCTGTTGACTGTGCGTAAATACAGGTAACATTTGTTGACTGTCGGATTGGTCAGGTAACATCTGTTGACTGTGGGTAAATAGAGGTAACATCTGTTGACTGTGTATAAATAGAGGTAACATCTGTTGACTGTGGGTAAACACAGGTAACATCTGTTGACTGTATAAATACATGTTACATCAGTTTACTGTCGGTGACTACAGTAACATCTGTTGACTGTGGGTAAATAGAGGTAACATCTGTTGACTGCGGGTAAACACAGGTAACATCTGTTGACTGTGTATAAATACATGTTACATCTGTTTACTGTCGGTGACTACAGGTAACATCTGTCGACTGTGGGTAAATACAGGTAACTTATGTTAACTGTCGGTAAATAGAGGTAACATCTGTTGACAGTGCGTAAATACATGTAACATCTGTTTACTGTCGGTGACTACATGTAACATCTGTTGACTGCGGGTCAATGCAGGTAACTTCTGTTGACTGTGGGTAAATACAGGCAACATATGTTGACTGTGTGTAAATAAAGGTAACATCTGTCGACTGTGGGTACAGACAGGTAACAGCTGTTGATTTTGGGTAAATACAGGTAACATCTGTTGATTGTGGGTTAATACAGGTAACATCGGTCTACTGAGGCTAAATAGTGGTAACATCTGTTGACTGTGGGTAAATACAGGAAACATCTGTTGACTGATGGTAAATACAGGTACCATCTGTTGATGGTGGGTAAAGACAGGTAACACCTGTTGACTGTGGGTTAATACAGGTAACATATGTTGACTGTGGGATAGGTCAGGTAACATAGAAACATAGAAACTAGGAGCAGGAGTAGGCCATTTGGCCCTTTGAGCCTGCTCCGCCATTCAACGAGATCATGGCTGATCATCCAAACCCTAGCACTCGGTCCCTACACCGACAGCCATCCCACCCAAGCCCTATCCCCGTAACCCCATAACCCCACATATTTAATCCCCCCTAACACTAAGGGCCAATTTTTTTTATCATGGCCAATCAACCAACCTGCACATCTTTGGATGCACGGTGGCATAGTGGTTAGCACTGTTGCCTCACAGCGCCAGGGACCCGGGTTCAAATCTGGCCTCGGGCGACTGTCTGTGTGGAGTTTGCACATTCTCCCTGTGTCTGCGTGGGTTTCCTCCGGGTGCTCCGGTTTCCTCCCACAGTCCAAAGATGTGCGGGTTAGGTTGATTTGGCTATGATAAATTGACCCTTAGTGTTAGGGGATTAAATACGTGGGGTTACAGGGATAGGGTGGGATATGTGTCGGTGCAGGCTCGATGGGCCGAAATGGCCTCTATCTGCACTGTAGATTCTGTGATTCTGTGATTCTGTAACATCTGTTGACTGTGGGTAAATACAGGTAAAATCTGTTGACTGTGGGTAAATACAGGTAACATATGTTGACTGTGGATAGGTCAGGTAAAATCTGTTGACTGTGGATAGGTCAGGTAAAATCTGTTGACTGTGGGTAAATACAGGTAAAATCTGTTGACTGTGGGTAAATACAGGTAAAATCTGTTGACTGTGGGTAAATACAGGTAACATCTGTTGACTGAGGACAGCTAACATCTGTTGACTGTGGGTAAGGACTGGTAAAACCTGGTGAATGTAGGTAAATATAGGTAGCATCTGTTGACTGTGCATGAGTACATGTAACATTTGTTGACTGTGCATGAATACAGGTAACATCTGTTGCATTTGGGTAAATAAACATAATGGCCTAGAAAGTGGGTTGGGGCGCCAAAGTGGCGCAAAAGTCGGCTAAGCGCAGGATTTAGCGCAGCGATCGGAGTGATACCGATCACCAGAAATTCAGTTTCAGTGCCCCTCGAGGGAGACGGGGCGAGGCTCGAGGCGCTCCGTGTCCCTCTTAGGACGCTGAAACTGATTATCGCAGCACAACGTGCCGCAACGCCACATGCTGCGGCACGGCATGCTGCGGTACTGCAGGCCTTCCTCCCACTGTTAAGGGGGAGGTGCCTGCAACAGCGCGATCCCCAATCGCGAGTGCTGGCAAATGAGCCCGGCACCAAGGAGAAGTGCCGGGCTCTCGGGAAACAGCCGGCAACGCCGCGGAGGGGGGGCGGTTAGGAGGCCAGGGATGGAGGTGCTGGCAGGCGGCCGCCGAAAAAGCGGCCGCCCCGCACCTCCATCTTAACTTGCGCAGCTGCCGGCACAGTAAGGCCCCGTGAACCGGGCGCGGGTAGCGAGCGGCGCAACTGCGGCGTTCGCTACCAAATATTGTGAACGGGGCATGAATGGGGCGCTGCACACACCGATGACATCATCGGTGGTGGCGCAGCGCAAATGCCTAATGCCACCATTAGCGCCCCGACTGAACATCGCCGGAGACGCAGCCAGTGGCGCTACAGCCACTGACTGCCTCTTTAGGCGCTAACAGGTGGCGCTACTCACCCAATTTCTCCCCCAATGTCTGTTGACTGTGGGTAAATACAGGTAACAACTGTTGACTGTGGGAAAATATAGGTAACATCTGCTGTGGGTAAATACAAGTAACATCTGTTGAATGTGGGTAAATACAGGTAACATCTGTTGAATCTGGGTAAGTACAGGTAACATCTGTTGACTGTGGTAAATACAGGCAACATCTGTTGACTGAGGGTTAATACAGGTAACATCTGTTGACTGTGAGTAACTAAAGGTAACATTTGTTGACTGTGGGTATGGACTGGTAATATCTGGTGAATGTAGTTGCATATAGGTAACATCTGTTGACTATGCATGAATACAGGTAACATATGTTGACTGAATAGAGGTAACACCTGTTGACTGGGTAAATACAGGTATAACTGTTGACGGTGGGTAAATACAGGTAACATCTGTTGACTGTGGGTAAATAGAGGTAACATCTGTTGACTGTGGGTTAATAGAGGTAACATCTGTTGACTGTAGGTAAAAACAGGTAACATCTGTGGCATTTGGGTAAATAAACATAATATTTGTTGACTGCGGGTAAATACAGGTAACAACTGTTGACTGGGTAAATATAGGTAACATCTGCTGATGTGGGTAAATACAAGTAACATCTGTTGATTGTGGGTAAATACAGGTGACATTTGTTGACTGTGGGATAGGTCAGGTAACATCTGTTGACTGTGAGTAAATACAGATAACATCTGTTGACTGTGGGTAAATACAGGTAACATCTGTTGACTGTTTGTAAATACAGGTAACTTGTGTTGATTGTGGGTTAATACAGGTAACATATGTCGACTGTGAGTAAATAGAGGTAACATCTGTTGACTGTGTGTAAATAAGGTAACATCTGTTGACAGTGGGTAAATACAGGTAACATCTGTTCGCTGTGGGTACACAGAGGTAACATCTGTTGACTGTGGGTAAGTACAGGTAACACATGTTGACTGTGGGTAAATATAGGTAACATCTGTTGATGTGGGTAAATACAAGTAACACCTGTTGATTGTGGGTAAATACAGGTAACATTTGTTGACTGTGGGATAGGTCAGGTAACATCTGTTGACTGTGGGTAAATACAGGTAACATCTGTAGACTGTGTGTAAATACAGGTAACATCTGTGGCATTTGGGTAAATAAGCATATCTGTTGACTGTGGGTAAATACAGGTAACAACTGTTGACTGGGTAAATATAGGTAACATCTGTTGATGTGGGTAAATACAAGTAACATCTGTTGACTGTGGGTAAATACAGGTAACATCTGTTGACTGTGGGTAAATGCAGGTGACATCTGTTGACTGTGGGTTAATAGAGGTAACATCTGTTGACTGTAGGTAAAAACAGGTAACATCTGTGGCATTTGGGTAAATAAACATATCTGTTGACTGTGGGTAAATACAGGTAACAACTGTTACTGGGTAAATATAGGTAACATCTGTTGATGTGGGTAAATACAGGTAACATCTGTTGACTGTTTGTAAATACAGGTAACATGTGTTGATTGTGGGTTAATACAGGTAACATCTGTCAACTGTGAGTAAATAGAGGTAACATCTGTTGACTGTGTGTAAATTCAGGTAACATCTGCCGACTGGGTAAATGCAGGTAACATCTGTTGACTGTGTGTAAATAAGGTAACATCTGTTGACAGTGGGTAAATACAGGTAACATCTGTTCACTGTGGGTACACAGAGGTAACATCTGTTGACTGGGCAAATACAGGTAACATCTGTTGACTGTGGGTAAATACAGGTAACACATGTCGACTGTAGGTAAATATAGGTAACATCTGTTGATGTGGGTAAATACAAGTAACATCTGTTGATTGTGGGTAAATACAGGTAACATTTGTTGACTGTGGGTTAGGTCAGGTAACATCTGTTGACTGTGGTTAAATACAGGTAACATCTGTTGACTGTGGTTAAATACAGGTAACATCTGTTGACTGTAAATACAGGTAACATGTGTTGATTGTGGGTTAATACAGGTAACATCTGTCAACTGTGAGTAAATAGAAGTAACATCTGTTGACTGTGTGTAAATATCGGTAACATCTGCCGTCTGTGTGTAAACACAGGTAACACCTGTCGACTGTGGGCAAATAGAGGTAACATCTGTTGATGTGAGTAAATACAGGTAACATCTGTTGACTGTGGGTAAATACAGGTAACATCTGTTGATTGTGGGTAAATACAGGTAAGATCTGTTGACTGTGGGTAAATAGAGGTAACATCTGTTGACTGTGTGTAAATAGAGGTAACATCTGTTGACTGTGGGTAAACATAGGTAACATCTGTTGACTCTGTATAAATACAGGTAACATCTGTTTACTCTTGGTAACTACAGGTGACATCTGTTGACTGTGGGTAAATACAGGTAACTTATGTTGACTGTCGGTAAATAGAGGTAACATCTGTTGACAGTGTGTAAATACATGTAACATCTGTTGACTGTGGGTAAATAGAGGTAACATCTGTTATCTGGGTAAATACAGGTAACATCTGTTGACTCTGGGTAAATACATGTAACATCTGTTGATGTGGGTAAATACAGGTAACATCTTTTGGCTGTGGGTGAGGACAGATCACATCTGTTGCCTGTGGGTGAGGACAGGTAACATCTGCTAACAGTGGGTAAGGACTGGTAAAATCTGGTAACTGTAGGTAAATACAGGTAACATTTGTTGACTGTCGGTGAGTACAGGTGAAATCTGTTGACTGTGGGTAAATACAGGTAACATTTGTTGACTGTGGGTGAGGACAGGTGACATCTGTTGACTGTGGGTAAGGGCTGGTAACATCTGGTGACTGTAGGTAAATACAGGTAACATTTGTTGACTGTCGGTGAGGACAGGTGAAATCTGTTGACTATGGGTAAATACAGGTAAGATCTGTTGAATGTGGGTAAGGACAGGTAATATATCTTGACAGTAGGTATGTACAGGTAAGATCTGTTGACTGTGGGTAAGGACAGGTAACATCTCTTGACTGTGGGTAAATACAGTTAACAGGTGTTGACCGTGGGTAAATACAGGATATGTCTGTTGACTGTGCATGAATATAGGTAACATCTCTTGCCTGTGGTTAAATACAGGTAACATTTGTTGAATGTGGGTAAATACAGGTAATAGCTGTTGACTGTGGGTAAGGACAGGCAACTTCTGTTGACTGTGGGTAAGGACAGGTAACATCTGTTGACTGTGGGTAAATACAGATAACATCTGTTGACAGTGGGTATTTAGAGGTAACATATGTTATCTGGGTAAATACAGGTAACATCTGTTGACTGTGGGTAAATACAGGTAACATCTGTTGACTGGGTAAATACAGGTAACATCTGTTGAATGTTTGTGAGGACAGGTAACATCTGTTGACTGTGGGTAAGGACTAGTATCATCTGGTGACTGTAGGTAAATGCAGGTAACATTTGTTGACTGTCAGTGAGGACAGGTGAAATCTGTTGACTGTGGGTAAATACATGTAACAGTTGTTGAATGTGGGTAAGGAGAGGTAATATATCTTGACTGTAGGTAAGTACAGGTAAGATCTGTTGACTGTGCGTAAGGACAGGTAACATCTGTTGATTGTGGGTAAATGCAGTTATCAAGTGTTGCCTGTGGGTAAATACAGGTAACATATGTTGACTGTGGCTGAGAACAGGCAACATCTGTTGACTGTTGTTAAATCGAGGTAACATCTGTTGACTGTGGGTACGGACATGTAACATCTGTTGACTCTGGGTAAATAAGGATAGCATCTGTTAATGCTGGGTAAGGACATGTAACATCTGTTGATTGTGGGAAAATAAAGGTAAAATCTGTTGACTGTGGATAATGAAAGGTAACATCTGTCAAATGTAGGTAAGGACAGGTAACATCTGTTGACTGTGGGTAAATACAGGTAACATCTGTTGACTGTGGGTGAGGACAGATAACATCTGTTGACTGTGGGTAAATACAGGTAACATCTGTTGACTGTGGGTAAATACAGGTAACATCTGTTGACTGTGAGTAAGGACAGGTAACAACTGTTGACTGTGGGTGAGGACAGATAACATCTGTTGACTGTGGGTAAATACAGGTAACATCTGTTGACTGTGGGTAAATACAGGTAACATCTGTTGACTGTGAGTAAGGACAGGTAACAACTGTTGACTGTGGGTGAGGACAGATAACATCTGTTGACTGTGGGAAAATACAGGTAACACCTGATGACTGAGGGTAAATAGAGGTAACATCTGTTGACTGTGCGTAAATATAGGTGACATCTTATGACTGTGGGTAAATACAGGTAACATCTGCTGACTTGGAAATTACAGGTAACATCTGTTGACTGTGGGTAAATAAAGGTAACATCTGTTGATGTCATTAAATACAGGTAACGTCTGTTGACTGTGGGTGAATAAGGGTAACATCCGTTGACTGTGGGTAAAGACAGGTAACATCTGTTGAATGTGAGTGAGGACTGATAACATCTGGTGACTGTGGGTGAATACAGGTATCATCTGGTCGCTGTGCATGAATACAGGTAACATCTGGCAGATGTGTGTGAGGACAGGTAACATCTGTTGACTGTGGGTAAGGACTGGTAACATCTGGTGACCGTAGGTAAATACAGGTAACATCTGGTGACTTTGCATGAATACAGGTAACATCTGTTGTCTGTGGATAAATACAGGTAACATCTGTTGACTGTGGGTGAGGACAGATAACATATGTTGACTGTGGGTATGTTCTGATAACATCTGGTGACTGTAGGTGAATACTGGCAACATCTGTTGACTGCTTGAATACGGGTAACATCTGTTGAATGTTTGTGAGGACAGGTAACATCTGTTGACTGTGGGTAAGGACTGGTAACATCTGGTGATTGGGTAAATACAGGTAACATTTGTTGACTGTTGGTCAGGACAGGTGAAATCTGTTGACTGTGGGTAAATACAGGTAACATTTGTTGACTGTTGGTAAATACAGGTAACATCTGTTGACTGTGGGTAAATACATGTAACACCTGTTGACTGTGGGTAAATAGAGGTAACATCTGTTGACTCTGGGTAAATACATGTAACATCTGTTGACTCTGGGTAAATACATGTAACATCTGTTGATGTGGGTAAATACAGGTAACATCCATTGAGTGTGGGTAAATACAGGTAACATCTGTTGACCGTGGGTAAGGACAGGTAACATCTGTCAAATGTAGGTAAGGACAGGTAACATCTGTTGACTGTGGGTAAATACAGGTAATATCTGTTGACTGTGGGTAAGAACAGGTAACATCTGTTGACTGTGGGTAAATGCAGTTAACATCTGTTGACTGTGATTAAATACAGGTAACATATGTTGACTGTGGGGTATGTCAGGCAACATCAGTTGAATGTGGGTTTATATAGGGAGCATCTGTTGACTGTTGGTAAACACAGGTAAAATCTGTTGACTGTGGGAGATGACATGTAACATCTGTTGACTGTGGGTATATACAGGTAACATCTGTTGACTGGGTAAATACAGGTAAGATATGTTGACTGTGGTTAATACTGGTAACATCTGCTAACTGTGATTAAATACAGGTAACATATGTTGACTCTGGGGTATGTCAGGCAACATCTGTTGAATGTGGGTATATATAGGTAACATCTGTTGACTGTGGGTAAAGGCAGGTAACAGTTATTGACTGGTTAAATACAGGTATCTTCTGTTGAATGTGGTTAAATACAGGTAATATCTGTTGACTGCAGGTTAATACAGGTAACATCTGTTGACTGTGGGTAAGGACAGATAATATCTGGCGACTGTACGTAAATACAGGTAACATATGTTGACTGTGCATGAGTACAGGTAACATCTGTTGACTGTGCATGAGTACAGGGAACATCTGTTGACTGTGCATGAATCCAGGTAACATCTGTTGCCTGGGGGTAATTAATGGTAACATCTGTTGACTGTGGGTGAGGACAGGTAATATCTGTTACCTGAGGGTAAATACAGGTAACATCTGTTGACTGTGGGTAAGGACAGGTTACATCTGTTGACTGTAGGTAAATATAGGTAACATCTGTTGACAGTGGGTAAATACAGGTTACACCTGTTGACTGGGTAAATACAGGTAACATCTGTTGACTGTGGGTAAGGACAGGTAATATATCTTGACTGTAGGTAAGTACAAGTAAGATCTGTTGACTGTGGGTAAGGAAAGGTAACACCTGTTGACTGTGGGCAAATGCAGTTAACAAGTGTTGACTGAGGGTAAATAAAGGTAATATATGTTGACTGTGCATAAATACAGATAACATCTGCTAGCTGTGGGTAAATACAGGTAACATCCATTGACTGGATAAATACAGGTAACATCTGTTGACTGTGGGTGAGGACAGATAACATCTGTTGACTGTGGGTAAGTTCTGATAACATCTGGTGACTGTAGGTGAATACTGGTAACATCTGTTGACCGCTTGAATACGGGTAACATCTGTTGGATGTTTGTGAGGACAGGTAACATCTGTTGACTGTGGGTAAGGACTGGTAACATCTGGTGACTGTAGGTAAATACAGGTAACATTTGTTGACTGTTGGTAAATATAGGTAACATCTGTTGACTGTGGGTAAATACATGTAACACCTGTTGACTGTGGGTAAATAGAGGTAACATCTGTTATCTGGGTAAATGCAGGTAACATCTGTTGACTGTGGTAAATACATGTAACATCTGTTGATGTGGGTAAATACAGGTAACATCTTTTGGCTGTGGGTGAGGACAGAGAACATCTGTTGCCTGTGGGTGAGGACAGGTAACATCTGCTAACAGTGGGTAAGGACTGGTAACATCTGGTAACTGTAGGTAAATGCAGGTAACATTTGTTGACTGTCGGTGAGGACAGGTGAAATCTGTTGACTGTGGGTAAATACAGGTAACATTTGTTGACTGTGGGTGAGGACAGGTGACATCTGTTGACTGTGGGTAAGGGCTGGTAACATCTGGTGACTGTAGGTAAATACAGGTAACATTGGTTGACTGTCGGTGAAGACAGGTGAAATCTGTTGACAATGGGTAAATACAGGTAAGATCTGTTGAATGTGGGTAAGGACAGGTAATATATCTTGACTGTAGGTGTGTACAGGTAAGATCTGTTGACTGTGGGTAAGGACAGGTAACATCTCTTGACTGTGGGTAAATGCAGTTAACGAGTGTTGACTGTGGGTAAATACAGGATATGTCTGTTGACTGTGCATGAATATAGGTAACATCTCTTGCCTGTGGGTAAATACAGGTAACATATGTTGACTGTCGGTGAGGACAAGTGAAATCTGTTGACTGTGGGTAAATACAGGTAAGATCTGTTGAATGTGGGTAAGGACAGGTAATATATCTTGACTGTAGGTAAGTTCTGAGAACATTTGGTGACTGTCGGTAAATACAGGTAACATTTGTTGACTGTGGGTAAATACAGGTAATAGCTGTTGACTGTGGGTAAAGCCAGGTAACATCCATTGACTGGGTAAATACAGGTAACATCTGTTGAATGATTGTGAGGACAGGTAACTCCTGTTGACTGTGGGTAAGGACAAGTAACATCTGTTAACTGTGGGTAATGACAGGTAACACCTGTTGACTGTGGGTATTTAGAGGTAACATATGTTATCTGGGTAAATACAGGTAACATCTGTTGACTGTGGGTAAGGACTGGTAGCATCTGGTGACTGTAGGTAAATGCAGGTAACATTTGTTGACTGTCGGTGAGGACAGGTGAAATCTGTTGATTGTGGGTAAATACAGGTAACAGTTGTTGAATGTGGGTAACGAGAGGTAATATATCTTGACTGTAGGTAAGTACAGGTAAGATCTGTTGACTGTGCGTAAGGACAGGTAACATCTGTTGACTGTGGGTAAATGCAGTTATCGAGTGTTGCCTGTGGGTAAATACAGGTAACATATGTTAACTGTGGCTGAGAACAGGCAACATCTGTTGACTGTTGTTAAATCGAGGTAACATCTGTTGACTGTGGGTATGGACATGTAACATCTATTGACTGTGGGTAAATAAGGAGAGCATCTGTTAATGCTGGGTAAGGTCATGTAACATCTGTTGATTGTGAGAAAATACAGTTAACATCTGTTGAATGTGGGCAAATAAAGGTAAAATCTGTTGACTGTGGGTAAGGACAGGTAACATCTGTCAAATGTAGGTAAAGACAGGTAACATCTGTTGTCTGTGGGTAAATACAGGTAAAATCTGTTGACTGTGGGTAAGAACAGGTAACATCTGTTGACTGTGGGTGTGGACAGATAACATCTGTTGACTGTGGGAAAATACAGGTAACACCTGATGACTGTGGGTAAATGGAGGTAACATCTGTTGACTGTGCGTAAATATAGGTAACATCTTATGACTGTGGGTAAATACAGGTAACATCTGTTGACTTGGTAAATACAGGTAACATCTGTTGACTTGGTAAATACAGGTAACATCTGCTGACTGTGGGTAAATACAGTTAACATCTGTTGATGTCATTAAATACAGGTAACATCTGTTGACTGTGGGTGAATAAGGGTAACATCTGTTGACTGTGGGTAAAGACAGGTAACATCTGTTGAATGTGAGTGAGGACTGATAACATCTGCTGACTGTGGGTGAATACAGGTATCATCTGGTCGCTGTGCATGAATACAGGTAACATCTGGTGGATGTGTGTGAGGACAGGTAACATCTGTTGACTGTGGGTAAGGACTGGTAACTTCTGGTGACTGTAGATAAATACAGGTAACATCTGGTGACTTTGCATGAATACAGGTAACATCTGTTGTCTGTGGATAAATACAGGTAACATCTGTTGACTGTGGGTGAGGACAGATAACATCTGTTGACTGTAGGTGAATACTGGTAACTTCTGTTGACTGCTTGAATACAGGTACCATCTGTTGAATGTTTGTGAGGACAGGTAACATCTGTTGACTGTGGGTAAGGACTGGTAACATCTGGTGACTGTAGGTAAATACAGGTAACATTTGTTGACTGTTGGTGAGGACAGGTGAAATCTGTTGACTGTGGGTAAATACAGGTAACATTTGTTGACTGTTGGTGAGGACAGGTGAAATCTGTTGACTGTGGGTAAATACAGGTAACATCTGTTGACTGTGGGTAAATACATGTAACACCTGTTGACTGTGGGTAAATAGAGGTAACATCTGTTGACTCTGGGTAAATACATGTAACATCTGTTGACTCTGGGTAAATACATGTAACATCTGTTGATGTGGGTAAATACAGGTAACATCCATTGAGTGTGGGTAAATACAGGTAACATCTGTTGACTGTGGGTAAGGACAGGTAACCTCTGTCAAATGTAGGTAAGGACAGGTAACATCTGTTGACTGTGGGTAAATACAGGTAATATCTGTTGACTGTGGGTAAGAACAGGTAACATCTGTTGACTGTGGGTAAGGACAGGTAACAACTATTGACTGTGGGTAAATACAGGTAACATCTGTTGACTGTGGGTAAAGACAGGTAACATCTGATGACTGTTGGTAAATACAGGTAACATCTGTTGACTGTGGGTAAATACAGATAACATCTGATGACTGTTGGTAAATACAGGTAACATCTGTTGACTGTGGGTAAATACAGGTAACATCTGTTGACTGTGGGTAAATACAGGTAACACCTGATGACTGGGTAAATAGAGGTAACATCTGTTGACTGTGCATAAATATAGTAACGTCTTATGACTGTGGGTAAATACAGGTAACATCTGTTGACTTGGTAAATACAGGTAACATCTGTTGACTGTGGGTAAATACAGGTAACATCTGTTGAGCTCATTAAATAGAGGTTACATCTGTTGACTGTGGGTGAATAAGGGTAACATCCGTTGACTGTGGATAAAGACAGGTAACATCTGTTGAATGTAGGTAAGGACAAGTAACATCTGTTGACTGTGGGTAAATACAGGTAACATCTGTTGACTGTGGGTAAATACAGGTAACATCTGTTGACTGTGGGTAAATAGAGGTAACATCTGTTGACTGTGGGTAAATACAGGTACCATCTGTTGACTGTGGGTAAATACAGGTAACATCTGTTGACTGTGGGTGAGGACTGATAAAATCTGGTGACTTTGGGTGAATACAGATAACATCTGTTGGCTGTGCATGAATACAGGTAACATCTGTCGAATGTGTGTGAGGACAGGTAATATCTGTTGACTCTGGGTAAATACAGGTAACATCTGTTGACTCTGTGTAAGGATAGGTAACATCTGTTAAATGTAGGTAAGGACAGGTAACATCTGCTGACTGTGGGTAAATACAGGTAACATATTTTAACTGTGGGTAAGGACATGTAACATCTGTTGATTGTTGCTAAATACAGGTAACATCTGTTGACTGTTGGTAAGTACAGGTAACATCTGTTACCTGAGGGTAAACACAGGTAACATCTGTTGAATGTGGGTAAGGACAGATAACATCTGTTGACTGTGGGTAAAGAAAGGTTACATCTGTTGACTGTGGGTAAATACAGGTAACATCTGTTGGCTGTGCGTAAGGACAGGTAACAACTGTTCACTGTGGGTAAGGACAGATAACATCTGTTGACTGTGGGTAAATATAGGTAACATCTGTTGACTGTGGGAAAGCACAGGTAACATCTGTTGACTGATTAAATAGAGGTAACATCTGTTGACTGTTGGTAAATACAGGTAACATCTGTTGACTGTCGGTAAATACAGGTAACATCTGTTGATGTCATTAATACAGGTAACATCTGTTGACTGTGGGTGAATAATGGAAACATCCATTGACTGTGGGTAAAGACAGGTAACATCTGTTGAATGTGAGTGAGGACTGATAATATCTGGTGACTGTGGGTGAATACAGGTACCATCTGGTCGCTGTGCATGAATACAGGTAACATCTGGCGGATGTGTGTGAGGACAGGTAACATCTGTTGACTGTGGGTAATGACTGGTAACATCTGGTGACTGTAGGTAAATACAGGTAACATCTGGTGACTTTGCATGAATACAGGTAACATCTGTTGACTGGGTAAATACAGGTAACATCTGTTGGCTGTGGGTGAGGACAGATAATATATGTTGACTGTGGATAAATACAGGTAATATCTGTTGACTGTGGGTAAATACAGGTAATATCTGCTAACTGTGGGTAAGGACAGGTTACATCTGTTGACTGTGGTTTAAATAGAGGTAACATCTGTTGACTGTGGGTAAATACAGGTAATATCTGTTGACTGTGGGTAAATACAGGTAATATCTGTTGACTGTGGGTATGGACAGGTAACATCTGTTGACTGTGGGTAAATACAGGTAATATCTGTTAACTGTGGGTAAGGACAGTTTACATCTGTTGACCATATTTACATACAGGTAACATCTGTTGACTGTAGGTAAGGACAGGTAACATCTGTTGACTGTGCATAAATACAGGTAACATCTCTTGACTGTGGGTAAATACAGGTAACATCTGTTGACTGTGGGTAAATACAGGTAACATCTGTTGACTGTGGGTAAGGACAGGTAACATCTGTTGACCATTTTTACATACAGGTAACATCTGTTGACTGTAGGTAAGGACAGGTAACATCTGTTGATGGTGGGTAAATACAGGTAACATCTCTTGACTGTGGGTAAATACAGGTAACATCTGTTGACTGTGGGTAAATACAGGTAACATCTGTTGACTGTGGGTAAATACTAGTAACATCTGCTGACTGTGGGTAGATACAGGTAACATCTGTTGATGGAGGGTAAATACAGTTAACATATTTTGACTCTGGTAAATACAGGTAACATCTGTTGACCATAGTTACATACAGGTAGCATCTCTTGACTGTGGGTAAGGACAGGTAACATCTGTTGACTGTGGGTAAATACAGGTAACATCTGTTGACTGTAGGTAAGGACAGTAACATCTCTTGACTGTGGGTAAGGACAGGTAACATCTGTTGACTTTGGGCAAATGCAGGTAACATCTGTTGACTGTGGGTAAATTCAAGTAAGATCTGTTGACTCTGGGTAAGAACAGGGAACATCTGCTGACACTGGGTAAGGACAGGTAACAACTGTTACAGGTAACATCTGTTGATTGTGGATAAATGCAGTTAACAAATGTTGACTGTAGGTAAATGCAGGTAACATCTGTTGACTGTGGGTAAGGACAGGCAGCATCTGTTAACTGTAGGTAACTACAGGTAACATCTGTTGACTGTGTGTAAATATAGGTAACATCTGTTGACTGTTAGTAAATACAGGTAACATCTGTTGACTGTGGGTAAATGCAGGTAACATCTGTTAGCTGTGGGTGAGGACAGGTAACATGTGTTGACTGTGGGTGAGGACAGGTAACATCTGTTGATAGTCAGCAGCACAAGGAAGGTTTCTAAATATTGCGTCTCTGTGTGGTGCCCTATCTGTGAATAACTTCCCATGAAATGAATTGCTATCCCAATGTGTTGGTGATTTTCTCTGGTCATCAAGTCATTCAGGAGAGAGATCTAATTTCTTTATTCCAGTGCCAACTATGAGAACTCCAGGGTTAGGTAAAGCAGAGCCAGTTACGAAGTAAAATTACCTGCACTCAACCCAAAATGTGCCTTAGTCCCAATTTCAAAAGAGCACACTATAGGAGTATACTATAGGCCCCCAAACAGTCAGGGGGGATAGAGGAAGATATGTAGGCAAATCTCAGAGACGTGTAGAAATAATAGGGTAATAATACTAGGGGATTTCCCAATATTAACTGGGATAGTCAGAATGCGAAAGGCTTAGAGGGTGCAGACTTCATAAAGTGCATCCAGGAGAGCTTTTTGAGCCAGCATGTAGAAAGTCCTACAAGAGAGGGGGCAATACTGGACCGAATTCTAGGGAATGTAGCCAGGCAAGTGGTAGATGTGTCAGTAGGAGAGCATTTTGGTGACAGTGACCATAATTCGGTGAGATTTAAGGTAGTCATGGAAAAGGACAAAGATGGATTGGAAATAAAGGTTCTAAATTGGGGGAAGGCCAATTTTAATGTGATAAAACAGGATCTGGCCAAAATGGACTGGGATCAGCTACTTGTAGGAAAATCCACATCAGAGCAATGGGAGACTTTCAGAAAGGAAATAGAGAGAGTACAACGCCAATATGTTCCCGTAAAGGTCAAGGGTGGGGCCAACAAGCCCAGGGAACTCTGGATGTCAAGGGATATACAAGAATGGATTAGGAAAAAAAGGGAGTCTTTTTACAGATACAAAGGACTAAAAGCAGTGGAAGCCCTAGAGGAGTATAGAAAGTGCAGGGGGTACTTAAAAAAAGAAATCAGGAGAGCAATGAGGGGGCATGAAAAAACACTGGCAGGCAAAATAAAGGAAAATCCCAAAGTGTTTTATAAGTATATTAAGGGCAAGAGGATAACCAGGGAAAGTGTAGGGCCCATTAGGGACCAAAGTGGCAATCTGTGTGTAGAGCCGGAAGATGTAGGTGAGGTTTTAAATGACTATTTTGCATCTGTGTTCACTATGGAGAAGGGTGATGTAGGCATAGAAATCAGACAGGGGGATTGTGATATACTTGAACAAATTAGTATTGAGAGGGAGGAGGCACTAGCGGTTTTGGCAGGCTTAAAAGTGGATAAATCCCCAGGCCCTGACGGGATGTATCCCAGGCTGCTGTGTGAGGCAAGGGAGGAGATTGCAGGGGCTCTGACACAAATTTTGAGAACCTCTCTGGCCACAGGGGAGGTGCCAGAGGACTGGAGAACAGCTAACGTAGTACCATTATTCAAGAAGGGTAGTAGGGATAAACCAGGGAATTACAGGCCAGTGAGCCTAACATCAGTGGTAGGGAAATTATTGGAAAAAATTCTGAGGGACAGAATTAGTCTCCACTTGGAGAGGCAGGGATTAATCAGGGATAGTCAGCATGGCTTTGTCAGGGGGAGATCATGTCTGACCAATTTGATTGAATTTTTTGAGGGGGTGACTAGGTGTGTGGATGAGGGTAGTGCAGTTGATGTAGTCTACATGGACTTCAGTAAGGCTTTTGACAAAGTCCCACATGGGAGACTGGTCAAGAAGGTAAGAGCCCATGGGATCCAGGGCAATTTGGCACATTGGATCCAAAATTGGCTTAGTGGCAGGAGGCAGAGGGTGATGGTCGAAGGTTGTTTTTGTGACTGGAAGCCTGTATCCAGTGGTGTACCGCAGGGATCAGTGCTGGGTCCTTTTCTGTTTGTCGTGTACATTAATGATTTAGATATGAATGTTGGAGGTATAATCAGTAAGTTCGCAGATGACACGAAAATTGGTGGAGTGGTAAATAGCGAGGAGGGAAGCCTCAGGCTACAGGATGATAGACGGGTTGGTTAGATGGGCAAAACAGTGGCAAATGGAATTTACCCTGAAAAGTATGAGGTGATGCATTTTGGGAGGATAAACAAGGCAAGGGAATACACAATGAATGGTAGGACCCTTGGAAGGACAGGATCAGAGGGACCTTGGTGTGCATGTACATAGATCCCTGAAGGCAGCAGGACAGGTAAATAAGGTGGTTAAAAAGGCATATGGGATACTTGCCTTCATTAGCCGAGGCACAGAATATAAGAGCAGGGAGGTTATGAAGGAGCTGTACAGAACGTTAGTTAGGCCACAGCTGGAATACTGTGTGCAGTTCTGGTCATCACACTATAGGAGGGATGTGATTGCATTGGAGAGGGTGCAGAGGAGATTCACCAGGATGTTACCTGGGCTGGAGCGCTTCAGCTATGAAGAGAGACTGGGCAGGCTGGGGTTATTTTCCTTAGAGCAGAGAAGGCTGAGGGGGGACCTGATTGAGGTGTACAAAATTATGAGGGGCATAGATAGGGTAGATAGAAAGGAACTTTTCCCCTTAGTAGAGGGGTCAATAACCAGGGGGCATAGTTTCAAGGTAAGGGGCAGGAGGTTTAGAGGGGATTTGAGGAAAAACCTTTTCACCCAGAGGGTGGTTGGAATCTGGAACTCACTGCCTGAAAGGGGGGTAGAGGCAGGAACCCTCACAACATTCAAGAAGCATTTAGATGAGCACTTGAAACGCCATAGCATACAAGGCTACGGACCAAGTGCTGGAAAATGGGATTATAATAGACAGGGCTTGATGGCCGGTGCGGACACGATGGGCCGAAGGGCCTCTTTCTGTGCTGTATAACTCTATGGGGGAGAAATTGAGTATAGCCCCATTTGGGGCACCAGCCTCGCCAGGGCGCTAAAAGTAGTGCCCCGGAAGCATTTGCGGCCGCCCGCCGGAAATTGAGTGGTAGCACCCCAAAGGGAAGCGCTGCGCCACTGGTGGCGCCCCGCATCCCTCTTGGGGCGCTGCGACTGAATATCGTGGCACAACGTGCCGCAGCGCCACACGCTGCGACACGTCGCGCTGCGGTATTGCAGGCCTTCCTCCCCTTCTTAAAGGGGAGGGGCCTTGTGCAGCGCGATCTGGGGCCCAGCTGGCCCCCCGAGGATCGGGAGTGCAGGCAAAAGAGCCCGGCACCGAAGAGAAGAGAACGCAGCCGGCACTCCGCGGGGGGGGGGCGGGGGGGGTTCAGGAGGCCGGGGACGGGAGCACAGACAGATGCTGGCAGGCGGCCAACAACAAAAATGACCGCCCCGCACCTCGCCTTTAATTTGCGCCTCCCCGGCCGCAGGTAGGCCCCCCTGAACCGGTCGGACATAGCGTCCGGCGGTAAATCGGGGGGCGCTGCCAAATATCGCAGCCGGGGCATCAGCGGGGCGCTGCACACACCGATGACATCATCGGTAGCGGCACAGCGCTAACGGTTAGCGCCACCACTAACGTCCTGCGGAATTTAGCGGGAGGCGTGGACAGTGCCGCTTAAAGCGCTAACGGGTGGCGCAGCCAACTGAATTTTTCCCCCTGTGACTCTATGAGCACACCTTATTGCACCTCTGTAACAGTTTCAATATCTATCTGCTCTGTGTGAAAATGCCAATTTAATGCCAAGCTCCAGTCTGCTTGTGCTGTGCGTCCTTACCCACGAGAAACATAGCTGAGACTGTCTAAACTCATTTCACATTAGAATCATAGAATCATAGAATGGTTACCGCATGGAAGAAGGCCATTGGCCCATCGAGCCCATGCCGTGCTGACATTGTTTCCTTTGTAGACAACAGGAGAGACATCTATCCCATCAGTTTGTACTTGGCCATCTAAATTTGTTGTTTCCTTTGTGTGTGCTGTTCTGTAGGTGTTCGGTACTGTAGTGGTTATGTTACTGGACTAGTAACCTAGAAGCTTGGACTGAATAGTGAAGTCTCAGAAGATGAGGTCGAATCCCACAATGGCAAAGAATTTTAATTCACTTTAAAAATCTGGAAATAAAATGCTGGCATTGGTAAAAGTGAGCATGAAAATTGTCATGAAAACCCAACTGGTTCACTAATGTATTTTGGAGAAGGAAGCCTGCCGTCCTTACCCGACCTGGTCTACATGTGACTCCAGTCCCACACCAACATGGTTGACTCTTAACCACCCTCTGAAGTGGCCTAGCAAGACACTCAATTGTATCAAGACTGCTACCCAGTGGCTCAAGAAGAAGGCCTATCCCCACCATTTCAATTGCAACTAGGGATAGACAATAAATGCCGGCCTTGCCAGCGATGCCCACATTGCATCACTGGCAAGGCCAGCATTTATTGCCCATCCCTAATTGCCCTTGAGAAGGTGGTGGTGAGCTGCCTTCTTGAACCGCTGCAGTCCGTGTGGTGAAGGTGCCCCCACAGTGCTGTTAGGGAGGGAGTTCCAGGATTTTGGCCCAGCGATGATGAAGGACCGGCGATATACTTCCAAGTCAGGATGGTGTGTGACTTGGAGGGGAACTTGGAGGTGGTGGTGTTCCCTTGTCCTTCTAGGTGGTGGAGGTCACGGGTTTGGGAGGTGCTGCCGAAGAAGCCTTGACGAGTTGCTGCAGTGCAGCCTTGCCACCTGCCTCTCGCTGACCCCCACCCCCACCCCTCAACATCAACACAATGTGACAATCGACCCCAACATTTGCTGCTTAATACAGTCCAAGAACTGTGGAAAATTTCAGTAGCGTATTCACAAGGCACAATTAGAGTGAAACAATTGCATCACTGTAGGGCTTGCTATTCATTCCCTAATCTTAATCTTAAACAAAATAATAATCATAAAAATCCATGCAAACATAGTTTCCCTACGGAGTACAATGGAGATCTGTGTCAGTCAATTTGTATTTTTTCCTATCCAGCTGATTCACACATAAATGTAAAAGCTATTACGCAGTGCCCTGTGACATCCTTTGTTTGCATCTTTTTAAATTAGGAAGAGATATAAATTGGACCAGATAGGTCCAATAGTGTTATCTGTTCAATCTTAAGTGGAGGATCAGTCCCTAGCAATCCTGGAATGAAGCTCAGAGGGGATGTTTAGATATGAGCAAAGAAACAGAGAGATGGATCGTATGGCCTACTTCTGTTCCTAATTCTCATGGACAGAGAAAGAGACAGAGACAGACAGACGGAGAGACAGAGACAGACAGATGGAGAGACAGAGAGAGACACAGGGAGAGACAGAGCGAGACGGACAGAGGGAGAGACAGAAACAGACAGAGGGAGAGACTAAGAGAGACAGACAGAGAGAGACAGACAGAGGGAGAGACAGAGAGACAGAGCGAGAGACTGAGAGAGACAGACAGAGGGAGAGACAGAGAGAAACAGACAGAGACAGACAGAGGGAGAAAGAGAGAGAGGGAGAGAGCTAATGATTGAGAGAGAGAGGGAGAGAGACAGAGACAGAGACAGAGACAGACAGAGGAAGAGACTGAGGGACAGACAGAGGGGGAGACCGACGTAAACAGACAGAGGGAGAGACAGAGATACAAAGAGAGAGAGAGAGACGGACAGAGAGAGTTACACACACAAAGAGTCAGAGAGAGCGAGACAGACAGCGGGCGGGAGAGAGAGAGAGAGAGAGGGAGAGAAACAAAGAGAAAAACTACGACTGCATAATGTTCGGCGACGTTGATCTGATGTAGCGAAAGTGCTTAAAATGGTTCAGGGCGGGGGGAGGTGAAACGGTGCAGCATTTGGGAGCAGCAGCTTGTGTATCTGGTGGATGTGGATGAGTCTGCAGAGCGCAGAACTTCTACTGCAGTTTCGGAATCTGCATATTCTTTATATTGCGCAGCAATCCACGCCTGATAATATGCGACAGTCCTCAGCTCAGCATTTATACAAGCAGGATTAAAGCAGCGCATCAAGCTGGTGATGCGCAGTAAAGAGTAAAGAGCCTCTCTGAAGAGGCGAGGGCTTGAATGTAGAACTGTTCTTCTTCTTAGGCAGTCCCTCGGAACAGAGGATGACTTGCTTCCACATTAAAAATTAGTTCGCAGGTGACTGATGAGTCCAATGCGGGACCTACAGTCTCTGTCACAGGTGGGGCAGACAGTGGTTGAAGGGGCGGGTGGGTGGGGTGCTTGGGTTGACGTGCGCTCCTTGCGCTTGGCTTCCGCTTGCTCCCGGCGAAGAGACTCGAGGTGTTCGACGCCTTCCTGGATGCTTCTCCTCCACTTTGTGCGGTCTTGGGCCAGGGATTCCCAGGTGTCGGTGGGGATGTTACACTTTTTCAAGGAGGCTTTGAGGGTGTCCTTGAAGTATTTCCTCTGCCTGCCTGGGGGTCTCTTGCCATGCCGGAGCTCCGAGTAGAGCACTTGTTTTGGGAGTCTCGTATCGGGCATGCGGACAATGTGACCTGTCCATCGGAGCTGATTGAGCGTGGTCAAAGCTTCGATGCTGGGGATGTTGGCCTGAGCAAGAACACTGACGTTGATGCGCCTATCCTGCCAATGGATTTGCAGGATCTTGCGGAGGCAGTGTTGGTGGTACCTCTCCAGTGCTTTGAGGTGCATGCTGTACATGGTCCATGTCTCTGAGGCATACAGCAGGGCAAGTATCACTGCTGCCCTGTAGACCATGAGCTTAGTGCCGGGTTTGAGGTCCTGGTCTTCGAACACGCTCTTCCTCAGGTGACCGAAGGCTGCACTGGCACACTGAAGGCAGTGTTGAAGTCGAACTCCAAACCATCGTCAACACCTTCACCAAAGCGTACGAGAGCATGGGCCTTACACTAAACATCTGTAAGACAAAGGTCCTCTACCAACCTGCCCCCGCCACACAGTGCTGCCCCCCAATTATCAAAATCCACGACAAGGCCTTGGACAACGTGGACCACTTTCCATACCTTGGGAGCCTACTGTCAACAAGGGCAGACGTCGACGACGAAGTAGAACTGTTACCCAGGTAATAAGGTGCATTAGTGCAGGGAGTGTTATAGTCAAGCAAAGCACATGCTCATTTCTGGTAGGGGAAGTGATACTGTGAGTGAAACTGACTATCAGACTGCCTTTAGTTCTAATCATTTAGTTACGGTTTGCTGGGAGTTTGTGGTTGGTGATGTCACCAGGTCTGTCTCACCCATTGGAATGCAGCTTTCCCTTGGTCTTTCTCCATTGGTCTACTGAAAGAAAGCGCTCCACTCGGAGCACCGGCATGGCAAGAGAGCCCCAGGTGGGAGAGCAAACGCTTCAAGGACACCCTCAAAGCCTCCTTGAAAAAGTGCAACATCCTCACCGACACCTGGGAATCCCTGGCCCAAGACCGCACAAAGTGGAGGAGAAGCATCCGGGAAGGTGCCGAACACCTTGAGTCTCTTCGCCGGGAGCAAGTGGAAGCCAAGTGCAGGCAGCGCAAGGAGCGCACGTCAACCCAAGCACCCCACCCACCTGCCCCTTCAACCACCATCTGCCCCACCTGTGACAGAGACTATAGGTCCCGCATTGGACTCATCAGTCACCTGAGAACTCATTTTTAATGTGGAAGCAAGTCATCCTCGGTTCCGAGGGACTGCCTAAGAAGAAGAGACTGAAAGAAAGAAAGAACTTGCATTTACACAGCGCCTTTCATGACCGCAGAGCGTCCCAAAGTGTTTTACAGCCAATGAAGTACTTTTGAAGTGGAGTCACTGTTGTAATGTAGGAAATGCGGCAGCCAATTTGCGCACAGCAAGCTCCCACAAACAGCAGTGAGATAAATGACCAGATCATCTGTTTTAGGTGTTGATGCTGTTTTAACTGCT
Source organism: Somniosus microcephalus (assembly GCF_052327205.1). Lineage (NCBI taxonomy): Eukaryota > Metazoa > Chordata > Chondrichthyes > Squaliformes > Somniosidae > Somniosus > Somniosus microcephalus. Next base: position 11,061,748 of record NC_141008.1, read on the forward strand.
GCTGTTATCCTTCGAGCTAGCCTAGCGTGATACTTTTCTCCCTTGATGCTGTTTGCTTCTATGGCCTTGAAATCATGCTAAGTAGAGATTAGCTTAAGAAGCTCATGTGAAATTCCTTTGTCCATTATTTTAATGGAGATGTTAACCTGTTTAACAGAGAGCGCATTAGGAGTTTAATCATCAATTTACACACCGTATAATTTCAAGGCCGGCCAGAGTTTTTGTTGAAGGTTGTCTGTGCTGTGATTCCTTCTGCCTCAATATGTACTGATGACCTTCGCCATTAACCCCACTTCCCGGCCTGGTAGCAGACCATGAACCAGCTGTTCACCCTCCTTTCTTCCTTTTTTAGTCAGTGTACTCGCCTTCATTCCTGGGCAGTTCGCAGTCTTCAATCTGTCTTAGCTTCTTGCTTGGTTGTATAGACGTAGATCAGTTATGGTATTCCTTCCTGAAGCAAGGATAGGCCTCGTCTCTGTGACGCTCTCCATATTTCCTTTGCAGCTTGACTGAAGCCGGACTGCCAATATATGCCCATAGAGGGAGCGCAACAAAGGTTCACCAGACTGGTTCCTGGGATGGGGGATTGTCCTATGAGGAGAGATTGAGTAGACTAGTCCTATATTCTCTAGAGTTTAGAAGAATGAGAGGTGATCTCATTGAAACTTACAAAATTCTTACAGAACTTGACAAGGTAGATGCAGGGAGGATGTTTCCCTTGGCTGGGGAGTCTAGAACCAGGGGTCACAGTCTCAGGATAAGGGGTCGGCCATTTAGGACTGAGATGAGAAGAAATTTCTTCACTCAGTGGGTGATGAATCTTTGGAATTCTCTACCCCAGAGGGCTGTGGATGCTCAGTCATTGAGTATATTCAAGACAGAGGTCGAGAGATTTTTGGATATTAAGGGAATCAAGGAATGTGGGGATAGTGCAGGAAAGTGGAGATGAGGTAGAAGATCAGCCATGATTTTATTGAATGGCGGAGCAGACTTGAAGGGCCGGATGGCCTACTCCTGCTCCTATTTCTTATGTTCTTATGTTCTTTTTACTGATCATATAGCAGTCTCCCCTCCCACTTCTTACTTCCAGACCAGCTGTAAATGGTTTCAACCACTACTGGCTTTCATGGCAGATCGCCAAAAGAAGATAGTCATAACAGATCAAAGAAAGAATGTAGGAGGAATTTCTTTACGCAGAGGGTGGTGAGACTGTGCAACTCACTGCCACGTGGAGTGGTTGAAGCGGTTGAAGCGGAGAGCATTGATGGTTTTTAAGGGGAGAGTTGATGCATACATGAGGGAGAAGGGAGGGAGGGATTTGGGGGCAGGGTAGGGAAAGGTAATTAGAGTGGCTTGTGTGAAGTCTTACCACCAGCATGGACTAGTTGGGCCTGTTTCTGTGCTGTAGATTTGATGTAATTCTGTGTAATATTTTCTGCTGCACTCTCCTTCATTGACTGTATTAGCCCATTTAAGTTGTTGTTGAGGAGAGTAACACTTGATGGTTGCTTCCAAGGCAGTTGAACTGATAGCAAATAAATTGAATAGATAATTATATTAAAATAATTATTGTGGTGCTATCAGAATGGACAAGTAAGAGGTGTGGCATTTTTAATCAGACCAACATTTAACTATATATCCATAGAAAAAGTGTTTGAGATGTGTCCATCACATTCTGCCACACATGAATTCTTGTCCCAATTGGCTTGCTGTTATAAAAAGTGTTTGAATTTTATGCAAAGAAAGAACTTACCTTGGTTGAACTGGTGTTTGGTTTTGAGGGTCCGTTCGAGTTTAATGGAGGCTTTAGTGAAAGGTCAATTGCGTCGTGGGATCTGAGTCAGGTTCAAGTCCCACTCCAGAGACTTGAGCACAAAAATCTAGACTGACACTTCAGTGCAGTACTGAGGGAGTGCTGCACTGCCGGAGGTGCTGTCTTTCAGATGAGACGTTTAACTGAAGCCCTAAATGACCTAAAATACGGTGAACAGCCTACAACATCAGCCAAGAAGCCGCCTGCAAGATATCCCCAAGAATTTGAAAGTGGAAAGCTCCAAAGCACATATAAGAACTCAGAATAAAGAGGGCTGGAAATTATACATAACCTGTAAACACAGCCGGGATCGCTCTATACTGGGAGGAACCTTTGTAGACAAGTAAACCCCAAAAGCATGCTGCCCTAGATCATGGTGAGGTGACTTGGGTTGGGGAGTCAAGCCAAAAGGAGGAGGAGTATGTGAGGGGAGCAAGCCTTGGTTTGAGGAGCCCAGGTGAAAGGGTACAAGAACTGGTGGCTAGGATGGATAGGCCAAAAAGGCCTGAAAAAAGATTCAGTGTGAGCCCTCAGACTAAACCCAACCCCCAGCTTTAAAAAGAGCAAGTTCCCCTCACCCTAACCCAGGAAGATCTTATTCAGCGGGCGGGCTACAAGGCTGTGGGGAGTAGGAGCAAAGTGGGAAGGACATCAGCAGTGACAGACGTTGATGAGGGTGTGAAAGCTTAAATGGTTTAATGCTAACACTGTAACTAAATCTCCTGCCAGTCACTGTGCTTATAGAAGTGACTCTAATTAACACCTTCTCAGATAAAGAGTGCGAAAAAGATATCCTCTTTAGCTAAAGCTAACTCCCTGCCAAGCTCTCCTCATTGAAAAGCTCAATAATACGAATAGCTTTCACCACTTGAGGTATTCGTACTTGAGGCGCCTCCCAAGAGATTTTTTTTCTTTTCAAAAATGTATACTTGATTCATAAAAAATTTTGTTCAAGTACATGAAAATACGATTCACATCTGGTACAATACAAATTAGCTTCAGTACGTGGCACTCAATTTACAAATTACAATACATTTATCATTACAGATATCAATGATTGTTGAAATATATTACAATACACTCCACAAATCATTACAGATGAAAGCAGTACATGGTACCCTCTTTACACAAGCAGGTACATTTTCATTGAGCCATTTCTGCGTCATAAGGCCCGAGGGGGGGGTTTTCTACTGGTTTCAGCCCCTTGGTGTACACTGGCGGGAGGGCCTCCCAAGAGATGCAGCGGCCACACTCTCCTCTAGCACTTCTGGTCTACTCTTCAGCACAGAGCTCCTTCGCAGCCTCTTCACCTTCCCTGTGGTGCTTTTTAACCCTCTGCCTGATGCTTTTGTTTCTTGCTGCCCTCGCCGTACTCCAGCATAGCACCTCTTTCTGCTCATTCTTGAATCTGGCCTTTCCTGGGCCGAGGCCTGTGCCCATGGCCTGGACCTGTGTCCAATGCTTCCCAATCTCCATCTCCCACCTCAGTGGTTTCTAAGCCCCGTCAATCCTTCCAGTCCTCATCCCCTCCCTGAACACTCCCACAGCCCAGACATCTATTTCCAGTACTTTTACATCCAAGCCAACATACCTAGTGTTTGTGGACCTCACTGCCCAACCCATCCCACAATTAGCCCCACATCACATCCCCACTCATGCTACCAGAGCTTGTCCCAGAGACCAGACCACAATCCCGCCAAGTGTTCCCATTCTCTGTGGTTGCTCCGAGGTCTTGCCATTCCACACTTTCTCTCACACCATGCTGCCCCCACCTGCTCCTTCCCACACTTAGGGGGGAATTTTAACCCCAAAAGCAGGTGAGTTTGGGTCGGGTGGAAAGTAAAAATGTAAAATTGTCTCCCACCACCCCCCGCCATTGAAGTCCCCCCAACTCCCAATCTCCCCCGCCCCCACATCGAAGTCCCCCTGACCCCCAATCTCTCCAGCCCCCCAATCGATGTCCCCCCGACCCCCAATCACTCCAGCCCCCCAATCGATGTCCCCCCGACCCCCAATCTCTCCAGCCCCCCCAATCGATGTCCCCCCGACCCCCAATCTCTCCAGCACCCCAATTGATGTCCCCTGACCCCCAATCTCTCCAGCCCCCCCATCGATGTCCCCCCGACCCCCAATCTCTCCAGCCCCCCCAATCGATGTCCCCCGACCCCCAATCTCTCCAGCCCCCCATAGATGTACCCCCGACCCCCAATCTCTCCAGCCCCCCATAGATATCCCCCCGACCCCCAATCTCACCAGCCCCCCATAGATGTCCCCTGACCCCCAATCTCTCCTGCCCCCCAATCGATGTCCCCCTGACCCCCAATCTCTCCCGCCCCCAATCGATGTCCCCCTAACCCCCAATCTCTCCAGCCCCCCAATCGATGTCCCTCCGACCCCAATCTCTCCAGCCCCCCCATAGATGTCCCCCTGACACCCAATCTCTCCCGCCCCGACATCGATGTCCCCTGACCCCCAATCGATGTCCCCCTGACCCCCAATCTCTCCAGCCCCCCATCGATGTCCCCTGACCCCCAATCCCTCCACCCCCCATCGATGTCCCCCTGACCCCCAATCTCTCCTGCCCGCCAATCGATGTCCCCTGACCCCCAATCTCTCCAGCCCCCCAATCTATGTCCCCCTGACCCCCAATCTCTCCAGACCCCCAATCGATGTCCCCCCGACCCCCAATCTCTCCAGCCCCCCCAATCGATGTCCCCCTGAGCCCCAATCACTCCTGCCCCCCAATCGATGTCCCCCGACACCAATCTCTCCCGCCCCCCATCGATGTCCCCCCGAACCCAATCTCTCCAGCCCCCCCAATCGATGTCCCCCGACCCCCAATCTCTCCCGCCCCCAATCGATGTCCCCCCGACCCCCAATCTCTCCAGCCCCCCCAATCGATGTCCCCCCGACCACAATCTCTCCCGCCCCCATCGATGTCCCCCTGACGCCCAATCTCTCCAGCCCCCCATCGATGTCCTCCTGACCCCCAATCTCTCCCGCCCCCCATCGATGTCCCGCTGACCCCCAATCTCTCCCGCCCCCCATCGATGTCCCCCTGACCCCCAATCTCTCCAGCCCCCCAATCGATGTCCCCTGACCCCCAATCTCTCCTGCCCCCCATCGATGTCCCCCTGACCCCCAATCTCTCCAGCCCCCCCAATCGATGTCCCCCCGACCACAATCTCTCCCGCCCCCATCGATGTCCCCCTGACGCCCAATCTCTCCAGCCCCCCATCGATGTCCTCCTGACCCCCAATCTCTCCCGCCCCCCATCGATGTCCCGCTGACCCCCAATCTCTCCCGCCCCCCATCGATGTCCCCCTGACCCCCAATCTCTCCTGCCCCCCATCGATGTCCCCCCGAACCCCAATCTCTCCAGCCCCCCCATAGATGTCCCCCTGACCCCCAATCTCTCCCGCCCCGACATCGATGTCCCCTGACCCCCAATCGATGTCCCCCTGACCCCCAATCTCTCCAGCCCCCATCGATGTCCCCTGACCCCCAATCCCTCCACCCCCCATCGATGTCCCCCTGACCCCCAATCTCTCCTGCCCCTCAATCGATGTCCCCTGACCCCCAATCTCTCCAGCCCCCCAATCTATGTCCCCCTGACCCCCAATCTCTCCAAACCCCCAATCGATGTCCCCCCGACCCCCAATCTCTCCAGCCCCCCCAATCGATGTCCCCGACACCCAATCACTCCCGCCCCCCAATCGATGTCCCCCTGACCCCCAATCTCTCCAGCCCCCCAATCGATGTCCCCCCGACCCCCAATCTCTCCAGCCCCCTCATAGATGTCCCCCTGACCCCCAATCTCTCCCGCCCCGACATCGATGTCCCCTGACCCCCAATCGATGTCCCCCTGACCCCCAATCTCTCCAGCACCCCATCGATGTCCCCTGACCCCCAATCCCTCCACCCCCCATCGATGTCCCCCTGACCCCCAATCTCTCCTGCCCCCCAATCGATGTCCCCTGACCCCCAATCTCTCCAGCCCCCCAATCGATGTCCCCCGACCCCCAATCTCTCCCGCCCCCAATCGATGTCCCCCTGACCCCCAATCTCTCCAGCCCCCTCATAGATGTCCCCCTGACCCCCAATCTCTCCCGCCCCGACATCGATGTCCCCTGACCCCCAATCGATGTCCCCCTGACCCCCAATCTCTCCAGCACCCCATCGATGTCCCCTGACCCCCAATCCCTCCACCCCCCATCGATGTCCCCCTGACCCCCAATCTCTCCAGCCCCCCCAATCAATGTCCCCGACACCCAATCACTCCCGCCCCCCAATCGATGTCCCCCTGACCCCCAATCTCTCCAGCCCCCCAATCGATGTCCCCCCGACCCCCAATCTCTCCAGCCCCCTCATAGATGTCCCCCTGACCCCCAATCTCTCCCGCCCCGACATCGATGTCCCCTGACCCCCAATCGATGTCCCCCTGACCCCCAATCTCTCCAGCACCCCATCGATGTCCCCTGACCCCCAATCCCTCCACCCCCCATCGATGTCCCCCTGACCCCCAATCTCTCCTGCCCCCCAATCGATGTCCCCTGACCCCCAATCTCTCCAGCCCCCCAATCGATGTCCCCCGACCCCCAATCTCTCCCGCCCCCAATCGATGTCCCCCTGACCCCCAATCTCTCCAGCCCCCCCAATCGATGTCTCCCAACCCCCAATCTCTCCCGCCCCCCATCGATGTCCCCCTGACCCCCAATCTCTCCAGCCCCCCAATCGATGTCCCCGACCCCCAATCTCTCCCGCCCCCATCGATGTCCCCCTGATCCCCAATCTCTCCAGCCCCCCAATCGATGTCCCCCTGACCCCCAATCTCTCCCGCCCCCCCAATCGATGTCCCCCGACCCCCAATCTCTCCCGCCCCCAATCGATGTCCCCCCGACCGCCAATCTCTCCAGCCCCCCAATCGATGTCCCCCCGACCACAATCTCTCCAGCCCCCCTCGATGTCCCCCTGACCCCCAATCTCTCCAGCCCCCCATCGATGTCCCCCTGACCCCCAATCTCTCCCGCCCCCCCATCGATGTCCCCCTGACCCCCAATCTCTCCCACCCCCCATCGATGTCCCCCTGACCCCCAATTTCTCCCACCCCCCATCGATGTCCCCTCAACCCCCAATCTCTCCAGCCCCCCAATTGATGCCCCCTGACCCCCAATCTCTCCCACCCCCAATCAATGTCCCCCGACCCCCAATCTCTCCCACCCCCCATCGATGTCCCCCTGATCCCCAATTTGTCCCGCCCCCCCATCGATGTCCCCCCGACCCACAATCTCTCCAGCCCCCCAATCGATGTCCCCTGATCCCCAATCTCTCCCGCCCCCCAATCGATGTCTCCTGACCCCCAATCTCTCCCGCCCCCCATCGATGTCCCCCTGACCCCCAATGTCTCCCGCCCCCCCATCGATGTCCCCCCGACCCCCAATCTCTCCCGCCCCCCAATCGATGTCCCCTGACCCCCAATCTCTCCCGTCCCCGATCGATGTCCCCTGACCCCCAATCTCTCCAGCCCCCCAATCGATGTCCCCTGACCCCCAATCTCTCCTGCCTCCCAATCGATGTCCCCCGACCCCCAATCTCTCCTGCCCCCCAATCGATGTCCCTCTGACCCCCAATCTCTCCCGCCCCCCATCGATGTCCCCCTGACCCCCAATCTCTCCCGCCCCCATCGATGTCCCCCTGACCCCCAATCTCTCCCGCCACCCATCGATGTCCCCTGACCCCCAATCGATGTCCCCCTGACCCCCAATCTCTCCAGCCCCCCATCGATGTCCCCGACCCCCAATCTCTCCCGTCCCCCAATCGATGTCCCCCGACCCCCAATCTCTCCAGCCCCCCAATCGATGTCCTCCTGACCCCCAGTCTCTCCCACCCCCCATCGATGTCCCCCTGACCCCCAATCTCTCCAGCCCCCCAATCGATGTCCCCCTGACCCCCAATCTCTCCCGTCCCCCAATCGATGTCCCCCCGACCCCCGATCTCTCCCGCCGCCCAATCGATGGCCCCTGACCCCCAATCTCTCCCGCCCCCCCATCGATGTCCCCCCGACCCCCAATCTCTCCAGCCCCCCAATCGATGTCCCCTGACCCCCAATCTCTCCCGCCCCCAATTGATGTCCCCCGACCCCCAATCTCTCCAGCCCCCCAATCGATGTCCCCCGACCCCAATCTCTCCAGCTCCCCAAGCGATGTCCCCCCGCCCCCCAATCTCTCCCGCCCCCCAATCGATGTCCCCTGACCCCCAATCTCTCCAGCCCCCAATCGAAGTACCCCTGACCCCCAATCTCTCCCGCCCCCCAATCGATGTCCCCCGACCCCCAATCTCTCCAGCCCCCCAATCGATGTCCCCCCGACCCCCAATCTCTCCCGCCCCCCCATCGATGTCCACCTGACCCCCAATCTCTCCCGCCCCCATCGATGTCCCCCTGACCCCAATCTCTCCAGCCCCCAATCGAAGTACCCCTGACCCCCAATCTCTCCAGCCCCCCAATCGATGTCCCCTGACCCCCAATCTCTCCTGCCCCCCCATCGATGTCCCCCTGACTCCCAATCTCTCCCGCCCCCCAATCGATGTCCCCTGACCCCCAATCTCTCCCGCCCCCCCATCGATGTCCCCCTGACCCCCAATCTCTCCAGCCCCCCATCGATGTCCCCCTGACCCCCAATCTCTCCAGCCCCCCATCGATGTCCACCTGACCCCCAATCTCTCCCGCCCCCCCATCGATGTCCCCCTGACCCCCAATCTCTCCAGCCCCCCCATCGATGTCCCCCTGACCCCCAATCTCTCCCACCCCCCCATCGATGTCCCCCTGACCCCCAATCTCTCCCGCCTCCCCATCGATGTCCCCCTGACCCCCAATCTCTCCAGCCCCCCCATCGATATCCCCCTGACCCCCCATCTCTCCCGCCCCCAATCGATGTCCCCCTGACCTCCAATCTCTCCCACCACCCATAGATGTCCCCCAACCCCCGATCTCTCCCTCCCTCCTCTCCGCTCCCTAGCTGCGGCCTGGTGCCGCAGGCCTACCCACTCGACATCCACTCAATCTGGCTGGCTGCGGCTGGGAGTCAGCTCCAAAAATGGTAATCAGCTCTTGCCGTTAAATTCGTCAGGACCTGAAGGAAACCCGTTCTTCCGGGTTTCCCAACCACAAAACTGCTCCCCCACTCCTTCCCCGCCTCCCTGTTAATATTGGGGCCTTAATCTCTGCTGGCTAAACCATTAGGCCCACCCGGCAGCCGGCCAAACTGACAAGGAGGTGGAATTTTAAAATGCTCGACAGCCAGGGCTATCTGCGCACACCAAGGGCGATGACTTTCTGGATTACCATTCTGTATAATGAACAACATACCATACATTTATTGAATACCTTATTGTGGTGCATACTGCATGCCACCTCCCAATCTGTCCAAGTTCCAGAATATTATTTCTACCGTAGCCTTTGAGGATAAACAGGTCTCAGTCTAGCAATGCTCTACTGGATTGGGTGCATTATGATTGGTGCCATGATCCCACTGTTAAGTCTGTGTGTCCCAGTTAAGCTTATTATAAATCACTGGACACAGACCACAAGAATAACTTTAACAGGTCTTTACTATTCGGAGGTCAGGGCTGAACTGCCCAGCAAATCCCTACACAACACTTATATACCGGTGTGGTCACCACCGGTATTACAGTATACAGCAGCCAAGAGAAAGTAGTACATCTCTTAAGGTAGTTCTCTTAAGGTGGAACAGGTTTCATACACCACAATCCTCCCTTTTTAGCTTAACAGTTATATCCCCATTTAACATAACATAATAACATATATATATATATACAACTTCATGCAAAACAGTTCAAAGATTCAGTCTCTGAGGAGGCCTCCTGATTCGAGTTGGATAACGCCTTTCAGGGGTCTCTGATTCTCGTTGCTGGGTTGACTCATCTAGTTGGTCTCTTATGGATTGGACATCATCATCGGGTACATTCACTTCTGAGGTAGATGCTTCAGGTTCACTAACTTCTTCCACGGTTGTCTCTGCCGTAACCATAGGTTCGACCCTTGTTCTCGATTCTACCAGTTGGTCAGCATGACGCTGTATTACATTTTCACCAATATCTACCGTGTACATCAGTGGTCCTTGTCTGGCCCGAATTGTTCCAGATTGCCATTTCTCGTTTTTATAGTCCCGGGCTAACACTGGTTGTCCTATTTCGAAACTCCGAGTGGTCTTGTTATTTATATGCTGGAACTGTTTGTTTTCAACTTCCCTCCGCACATTTGGTTTTAACAAGTCCAACCTGGACCGCAACCTCCTGTTATAGAACATCATGGCAGGACTTCGGTTTGTCACTGCATGAGTGGCGTTTCGATATGCCAGTAGGAATTTGTCCACCTTGTGTTGTAGTGGGATCTGATCTTCGCTCATGGCCTTTATTGCTTTTTTGAACGTTTGTACAAACCTCTCGGCCAACCCGTTTGTAGCTGGATGATATGGGGCAGAGGTATGATGTTTCACCCCATTCTTCTTCATGAATTTCTGGAATTCTTCTGACACGAACTGCGGTCCGTTGTCTGAACATATTTGTTCTGGCAATCCATTTCTTGCAAATATCGTTCTTAGCACCGCGATCGTCTTTTCCGAGGTAGTGGGAGTCATCTTAATCACTTCTGACCATTTAGAATGTGCGTCCACCGCAATTAAAAACATGGAGTCCATGAATGGACCAGCAAAGTCAATATGTACACGTTGCCATGGGGTTGAAGGCCATTCCCATGGATGCAGCGGTGCAATCGGAGGTGCATTTTGCACTTTTTGGCACCCTGAGCAGCTTTTCGTCAGATCCTCTATCTGTTGGTCGATACCCGGCCACCACACATAAGCCCTAGCAAGGCTTTTCATCTTGACTCCCCCCAGATGACCTTCATGCAGTTCCTTTAGAAATCTCTCTCTTAACTTAGGAGGAATAATCGCCCTTGTTCCATACATCAATGTTCCTTGACAGACGTACAGCTGGTCTCGTCTTGCTGGGAATGCCGGTAACAGTGGATCACCATGTGCTGGCCATCCCTTCACTGTCACTTCGTAGACCCGGGACAGTGTCGGGTCGTTCCTGGTTTCTCTTTCAATACTTGCATTGGTGACTGGTAAACATTCGATGATGGTCGAGTGAAATAACTCAACAGGGTCAACCGTCGGTGCCTCCTCCTCTGTAGGTAGTGGCAGGCGCGACAGCCCATCAGCATTACCATGCTGCTTTGTACCTTTGAATTCAATCTGATATTGATGTGCCCCTAGGAAAAGGGACCATCTCTGGAGTCTCTGTGCTGTCATCACCGAAACACCCTTCTTAGGGTTAAAAATGGATACCAATGGCTGGTGGTCTGTCAGAAGCGTAAACTTTTGGCCCTGCAGGTAATGATTAAGCTTCTTTACTCCCCACACAAGGCTGAGAGCCTCCCTATCTATCTGAGCATAGTTGCGCTCAGCGGAGGTCAATGATCTGGATGCGAACGCGACTGGCCTCTCCAGGCCATTTGGCAACTTGTGTGAGAGTACTGCCCCAATACCATATGGAGAAGCATCACAAGCCAAACGAATAGGCAGCGTTGGGTTGAAGTGAGCCAACACTTCCTCTGAGGTGATCAATGCCTTGCTTTTGCGAAAGGCCCTCTTACAGTCCTCGTTCCACTTCCATGGTACTCCCTTCTGCAAAAGAGCGTTCAGCGGGTGCAGCACCGTGGGTAAATTTGGCAGAAACTTATGGTAATAGTTAATCAACCCTAGGAACGACCTCAACTGGGATACATTATCCGGAGCGGGAGCCTTCACAACAGCTTCGATCTTGTCAGGAGACTTATGAAGCCCCTCCTGGTCAATGACATGACCACAGTACGAGATCCGCTTCTGAAAGAACTCACATTTCTGGCGATTAACTCGAAGTCCATATTCTTTCAATCTGGTGAGCACCAGTTCCAAATTTGCAAGGTGTTCCTCGTCATCATCTCCTGTAATCAAAATATCATCCAGGTAACATTGTGTGCCTGGAATTCCCTATAATACCTGCTCCATGGCCCTCTGCCAAATTGCTGGAGCCGATGCCACTCCAAAAACCAGTCTATTATACTGGTACAAGCCTCTATGCGTGTTGATCGTGAGATACTGGCGTGGCTCTTCCTCAACTTCCATCTGTAAGTACGCCTGCGCCAGGCCTATCTTGGTGAAGTGTTTCCCGCCAGACAACGAAGCGAAGATATCCTCAATCCGCGGAAGCGGATACTGCACCGTGTGAAGCACCGGATTAACAGTGATCTTGAAATCTCCACAGATGCGAACCTTCCCCGGTTCCCCCGGCTTGTTGCTCGATGAACGCTTCATGACGGGAACAATGGGCGTGGCCCACTCACTCCAGTCTACCTTAGACAGTACTCCTGAACGTTCTAGCCCTTCCAGCTCAGCTTCCACAGCAGGTCGTATCGCATAAGGTACCGGTCTGGCTTTGAAAAATTTCGGGTTTGCATGTTCTTCAACCTTGATGTTTGCCGTAATTCCTCTCAGTGTTCCCAGTCCCTGTTGGAACACCTCTTTAGCATCGTCCAATATTCTGGACAATCGTTTAGGTTTGACATCTTTTTTTACCGGAATCTACCGTTAGTGCTTTTAAGGAATGCCAGTCCATATTTATTTTCCTAATCCACTCCCGTCCCAGTAGTGGTGGACCTCCCTCAGGTAGCACATATAAGTCCATTCCTCGGCTTTCTTTGCCCTTGTGGACCACCTTTACCTCTATCTTCCCGATGGGGTATACTCTTTGCCCTGTGTATGTTTTCAATACAATCTCCGTATCCCGTAGGGGAATATGTGGGAATAACCTTTTGTAATCGTGCTTATTCATGACCGTCAATGCCGATCCAGTGTCCAATTCCATCTTCACTTGGACTCCTGCTATCTGAAGTGTGACCCAAATTGTTTGGAGGTCTGCTTCCTTACCAACATTGTATACTCTTAGACTACCCAGTTCATTACTGCTGGAGTCTGAATCTGACTTCTGTTCGTTCGAACTGTTCCCTGTCACCTTGTGTACCTTTCTGTACTTTTCCTGCGGTGACTTTTTGTTGCTGGTCTTCTTTCCTGACCGGCATACTTTAGCTATGTGACCAAGCCTGCCACATTTTCTGCATTCCTGATTTTTGAACCAGCACTGGTTCTGATCGTGCATTGTCTTTCCACAATGATAACATTTTACTGTACCCAAGACCATTTGATTGGTGTTGAGTTCTGGTGACCGTAGCTGCATTTCCGCCTTGCCTCTCGCTGCGGCTTCGTGCGATGCTGCAATAGTGACAGCTTTATCAAGCGTAAGATCATTCTCCTCAAGCAGTCGCTTTTGTGTTCCTTCTTTTAACAATCCACACACAAATTTATCTCTCAGCGCATCTGCTAGTCCTGTTCCAAACTGACAGTGCTTTGATAGCTTACGCAGTTCAATTAAAAATTCAGCGTTGCTTTCGTCTTTCAGCTGCGTTCTTCTGTAAAATTTAAATCGTTCTGCTATCATCAGCGGCGTGGGGTTTAAATAATTTTTCAGGACAGTAACAATCTTCGCGAAAGTCTGATCCGCCGGTTTATTTGGTGATAGAAGGTGCTTCAATAGCCCGTATGTCTTCGCACCCATTGAGCTTAATAAGGTTAGTGCTTTCTCATCATCTGGTACCTTATTTGCTTTACAATAAACTTCCATGCGTTCTACATACGTGGTCCAATCTTCGATATCGCTATCAAAGGTATTAATGTTCCCATGTTTAGGCATCCTTGCAAGTTTTTAAAATTTTTCTTTTTCTCAAAATGGCGGCTTCCCGCGCTTGTCTTCTTCCCTCGCCTACTAAAATGGCGGCTTCCCGTGCTTGGCGGTCTTTCCCGCGCTCGTCTTCTTCCCCCGCCGACTACAATGGCGGATTCCCGCGTTTGCCTTCTTCCCCCGCTGGCTGCAATGGCGATTGTCGTGCTGCTGCCGTTCTCGCCTCCCCAGTGGTTCTCAATTCCCCGACGCTGCTTTGCCTCGCAGCCCCGCTTGCAGCCCGGTCCTTTACACTGGCTGCGTTTGAGTTCTCCGCGGCTCTCGTGCCTTAAGCTGCCCCAGTCGCTGCGCCTCTCGGCCTCGATTGCAGCCCGGCCCTTTTTACCGGCCGTGGTCGAGTTCTCCACCCTTTTTCCTCCGTTTTCCCTCCCCCACTCCACAATCAACGCGGCCGACTTTCTGCTCGTGTCGCTGATCGGCTTACCCACCACCGTGGTAGAAGGGATGATCACTGCCTGTCGCTGATGGAGGGCTTCGTGGTCAGAATTTTCTTTTTAACCCGGGTTCTCGATGCCTCCCGTGCGATGGTGCTCAGCAGGATGATGAGGGCGGATGCCTCTTCTCGACGCCCGTTCTGAGGACGAAGCTGCCTTGGATGTAAAACTGCCGCAGGGTAAGTTCGGACTCGTCGCCACTGTTAAGTCTGTGTGTCCCAGTTAAGCTTATTATAAATCACTGGACACAGACCACAAGAATAACTTTAACAGGTCTTTACTATTCGGAGGTCAGGGCTGAACTGCCCAGCAAATCCCTACACAACACTTATATACCGGTGTGGTCACCACCGGTATTACAGTATACAGCAGCCAAGAGAAAGTAGTACATCTCTTAAGGTAGTTCTCTTAAGGTGGAACAGGTTACATACACCACACCCACCACCAAACGTATCTTCCCCTCCCCTCCCCTTTCAGCATTCCGCAGGGACCGCTCCCTCTGAGACACCCTGGTCCACTCCTCTATCACCCCAAACAGCCCTTCCCCTTCGCCTGGCACCTTCCCGTGCAAGCGGAGGAGATGTAACATCTGCCGCTATACCTCCCCCCTTCCCACTGTCCAGGGCCCTAAACACCCCTTCCAGGTGAAACAGCGATTTACTTGTACTTCTCGCAATCTAGTGTACTGTGTTCGCTGCTCACGATGCGGTCTCCTCTACATTGGGGAGACCAAACGCAGATTGGGTGACCGCTTTGCGGAACACCTCCGTTCAGTCCGTAAGGGTGACCCCGAGCTTCCGGTCGCCTGTCATTTTAATTCAACGTTCCATTCCCACTCGGACCTCACCGTCCTTGACCTCTTGTATTGTTCCACGGAAGCTCAACGTAAACTCGAGGAACAGCACCTCATCTTCCGATTAGGCACTCTGCAGCCTTCTGGACTCAATATCGAGTTCAACAATTTCAGATCATAACCTCGGCCCCTATTTCATTTTTTCTTGTAATTTTTCCACTCCTTTCCCCCCCCCCCCCTTTCCTTTTGTTTCGCTCTCACACCTGGCAGCTATCCCTTGCCCTGCCAGTACACTTTACACCCAATCTCAGCCTATTACCATCTCGTCTAGCTTCCATCACCTTTTATTGTCTCTTTTTTACTTCTTTTGTTTCTTTTATTCTTTTGTCCGATCGCAGCCCTGCCTCCGATCTATCTTTTCTTTCCAGTTTTGAAGAAGGGTTCGACCTGAAACGTCAACTCAAATTTCTGTCCACGGATGTTGCCTGACCTGCTGAGTTTTTCCAGCATTTTCTGTTGTTATTTCGGATTTCCAACATCCGCAGTATTTTGCTATGATACTGGGACATACCTGTGGTCACATCAGAGCCAGATATAAATGATAGAGAGCAGCGTGCATCGGCTGAAAAGCAATTTTAGGTTGATTCCAAGTTGGCAATTGAATACAATATCACATTCTGGACATTACATTCAATTTCCACGATGCTCTTTATGTGATTTATATGTGGTATGGCGTCGCACAATGCCGCACACATTTCCATGAGTGCACCCAGAGACCGCAGAAACCCTGCTGCCTGGCTATTTGCTGTTCCATTCTTTTACGCATTTAGACAAGTAGATAAAGTGTGTCTGTGACCTCCTGTAATCGGATATCATGTGCTCCGGAATAGCAGTCTCATAGAAACATAGAAGATAGGAGCAGGAGTAGGCCATTCGGCTCTTCGAGCCTGCCCCACCATTCAATGAGATCATGGCTGATCATCCAAATTCAGTACCCTGTCCCTGCCTTCTCCCCATATCCCTTGATCCCTTTAGCCTCAAGAAATATATCCAACTCTTTCTTGAATATATTTAATGAACTGGCCTCCACCGCCCACTGTGGTAGAGAATTCCACAGGTTCACCACTCTCTGGGTGAAAAAATTCCTCCTCATTTCAGTCCTAAATGGCTTACCCCTTATTCTTAGACTATGACCCCTGGTTCTGGACTCCCCGGCCATCAGAAACATCCTTCCTGCATCTAGTCTGTCCAGGCCTGACAGAATTTTATAGGTTTCGATGAGATCCCCTCTCAATCTTCTAAACTCCAGTGAGTATAAGCCCAATCGACACAATCTCTCCTCATACGTCATTCCTGCCGTCCCAGGTATCAGCCTGGTGAATCTTCGCTGCACTCCCTCCATGGCAAGAACGTCCTTCCTCAGGTAAGGCGACCAAAACTGCACACAATACTCAAGGTGCGGCCTCACCAAGGCCCTGTACAACTGTAGCAAGACATCCTTGTTCCTGTACTCGAACCCTCTTGCTACGAAGGCCAGCATAACATTTGCCTTCTTAACCGCCTGCTGCACCTGCATGCTTACCTTCAGCGACTGGTGCACAGTAACACCCAGGTCTCTTTGCACTTCCCCTTCTCCCAATCTATTGCCATTCAAATAATAATCTGCCTTCCTGTTTTTGCCACCAAAGTGGATTACCTCACATTTATCCACATTATAGTGCATTTGCCATGTTTCTGCCCAATCACCCAACCTGTCCAAATCGTACTGGAGTTTCACGACATCCTCCTCACAGCATACCCTCCCACCCAGCTTTGTGTCATCTGCAAATTTGGAGATATTACATCCAATTCCCTCGTCCAGATCATTAATATATATTGTGAACAGCTGGGGTCCTAGGACTGATCCTTGCGGTACCCCAGTAGTCACTGCCTGCCACTCGGAAAACAACCCGTTTATTCCAACTCTTTGCTTTCTGTCTGCCAACCAGTTCTCTATCCAAGTCAATACCTTGCCCCCAATCCCATGTGCCTTAATTTTGCATGCTAATCTCTTATGTGGGACCTTATCGAAAGCCTTCTGAAAGTCCAAATACACCACATCCACTGGTTCTCCCTTATCTATTTTACCAGTTACATCCTCAAAAAATTCCAGTATATTTCTTGGTGCCTGGAAGGAATCAGCAGCATAGAAATTCCCAGCTGTAAGTAATGCAGTGACTATCGAAAGGTAGGGACGCTGGGTTAACAGCTAACAGATAACAAGCGTGATTAAACACATCTTCTGCTAAAGCCAGCAGTGGAAGGCCGCAGCTGGGGACTGTTGGGGGCGGTCCCCGGCAATTGGGAAAGATCGGGGCTCGGTGGGGGGAGTCGGAGCACGGCTATCGGGAGGGCGGGGGTACAGATCGGGGCTTGGTGTTGGGGGGAGTTGGAGCACGGCTATCGGGAGGGAGGGCAGGGGCAAAGATCGGGGCTTGGTGTTGGGGGGAGTCGGAGCACGGCCATCGGGGGGGAGAAGGGCAAAGATCGGGGCTTGGTGTTGGGGGGGAGTCGGAGCACAGCTATCGGGAGGGAGGGGCCAAGATCGGGGCTTGGTGTTAGGGGGGGAGTCAGAGCACGGCTATCGGGGGGGAGAAGGGCAAAGATCGGGGCTTGGTGTTGGGGGGGAGTCGGAGCACGGCTATCGGGGGGGAGAAGGGCAAAGATCGGGGCTTGGTGTTGGGGGGGAGTCGGAGCACAGCTATCGGGAGGGAGGGGCCAAGATCGGGGCTTGGTGTTGGGGGGGGAGTCGGAGCACGGCTATCGGGAGGGAGGAGGCAAAGATCGGGGCTTGGTGTTGGGAGTCGGCTGATTGCGGCAGTGAGGAGAGGTCACGACCGGTAGAAGGTTTACTTGAGGGGCTAGGGAGAAGCACTCCTGCTCCTTCTGGCTCATGAGCAGTGCTCTCAAAAGCACTTACCTGTTTGATCTGACTGCTCCCATCTCCATTTTGCTGCTGGGTTTCCCAAGCACTGGGAAACCCATCCAGCCAGCGTTAAATTCAAATCAGGCTACCAACTACACTGTGGAAGCCTGATTTTAATATGATAATGAAGCCTCTCGAGAGCAGGACACAGACACGACACACAATCCACCGCCGCAAAAATGGTGGCAGTCGCGTACACGGTGGTTTGGGGTCACATTTCGCCATTTAAAATTTTTAACCCACCCGATCCTTTCCTGCTGGTTGTGCAGGGTGGGGGGGGGGAGGCGGGAGGGGGTTAATATCGATGGCAAGACCTTCTGGAAGATACAGAGGAGGTTTACAGGAATGATTCCAGGGTTGAGGGAATTCAGTTACATGGAGAGCCTGGAGAAGCTGGGATTGTTCTCCTTAGAGCAGAGAAGGTTAAGGGGAGATTTAATCGAGGTGTTCAAAATCATAAGGGGTTTTGGTAGATTAGATCGGGAGAAACTGTTTCCACTGGCAAATGGCTCGGTAACCAGAGGACACAGATTTAAGGTCATTGGCAAAAAAGCCAATATTTTTTACGCAGCGAGTTGTTGTGATCTGGAATGCACTGCCTGAAAAGGCAGTGGAAGCAGATTCAATAACAACTTTCAAAAGGGAATTGGATAAATACTTGAAAAAGAGAAATTTGCAGAGCTATGGGGACACAGCAGGGGAGTGGGACTAAAGGGTCGGCGGTGGGGGTTAAAAATTAAAAATTGGAGAGCTCTTTCAAAGAGCCGGCACAGGCGTGATGGGCCGAATGGCCTCCTCCTGTGCTGTATCATTCTATGATTCTCTGATCCTCCAACTCACCATCAGCAACACCAAGGAGATTTGTTGGTTCCGATTAAGATTGGGTGCAGCATTTCCATATGGAGCTCTGATCAGGTTAATGGGAAGTGGATTTGGCTCTTTTACTTTATTCAGAGTTTTGCTGTAGTTCACAATATGAAGGTTGGATTGAATATAATGTGAAAAAGTGTGGGTTAAACCAGGAATAGAACACTCTACTACGTTCTATTTCTGAGTTCTGCATCTGTCGAGCAGAGTTTCCGCCTCACATTCTTCTCATTATTAAAATTTTAACACAGCATTTATAGGAACTTCAGTCACATGACTGGTAGAATATCTGAACCATCCACTCATTCTTCATCTGATCCCCCACCTCAGCTGCCTGACCCAAATCCTGACAAAGGAATTAATTAAGAGGGGGGAAATAGAGTATGAGTGTAAGCTTGCAGGAAACATAAAAACTGACTGTAAAAGCTTTTATAGATATGTGAAGAGAAAAAGATTGGTGAAGTCAAGCGTAGGTCCCTTGCAGTCAGAATCAGGGGAATTTATAATGGGGAACAAAGAAATGGCAGACCAATT
The DNA here is from genome assembly GCF_052327205.1 of Somniosus microcephalus. Lineage (NCBI taxonomy): Eukaryota > Metazoa > Chordata > Chondrichthyes > Squaliformes > Somniosidae > Somniosus > Somniosus microcephalus. Next base: position 11,081,010 of record NC_141008.1, read on the forward strand.
AAATACATACTTTGGTTCTGTCTTCACAAAGGGGGACACAAATAACCTCCCAAAGATGTCGGGGAACATAAGGCTAATGAAAGGAAGGAACTGATAGAAATCAGTATTTGTAGGGAAATGGTGTTAGGGAAATTGATGGGATTGAGGGCCGATAAATCCCCAGGGCCTGATACTCTCCATCCTAGGGTACTTAAGGAAGTGGCCCTAGAAATAGTAGATGCATTGCTGGTCAGCTTCCAAAATTCGATAGACTCTGGAACAGTACCCATGGATTGGCGGGTAGCTAATGTTACCCCACTGTTCAAAAAGGGTGATAGAGAGAAAACGGGGAATTATAGACCGGTAAGCCTGACATCGGTAGTGGGGAAAATGCTAGAGTCCATTATAAAGGATGTAATAGCAGAGCACTTGGAAAACAGTGACCGGATCGGACAAAGTCAACATGGCTTTACAAAATGTAAATCATGCTTGACTAATCTACTGGAATTTTTTGAGGATGTAACTGGTAAAATAGATAAGGGAGAACCAGTGGATGTGGTGTATTTGGATTTTCAAAAGGCTTTCGATAAGGTCCCGCATAAGAGATTAACGTGTAAAATTAAGGCACATGGGATTAGGGGCAAGGTATTGACTTGGATAGAGAACTGGTTGGCAGACAGAAAGCAAAGAGTTGGAATAAACGGCTCTTTTTCCGAGTGGCAGGCAGTGACTAGTGGGGTACCACAGGGATCGGTCCTTGGACCCCAGCTATTCACAATATATATTAATGATCTGGATGAGGGAATTCGATGTAATATCTCCAGGTTTGCAGATGACACAAAGCTGGGTGGGCGTGTGTGCTGTGAGGAGGATGCCGAGAAACTCCAGTATGATTTGGACAGGTTGGGTGATTGGGCAGAAGTGTGGCAGATGCAATATAACGTGGATAAATGCAAGGTTATCCACTTTGGTGTCAAAAACAGGAAGGCAGATTATTATCTAAATGGCAATAGATTGGGAGAAGGGAAGTGCAACGAGACCTGGGCGTCCTTGTGCACCAGTCGCTGAAAGTAAGCATGCAGGTGCAGCAGGCGGTTAAGAAGGCAAATGGTATGTTGGCCTTCGTAGCGAGAGGGTTTGAGTACAGGAACAATGATGTCTTGCTGCAGTTGTACAGGGCCTTGGTGAGGCCACATCTTGAGTATTGTGTGCAGTTTTGGTTGCCTTATCTGAGGAAGGATGTTCTTGCCATGGAAGGAGTGCATCGAAGATTCACCAGGCTGATACCTGGGATGGCAGGAATGACGTATGAGGAGAGATTGGGTCGATTGGGCTTGTACTTGCTGGAGTTTAGAAGATTGAGAGGGGATCTCATCGAAACTTATAAAATTCTAACAGGACTAGACAGACTAGATGCTGGAAGGATGTTCCCGATGGTTGGGGAGTCCAGAACCAGGGGTCACAGTCTAAGGATAAGGGGTAAGCCATTTAGGACAGAAATGAGGAGGAATTTCTTCACCCAGAGAGTGGTGAACCTGTGGAATTCTCTGCCAAAGAAGGCAGTAGAGGCCTTTGCTCCATAACCTCTGACCCAATCCCTCATCCCTCCTGGCCTTTGCCCAATATCCTCTGACCCAATCCCTCATCCCTCCTGGCCTTTGCCCCATAACCTCTAACCCAACCCCTCATCCCTCCTCGCCGTTGCTCCATAACCTCTGACCCAACCCCTCATCCCTCCTGGTCTTTGCCTGGTAACCCCTGCACCAACCCTGGGCCTGAGCCCCCTCCCACCCCAGTGCAGCCCCAGCTCTGCCTCTCTCACTCACTCTTTCTGCAGCTTTCAGAAGGTTGAAGCCCTGTGTGGTTGCAGAGGTGAGAGGAAAAACATAGAAACATAGAAGATAGGAGCAGGAGTAGGCCATTCGGCCCCTCGAGCCTGCTCCGCCATTTAATGAGATCAAGGCTGATAATCCAAATTCAGTACCCTGTCCCTGCCTTCTCCCCATATCCCTTGATCCCTTTAGCCTTAAGAAATTTATCTAACTCCTTCTTGCATATATTTAATGAATTGGCCTCAACTGTCTTCTGTGGTAGAGAATTCCACAGGTTCACCACTCTCTGGGTGAAGAAATTCCTCCTCATCTCTGTCCTAAATGGCTTACCCCTTATCTTTAGACTGTGACCCCTGGTTCTGGACTCCCCCGCCATCGGGAACATCCTTCCTGCATCTAGTCTGTCTAGTCCTGTTAGAAATAAGAGCGAAGCATACAAAGAGAGTAAGAGATGGGCGAGAGGGAGATAAAGTATTTGAGAGGCAGACAAAAGACAGAGAAAAGAGGAGGCAGAGGGAAAGGAGAGACTTACAGAGGGGCAGAAATTGAGGAAAAAAGTCAGAGCAAAATATAGAGTCATAGGGGGTGATTTTCATTCAGAAGTTGGGAAGGAGGCGGGACCACAACTTTCGGGTTTGTCGTCCCGCCTCCATTGAGATCCGGCCAATCCACGCGATTTTAACTTGATTGACCTTGTTGAGCCCGCCCAGCGGGCTCAGCAGGCCAGTTAAGGGCCACCTGGCAACAGGTGACGTCACAGACTGAAATTTCATCTGTCAAGATGTTTTGACAGATGAAATATCAGCGTTTCACAGCTGTTTGAAGCTGTCAAACACTGACCGTCTTACTTCTAACCTGAGTCCTTCTACACAGACTCAGTTAGAAATCTCTCCGGCACAGAAAGCTGCAGGCTGTCACTTTTGACAGCTCGCGGCCATTCTGCTTTCTGTGCCGGTTAGATGATGGACTCCCGAAAACTAGAGGAAGGAAGGCTGTAAAGGTAAGTACAGGTAATTTAAATTTCTTTACACACTTTAGACACACCAAACACACTTACCTTTGCACTCATGCACCCATCACTCACCTGAACACCGACATCTCGACCCCTCCAAGTCTTTCAACCCGACGGCCCGATTCCTCTAACTTGGCGTGGTTTGGAGCCATCGGGAATCTCACACGACAACCTTCAAAATAGGGATTAGGCTAAAAACTGCCTGTTAACTACCTGTTAACAGGCAGTTAATTGGCACTAATCCCTTCCCGCCTCGGGGAGCGGGTCCCAGTGCGGGGCGGGTACCCGCCTCCTTTGAAACTTACATGGAGGCGGGTTGGGGGCGGGATGGTGTCGGGACCCCCGAATTCTGGACTTTAACCCCCCGCACGCCTCCAATCCCGACTCCACGGGTCCATAGAGTTATACAGCACAGAAAGAGGCCCTTCGGCCCATCGTGTCTGCGACGGCCATCAGGCCCTGTTTATTCGAATCCCATTTTCCAGCACTTGGTCCATAGCCTTGTATGCTCTGGCATTTCAAGTGCTCAACTAAATGCTTCTTGAATGTTGTGAGGGTTCCTGCCTCAACACCCTTTCAGGCAGTGAGTTCCAGATTCCAAACTCAGATGGCAATAAGACAAAGGCAAACAGCGTGAAAAGGAGAGACAGAAAGACTGGAAGAGAGTCTCCAGCGAGAGGCAGAAAGAATTAACAGAGGAGATAAACAAAAAGACAATTTCAGGGGGAGAATTTCACATTTTAGATCAAGAGCAATTCCATGGGAGTGCAGCTAGCACATACAGACTGTTATACCCCGTAACCTTTGACCTGAGACTCATTCTTATTGGCTGCCTCAGTGATGGGGAGTGGCTGCTGTAGTTTGAGCAATTTGGCATTTCCTGTTCAATCAGGAAGTGCTCACTTGGGTAAGTTCCTCCTTTTTAGTTAGCAACAAGTGTTTGAGAAATCAGGAAACAAAATACTGCAATAACAAAAGTAAAGTAATATACAGGCAGATGCACTTTTCCAGCTCTGTTGAGCCCCACTAATGTAGTTGCCAAACCCTAGTAAACAGCTACCTCTCCAATAACAACAACATGGAACTTCCAGTTATATAACATCTTTAATCTAGTATCACGTCCCAAGGCGCTTCACAGGAGCGTAATTGGACGAAACTTAACACTGCGCCAAAGGAGAGATTAGGACAGGTCACCAAAAGCTTGGTCAAAGAGGGAGGTTTTAAGGAGCGTCTTAAAGGTGGAGAGAGAGGTGGAGAGATTTAGGGAGGGAATTCCAGAGCTTAGGGCCCAGGCAGTTGAAGGCACTGCGACCAATGGCGGAGCGATTGAAATCGGGGATGGGCAAGAGGCCAGAATTGAAGAACACAGAGATCTCAGAGAGTTGGAGGAGGTTATAGAAATCAGGATTTGAACACAGGGATGAGAATTTTAAAATCGAGGCATTGCCGGACCGGGAGCCAGTGTAGGTCAGGGAGCACAGGGGTGATGGGTGAACGGGACTTGGTGCAATTTGGGACACCAGCAGCCGAGTTAACCACATTTACGCTGGTGACTCTGTTTTGGCCAAGCCTTAGAAATGCCACAGTTTTGAGGTCTTGAGAAAGAATGAGTAGAGCAGGAGATGGTGTGATGAATCTTGATTTTAATGTACTAAAATAGTTTAGTAATATAAATATAAGATTCCTTGGAGCTTTTATATAACATGAAAGAAAGATCTTGCATTGATATAGCGCCTTTCATGTACTCAGAACGTCCCAAAGTGCTTCACAGCCAATGAAGTACTTTTTGAAGAGGAGTCACTGTTGTAATGTGGGTAACGCAGCAGCCAATTTGCACACAGCAAGCTCCCACAAACAGCAATGTGATAATGACCAGATAATCTGATTTAAGTGTGGGTTAAGGGAGAAATATTGGCCAGGACACCGGGCGAACTCCCCTGCTCTGCTTCGAATAATGCCATGGGATCTTTTACATGCACCTCAGAGAGCAGTCCTGGCCTCGGTTTAATGTCCCATCTGAAAGACGGCACCTCCGACAGTGCAGCGCTCCCTCAGTGTCGCACCTGAGTGCCAGTCTGGATTATGTGCTCAGATCTCGGGGGTGGGGCTTGAACCCATGACTTTCTGATTTAGAGAGCTACCGCTGAGCCGAGCTGTGTTTCATGATATTCTCAATTTCCTCACACAGTAGGAGATGTGATCAGGTAAACGGATGGACGATTGGTTGATTCAAATATATCCAGTGCAGAATAGCTTCTCCATTCCTCTAAGGGATGTTTTATTTGCTTTGATTAGAGAGGTGGCGTTTTCAAATGCAAATGTCTTTATTATATCCTGAAGCAGCTTGCAGTGAAAAGATTAAAGTGTTAGAGGAGTTAATTTAGCATGATGGATTATCAAGCAAACATTTGTTTGGAGTGGGAAAAGGAAAAATGTCACGCTACATAGTGGGTGGGTATGCATGAAGCTCAAAAGTAACCAACAACTCATGATTTTTAGATATGGAAGGTATTTGCAGCGATGATAATGATGATATCGGGGAAGTAGTAAAGACTGGTTGATCTCCTATGGTGATGCTCACAGTAAATCGGGTGATGTGGGGGTAGAGTTACCGCTCGGTTGCGCTGGGTTTTTCGGTGCAAGACAAAGGTCCTCTACCAACCTGCCCCCGCCACACAGTACTGCCCCCCGATTATCAAAATCCATGACAAGGCCTTGGACAACATGGACCACTTTCCATACCTCGGGAGCCTACTGTCAACAAGGCAGACATCGATGACGAAGTCCAACACCGCCTTCAGTGTGCCAGTACAGCCTTCGGTCGCCTGAGGAAGAGAGTGTTTGAAGACCAGGACCTCAAACCCGGCACCAAGTTCATGGTCTACAGGGCAGCAGTGATACCCGCCCTGCTGTATGCCTCAGAGACATGGACCATGTACAGCAAGCACCTCAAAGCACTGGAGAGGTACCACCAACGCTGCCTCCACAAGATCCTGCAAAACCATTGGCAGGATAGGCGCACCAACGTCAGTGTTCACGCTCAGGCCAACATCCCCAGCATCGAAGCTTTGACCACATTCGATCAGCTCCGATGGACGGGTCACATCGCCCGCATGCCCGATACGAGACTCCCAAAACAAGCGCTCTACTCGGAGCTCCAACACGGCAAGAGAGCCCCAGGTGGGCAGAGGAAACACTTCAAGGACACCCTCAAAGCCTCCTTGAAAAAGTGTAACATCCCCGCCAACACCTGGGAATCCCTGGCCCAAGACCGTACAAAGTGGAGGAGAAGCATCCGGGAAGGCGCCGAACACCTCGAGTCTCTTCGCCAGGAGCAAGCGGAAGCCAAGCGCAAACAGCGGAAGGAGCGCACGTCAACCCAAGCACCCCACCCACCCGCCCTTCAACCACCGTCTGCCCCACCTGTGACAGAGACTGTAGGTCCCGCATTGGACTCATCAGTCACTTGCAAACTTTTTTTAATGTGGAAGCAAGTCATCCTCGGTTCCGAGGGACTGCCTAAGAAGAGAAGAAATCGGGCGATGTGGGGGTAGAGTTACCACTTGGTTGCGCTGTTTTTTTTGGCGCAATTCATTTGAAATCGCAAAAGATCGAGAAATTTCAAGCGCAAGTTCCGTCCAGCGCAAACCCAGTTTCCACGATCTATTGAGTTGGTTTAAAAAATATCGCGCTGGAAGCTGGCCCCGCCCCCCCAGAACTGGCCACGCCCCCAGATCGAATTAATCACCATGGCGAGTTTCCGCGAACTGCACCGTTTGCGGCCCTTCGGGGAGGCTCTTAAAGTTAAGCTTTTTTTAAGGCGCTAGGACACGATTTTAAAACAGCACCTTTTAAAAGCTTTAGAATGTAATTTTAAAAAATTTAGTAAGAAATTGACTACGCTACCCCAATATGCTAGTAAATGGCTCTGCATATTTCAGTAATTTAAAATTGGGATACTGGCAGGTAGTGGATTGACACTCTGATGAAAAGTGCTTATTTTTTGCGGTAAACCCATTTTCAGCTGCATTAATGGAACTGCAACAGGTTACCGCTCTTAACTATACCAAGGAATACTTTTTTAAATCAATTTTGTTTTCATTTTGATAAATTATGTTTAGAAACGCTGCCCTGATTGCGTTGGGTCATGGCAGAGTTTGCTGATATGCAAATGAGTTTGAGAGGAAACTCAAGGAAAAAATCCACTTCTCAGAACCAGTGCAATTTTGGGTGCAATTTGCCGATTGCACCCAAAGTAGAAACGCTAGCCCGTGCTGTTTTATAAGGACAGCAGCATTGTTTGTTGTAATATATAATGTATTATTCAGCTAGCTACTAAGGTGGGGTGCTGTCTCACAAAATCCACAAAATATAATTACTGTTAAGCTAAGACGGTGTGTGGCTGGTGGGGGGCGGGGGTGGGGAGGTGGCTGGAATGTGTCGGGAATGCAACCCCCTCGCCCCACCCCCCCCCACCCCCACACCACCATCATCACTCCGTCCCCTGCACCGTTCCGTCTAGGCGGGGCGAGGTTAATATCTACACCCTGGGTGTGATGTCTGCAAGGTGGCGTTCTCTGTATGTGTGTGGAAGGGTTGAGTTAATCCGCTGGTGGTATCAGGAGAAAAGGGAGGGAGAGGGAAGCACTTGGCTTCTGGGAGGCAGAGCCTGGAGACGGCAGCACGTTTCGAACTGCCCTGAAACATGCTAGAGCTGGTCCACCTGGCGGGAGAGGGGTGAGTTCGGGTCGGACCTCCTGGTTTTGTGCTTCGTTGACTTGAATGGAGAGTAAAATCGAGCAGGGTGCAAAACGGGTGTCAGCCCCAACCGTGCGGGCCAGCTTAAAATCAGGCCTTGGGACCTAAACCAATTGTAGATGTTGGTCTGTCTCTAGTTTATATGGGAAGGTTCTGCTCACCCTGCCCCTGGGGCTGTCGGATGGTCAGTTTTCAGGGAACACGGGACAGACGGGCAGGGAAGAGTCATGCCCCTAACAGAGCCCGTCCGATTCCACATCCATTTAAATTGGTGGACAGAGAGTCATCAGGCTGTTCTCTGGGTGTTTCCCGTTCCCCCTCACCTGATTCTCCTGATATTCTCAGCCCCCACGTGAGCCAATAGCCCCAAGAGGAGCACCAGGACAACCTAGCCCCTGTATCACTGCTCTTTTTTGGGTTGCAAACAATGTTCCCTTTAATTTTTTGGGGGGGTGCGGCCCCTTTAAGAGGATGCACGGCCCATTCAAAATACTGCGCATGCGTGGTTTTTCCCATTGAATAGCCAGTGGGCCGGCTGCAGGGGAGCTCCAGAGCGCTGAGCGGACGTGCAGCTTAAAGGGAACATTGGTCGCAACTCCCTCAGCCACAGTTTCCTGACATCACACTTACTGCATAACCAGGCAGATGAGCTGCTCTGAGCTCTGAGTCTGTCAGTACTGCTACATTAAAGAAAAGAAGACTTGCAATTATAGAGCGCCTTTTACAAGCTTGGGACATCCCAAAGTGCTTTACAGCCATTGAAGTATGTTTGCAGTGTAGTCACTGTTGTAATGGAGGAAACGCGGCAGCCAATTTACACACAGCAAGATCCCACAAATAGCAATGAGATGAATGACCAGATAATCTGTTTTTTAGTTGAGAGATAAATATTGGGCAGGAAAGGGGGAGAATTTCCCTGTTCTGCTTCAAAATATTGTCGTTTCACATCCACCTTGGTTTAACATCTCATCCAAAAGATGGCGAAACAGTGCAGCACTCCCTCAGCACTGCACTGGAGTATCAGCCTAGGTTTTATACTCAAATCTTCTAGAGGGGGACTTGAACCCACCACCGTCTGACTCAAAAGGTGAGTGTGCTACCAACTGAGTCACAACTAATGATCAAAGTTCATCCCATAGTGAATCAGGAAGTGACAGAAGGAACCCCTTTAAACCCATTCATTATATAAAAGGAAAAATGAAGGGTGGAGTGGAGGAAAGGCCTGAGATAGCAGCTCTCCACATGAGTGCGATCAACCAACCATGACGTTGGTTTTAAGTTCATTTATCTCAACTGAAATCACCAGCAACAGTGGTTAATTGTGTTAATCTGTTGTCACAGGCCCCGAGCATAGGCCAGCCTGTGTGGTTTTGTCATGTTTGGTGTGTTAGATTTCAGTGTATGATATGGCTCCTTCACTCTCTGCTCATTGCAGTCAACAAGGACTAATACCAGTTACAGTATCCCTTTGTAACTTTGTCTATACCCTCTTGTTTGCAGCGATTCAAGAAGAAGGCCCACCACCACCTTCTCAGAGCATCTGGGGAATGGGAAAAAATGCTGGCCTTGCCACCGAGGCCCACATCCCAAAAATGTTTTTTTTTAAAGTGCCAAGATTGTTGAGATAAGGAGAGGAAATGAGGGGACTACAATGAGCACAACTGTACCCCAAATCTGAAGAAATAAGAACATAAGAAATAGGAGCAGGAGTAGGCCATTTGGCCCTTTGAGTCTGCTCCGCCATTCAATGAGATCATGGCTGATCTTCTACCTCATCTCCACTTTCCCGCACTATCGCATATCCCCTGATTCCCTCATCTCAGTCCTAAATGGCCGACTCCTTATTCTGAGACTGCAACCCCTAGTTCTAGACTCCCCAGCCAGGGGAAGCATCTTCCCTGCATCTACCCTGTCAAGCCCTGTAAGAATTTTGTATGTTTCAATGAGATCACCTCTCATTCTTCTAAACTCCAGAGAATATAGGCCTAGTCTACTCAATCTCTCCTCATAGGACAATCCCCCCATCCCAGGAACCAGTCTGGTGAACCTTCATTGCACTCCCTCTAAGGTAAATATAACCTTCCTTAGATAAGGAGACCAAAACTGTACACAATACTCCAGGTGTGGTTTCACCAAGGCCCTATATAATTGTAGTAAGACTTCTTGGGGGAGAAATTCGGTTGTTAGCGCCACCGATTAATGCCTAAAGAGGCCGAGAAGTGGGGCACTAGCCAATTTCCGGGCAGGCGCAAGGCGTCTAGCGCCTCGCCCCATATTGAGCATGCATTTAGCGCCGGCGCTAAATCTTAGCTCCCGCTCATGGGCGCAGGCTGATTATGATGTCATTTGAGTGTGCAACGCCTTTTGGGCGCCCCGGACCGGAAATTCAGTGGCGCCCCCCTCCGTAGCGCCTGGCGCTAATAGTGATAGCTTACCTGGGCCTTACCAAGTCACTCTCGGGCTGGAGGAGCGTTATTTAAAGGGGACTGGTGTGGTTTAAAAGCGGCAGCCATTTTTGGATCACAACTTCCTCGAGAGCTACAAAGAGTTGCTGAGCTGCACACTGAGAGCCATTTGACCACTGAGCCAGCGCAGGCAGACAATCTTCAGCCTTCTGACCATCACCTTGCTGTTGGTGAGCCTTGACAACGGGGAACCTTCCTGTGGGCACTTATTATGGGGGCTGCATTGGAGGGGAACGTCCTGCTGCTGAATCATCTGGAAAGGGCACTGAGACGCTGGGAGAGCAGGGCGGGCATGGCCAGACGGAGGAGGGCCAACAGATGTCGCCACAGCAGACCTTACGCTGGCAGGGTTATCCGACAGCAGTTTTCCTACATGAACATGCCGGAGGAGCAGTGTGTCAGAAGGCTGCGATTTAGAAAGGAGGTGGTGACTGAGCTGTGCCAGCTGCTTCAGCCAGATCTGCAGCCTCAGATAAGGTGCAGGACATCTCTGTCGGTGGCTGAGAAGATGGCTGCTGGCCTGATATTCTACGCGAGCGGCTCTTCTCAGGCTGCGCGTCAGAGGCTGATCAGAAGTAGCTTCTAGGCCCCTCTCATGGAATGCTTGCTGCCATTCCAAGAACAGGAATGGAACCGGACTGATACCCCCAAGCCTGTGAAGGGCAAGGTGCATGTAAATAGCAGGCATGGCCATTATAAATGAAGAAAGTGTTTCATTACACAAAATGTGGTTCCTTCAAACATGAGAAAGCTATGGCAACAGAAAGCAAAACGAATACACTGACACATAACTGGCTCTCACAACTGGGAGACTGTCCAAAACATAAATCACATTCCGACCATCTTCCTTGGCCTTGATTCCACTGCACCAACCAAAGCATCCAATGCCCCATCAGTGAGGTGTTCCGCCCTCTGCCTCACCCTTTCCATGTCTTGCTAGGCTGGTGCGCCACAGGTAGGCTCCCACCGCTTTGAAGGTCTACAAGGCAGTGAGTGTGTCTGGTGATGCCAATTGACCTGCCCCTTTAAGAGCTGGCCGGCACCACTGTGTCGCAGGGAAAGTGATTATTGACAGCACCCTCGCTGCGCCCCGCCGCCGCGAAATTGGGTTGCGCCGCCGGGTTAGCGCCTTAAGAGTAGCGTGCAGCGCCTGATTTAGTGCCGCAATCACCTTTAGGGGCGCTGCAACCCAATATCGCACTAGGTGGCGCTAAATTGCGCCTGGCGCTAAACTTTGCGCATCGCCAGGACTAGCGCCCCAAACGCGGCTTTACCGAATTTCTAGGCCCTTTACTCTTATACTCCAATCCCTTTGTAATAAAGGCTAACATACTATTTGCTTTCCTAATTGCTTGCTGTACCTTCATGTTAACTTTCAGTGATTCGTGTACAAGGCCACCCAGGTCCCTCTGAACACCAACATTTCCCAATCTCTCACCATTTAAAAAATACTCTGCTTTGCTATTATAATCGAGAGAATATAACAAGGAAGGAAGACTTGCATTTATACAGTGCATTTCACAACCTCAGGACGTCCCAAAGCGCTTTACAGCCAATGAAGAACTTTTGAAGTGTAGTCACTGTTGTAATGTAGGAAACGCAGCAGCCAATTAGTGCACAGCAAGGTCCCACAAACAGCAATGTGATAATGATCAGATCATTTGTTTTGTTTTGGCGACGTTAGTTCTAAGCTCCGAACTGTGTAGTGAATTTGAAACTGTTTTGTCATCTCTGAGATAGAAGGGAGTATTTGTGTTACCTTTGGTGAACTGCAGGAACTGACTCCTGTCTGCCAATGGAAAGTGTGACTTTTGTGTCTGATGATCATTGAAATCCAGGAGAAACTGTGAGTCACTCTTTCAGCTTAAAACCCTGAGGCCTAGAAATTGGGTTTTGGCTTAGCCAGGGCTTTAGCGCCGGAAGTTAGTGCCGGCGCTAAGTCCCCTGCGCGCGCCAAAAATTCAGTGGCGCCGCGCCCAAACGGCTGCCGGCGCTACTGAAGGGTCTTTGCGGCGGTACATCGGCGCTAACTGCCGTTTCGCGCCGCAATTCCGGCGCTGCGGCACCCGATGCGGTGCGGCAGGCTGGGGACGTGCAGGCCTCCTCCTCCCATTAAGGAGGAGCTGCCTGCACCCGGCCGCGGCCCGCGCAAATCAGCTTAAAAATGAGCCCGGCACCTCGGACAAGTGCCGGGCTTGCATCTGTTCCGGGGGGGGGGAGGGGAGAAGTCCGGGGAGGGAGCTGCGGGCAGGCGGCCGGCGGGAAAGTGGCCGGCCGCCGCGGGGCCTTTAATGCGCCGGCGCAAACTGGAGTAAGGCACCTCTGCCAGAACGTTGCTTGCGGCTGCCACGGGCGAGGCGGCCGCAACTCAATTTCGGAGTTCGGGCGGGTTACCACGGCAACCGGGACGCTGCGCACACCGATGACGTCATCGGTGCCGGCGCAGCGCTACCGGTGCAACGCCGATTTAGGGCCCCAGGGAATTTTTAAACTGGCCATAACTCTGGCGCTAGTCCCTCTAGCGCCTCAAAAGCGGCGCTAAGGCTAGTGAATTTCTAGGCCTGAGTCTCTCGGGCAAATCCTGGGCCGTGCTAACCCACCAAGTCTCAGTGAATTTTTCACTTGTGGACAGTGATTACAATCGCATTAGAAATATCCAGTCACTCTCTGTCTCATTAAACTGTACATCAAATCAAGCTTTTGTGCTTTAATTGGTGGCTTTGTATTATCATCTGGTATTTTGCAAAGTGAATATAAGTAAATGACTGAAATAATATCTAATATCATTGTTTTGAAAATGTAACGCTGGGTCAAGTATTCAGTTTAACGAGGCTTCCAATTTTGTGAGGCTTCGTGCAGCCCACGGGGCCTTGGAGGCTGCAGATTGTGCAGTCGACGTGGGGCACCTGATTTTCCAACAGGCAGCTTGGTGTGAAGAGTGAAACCATGCTACCGGCATACCTCATCATAATATTAAAATCAAGGAACGATGGTCCCTCTCTCTCTCTTCAAATCAGAGAAAGGCTTGCATTTATATAGTGCCTCAGGACGTCGCAGAGCACTTCACAACCAGTGAAGTACTTTTGAAGTGTACTCCCTGTTGTAATGTGGGAAACGCAGCGGCCAAATTGTGCACAGCAAGCTCCCACAAACAGCAATGAGACAAATGGCCATATAATCTGTTTTAGTGCTGCTGGTTGAGGGATAACTATCGGCCAGGACACCAGAGAGAACTCCCCACATTAAAAGAATTCATGCACAGGCATCTTCCACCCTTTAAAATGAAGTTCGGGACCTGGAACGTCAGGACCCTCATGGACAACCCCAACAGTGACAGACCGGAATTCCATACTGCTATCGTTGCCCGGGAGCTCAGACGTTTTGACATTGATAGCGCTGCCCTAAGTGAGACCCGGCGGGCAGGGGAAGGCCAGCTCAAGGAGCAAGGTGGTGGCTACACCTTCTTCTGGAAAGGCAACAACCACCGTCTGCCCCATCTGTGACAGAGACGGTAGGTCCCGCATTGGACTCCTCAGTCACCTGCGAACTCATTTTTAATGTGGAAGCAAGTCATCCTCGGTTCCGAGGGACTGCCTAAGAGAGAGAGAGAGAGAGAGAACTCCCCTGCTCTTCTAACAGTGCCATGGGATCTTTTATGTCCACCTGAGAGGGCAGATGTCTAACATCTCACCCAAAAGACAGCACCTCCGACAGTGCAGCAGGCCCTCAGTACTGCATTGAACTGCCAGCCTGGATTTTGTGCTCAGGTCTCTGTTGTGGGGCTCGAACCCACCAACCTTGTGACTCAGAGGCGAGAGTGCCACCCACTGAGCCACGGCTGACACGTTATGCTCATTCCAAATTCAGTGTGAACTTTGACTGTTCTTACCAACAAGTTCTTACTAAGTGCTCATTATACCCACAGTGTAAATACTGTAATTCCTGAGTGTTTGGAGGGGTTGGATAATTTGCACTCTTGGAGAGTTGAATTCTGACTGCGGGGTTGCAGGGAGACATAAATTACTTTTTGTAAGTCAATTAAATTTTTATTGCAATCATTTCGCTATGGAATAAATTACAGAGCACTCATAATTAATTATGCAGAATGGTGTGGGTAAATTAGAGGGGAACATTTTCTGTTTTCTGTTTGTTGAGACTTGATTTCGAAGCTAGTGCTTTAATTATAATAGATTTAAATCCATCTGTAAGCTGCTCATCTAAGGGAAATACCTTCAATATATAAATTACATCAATAACAGATATTCTTTTCCTATTTTTTGCTCATTTAAATTCTGGTGGGGGGAGGAGATTTTCTACTTATCAAAGAGAAGGAGGTCAGTGGTAAGAATCATAGAATCTCATAGCATAGAGGAAGGCCACCGCTCTGTGAATGAGCTCCCCAATTAGTCCCACTCCCCCGCTCGCACCCCAGAGCCCTGTCAATGTTTCCCCTTCAAGTATTTATCCAATTCCCTTTTGAAAGTTATTGAATCCACTTCCACCGCCCTTTCAGGCAGCGCATTCCAGATCACAACAACTCACTGCGTTAAAAAATGTTTCCTCATGGCCCCTCTGGTTCTTTTGCCAATTATCCTAAATCTGTGTCCTCTGCTCACTGACCCTCCTGCCACTGGAAACAGTTTCTCCTTAACTACTCCATCAAAACCCTTCAAGAATTTAAACAAATCTATTAAATCTCCCCTTAACCTTCTCTGCTGTAAGGAGAACAACCCCACCTACTCCAGTCTCTCCACATCACTGAAGTCCATCATTGCTGATATCATTCTAGTAAATCTCCTCCGCACCCTCTCCAAGGCCTTGACATCCTTCCTAAAGTGTGGGGCCCAGAATTGAACACAACACTCCAACTGGGGACTGATTTATAAAAGTTGAGCATAACTTTCCTCAATAAAGCACTTCTTTCACATTTGTTCCCGACTGTAAGTATCGAACATCTGTAAATCCCGATATAATCCACCTGAACCCCATGAATGGAATAGCATCCCGTATAGTTCCAGTATTTCCAACACTACCCTACCGGCTAAATTCCCAAGTTAGAGCCAATTAATGCCAAAGTACAGGCCGTGTTAGGTTTACAACGATGATGCCAGAGCTGAGAGGCTATAACTATCAGGAAAGATTGAACAAGCTGGGTCTCTTTTCTTCAGAAAATATAAAGTTGAGAGGTGACCTGATAGAGCTCTTTAAAATTATGAAGGGGTTTGATAGGATAGACATAGACAAGATGTTTCCACTTGTGGGCCAGTCTAAAACTAAGGGCCATAAATATAAGATAGTCACTAATAAATCCAACAAGGAATTCAGGAGAAAGTGCTTTACCCAGAGAGTGGTTAGATTGTGGAACTCGCTACTACAGGGAGTGGTTGAGGCAAATAGCGTTTCCAACATTACAGAAAGAAGAAAGACTTGCATTTCTACAGCGCCTTTCATGACCACCAGACATATAATAATAATAATAATAATAATCAACTTTATTGTCATTGTTAGTGCACAAGTGCAGTACAACGAAATGTAGGCTTGCGGCTCCCGAGAGTGTACATTTAGATTAAGACATTTAAACATTCAACATACATTTGGCTTGTAATACATTAACATAAACATAACCATAACCATAATAAAGTGCATTGGCAGATGTGCAGGCTTTAGAGTTTTTTTGTGGAGTTCAGTAGGATGACAGCCCTGGGAAAGAAGCTGTTCCTAAATCTGGTCATTCGGGTGCGAATGCATCTGTAGCGTCTCCCAGATGGCAGGAGGGTGAACAGACTGTGGCTGGGGTGGGTAGGGTCTTTGATGATGGTCCGTGACCTCCGTAAACAGCGTTTCTGGTATATGTGCTCTATGGTATATGTGCTCAAAGCGCTTTACAGCCAACTAAGTTCTTTTGAAGTGGAGTCACTGTTGTAATGTGGGAAACACAGCAGCCAATTTGTGCACAGCAAGCTCCCACAAACAGCAATGTGAAAATGACCAGATAACCTGTTTTTGTTATGTTGGTTGAGGGAGAAATATTAGCCAGGACACCGGGGATCACTCCCCTGCTCTTCTTCGAAATAGTGCCATGGGATCTTTTATATCCACATGAGAGAGCAGATGGGATGTCGGTTTAACATCTCATCCAAAAGATGGCACCACTGACACTGCAGCACTCCCTCAGCACTGCACTGGGAGTGTCAGCCTAGCTTTATGAACACAAGACTCTGGAGTGGGACTTGAACCACACAACCTTCTGACTCTAAGGCAAGTGTGCTAACCACTGAGCCACAGCTGACACCTACCACAAGGACTCCACATCAAAAAGTACTTAATTGGCTGTGAAGAGCTTTGGGACATTGTGAAGGGTGCTACATAAATGCAAGTTCTTTCTTACATAGAATGTACAGCACAGAAACAGGCCATTCGTCCCAACTGGCCTATGTTGGTGTTTATGCTCCACACGAGCCTCCTCCCACTCTACTTCATCTCACACTATCAACATATCCTTCTGTTCCTTTCTCCCTCATGTACTTGTCTAGCTTCCCCTTCAGTGCATCCTATTGTAGGAACTGGGGTTCCTAGCCGAAGAATTGAGATCGACTCAGAAAATCAAAAACAATAAAATTTAATGAACAAACGAAGCTGTACAGGAAACTGTAGGATACAATGCAAATAGGTCTGGTCTGCTTGAAAGCCTCACTGGAAACTGCTAGAAGGTTCCGAGCTCAACTGCTAGCAGGTTCCGAGCTCAACTGCTAACAGGTTCCGAGCTCAACTGCTAGCAGGTTCCGAGCTCTGACGTCATGACGTCATCACGTTCTTCCCGCCGTTGAGAGATCACGTGACGGACGGCATGACGTCATCACGCGGAGTACAGGAAAGAAGCCCTAGTACAGTTAACAGATGCATTAAAGGTGCAGCCCCCAGCTGTACTACATTGCTGTAAAAGGAATTATATACAATTGTCCGTAGTCCTCTGGTGGTTCCGCCACAATAGATGCATTTAAAGGAACTGATGCATGTATAACCTGAGCGGTGTTGAACAGAGTAGGACAAGAAACGAGGCAGGGGGCCGTTGGTTGGCTGACTCCAAGCTCGTGGTTTAAAAGGCTTTAAATGGTTAGAGGAGCTCGAGAGGCAGGGGAGGAAGGAATTTTCAGTTCCACTTTCCGTGAACCAACTTGAAGCTGTGGAGATACAGTCACAGCAGAAGAATCTGTATCAATGTGTGAGGGTGAAAATGGGGCCTAACTCGTCAGTCATTCCTTCAGATTGAGGGCAGGCTGGAGGAGCAGCGAGTTTAATCTGCCCCTCTGTCTATCCCCAGAGCATCCTCAACTTCCAACAATTGCACAGACAATGGGCCCAATGAGAAATAGGCCAGGATGCTCTGTTAAATAATGAAGGAATTCCTCCAACTTTGACATCCATTTTATTTATTTATTTGTTTTAACAGTGAATACCGATGATATTTGAAGAAAGCTGGCTGGGAGGGCGACAGTCTGGAGGAGCTGAGCAAATCAATCGCGGTAAGTGCTGGGGAACCCTGGGTTAATTGAAGCCCGCGCCTGCACTCGAAAGCTGTCAGCTCAGTAATTACCGGGCAGAGACAAACAAGAGGCTGTGAATGAAGGTCTGTTTAGGGGGGAACAAGGCCAAGTGCAGCCTGAAGCGTCTCTGTCACAAATATAATCTCCCTCACAACTGACGCACGTTCGTTTCTTGTGTCTCTGCAAGCAAACTAAGTAATTTCTTGCTCATGAAAAGAGGGAACTTTCAAGTTAATGATAATTCTTGCTAACTGTTTTATTAAATTTTACCCCCCCCCCCCCACCACTGCCCACCTGCCCTGGAAAGGGGGTGGGCGCGGTGGGGGTTAACATTTTCCCCCCACTGTCTACTTTTGTTACATCCTGTTATATGTTTATAATAATCAAACTACACTTGTTTCATATTTGCTTTACGTGTGTGTTTGGATAATGCAGGAGTCTGCAGGGCAGGCTGAGGACTTGGGGCTTGACTACTTGTAGCCCGCTGTACACACAAAGAGGAGGAAGAAAGGGGAGAATGGGTGGAGGGAGAGATAGAGAGAGAGAGAGAGATAGTGTGGGAGAGAAAGAAAGAACTGTCAAAGTTTGTACTTCCTGACAGTAGCAAAGATTAACAATCCAGAGAACGAGAGTTCAAATCCCACCACGGCAGTTTGAGAATTTGAATTCAGTTTTAATATAAAATCTGGAAATAAAAAGCTGCCGTCGGTAAAATTGCCGTAAACCCATTTGGTTCATCCATGTCCTTTAGGGAAGGAAACCCGGTCCGGCCTTACCCGGTCCGGCCTTACCCGGTCCGTCCTTACCCGGTCCGGCCTTACCCGGTCCGTCCTTACCCGGTCCGTCCTTACCCGGTCCGGCCTTACCCGGTCCGTCCTTACCCGGTCCGGCCTTACCCGGTCCGGCCTTACCCGGTCCGTCCTTACCCGGTCCGGCCTTACCCGGTCCGTCCTTACCCGGTCCGGCCTTACCCGGTCCGTCCTTACCCGGTCCGTCCTTACCCGGTCCGGCCTTACCCGGTCCGGCCTTACCCGGTCCGGCCGATGTGTGACTCCAGTCCCCACACCAACATGGTTGACTCTGAACTACCCTCAGAGGTGGCCTAGCAAACCACTCAGTTATAGGGATGGGCAATAAATGCCGGTCTTGCCAGCGATGCCCACATCCCGAGAATTAATAAAAGTCTTCCTGCTGTAGATGTGCACTAAGTAAACTGCCACACAAAGAGAGGTATCGATGTACAATATTATCCCATGGTGACGTTCAGTTGCTGTAAATTCACTCTCCACCTTGCTGGACATTTCCTGGAAGATTAGTGGATGGAATCAACTCAATGCCGTGCAGGTTCACCATGGAAGAACCCTAGACAGCTTTTCAGCTGCTCAGGATCTGGGGACTCGATAGGCCAAAGAGCTCCATTGGAAGAGCCCGCCCTGCGGGTAGCTGCTCTGACAGTGGACGAGCAGGTTCACTGAGCAGGGCATTCAGTGTGCAAGGGGCACATTGTCGCTGCTGGCCTTGTGGCTGGAAAGCCATCAGTGCATCAGTCTGCTGTTTCCAGACAACTAACGGTATGAAATCTCAGCATCACCTGCTGCGTTGTGAGAGATGTTAGACGTCCTTTGAGGTACTCCGCCAAAGTAGAAATTTGTTGGCACCCAGTTTCTGGTGTGAAGGGCGCGGTGAGGCCACAACGTGTGCCCGATCCGGGAGGCAGAAATTTAAAGGGACCACGCATGAAAAGAAACAGGCTGTGAAGAACAAAGTGCAGCTTATAGGGAACGTTGTTCCTCGCTCCCCGCCCCCCATCCCTTTCTCCTCCAGCAGCTGCTGCTGCTCTTCCTGGCTTCATCTCCTCCCTTTCCTCATCCAGACCGAGGAGGACCCCTAGCAAGATCCCCATTACCAAACACTCCCTTTGTCCTGGAGACTCCTATAAGGTGTCCAACAAGGTAGAGTAGCACTCTCTTTAGGTGGAGTCCTCAGAACGACCAAAATAAATGTTGATAGAGTGTTGGTGAAGTCGTGACAAAGTGTCCCAGAAAGTCTCCCGCTGTGTCCCAAAGGTTCTCTTCAAACGCAGTGTAGTCCGCCAATCTCAATCATCAAGCAATCAGTGAAAACTGAGCATGACTTTAAGGAGCGCTCAAAATCCTCAGCAACGACTTGTCCACTCCTGTTCAGCTGCTCGTTAATTGCAGCGCTAGCCGGCAAAATGGCGCGCAGCCTCTTTAATTGTCACTCAGAGCCTTAACGATCCTCAGGGCATGTGCTTAAGGCGGGCTAAACTGGTGTTGCAGCTCAAGACCACACCTTGACCCCCTAGGGGGCTCTTTAATGCCCAAAGTATCCGGGGAAAATCACCCCCCCCCCCAACTTTATAGTGGGAAGTTTTACTACGTTGAGGCCGCTATGTAAATCCATGTTTTCTTTGGCGTTGAGATGCTGGAGAGCTCCCTCGTGCCTGAACCGATGGGATTTCCAGTCAATGACAGTGTCATCAGGCCAACACATACCTGACCATGATGGGGTGTGTCAGTGTGTATTGATGGGTGCGCAGTGCTCCCTCTGGTACGTAGAGGTGAGTGGCCTCTGTGTGTAGGATGCATTAGTGCCGCATATGCACATTCAGCAGTTGTAAATACAGTAAGGATTAGCCCACGGAGGATAAGTAAAAGCAGGTTAATCCATCGGCAGGGTCACCCATGCTGGGTGAAGGCGACTGCTTGCTGTCACCTTGTCTATCAGCAGCATTCAGCACAGCAGCGGGTAAGAGAACCAGCGCCGATTGCAGTTCTGCTCGAGCTATTTGCTGTCAATTTTAATTGTTGTTATTTTAGCCAATCCATGTTAAACTGTGAGGGCAGGTTTGGGCGGTGAATTTGGACGTGGGTAGAGGCTAGCCCAACTCATTTCTATTTTGGGTCCTAGTGTTTAACAGCTGCCAGAGAATGGAAATCTTTATCCCATTTGTCAGGCTTGGATTCGAACACAAGCCCACAAGTTGAAAGCTGACTGTGTTCCAACAAACCTTGTTCAGATTTTTTTCGTGTTTGCCCCAGGACAAAGGGTGACACAATGAGAGAGGAGGTGAAACACTGACGCACAGAACTCACACAGTCAATGGCCATCGGAAATATAAACCACCCGGCCACCCGACGACAGCAGAGACAGACTTTGTCTTGTGGGTTTTGCAAACTCCATGGCCTCGCCCCTCCCTATCTCTGTAACTTCCTCCGGCCCTACAACCTTCCGAGAACTCTGCTCTCCTCCAATCCTGGCCACTTGAGCATCCTTGATTTCAATCGCTCAACTATTGGCGGCCGTGCCTTCAGCTGACTAGGCCCTAAGTTCTCGAATTCCCTCCCTAAACCTTTCCGCCTCTCTACCTCTCTTTCCTCCTTTAAGTCACTCCTTAAAACCTACCTCTTTGATCAAGCTTTGGGTCACCTGTCCTAATATCTCCTTATGTGGTTCGGTGTCAATTCTTGTCTGATAACACTCCTGTGAAGCACCTTGGGATGTTTTACTACATTAAAGGTGCTATGTAAACACAGGTTGTTGTTGCCGGGGCTATAACTCTCGCCCATCCCCTTTGGCTGTGGGAATTTGGCGAATCGGTTCAACGTGTTTGTGTCACAAAGCACGCCAAACATCAGTCAGCGCAGGCCAATGCGGCGGCGGCAGGAACTGCGCATACCTGGAACAGCGAGATTTTGAGCCAGTCTAGCTGAAGGCCAAGCTCAGGCCTACTCTCCTAAGTCCGGAGCTCAGCCCTGACTGACGGGAGAAGCACCGGTAATTTAGATGTATTTCTGGCGGAATTGCGGGGGCAGGATCTCGCAGGAGGACAATGTAGAGTGGCCAGCCTTCCATTGTAACACCTGACAGAATCTCAGCACTGTCGCCAGTGTCGGGTCACCACCCCCTCCAGGACTGTCCTGGAGTCTCTAGAAATTAAAAGTTAATCTGCTGAACGTTGCTGCGAGCAAACCACCGGGAGAAAAATCATTAAAAAACTGGGCGTCTTTAGCTGAGGAGATTGTTGACGCGTCAGTCACAATCCTCCAAAACTCTCTCGATTCAGGAATTGTCCCCTTGGATTGGAAACCTGCCAATGTCACGTCATTATTTAAGAAGGGTAGGAGAGATAAACTAGTAAATTATTGACCTATTAGTCTAATGTTGTGGCGACGTTACTAGAATCTATGATTCGGGCCAGAGTGACTGAGCATTTGGACAAATACAAGCTGATCAGAGAGAGCCAGCACGGATCTGCAAAGAGTAAGTCATGTCTAACAAACCTAGTTGAATTTTTGGAGGGAATAACTAATGATTCATTTGGCACTCTAGTAAGGTGCAGTGCTGCCATGATGGGAGGCACTTCATGCACAATGTCAGAGGGACACAATGAGCCGCATTACGTCTGCCACTGGAAATTTATTACATGTATTTAATTTATATTAAATTTAAGATGAAATATTAAACTGAAGTGGGACAGCTTTGGGTCTGTCGTGGATCTCGCGCTGTCTGCAGAGTCCAGTTGCCGTGGAGCCCTGCAGATTTAAACTTGTGTTTACAGTTATAAAGAGAGACTCGGGATGTTAGGGTTTTTCACTGGAGCTGAGAAGATTAAGGAGGTGACCTGATGGAGGTCTTCAAGATTATGAAGGGTAAATCGTGATATGTTGTTTCCACTGCTAGGGAAGATCATGATGATAGGGCACACATTTAAAGGGGATGTTACAGAAAAAAATATTTATCCAGAGGGTAGTTAGAATCTGGAATTCTCCAACACATATTGTTCCTGAGGTAGAATCCGTGAATTCTTTCAAAAGGGAATTACACTGCTGCTTGAAAAAGAGCAATATTAAAGGCGAGATATCAGGAGAGTGGGATTAGACTGTGTGGGATATTAAAGGGTGTGGGGAGAGAGAGGGAGAGAGGGATTAGACTGTGTGGGATATTAAAGGGTATGGGGAGTGAGGGGGAGAGTGGGATTAGACTGGGTGGGATATTAAAGGGTATGGGGAGTGAGGGGGAGAGTGGGATTAGACTGGGTGGGATATTAAAGGATATGGGGAGAGAGAGGGAGAGTGGGATTAGACTGGGTGGGATATTAAAGGGTGTGGGGAGAGAGAGGGAGAGAGGGATTAGACTGGGTGGGATATTAAAGGGTGTGGGGAGAGAGAGGGAGAGAGGGATTAGACTGGGTGGGATATTAAAGGGTGTGGGGAGAGAGAGGGAGAGGGGGATTAGACTGGGTGGGATATTAAAGGGTGTGGGGAGAGAGAGGGAGAGGGGGATTAGACTGGGTGGGATATTAAAGGGTAGGGGGAGCGAGCAGGAGAGTGGGATTGGACTGGGTGGGATATTAAAGAGTGGATTAGACTGGGTGGGATATTATAAAGTGTGTGAGATTTGACTGGGTCCATTTGGGGTGTCCTGCAGCACAGGTCTGCGATGGTCTCGAGGGTGGTGGTGCTGTGCTGCAGGGTTTTTGCCTTAGGTAGAGGCTTCTCCCTGGGCAGTAAGTGGACTGGCAACTTGCAGGTGTGAATAGTAAATGGCAGATACTCCTATAAATTGTCACATCATCTCTGACCGTAAGGACCGTCAACCAGGATTCAAATGATCACATCAGGGTTGGGGTCTTCTCACTCGCTGTCGAACTGGACCGGGAGAGTGCACCTCCCATCATCATCTCTGAGGCCTTGGTGATGAAAAATGTCCTTGTGGACAAATCCAACCCACGTCCCACAGTGTTGTGTCATGCCCACTAACTAAACTATCTGACGGACTGCTCACTTTGCCTGTTGGTGCTGACTGTGCTCTGAGATGACTGGAATTATATACTGAGTCCGGACATGCTAAATAATAAATACATTGGTCAGTAAGTTTAAAGAGGCATGACACGCTTAAAAATAAACACAGGAAGTGGCTTGTACTTAGCCCTAGATGTGTTGCCAGGTTTATTCGATGTATATTTTTAGGAATGGGGGTTGTCTAATTATTCCAATGTTGTGGAGCCTTGCTTTCCCTGTTCGAGCAGTCAGACAGTGGATGTACTGGGCTGAAAGCCAAAGGGACTCTTTTATTGGCAGGAGGAGCCTCTAAAGAGGCCAATACTCGAGACACTAATGCTTGGAAACAGACATGACCACCCCACTCCCACCCCCCGTCCCTCTTCCACCCCCCCCCTGCTGGTTCAGTGGGTCAATTCACTATCTGATGTGTGTGGATCACAGAGCTCTCAATCTTCCTGCGGTGACAGTTTAATGGGATCAATAACCAATTTGAAATGAGCAGGTTAACGCCTGAATTACAATAGCTCAAACAGGAAGTTGGTGCGACGGGGTTAAGCGGTTTACTAGAAACAGCTCACAAAGCTGTTAAGCTCCAAACAAGGACATGGTTGGAGCCCGCTGTGGTGCCCCTTGCAGTCGAATAGCATGCAGACACACAACACTCCAGACGTACCACATGGAAAAGTGAACCTCAGCACGAGCTTGCCCTTCAGAGGGAGATCGAGGAAAGAAAAACCTCCTTGGCTTCTGTAGTCACCTCAGTGTGTCTGGAAGAAGGGAAGAACTTGCATTTCTATAGCGCCTTTCACAACCTCAGGATGTCCCAAAGCGCTTTACAACCAATGAAGTACTTTTGAAGCGTGATCACTGTTATAATGCAGGAAATGTAGCAGCCAATTTGTGCACAGCAAGCTCCCACAAACAGCAATGAGATAAATTACCAGATACTCTGTTTTTAAGTGTTGATTGAGGGATAAATAATATTAAATATTAATCTTACTAGAATCTCTAATACTGGACCAACCATAAGGAAAGGAAACAACTTGCATTTATGTCACGCCTTTCACAACCTCAGGACCTCTCAAAGCGCTTTACAGCCAATTAAGTACTTTTGAAGTGTAGTCACTGTTGTGATGTAGGAAACACGGCAGCCATTTTCCACACAGCAAGATCCCACAGACAGCAATGAGTTACATGTTTTAGGTATTGGCTGAGGGTTAAATATTGGTCAGGACACCAGGACCAACTCCCCAGCTCTCGTTTGAAATAATGCCTTGGGATCTTTTCCATCCACCTGAGAGGGCAGACGGGGCCTCGGTTTAACGTCGCATCTGAAAGACGGCACCTCCGACAGTGTCGCGCTCCCTCAGTGTAATATATGTGGGTAGAACAAATGAAGGACAGAGACACGATGCGTTGCTAGTCCATGTGCTTGCTTTACTAGGCCAGAGCGAACTGAGCATGCTCATACTAAACTATGTGATAATACACTACACTCAGTACTGCACTGGCGTGTCAGCCTGGATTATGTGCTCAAGTTCCACTTGAACACATGACCTTCTGACTTAGAGGTGAGAGTGCTATCCACTGAGCCACAGCTGAACACTTGCTTCATCTTTAATGGATGAACACAACACGGCAGGCCTCTGCAGCCTTGAATTGACTTTAGGGTTGGTTTTGGTACCGACGTTACATCAGGCAGGTGATAG
The DNA here is from genome assembly GCF_052327205.1 of Somniosus microcephalus. NCBI lineage: Eukaryota > Metazoa > Chordata > Chondrichthyes > Squaliformes > Somniosidae > Somniosus > Somniosus microcephalus. The sequence continues at coordinate 11,106,116 of NC_141008.1, forward strand.
GCGGGGCCTGGGCCGGAGGTAAGCTCGCTCCATTTCCCTGGCCGAGCCTCTGTATGATAGAGCCGGCGAGCTGGCAGTGTTGAACGGGTGCTGACAGGCAGCTTGCCGATCTGGGGTTGGGGGGTGGGGGGGGTGGTGGGGGGCGTTGGTTGGGAAATCTGGCAGCTACTCCGCAGAGCCATGCCAGAGGTTTCTTTTTATGGGGATGAGTCAATCCTGGGGTGAGCACCATGGAGGATCCAGCAGTGTGTGGGGGGGGGGGAGGGGGAGATTTTTGCGGGATCGGAAGTGTCAGATTCCTGTAACGTTACATGTTCACGCTCCTCCTGGCCCCACAGAAATCACCTAGAAACCTTTTTGTATACTTCATTGGAGTGGCCTGTCGTGATCCCTTTAAGGACCGCTAGTTTGGTGGCTCTACACTCAGTTCCACTTCCCAGCATGCGTGCCGCCTCAGTGAGTGACCAAGATTACATCAGGGTCCTAAACACTAACGAGGCTCCCACCTATATTGGGCGATAGCACTGGCCGCCTAATTCGAGATCCTCCCCAAAATTACATTACATAGAAATACATAGAAGATACATCACAGAATCAGGCCATTCAGCCCAGCCAGTCTGTATTGGTGTTTACCCTCCACCCGAGCAATAAGTTCTAATCTTATTTACCCATCCTGTTCCAATAGCCTTCACCCCCTTTCCCTTCATCCCCCTATCCAATCTAATCTTCAGTGTTGTTATAGTTTCTATGTCAACAACTCACCCTGGAAGTGAATTCCACAGCCTCACAACTCTGTGGAGCAGTTTCTCCTGCCCTCTGTTCTAAATCGCTTACAGTTAATCTTGTATCAATGGCCCCTCATCCTTGACCCCTCAACCACTGGGAACAGTCTGCTCCTGTCTACCCTGTCCATTCTTTTAAACACTTCTTTCATAGCACCCTGGAATCTGTGTTGTTCTAATGAAAAGACTCAAGTTTTCAACTCTTTCTTTGTATTTGTATTTCCTCATACCAGGCAGAATCCCAGTGTATCTGTGCTGAACCCTCTCTAGTCCTCAATATCCCTCCGATAGTGTGGAGCCCAATATTGCACACAGTGCTCCAACTGAGGTCTTATGAAGGTTTCATTATTACTCCTTGGTTTTATACTCTACACCACATGATAAAATCCAGAATTCCATTAGCTTCTTTACAGCCTTGTCAACCCGAGGTGCTGCCTTTAATGCCCTGTGAACCTGTCCCCACAAATCCCTCTGCTCCCCCACAGCCCCGAGCCTGCTCCCCAAATCCCTCTGCTCCCCCACAGCCCCGAGCCTGCTCCCCAAATCCCTCTGCTCCCCACAGCCCCGAGCCTACTCCCCAAATCCCTCTGCTCCCCACAGCCCCAAGCCTACTTCCCAAATCCCTCTGCTCCCCACAGCCACGAGCCTACTCCCCAAATCGCTCTTCTCCCCACAGCCCCAAGCCTACTTCCCAAATCCCTCTGCTCCCCACAGCCCCGAGCCTGCTCTCCAAATCCCTCTGCTCCCCACAGCCCCGAGCCTGCTCCCCAAATCCCTCTGCTCCCCCACAGCCCCGAGCCTGCTCCCCAAATCCCTCTGCTCCCCACAGCCACGAGCCTGCTCTCCAAATCCCTCTGCACCCCCACAGCCCCGAGCCTGCTCCCCAAATCGCTCTGCTCCCCACAGCCCCGAGCCTGCTCCCCAAATCCCTCTGCTCACCCACAGCCCCGAGCCTGCTCCCCAAATCGCTCTGCTCCCCACAGCCCCGAGCCTGCTCCCCAAATCCCTCTGCTCACCCACAGCCCCGAGCCTGCTCCCCAAATCCCTCTGCACCCCCACAGCCCCGAGCCTGCTCCCCAAATCCCTCTGCTCACCCACAGCCCCGAGCCTGCTCCCCAAATCCCTCTGCTCCCCCACAGCCCTGAGCCTGCTCCCCAAATCCCTCTGCTCCCCCACAGCCCCGAGCCTACTTCCCCAAATCCCTCTGCTCCCCCACAGCCCCCAGCCTACTTTCCAAATCCCTCTGCTCCCCCACAGCCCCGAGCCTGCTCCCCAAATCCCTCTGCTCCCCCACAGCCCCCAGCCTACTTCCCCAAATCCCTCTGCTCCCCCACAGCCCCCAGCCTACTTCCCCAAATCCCTCTGCTCCCCCACAGCCCCCAGCCTGCTCCCCAAATCCCTCTGCTCCCCAACAGCCCCGAGCCTACTTCCCCAAATCCCTCTGCTCCCCCACAGCCCCCAGCCTACTTCCCCAAATCCCTCTGCTCCCCCACAGCCCCCAGCCTACTTCCCCAAATCCCTCTGCTCTCCACAGCCCCGAGCCTGCTCCCCAAATCCCTCTGCTCCCCACAGCCACGAGCCTGCTCTCCAAATCCCTCTGCACCCCCACAGCCCCGAGCCTGCTCCCCAAATCGCTCTGCTCCCCACAGCCCCGAGCCTGCTCCCCAAATCCCTCTGCTCACCCACAGCCCCGAGCCTGCTCCCCAAATCGCTCTGCTCCCCACAGCCCCGAGCCTGCTCCCCAAATCCCTCTGCTCACCCACAGCCCCGAGCCTGCTCCCCAAATCCCTCTGCACCCCCACAGCCCCGAGCCTGCTCCCCAAATCCCTCTGCTCACCCACAGCCCCGAGCCTGCTCCCCAAATCCCTCTGCTCCCCCACAGCCCTGAGCCTGCTCCCCAAATCCCTCTGCTCCCCCACAGCCCTGAGCCTGCTCCCCAAATCCCTCTGCTCCCCCACAGCCCCGAGCCTACTTCCCCAAATCCCTCTGCTCCCCCACAGCCCCCAGCCTACTTTCCAAATCCCTCTGCTCACCCACAGCCCCCAGCCTGCTCCCCAAATCCCTCTGCTCCCCCACAGCTCCGAGTCTACTTCCCCAAATCCCTCTGCTCCCCAACAGCTCCGAGCCTACTTCCCCAAATCCCTCTGCTCCCCACAGCCCCGAGCCTACTTTCCAAATTCCTCTGCTCCCCCACAGCCCCAAGCCTACTTCCATTCACAGTATAATTACTGCCGTTATTTTTTGCTAAAATGCATCACCTCACACTGACTGACATTGAATTCCATCTGCCGCTTTATAGCGCATGCCATCATCTTATCAATATCCCTTTGCAGTTTCTGTTGTTTTTTCAAAGAATTAACTATATCTCCTATTTTAGTATCATCTGCAAATTTCGACATCACTTCCTCGAGCCGTATATCCAAATTATTGCGAGTGAACAGAAGCTGCCTTCTGTTGCCGAGGCCCTAAGCTCTGAAATTCCCTCCCTAAACCTCTCCGCCTCTCCACCTCTCTTTCCTCCTTTAAGACGCTCCTTAAAACCTACCTCTTTGACCAAGCTTTTGGTCACCTGCCCTAATCTCTCCTTACGTGGCTCGGTATCTAATTGTTTTGTCTTATAATCGCTCCTGTGAAGCGCCTTGGGCGTTTTACTACGTTAAAGGTGCTATAGAAATACAAGTTGTTGTTGTTGATGCTGATGTCCCAGGGCAGAGCCCTGTGAGACACCACTACCCACTTCCAACCACTCTGAGAAACTGCCCTCCACTCCCTTCGAACCAATTTATAATCCAGTTTTCTATCCTCTCCCTGATTTCATACCCCTTACTCTTCTCTTGTAATCCCTCCTGTGTGGTACCTTGTCAAAGGTTTTCCTACAGTCTATGTACCCTATATCCACTGCATTGCCCCATCTACCAAGTCTGTTACCCCCTTAAAGAATTCTATGGGACATAGGATCAGGAGGAGGCCATTCAGCCCCTCGAGCCTGTTCCACCATCAATTAGATTATGGCTGATCTGTATCGCAACTCCATTTACCTGCTCCTGCTCCGTATCCCTTGACACCCTCACCTAACAAAAACCTATCGATCTCAGTCTTGTAAATTTCAATTGACCCCCAGCAACCACAGCCTTTTGGGGGAGAGAGTTCCAGATTTCCACTACCCTATGTGTGGAAAAAGTGCTTCCTGACATCACCCCTGAACAGCCTGGCTCTAATTTGAAGATTGTGCCCACTTTGTTCTTGATTCCCCCGTCAAAGGAAATAGTTTCTCTGTATCTACCCTATCGAATCCATTTATCATTTTAAACAGCTCGAGTAGATCACCCCCCTCAACTCAAGGGAATACAAACCAGGTTTATGCAACCTGTCCTCATAATTTTTAATGAGGTTCGTCAAGTGTAATCGTCCGTTTTGAAATCCCTGCTGGCTATTTCTAACTATTTTCTCTTTATCTGGCTACGTGGTAATTTCATCCTTAATTATAGACTAAAATTTTCCCTATCACAGATATTAAGCTAACTGTCCTGTAATTACCCAGATTAGCTCTGTCTCACTTTTTAAAATGGATATGACGTTGGCCGCACTCCAGTCCTACTTAGTAGAGCCTGAAATAAAAGTCCTGATTTACTGCCTGATGAGAGCAGGCCGTGTGAGGGGTTTAAATGTTTGCATCGACCTACTCACCCAATCAATGCTGGCCTTGCGTCCCGCGCCATTTTAACAGGCGCATTCAGGCCAGCCAATCAGGCCCTCGCACCAGGCAGGTGAGGGCCTCATTGCAATTCAAAAGTCAGGGTCTGATGATGTCATTCAGACCCCAATGTTATTTTTGTAGTGTATGTACCTTTAAGAGAGAACTACTTTTACAGCTCCTGTATACTGTAGTACCGGCAGTGACCACAGCTGTATATAAGCCTTGAGCAGGCATCTGTACTGTTAGTCTTTAGACTACTCTCCTCCAGTAAACACCTGTTGATTGTTAATCTGCAGCCTCCGTCTAGTTATTGAAGAACACCATACCTTAAGATTTACGGATTCAACAGTGGCGACGAGGTCGATTCGAATCTACCTGCAACTCTGCATTTCCTTCCAAGGATTCGCTCCGGGAGGGCGGTGGAAGAAAGTCGAGGCCAGAAGCACGGGCGTCGACCACGAGCAACCGCCCAGTCATCCGGCAGAGAGTGAACATCGCAGGGGAGGCTGTTGAGAGCTGGGCTTGGTTTTCCAGCCACGACGATCCAGCAACAGACTGGCAACAGGTACAGCGCAGACCCTTCCCGGACAGCGGCGGCTGGAGCCGACTGACGACACAGAAAAGGCCGAGCAGCGTCGACGGGGTAAGAGAGAGGGTAGAGCGCACAGGGCGCAGCCGGGGGTTGAAGACCGAGCGGCGTCGACGGAAAACAAAAAGAGAGGGTAAAGCACAGCCGGGGTTCAGGACCGAGCGGCGGCAACGAGAGAGGTGCACAGGAGAACGCGCAGAGTGCAGCCAGGGCTCAAGGGCTAAGCAGCGTCCACGGGGAAAGAAAGGGAGTGCGGGAGATGCCATTTGAGCCGCGGAGAAGAAGGGAGAGCGCGGGAGACGCCATTTTTGAAGCCACAGCGGAGAAGAAGGGCGAGCGCGGGAAGAAAGGAAAGCACGGGAGACGCCACTTTGAGCCAGCGGAGAAGAAGGGAGAGCGCGGGAGATGCCATTTTAGAAAGTCTAACCACACCCAGGGATTCCGAAGAGTGGCAGTGTCACTGCGTTCGATAATGAAGTCGAAGGTTGGGCGACATATGTGGAACGCATTGAGGTGTATTGCAAGGCGAATGAAGTGCCAGATGCCAGGAAAGCACTGGTTTTGTTGAATTTCATGGGTGCAAAAATGTATGGCTTACTGCGAAACCTAATAACCCCAGAGAAGCCAGTGGATAAGGATTTCGAAAGCATAGTGGAAATCCTACAGGACCATTTAAACCCCACACCGCTGCTGATAGCAGAAAGATTTAAGTTCCACAAAAGGAACCAGCAGAAAGACGAAAGTAATGCTGAGTATTTAACGGAACTGCGCAAGCTATCGAAACACTGCCAGTTTGGAATGGGACTAGCAGATACGTTAAGGGACAAGTTTGTATGTGGGCTTCAAAGTGAAGGAACCCAGAAACGGCTTCTATCAGAAAAGGATCTTACGCTGGACAAGGCTTTCAGCATGGCAGTATCACACGAAGCAGCCGCACGGGGTGCTGCAGAGATACAACGGAGACCGCAAGAATATGGCACCAATGAAATGTCATATGGAGCAGGGAAGTGTTATCGCTGCGGCAGAACAACACACGACCAGAAGGATTGTTGGTTCAAAGATCAAGTGTGCAGACAGTGTGGAAAAGCAGGACACATAGCAAGAGTCTGCAGGTCAGGTAAGAAAACCAGCAGCAAGAAATCTCCACAGGAGAAGTACAGGAAGGTACATAAGGTGATGGACAGTAGTTCAGACGAACAGAAAAGTGATACAGACTCCGGAAGCAAGGAGCTGGGTTGTCTGGAACTACATAAGGTAATCAAAATGGAGGATCACCAGACTATCTGGGTCACGCTCAAGATAGACGGAGTCCAAGTGAAAATGGAATTGGACACAGGATCAGCCCTAACAGTCATAAGCCGAAGGGACTACAAGCGGCTATTCTCACATATACCCTAGAGATACAGAGATTGTCTTGAAGACGTACACGGGGCAAACAGTCTACCCCAAAGGAAAAATAAGGGTGAACGTAATATACAAAGGCCAGGAAATACCAAAAATGGACCTATATGTATTGCCAGATGGAGGACCACCACTACTAGGACGTGAATGGATCCGGAAGATACAATTAGATTGGCATTCCATACAGGCACTGAAGGTTGAGGCCAAAAAGGATGACGACGTCACACCTGGATGACTGTCAAAAATGCTAACTGACGCACAAGAAGTGTTCCAGGAGGGACTCGGAACACTAAAAGGCATAACAGCGACGATTAAAATAGAGGAAAATGCAAGCCCAAAGTTTTTTAAGGCCAGACCGGTGCCTTATGCGATCTGACCAGCCGTCGAAGCAGAGCTGGAAGGTTTGGAACGTTCAGGAGTACTGTCCAAAGTGGACTGGAGCGAGTGGGCTACACCCATCGTTCCTGTAATGAAGAGGTCGTTCAGTAATACGCCTGGGGAACCAAAGAAGGTCCGCATCTGTGGGGATTTTAAGGTGACAGTGAACCCAGTCCTTCACACGGTACAATATCCGCTTCCACGGATTGAAGATATTTTCGCCTCGCTATCTGGAGGTAAACGCTTCACTAAGATTGATCTGGCCCAGGCGTACCTGCAAATGGAGGTAGAAGAAGCCTCGAAACAATACCTCACGATCAACACTCATAAAGGTCTCTACCAATACAACCGGCTGGTGTTCGGGGTAGCATCGGCTCCGGCTATTTGGCAAAGGGCAATGGATCAAGTCCTGCAAGGGATTCCAGGGACCCAGTGTTATTTGGACGACATCCTGGTCACAGGCGAAAATGACAGTGATCACCTCGCCAACCTGGTGAAGGTGCTCACTAGATTAAAGGAATATGGGCTACGAGCTAATCGCCACAAGTGCGAGTTTTTCCAGAAGCAGATCTCGTATTGTGGCCACGTTATTGATGAAGAGGGGTTACATAAATCCCCTGAAAAGATTGAGGCAGTAGTCAAGGCTCCAGCACCGGAAAATGTGTCACAACTGAGGTCGTTCCTCAGGCTGGTGAACTACTACCATAAGTTCTTACCAAATTTGTCTACAGTATTACACCCACTGAACACCCAACTGCAAACGGGGGTACCTTGGAGGTGGAATGACGAATGTAAATGAGCTTTCCAGAAGTGCAAAGAATTGATCACATCAAAAGAGGTGTTGGCCCATTTCAACCCAGCACTACCAATTCGGTTGGCGTGTGATGCATCACCCTATGGTATTGGAGCGGTGCTGTCGCACAAATTCCCAGACGGGTTGGAGAGGCCAGTAGCCTTTGCGTCTCGGTTACTAACCTCAGCCGAGCGCAACTACGCCCAGATTGACAGGGAGGCCCTCCTGGGGAGTAAAAAAATTCAACCACTATCTGCATGGGCAGAAGCTCACCTTGCTGACTGACCACCAACCACTTGTCTCCATCTTTAATCCAAAGAAGGGCGTTCCGGTGATGACTGCACAACGGCTACAAAGATGGTCCTTTTTTCTAGGGGAGAACCAATATGAAATAGAGTATAAGGGCACAAAACAGCATGGGAACGCTGATGGGCTATCACGCCTGCCACTGCCTACTGTGGAGGAAGCACCAGCAGTGGACCCTATCAAAATATTTTATTCGTCGATAATTGAACGCTTGCCAGTAACTAACGCGGATATAGAGAAGGAGACCCGAAATGATCCGACACTGTCTCGGGTATATGATTTGACGGTGAAGGGATGGCCAACACATGGCGACTCACTGTTGCCAGCATTCTCATCCAGAAGAGAACAGCTGTCAGTATGCCAGGGGACAGTGATGTGTGGATCCCGGGTGGTAATTCCACCCAAGTTAAGGAAGAGAGTGCTCAATGAGCTTCACGAAGGCCATCTGGGAGGGGTGAAAATGAAAAGCCTTGCTAGGGCTTATGTGTGGTGGCCGGGGATCGATCAACAAATCGAGGACCTAACAAAGAGCTGCTCAGGATGCCAGAAGGTCCAAAATGCACCACCACATGCCCCTCTACACCCATGGGAGTGGCCCTCCTCGCCATGGCAACGGGTGCATATTGATTTTGCTGGTCCATTCATGGACTCAATGTTCTTAATAGCAGTGGATGCGCACTCGAAATGGCCTGAGGTGATCAAAATGTCCTCCACCACTACAGAGAAAACGATTGCAGTCCTACGGACCATATTTGCCAGGAACGGCTTGCCAGAGCAGATTTGCTCTGATAACGGACCACAGTTTGTGTCCGAAGAATTTCGGAAATTTATGAGAAGGAATGGGGTAAGGCATTACACATCCACCCCGTATCATCCAGCCACAAATGGATTGGCTGAGAGGTTCGTACAAACCTTTAAAAAGGCAATAAGGGCCATGTGCGATGATGACATTCCACTACAGCATAAGGTGGACAATTTCCTGTTAGCCTACAGAAATGCGACACATGCAGTTACCAACCAGACCCCGGCCATGATGTTCTTTAACCGAAGGTTGAGATCTCGTCTGGATTTGCTCAGACCAAATGTGCGAAGAAATGTTGAGGATAAGCAATTCCAGCACATCAATGAGAAGCCGACAAGGAGCTTCAATGTAGGACAACCAGTCTTGGCCCGCGACTACCGAACAGAGAAATGGCAACCCGGAACGATATGCACATGGCAGGGGCCACTAATGTACACAGTGGATGTCGGGGAGAACATTGTGAGACGCCACATCGACCAGATCCTAGCATCACAGGAACGAGTCAACCCCATGTCTCGCATACCTGGGGATGAACCCGACATACCGGTAGCATCTACCCCAGAAACAGTAGCAGGGGAAACTGATGAACTAACCAACGAAAGGGGGCCAGAATCGCCTCCGCTCCAAGAACAAGACACTCAGGAAAGGCACTATCCAGAAAGGATCAGGAAGCCGCCCCAAAGACTGAATCTATAAATGGACTATTTCAGTTAAATGAGCATGTTAAAGTGTTAACTGTTATTTGAATGTTATGGGTACTGTTAATCTAAAAGGGGAGGAATTGTAGTGTATGTACCTTTAAGAGAGAACTACTTTTACAGCTCCTGTATACTGTAGTACTGGCAGTGACCACACCTGTATATAAGCCTTGAGCATGCCTCTGTACTGCCAGTCTTTAGACTACCCTCCTCCAGTAAACATCTGTTGATTGTTAATCTGCAGCCTCCGTCTAGTTATTGAAGAACACCATACCTTAAGATTTACGGATTCAACAATTTTAACCCTCAATGGCCACGTTTGTCGCCTGGTGCCAGCCTTGCCAGGACCACTGGGCGTCAAGGAAGCAGGTTCCCCAAAGCCTTTCCACCAGCTACAAGGCACAAGTCAGGAGTGTGATGGATTACTCTCCACTTGCCCGGATGAGTGCAGCTCCAACAACACTCAAGAAGCTCAAAACCATCCAGGACAAAGCAGCCCGCATGATTGACACCCCATCCACCACCTTAAACATTCATTTCCTCCACCACCGGCGTACCGTGGCTGCAGTGTGTGCCATCTACAAGATGCACTGCAGCAACTCGCCAAGGCTTCTTCAGCAGCACCTCCCAAACCCGCGACCTCTTCCACCTAGAAGGACAAGGGCAGCAGGCGCATGGGAACACCACCACCTCCAAGTTCCCCGCCAAGTCACACACCATCCTGACTTCGAAGTATATCGCCGATCCTTCATCGTCGCAAGGGCAAAATCCTGGAACTCCCTCCCTAACAGCACTGTGGGAGTACCTTCACGACACGGACTGCAGCGGTTCAAGAAGGCGGCTCACCACCACCTCCTGAAGGGCAACTAGGGATGGGCAATAAACGTTGGCCTTGCCAGCGACGCCCACATCTCGAGAATGAATAAGAAAAGATATCAGAATTTCATGGACGTGATGGTGCACAAACAGGGTACAATAATGTATATATTTCTTATTTTAATATCTTACTCTTGTAATATCTAAAGGAAAAAGGACCTGCAGCCTCGATCCTGTGACACTGAGTGTTGGACCATCACTAAAGCTGTTCTAATTGTGTGGGAAACGTCAATTCTGTTCAAAGCTGTTATTTAATACTGTAGGAGACGGATTTTATTGCGTTGCATTTTGAGAGGTAGCAGTGGAAGAAGAATAAGGCTCAGAGCCATTATTTAATATTTTAATGTCTGGTTGTCACGGTAACATAGCAGGAAGCTGACGTTCCGTTTATTTTAGTAAGATGTTACAGCGATGCAGTCGCTCCAGTGATTATTCAGCTGTGGCTGCAATGAGGAAGCTCAGACTAGGAGCCGACTCAGGCTCTGGTTAAAGGGGCCGACTCAGGCTCTGGTTAAAGGGGCCGACTCAGGCTCTGGTTAAAGGGGCCGACTCGGGCTCTGGTTAAAGGGGCCGACTCGGGCTCTGGTTAAAGGGGCCGACAGGCTCTGGTTAAAGGGGCCGACTCGGGCTCTGGTTAAAGGGGCCGACTCGGGCTCTGGTTAAAGGGGCCGACTCGGGCTCTGGTTAAAGGAGCCAACAGGCTCTGGTTAAAGGGGCCGACTCAGGCTCTGGTTAAAGGAGCCGACTCGGACTCTGTTTAGTGTGGCCGACTCGGGCTCTGGTTAAAGGAGTCAACAGGCTCTGGCTAAAGGGGCCGACTCGGGCTCTGGTTAAAGGAGCCAACAGGCTCTGGTTAAAGGGGCCGACTCGGGCTCTGGTTAAAAGGGCCGACTCGGGCTCTGGTTAAAGGAGCCAACAGGCTCTGGTTAAAGGGGCTGATTCAGGCTCTGGTTAAAGGGGCTGACTCGGGCTTTGGTTAAAGGAGCCGACTTGGGCTCTGGTTAAAGGAGCCGACAGGCTCTGGTTAAAGGGGCCAACTTGGGCTCTGGTTAAAGGAGCCGACTCAGGCTCTGGTTAAAGGGGCCGACTCGGGCTCTGGTTAAAGGGGCCGACTCGGGCTCTGGTTAAAGGGGCCGACTCAGGCTCTGGTTAAAGGGGCCGACTCAGGGTCTGGTTAAAGGGGCCGACTCGGGCTCTGGTTAAAGGGGCTGACTCAGGCCCTGGTTAAAGGGGCTGACACGGGACCGTGTCCCCCCACAGTGACACTGCACCCCCCCCCACCCATCCATGTTTAACCCCATCCACCCTCAGGCGACCGTAAATCGGTTACAGTAATGATGCGAGTTTCCATTTCTGGGCATATGTCACTGGTCCTCATTTTCAGTGCGCCATCTCATTTCCAGCATTTCCATGTGGCCCTTGTTTCCATGGCTGTCGTTATTAGGTAGCGCTTTAATTGCATTCTCCATCTATAGGGAGCTTTGAGAAACTGCCTGAGGCAGCTGTGACCAGAGTATTCATTAAAGACGTGTCTGTGCCGCGCAGTGCCTACATATGTGTGTGTGTTTGGGAGTGTGCATGAACATGGGGCTCTATTGAAAAGGTTGGCACTTGCGAGAGGTGTAACCATAAGGCAGTAGAGAAGCATTTGGGATCAATGGAGATCTCCGCATGTGTAGCTCAGACACCCTGAGTTCAGACTGGAAATCTGGAGTCTGTGCACCTCAGCCTTCTCTGTTCTGCATAACAAGTGCCGCACTTGTCACAGTTCCCTTGTGAATTTTGCGGCATTGGCGTACACTTGAAATCGGTTAATGTAACAACTTACTGTGCAAATCATCCACTCCCTAATGGTCTCATACGATAACACTACAGAACATGTTGTTTTGCAAGTTTGTATTGAATTGTGCTACATTTGCATACTTTGATAGGGGCTCCATTGCAATTGTAGTCAGATGCTTTGCAGGTGTTACATAGTGAGGTGTGCTACAAACTCACAGGTCTAGAACTACAACAGAGCCACGCCTGTTTATCAGGCACTAAACAGGTGCCTAAGTCTCCAATGTAAAATCCTCATCCTTGTGCTCAATTCCCTCCATGGCCTCAGCCATCCCTATCTCTGTAACCTTCTCCTACCCTACAACCCTCTGAAAACTCTGCGTTCCTCCAATTCTGGCCTCTTGTGCATCCCAGACATCCTTCGCTCCATCATTGCTGGCCATGCCTTCAGCCATATTAGTCCTAAGCTCTGGAATTCCCTCCCTAAACCTCTCCATCTCTCTCTCTCATCCTTTAAGACGCTCCTTAAAACCCATCTCTTTGACCAAACTTTTTGGTCATCTGCCCTAATATTTCTTTATGTGGCTGAGTGTATGAATAAACGTGATTCTGCAGCCAGGAGCCCTGCATTCTCCTACCTGCCTGCTTCTCTTCCAAGCTCCATACCTCGACACGATGACTGATGCTCTGTGAGATTCACCCTCCTGCTGGGATTAACCTGGCATGACTAGCAAGTCTGTTCACCCATCACCCCTGTGCTCGCTGACTAACATTGGCTCCCGGTCCGACAGCACCCCGATTTTAAAATTCGCATTTTTGTTTTCAAATTCCTCCATGGCCTCACCCCTCCCTATCTCTGTAACCTCCTCCAGCCCCACAACCCCCCACCCCCGACAACTCTGCGTTCCTCCAATTCTGGCCTCTTGCGCATCCCCCAATTTCCCTCACCCCACCATTGGTGGCCGTGCCTTCAGCTGCCTGGGCCCTAAGCTCTGGAATTCCCTCCCTAAACCTCTCCGCCTCTCTACCTCTCTCTCCTCCTTTAAGACGCTCCTTAAAACCTACTTCTTTGACTGAGCGTTTGTTCACCTGCCCTAATTTCTCCTTATGTGGCTGGGTGTCAATGTGTGTCTGATTACACTCCTGTGAAGTGTCGTGGGGCGTTTTGCTACGTTTAAAGATGCTATATAAATACAAGTAGTTGTTGTTCAGACAAATATCAGAACCGACTCTTCAGAACATTTTAAAAATGGCTGTGATGGGAAAGGATAAAATCCTTACTTGAGGGGTTTGCAATGCTGGCACTTTACAGTCGAGCTGGGGACTGAGTACAGAACCTCTTGTGTGATCTGCTCAACTCAGACTTCAAATACCATGTGCACATTTCTTTTTGTGTTGGGCAAGGGCTGAAGTACGTTTTAAAAATAGTTTTACCAATGTTTCCTTTGGCAGTAAAGGCAAGCTGTGTATAGAAGGAACTTGCAATTCTAAAGATACTTTCACAATCTCACGACGTCCCATAGTGCGTTGTAGCCAATGCAGTACTTGTGAAGCGTGGTCACTTTTGTAATGTCGAAAAGCTGCAGCTAATTTGTGCACAGACAGCAATGTGATAATGAGCCAGACAATCTGTTTTAATGATGTCGGTTGAGAGCTAAACATTGGCCAGGACACCGGGGCTATCTCCCCTGCTCTTCTTCAAGTAGTGCCATGGACGTCTCATCTGAAAGACGGCACCTCCGACAGTGCAGCACTCCCTTAATCCAGGAGGATCAGCCTGGACTATGTGTTTAAGTCTCTGGAGTGTGATTTAAACCCACAACCTTCTGACTCAGAGGCGAGCATGCTTCCCACTGAGCCAGGGCTGACACCTAGGGGTAGATTTTGCCGAACCTGTCGGGAAGAAGGCGGGACTTCCCCTTTCGGGTTTTTGACCCGCCTACTTCGATGCCCGGCCAATCCGCGCAATTTTCCCTTGATTGACCTTGTTGAGCCCGCCCAGCGGGCTCAGCAGGCCAATTAAGGGCCACCCAGCAACAGGTGACGTCACAGACTGAAATTTCATCTGTCAAGAGTTCTTGACAGGTGAAATATCAGTGTCTCACAGCTGTTTGAAGCTGTCAAACACTGGCAGTCTGAGTTCTAAGCTGAGTCATTCTGCACAGACTCAGTTAGAACTCTCACCAGCACTCAAAGCTGAAGGCTGTCACTTTTGACAGATCGCAGCCGTTCAGCTTTCAGTTCCGGCTGAGTGATGCGCTCCCGACGGCTACAGGAAGAAAGGCTGTTAAGGTAAGTACAGGTAAGTAAAAGTTCTTTACACACTTTAGACACACCAAACACACTTACCTTTGCACTCATGCATCCATCACTCACCTGAGCACCGACATCGCGACCCCTCCAACTCCTTCAACCCGACGGCCCGCCTGCTCTACCTGGCGTGGTTTGGAGCCGTCAGGAAACCCACACGAAACCCCTCAAAATAGGAATTAGGCTTCGGCGAGTCGCAGTGCGGGGCGGGTACCCGCCGCCCCTGAAACTTACGTGAGGTGGGGTTTTGGGCGGGATGGTGTCGGGACCCCCAAATTCAGGATTTCCCCCCCCCCACACACGCCTGAAACTCCGCCTGATGGCTCCCTGAAAATCTAGCCCCTAATGTTGCTTTACTCACCAATTATATTCTGTCAGGCTGACTCAACATGAAGCGTTTTGAGTTTGAGTGGTCATTACTTGCAGATTGTTGCTATGGGTGCTTGCCGTTGAGATTAAGATTGGCCCAAATTATTTCACTTGGAAATTTTTCAACCAAAATAGACGGGAGACTTTCATCTTGAGAGCTGGGTTCAAACCAAATGAAAAGATCGCTTCTTAAGAAAATAATTCCAGACCAAAGCCAAAACACCAAAAGGTCAGGTGCATCTAATGAGATCCAACTATTTGCTATCGGGTCAAATCTAATGTGTTCTCGAAGTCACATGACCCAAATCAGATTTGCAGAATAAAAAATTAAACTGCTGCAGTAAACCTGGCGATAAGCTCAGCTAAGACAGTAACAGAAACTGTCACCCCATTCACTAAGCAGCTTAACAGGGCTCTGTATAAGAATAAACCTGAGCCCGCAGCCAGGAACCCTGCATTCTCCTACCTGCCTGCTTCACTTCCAAGCTCCGATGACTGATGCTCTGTGAGATTCTCCCTCTCGTTGGGGTTAACCTGGTGCAGCACGTCTGTTCACCCATCACTGATGTTCCCTTTAAGCTGCATGGCCCCGCAGCGCTCCAGCCTCCAGGGGTCCCATGCAGCCAGTGAGCCAACTTTAAATTAGAAAGAAAACGTGCATGCGCGGAATTCTGACTGGGACAAACACTCAAAATCCTCCTACGTTCCACCCGCCGTGATCTCGAGGTCATCCAGAACTTGGCTGCCCGTGTCCTAACTCGCACCAAGTCCCGTTCATCCATCACCCCTGATGCGCCCTGACCTACATTGGCTCTCGGTCCGACAGTGCCTCGATTTTAAAATTCTCATCCTTGTTTTTAAATCCCTCCAGGGCCTCGCCCCTCCCTATCTCTGTAACCTCCTCCAGTCCTACAACCTCCCGGGACTTCTGTGCTCCTCCAATTCTGACCTCTTGCGCATCTCGGGTTGCCGAATCTGGTTGGAGGCGTTCCTGGAGGTGTGATCACATGACATTCTGACCACATGACATCTGACCATGTGACACCCGAGCACATCACATCTGATTGCAATTGTTATTGCGCTCACCTTATGAAGGTTGTGTCCGCTGTGAGGGAGTGTTTCTGCTCATGGTTTCATTCCAGCAGCTGTTGTATGACAAGTTCCAAGAACCGGAGGTCTCCTGTGAGCAGGTGAAGAGAGGAGACCGAGGGCGGGGGGAGGGGAAACTGAGGGGGGGAGAAGGGTGGCTGAGTAGAGGGGGGGAAGAGGGGAAACCAAGGGATGGGGAAGAAGGGAAACTGAGTGGGGGAAAGAGGGGAGACCAATCGGGGGAGGGGGCAAGAGAGGAGACTGAAGAACCCGCCGATTTCAGAGACCTACATTATTTCACATATCTCCAGTTATTTCAGAGACTCCATGAACACCGAGTCCTCTCGATTCCCGATTCCCCGGCTTCCTCCACGCTGTCCCGGCTCTTTGCCGGTGGCCTCACCGAGCGGGGGTGGGGGATTTAAATCGCTGATCTCCTGAGCTGCTGGAGGCAGTGCTCGGGGGAGGAACCCCTGATTCCTGGAAACTCCCAGGCATTCCGGATGGGCTGGGAACCCTATGCCCATCCCTGATTTTAATCACCCCACCATCGGCGGCCGTGCCTTCAGCTGCCTGGGCCCTAAGCTCTGGAATTCCCTCCCTAAACCTCTCCGCCTCTCTCTCCTCCTTTAAGTTATTCCTTAAAACCTAGCTCTTTGATCACCTGTCCCAATATCTTTTTATGTGGCTCGGTGTCAGATTCTGTCTGATTACACTCCTGTGAAGCACCTTGGAACGTTTTACTACGTTAAATGTGCTATATAAATACAAGGTTTCGTTATTGTTGTTGTTTGAGGCACAGCAGTTCAACAGTCATTTGGTTTTGCCAATGGGGACATGATGGAGGCGGGACTCACACTTGTCGGGTTTCAGTCCCGCCTCCATCGACGTCCGGCCAACCCACACTATTTTCCCTTGATTGACCTTGTTAAGCCCACCCAGCGGGTTTAGCCGGCCAATTAAGGGAAAGCCGGTGACAGAGAACGTCAGCGTATGACGTTTCATCTGTCAAAAATGAATTGTCATTGTTTGACAGCTTTGAGGAGCTGTCAAACACGGACATTCCCTGTTCTTTGGTGAGTTCTTGTACTCAAGGCTCACCAATCTCTTTCCTGAGCAGAAAGCAGATGGCTGTTGCATCGGAGAATGCAGCAACCATTCTGTCATCTCTGCCATTGAGATGCCGGAGCCTCCAGATCCCCAAGGGATGAAGCCTGCAGGAAGAAACAAAGGTAAGGAAACTTTTTCTAACACTTTTCACTCCCATACTTACCTCTCCACACTTGCATCCATCACTCACCTCCACAGCGCACTTTTCGGCCCCTCACACCCCCGCAGATGCACTGCTCGCCTTGCTGACCCTGGCGGAGTTTCCCAACATCGGGAAGCCCGCACTTGTGTTGGGAAAATGGGGATAATCCTCTTAACTGCCTGTTAACTACCTGTTAACAGGCAGTTAAGTGGCTGTAATCCCCTTCCCGCCTCGAGGAGACGGATCCCAGCTTGAGTCGGGGTCCCGCCTCCCGGGAAGATGGCACAGAGGCGGGTTGGGGGTGGGTTCGATACCTGCTCCCAGTTTCTGCCATTTTCCCTGCAGTCCCACCTCCTGACCCACCTCCCCAGGGCTTGCAAAATCGCCCCCATTGTCTTCAATCGGTCTGCTGCTGTCGTTAATTTTAGGGTAAGGGGCACTCTGCGCTAGTTGGCTTACAATCCACCTCTGACCTCCTCTCCTGACCTTTGACCTCTCCGACCTCCTCACCAACTGCCTCCTCCAACCACCTCTCCCACCCTCTGACCTCCCCGAGCTCCTCCCCTGAGCTCCTCCTTGACCTCTCCTTGACCTCCTCCCCCGACCTCCCCCTTGACCTCCTCCTGACCTCATTCTTGACCACCTCCCCAAAGCTCTCCCTTCAGCGTTGGTTTACACACAAGCCGTGGACAATCCGCAATGAAAGTATCTCGGTGCCGGAACCAAAGGCCATGGCCTGCATTTGAATGGGGATAAATTCAAAACTAATTGGCGAAAATAATATTTCAGTGAGCAAGTGGCCAATCTATGGCACAGGCTCCCGAGGGGGACAATTGAAGCAGTTAGTATTGATTCAGTCACATGCAAATCAGATGGATTTCTATCAGGAAATAACATTTTGGGATCCAGTATCTGAGTAATTTGAGACATGACGTGTGGTGAGTGTAGCAGGCTCGGGAGGAACAGGGTGACTTTGGACCTTTTGGTTCCCAAAGCTTTCCACCACTGGGGGTTTCCTCACCTCGTGTCTGGGTCTGCTGTAGACTCATTGATAAAGATTGATCGCTGTGATTAGTCAATGCCTCCTTGTATTATGTGACTACCAGGAGGAACAGGAGCAAGATTAGGCCATACGGCCCCTCGAGCCTGCTCCGCTATTCAAGAAGATCATGGCTGATCATCGACCTCAACTCCACTTTCCCGCCCAATCTCCATATCCCTCGATTCCCCTAGAGTCCAAAAAGAGTAAATCTAGAGTAAATGAGGAGAAACTATCTCCACTGTCAGCAGGGTCAGTAACTAGAGGACACAGGTTTAAGGTAATTGCCAACAAATCCAAGGGGGGATATGAGGAGAAGGCCAACCCCAGAGACATGAGCACAAAATCTAGGCTGACACTTCAGTGCAGTACTGAGGGAGTGCTGCACTGTCGGAGGTGCCATCTTTCGATAGGACGTTAAACCAAGGCCTCGTGTGCTCTCTCGGGTGAGCATAAAAGATCCCACGGCACTATTTAAAAGAGAAGTACTGTGGCGTACCGATCACAGAAAGGACACAATCCGCTTTCCGGTCCGTAGACTAGAATTCAGGCGTCATGCCTTTAAGAAGGATCACACCTTTAAGAAACTCGATCTGCAACATAGTTAAGCCCAGAGCGGGGGAGGAGGAGTCGAAGCTGTGCACTGATGAAAGGCAGTCGTACTTTGTGTAGTCTCTGACTCCATTTTGTGTTCAGCATGCAGCCTCAACAATTAAACCTTTTCTGTTGAACCTCTCCGAGTTCAGTATTTTTTGCTAGGAGTACGTAGACTCCTACATTACGGGAGTTATCCCTGGTGTCCTGGCCAATATTTATCCCTCAACCAACATCACTAAAAAAACAGATTATCTGGTCATTATCACATTACCGTTTGTGGGATCTTGCTGTGCGCAAATTGGCTGCTGCGTTTCCTACATTACAAGAGGGACTACACATCAAAAAATACTATACAAATACCAGTCCTTTCTTTTTTTAATGTGTTGTGTTCCGGCAGAATGTGCAGGCTCCCAGGGGCAGGATGCAGAAAGCAATTTGCAATTAAGTCTGTAAACATCATAAAATATGCTGGCTGAGAAAGTGTGTTAATTTCATGGAAATTTACAACTGAAAGCATTCAGTCAACAGAAATCCAGATTCATAAGGAGGTAATTTGATTTCTACCTTTGCGAAATCTCTCCTGCGAGGGGAATTGATTATATTCACTTACACAGCAATTGGACAATAAAATGCCACAGCGGAGAGGCTCCAACCAATGCCTTTGTCACTTAAACTCCAGGTAACGGAGGCTGTTCCATTTAGTCGCTCTGCGTGTGTCGGGTCTGTTTATTATTTTGCTTCGTTGTGTCAGGTTTTTTGGTCCACACATCACAGGAGCTGCAGCAATTTAGAAGCGAGAGAACCAACTCCCGCCTGCGGGTTATCAATAATGAATACTACGCTGAGCAAAGGCTGGTCTGCTAATGGAGAGGTTTGAGCAGTTGCTTAATATCGTGGCTGTCATGTCATTAGTAGAGTGCTGGGGGTAGACTTTTTTCTGCACGTGTGTGTTTTTGCACACGTGTGCGGGCGTGCATGTGTGTTTGTACATGGGCATGCACATGTCTTTGTGTGTGAACACTCACGTGTTTATGCATGTGCATGTGTTTATATGTGTGCACACGTGTGTGTTTATCCACGTGCACACGCATGTATTTATGCATTGCACGTGCGTGTGTTTATGTGTGTGATTATGCATATGCTTATGCATGTGTGTGCGCGCATGTGTGTTTGTGCAGCTGCATGTATATGTACGCATGCGTGTTTATGCGTGTGTCTTGAACTTTCTTTAAAAACACGTATCTCTTTCCCCTTCTCCCTTTGCCAACAACCGTCTCTAGATGGGAGTGGGCGGGGCGAGGGGAGGTACGCGCCGCCTCTGGCGCAGCTGTTGTGAAGCTGGTTGCTAGGGGCTGCTGCCTCTTTTTGGCCTGTCACCCCTTGCTGAGCTTGGGGCCCAGCACGTGGAGGGTTTTAGTGCTGAGTCCCTGCTCTCTGTTCAGTGGTGCCGCGCGTTTCTCCTCTCACACACCGCTGGGGTTGCTAACCCCCCCCAGGTTCTCCTGGAGTATCCCGGAATTAAAGGTTAATCTCCCGGACACCCCTGCCAGGAATCCAGGAGAAAAATCCCAGCGGCATTTTCTTCTCCCGTTCCGTTCCTGCCTGACTCACAGCAAACTACAGGACCACAACACACCCAGCATGCAATGTGGCCCTGGCACAAGTGCGCTCTTATGCGGTTTCCGGAGCTCTGAGGATTGTGGGTATTGTAGCCGCCATTATTGACCGATTCTGGCGAAGGTTGATGTGCTGGGCGCCCAATGTTGGGAGCATGGGGGCGCGGTGGTTGGAGGCAGGAGGTCATGTGACTGAATCTCCCGGAATACAGTTCAAATAGAGTTAGCGACCCTACACATTGCATCTTGGCCCACCAGCATTGAACCTTACCTGGCAGGGTGGCACGGTGCCAATGCACATTGACGAGCCTCAGCCTGCGGCTGAACTGTCCTTGCACTGTTCGCAACCTTGGGGTCATATTTGACCCTGAAATGAGCTTCCGACCACATATCCGCTGCATAACAAAGACCACCTACTTCTACCTCTGTAACATTGCCCATCTCCGCCCCTGCCTCAGCTCATCCACTGCTGAATCCCTCATCCATGCCTTTGTTACCTCTAGACTTGACTATTCCAATGGACTCCTGGCTGGCCTCCCACATTCTACCCTACGTAAACTTGAGGTCATCCAGAACTCGGCTGCCTCTGTCCTAACTCACACCAAGTCCCGTTTGCCCATCTTCCCTGTGCTCGCTGACCTACATTGGCTCCCGGTTAAGCAGCACCTCGATTTCAAAATTCTCATCCTTGTTTTCAAATCCCTCCATGGCCTCGCCCCTCCCTACCTCTGTAATCACCTTCAGCCCCACGACCCCCCGAGATATCTGCGCTCCTCTAATTCTGCCCTCTTGAGCATCCCTGATTATAATCGCTCAACCTTTGGTGGCGGTGCCTCCTGTTGCCTCGGCCCTAAGCTCTGAAATTCCCTCCCTAAACCTCTCCGCCTCGCTACCTCTCTTTCCTCCTTTAAGACGCTCCTTAAAACCTACCTCTGACCAAGCTTTTGGTCATCTGCCCTAATGTATCCTTATGTGGATCGGTGTCAAATGTTTTGTCTTTTAATACTCCTGTGCAGCGCCTTGGGATGTTTTACTACATTAAAGGCGCTATATAAATACAAGTTGTTGTTGTTGTACTCAGGTTTTAACAAGGCTGGGCTGGGTCCTAACTCTGATCTCTGTGTGTCACGGACTGCTGCAGTGAAGTGTGTGCAGTGCAGAAAGATAACACCTTTCGCTTAAATGCCTCAAAAAACAGAACTGATTTGAAACTTTGACTGTTGACAAATACTATGGATTTTTAAACAAAATGATTCTATAGGGGAGTGATCACTATAGAGTGCTGAGTGTACACAGTAGGCGTATTTCCCAGAGCTTCCACTCCCCTCAGCAGCCTTGGGATGACAATGCCCACGCTGCACTTTCTGCTGTCCTGCTGGTAGCGGCTGTAGTGGCACTCGGAGACTCATCACAAACTTGTGTGGCTGCTGGAAATGTTCTCGTCTCACTGCCTGTACCTGTACCTCCATAACAGATACCGGAGAGAGCAGCTATCACTGAGTGCTGTCGGTCAGCGAGATACTGCACAATATCACAGTGACATTAATATACCTGCTCAGGGAGGGACTCGCCCTGAGGGACAGAGAGAAAGAGAGAGGAGGAGAGGAGAGGAGGGGCAGGATAGAGAGCGAGGGGGAGGAGAGGAGGGGCAGGATAGAGAGAAGGATGGAAGGGAGGAGAATTGGGGGGCAGGGGAGAAGGAGGATAGAGAGACGGATGGGAGGGAGGAGAAGGGGGGAGGGGAGGAGGAGGATGGAGGAGAAGGGGAGGGAGGGGAGGAGGAGGATAGAGAGGGTAGAGGGATAGAGAGGTGGGGAGAGAGACGGAGGGAGAGAGAGGGGGATGGGAGATAGGGGGACAGGAGAGAGGAGAGGGAAGGGAGGAGGAGGGTAGAAAGATGGAGAGAAGGACAGGAGGGGAGAAAGAAAGAGAGGAGGGGAGAAGGGGGGGAGCAGGATGGAGTGAAGGGGTGGACGGATGGAGAGAGGCGGGGGAACGGAGAAGAGAGAGAGGGAGGAGAGGAGGAGGATAGAGAGAAGGAGGGGGAGAGAGAAGGGAAGAGAGGGAGGGAGGGGAGGGGAGAAGGAGGATAAAGAGAAGGGCAGGAGGGGAGAGAGAGGGAGGGAGAGGAGGAGGATAGAGAGAAGGAGGGGGAGAGAGAAGGGAAGAGAGGGAGGGAGGGGAGGGGAGAAGGAGGATAAAGGGAAGGGCAGGAGGGGAGAGAGAGGGAGGGAGAGGAAAGACAGGAGGATGGGGGGATGGGAGAGGGGGCACAGGAGAGGGGGAAGGGGAGACAGAAGGCATGGGAAAGGAGGGCAAGAAAGAGAGGAGAGGAAGGGCAGGGGTAGAGAGGGCGGGGTGAGAGAGTAAAAGAGGAATGTTTGAGGAGAGGAATTGCTCATCTTGATGAGCCTTCATAACCCATTTGTTTAAGACCTTCCTTAAAACCTACCTCTTTGACCAAGCTTTTAGTCACCCGTGCTACTATCTCCCTCTGTGGCTCAGTGACAGTTTGTGTCTGATAACGCTCCTGTGCAGCGCCTTGGGACGTTTTACTACGTTATAGGTGCTATATCAACACAAGTTGTTGTTGCCTACTTGATTGCCGTGCTCAGGTGCCTTTACTCAGGGCATCACTCTCACTCAATCCGGAGACAAACCTCAGTCTTTTATGCTTTTAAGCCTGGCGATTCCTGTTGGTATTAGAATGAATCCCTGCGCTGTTGGTGTGTTAGCGAGCAGGAATATCAGGAAATGGAGAAGCGGGGCAGTGAATGGCTAGTGTTCCCACAGGAAGTGACCTATAGGTGCTATAGCATGGGCTTATTAAAGTAGTTGTTGGCAGTGTAATGTGAAGCTCGCCCTCTGAGACTCACCTATCGCACACGCAGGGGCTAACTTCAGCTTTTGGTGATAGTGTAAAACAGGTGATTTCGGGTCAGACGCCTGATTTTCACCCCCCCCCCCACCCCCATTTACATTTCCACTGAATCAATAGAATGGGATGTCGGGTGTGTGCGTGTGAACTTTAACCTTGTTGTGGATTTGTTGGTAAAATGCTGAGGAGAAAAGCAGATGCGCGAGTGTTTCTTATCGTTGTGAGGGCTTTGCTTGCTTGGTTACTGAGTGGTAGCAGATGTTTGTTCGGTTAATATACACGTGCGGAGTACATTTATCAGTATGGTGTGAAAGGTGTTTTCTACTACAATTAAGGCATGTGGCTAAAATGGTGTCGCCATAGCAACATCTGTGGCCTGTCAGTGATTTCTATTGGACGATACTGGTCTTGAGAATGTGAAAGGGATTGTATTTATAACAACAGCTGAGTTATGAGCGTGTAAATCTGAATGCGTTTGCGAACATTTATTTTCTTAAAATGAATACGATCAAAGCACTTTCTATAAATACTCTCGGAGATTGTCCTGTTGCTATTAGATTGAGCACCTTGATGTACAATAACCCTACAATACATTTCCAGGCGTGCTTGTGCACAGAAGTTTACAGCAAGGCTGCTCCATAGTCATGTTCTTCACTGCGCTCTTTCCACAGGTTTTTTTATGGTATTTATAATCCTCTCTTTCCATTTGAAGCTTTGTTTTGGCCCCTTCTCTTGTACCTTTTCTTCCTTCCATTCCTGAGTCCATGTTCTGCAGATTCTGCACACCCTCGACTACCCTGAATGTTGCCAGGGCACCAACCCCGAGGCTGATCCTGTTCTCCTCCATCGCATCGCTCTCAGAGACAACATCTGAAGACATGGTATCAGGTTCCGCATTGTACGCTGATGACACCCATCTCCATCTTTCCACCACCTTTTTCAGCCCCTTCACTGCCTCCGTGTTGTCACGCTACTTGTTGATTATTCAGTCCAGGATGAGCCGTGATTTCCTCCAATTCATCCCCTGCCGCAAACTCTGTGGTCCAAGGCACAGATCACATCCCCCTCCCTGGCCACTGTCTGAGGCTGAACAAGACCATTCACAACCTTGCTGTCCTATTTGACCCTCAGCTGAGCGTCCAACCCCATATCCTCTCCACCTCAAAGACCGCCTACTTCCACCTCCGTAATATCTCCCGTCTCTGCCACTGCCTCAGCCCATCTGCTGCTGAAACCCTCATCCATGGCTTTGTTATTTCTAAACTTCCAATGTTGTGCGGGCCAGCCTCCTGGCCTCCATCCTCCATAAACTCGAGCTCATTTAAACCTCTGCTACCCATATTCTAATCTGCACCAAGTTGCGTTCACCCATCACCCCTGTGCTTGCTGATCAACATTGGTTCCCGCTCCCCCAGCACCTCCAATTTAAAATTCTCATCGTGTTCAAATCCCTCCATGACCTTGTCCTTCACTATCTCTGTAACCTCCTCTAACACTCGAACCCCCACCAAAACTCTCCATCCCTCCAAATCTGGACTCTTGTTCTCCTCGCTCGCCGCCTCACCTTTGGCAGCCATGCCTAAAGCTTTCTGGGACTCACACTCTGGAATTCCCTTCCTATATCTCTCCACCTTCCTCTCCTCCCTTAAAATCCTCCTTAAAAACCACCTCTTTGACCAAGCTTTTGGTCACCCCTCCTAATAGCTCCTTTTTTGGCTCTGTTTTGTTAATCTGATTACGCTCCTGTGAAGCGCCTTGGGACATTTCACTATGTTAAAGGTACTATATAGATGGAGGGGGGAGGGGGAGGGGGGGAGGAGGAGGAGGAGGAGGGGGGAGGAGGAGGAGGGAGAGGGGGAGGAGGAGAGAGAGGAGGATGAGGGAGAGGGGGAGGAGGAGGGAGAGGGGGAGGGGAGGATGAGGGAGAGGGGGAGGAGGAGGGAGAGGGGGAGGGGAGGAGGGGAGGAGGAGGAGGAGGGAGAGGGGGAGGAGGAGGGAGAGGGGGAGGAGGAGGGAGAGGGGGAGGGGAGGAGGAGGAGGAGGGAGAGGGGGAGGGGAGGAGGGAGAGGGGGAGGGGAGGAGGAGGAGGGGGAGGAGAGGAGTAGGAGGAGGGAGAGGGGGAGGGGAGGAGGAGGAGGGGGAGGAGGAGGGGAGGAGGAGGGAGAGGGGGAGGAGGGGAGGATGAGGGAGAGGGAGAGGAGGAGGGGGAGGAGGAGGAGGGGGGAGGAGGAGGAGGGGAGGAGGAGGAGGAGGGGAGGAGGAGGGAGAGGGGGAGGGGAGGAGGAGGAGGAGGGGAGGAGGGGGAGGAAGAGGAGGGGAGGAGGAGGAAGAGGAGGGGAGGAGGAGGGGAGGAGGAGGAAGAGGAGGGGAGGAGGAGGGAGAGGGGGAGGGGAGGAGGAGGAGGGGGGAGGAGGAGGGAGAGGGGGAGGTGAGGAGGAGGAGGAGGGGAGGAGGAGGAAGAGGAGGGGAGGAGGAGGGGAGGAGGAGGAGGAGGGGGGGAGGAGGAGGGGGAGGAGGAGGGAGAGGTGGAGGTGAGGAGGAGGAGGAGGGGAGGAGGAGGAGGAGGAAGAGGAGGGGAGGGGGAGGGGAGGAGGAGGGGGAGGAGGAGGGGGAGGAGGAGGGAGAGGGGGAGGGGAGGAGGAGGAGGAGGAGGAAGAGGAGGAGGGGGAGGAGGAGAAGGGGGAAGAGGAGGAGGGGGGGAGGATGATGGAGATGATCCCCTTCCTGCCTCCAGGAGACGGGCCCCGGCGCGGGTCGGCTACCCGCCTCCTGGGACGATGGTACGGAGGTGGGTTGGGGGCGGGATGGGCACCCGGCCCCAGAATCTGCCATTTTCCCGGCAGTCCCGCCTCCAAACCCGCCTCCCCAGGGCTGGCAAGATCGCGCCCTTAGGTTCCATACCTCACCACATGGTGCATTTACCCACTGGGGCAGAAAGTAAGGTTATAATTGCTGGAAATCTCTTTAAGTAATTGCTAGCGGTGAGGCTCTCTCTCTAAGTGTCTGGTTTCTGCACTAACAAACACACTAGTGTTTTATTTCCTCAACTCACCTTGCAATAGGAAGTTCCTACTTAAAGGGGCATCATCATTTCTGTAACATTATTGGTGGAACCATTGGTTACAAACACAATTGAACGAATTGAATTTGTGTGTGTCTAAGAGTGTGCGAGTGTGTGTGTAAGTGTGTGTATATTTGTGTGTGTAAGTGTATGTGAGTGTGTGCGTGTATGAGTGTGTGTGTGTGTCTGTGTGAGCATTTGTGCGCATGTGTGAATGTGTGTGGTTATTGTAATATAAAATGACGAAAGTAACGCTGGGCTGATCCAGATCCCGAATTTCATTCCTCAAAAGCAGTGACTGATCCCATTTAAACAGACCTCAGAGAATTTGTACAGCCGATCTGAAGCGAGACCACTGCTGACTGGCATTTTAATCTCTGCACGTCCTGAGTGTGAGAGGGAGAAGTGGGCCCATTGCAGCTTTCCATCAGAGGCTGGAATGGCAGCCTTTAGAATTTAATTGCTGCATTTTCTCAGCACCATCTGCGACACCCAGAGCTGTCTCGGTTACAGTGCTTTGTTGGTGTTGTTGTGCTTTCGAAGCAGTTTAAACTGTCGGGACAGCCGTAATCCTATCACTTCCCCCGTGAAGTGTGAGGAGCGAGTGTTTCCTCTGCGTGAGCCTCGTGTGCTGCATGTTGTGCTTCTGTATAATGCAATGATGCCGCACTCCTAATTATTCACAGCAGCCTCCTGCTGCTGCCACCGTACTGCAGGGTTAATGAGCCGTGGAGTGTCGGCGTCCTATTCAGTCTCAGAGTTTCGCTGGCCCAGTGTGTAACCTCCCAGGCGCCCTGGCCTGATCTCACCCAGGGCTCATAGTGAAGGCTCTACCATTCACCTCAGGCCCTCTGAGCGAGGGGTGAGAGAGTACAAAAAAACCCACAGCCACTCCTGATCGGAATCCAGTAATGCCAGCGCTGAGGGTTAAATCTGTTCAAACCAATTGGGTTCATATTTCCACGACAACTCGGGGTGCCGGCTCTCTAGGATGGCCCTGGAGTCTCCAGGAATTAAAGATTAATCTCCAGGAAACAGCTGCCAGCAAACCCAGGACAAGAATCATAGGGGGTTAAAAATTGTGGGTTTTTTACATTTACTTTGAACACTTTTGTTTACTAGTTCATAAACATTTTGGACATGGGAAAAAGGCTGTTTGATTGACAGTTAAGAACCATCCAATCGGGTTATGAAGGGTTTGTTCACTTTCTCATTGGCCATGGGAAGGTGGGGCACCGCAAGGACGTGTTGGGCAACCATGTTTCCCCCTCCTGTTTCCCTCCTGTTTCCCCCTCCTGTTTCCACTTCCTGTTTCCCCCTCCTGTTTCCCCTTCCTGTTTCCCCCTCCTGTTTCCCCCTCCGGTTTCTTCCTTAGGGGTCCAGGTGCATAGAGCATTAAAATGTCATGGACAGGTTCAAAAAATAATCAAAAAAACTAATGGAATTATAGGGGAAAAAAATGGAGTCGCGCCCCCTTTGGGGCACTAGGTTCGCCAGGGCGCTACTTTTAGCACCCCAAAAAATGAGCGCCCCCGCGGCCGATTTTCCCGAGAGGGAGGAGCGGCACTACTGAAAGTGCATCGTGTCCCTCCTGGGGTGCTGCGAGGCAATATCGCGGCGCTACGTGCCGCAGCGCCACGTGCTGGTGCAGTATGTTCCGGCGCCCAGCTGGGCCACCAGGGATCGGGAATGCCAGCTAACGAGCCCGGCACTCAAGAGGCGTGCCTGGCTCACGGAGAGCAGCCAGCACCCTGCGGGGGGGGGCTTCACGGGGGGCCGGGGACAACAATGGGGGGCAGGTGCAGGCAGGCGGCCAGCAACAAAAATGGCCGCCCGCCACCTCCCCTTTAACTAGCGCTGACCCGGCCGCGGGTCGGACCTAGTGTCCGGCAGTAAGTCAGGGGGCACTACCAAAGATCGCGGCTGGGGCGCGAGCAGGGTGCTGTGCATGGCGATGATGTCATCGCCGGCGGCGCAGCGCCGTGGGGCGTTAACGTTTACCGCCACCGCTAACCTCCCGCTGAATTTCACAGGAGGCGTTGGCGGCACCGTGCCCGGGCGCTAGTTGCTTTGCCTCTTAGGGCGCTAACGGGAGGCGCAAAGCAACCGAATTTCTCCCCCCTGACCTTTATAATCTAAAAAAAGACTTGCATTTATATAGTGCCTTTCACTACCACCAGATGTTCCAAAATTAAGTACTTTTTTGAAGTGTTAAAATATGAGGAGAGCTTACATAAATTCGGGTTGTATTCCCTGGAATTTAGAAGGTTGAGGGGTGATTTGATTGAAGTTTTCAGGATATTAAGGGGAACGGATAGGGTAGAGAGAGAGAAACTATTTCCGCAGGTTGGGGAGTCTAGTCTAAAAATTAGAGCCAGAGCTTTCAGGAGTGAAATTAGGAAACAGTTCTACACACAAAGGGTGGTAGAAGTTTGGAACTGTCTTCCGCAAATGGCAATCGATGCTAGATCAATTGTTAATTTTAAATCGGAGATTGATAGATTTCTGTTAATCAAAGGAATTAAGGGATATGGGGCAAAGGATGTGTAGTTAGGTCACAGATCAGCCATGATCTCATTGAATGACAGAACAGGCTCGAGCAGCTAAATGGCCTCCTCCTGTCTCTATGTTTCTCATGCTAAGTGGTGGGTGGGGACTAGGTGTGCGCTTGGGTGCTGAGTGGGTGCTGGTTGGGTGATGGGTGGGTGATGAGTGGGGCCTTGATGGGTGACAGGTGGGTAATGGGTGGGTGATGAGTGGGGGCTGGATGGGTGATGGATGGGTGATGGGTGGGTGATGGGTGGGGCTGGATGGGTGGGTGATGGGTGGGTGATGAGTGGGTGATGGGTGGGGCTGGATGGGTGGGTGATGGGTGGGTGATGATTGGGTGATGAGTGGGTGATGGGTGGGGCTGGATGGGTGATGGGTGGGTGATGAGTGGGTGATGGGTGGGTGATGGGTGGGGCTGAATGGGTGGGTGATGGGTGGGGCTGGATGGGTGGGTGATGGGTGGGTGATGGGTGGGTGATGAGTGGGTGATGGGTGGGCGATGGGTGGGCGATGGGTGGGCGATGGGTGGGTGATGGATGAGTGATGAGTGGGTGATGGGTGGGGCTGGATGGGTGGGTGATGGGTGGGGCTGGATGAGTGGGTGCAGGGTGGGGTTGGGTGGGTGATGGGCGGGGGGTTGTGTGGTGAGTGGGTGCAGGGTGGGGTTGGGTGGGGGCTGGATGGGTGGGTGATGAGTGGGTGATGGGTGGGTGCTGGGTCGGTGCTGGGTGGGGGCTGGATGGGTGATGGGTGGGGGATTGTGTGGTGAGTGGGTGCAGGGTGGGGTTGGGTGCTTCCCCACAGAAAAGGATGGAAGGAAAATTAGCTGGGTACTTTGTTGGTTACTTTTCATGCCAGTCTGTTTTTAATGTCAGTTTGTCTCAGTGGGCTAGATTTGGACTTAGTGCGATTGTGTAAAATGGCTGATAGCGAGACTCCAGCTTGTTTTACACCTCGCCACATTGAAGTCGCTGGAAATAAATATATGCAAAGATATAAAATGGGTGGCCGATTCGCCATCAGCCATTTACACTATCGCACAGTTAAAATTTGGCCCAATAATTTTAAGTGCTTAACATTGTTTTTCTTAAACTGTACATCTTCTGAAAGTTACTGCCTATAAAACCTATGAGATTCTGCTCCGATTGAAACTATAGAACGATTGAAGTACTTTATGTAGCTCAGTTTATGACAGTTAGTCTATGTACAGGATCCCATCCAGTGAATACCGAACATTGAATGTTCCAGCTCTCTGGCCTGTGGTGTGTTTATCCGTTTGTCTTTTGAAATGTGCAAATATTGGCTCCATGTGGGAACCTTCATATTAACAGGAAGCGGGGGTATGAACTCCTTTGGTGACTGTGTTAGTGAAATTGTGGAGTGTTGTGGGAAGATTTTCTACTCTTTAAACATGGAGCACGTTTACAGTTTTCTGTAAATAGCCGCTGTTGAGTCTGTGTGTCCCAGTTATGTTTAGGATCAATCACTGAACACAGACAACAAGAATAACTTTTAACAGGTCTTTACTATTCGGAGGTCAGGGCTGAACTGCCCAGCAAATCCCTACACAACACTTATATACCGGTGTGGTCACCACCGGTATTACAGTATTACAGTATACAACAGCCAAGAGAAAGTAGTACATCTCTTAAGGTAGTTCTCTTAAGGTGGAACAGGTTACATACACCACAGCCGCCAGAGAAAATATCTCCTCGATATTTCTCTAGCAGTGGCTCTGCGTTGCAAACAGACTTCACTGCAGCAGATTCCACTTACTTGTCAGAGTAATATCCTTTTGAAAAAACTGGTGTAAGTTTGATCATTTAATCGGCTAATTCTACTTTTGTGATATTAATGGGCACCTTGAACTGTGTGCTGCAGCGCAGTCAGTGGTCCCCATGACAACTAAGGGCAGGCAAGACCCTGATAAAGGTGCCTGGCGAAGGGCCATGGGCCGATTTCAGGGCTAGACTTGCTTTGGGCGAACCAATTTCGATCGCTCCTCGGGTCCCATCCACATACTTGGCGTGAGCTGCCTTTAACAGGTGTAAGGCCCCTAAATTTACACGATCCTAATGTCTGGCTGGGACGCTTAAAAAAAAAGGGCCCCACGAATTTAGCAGTGGGAGCAACACCTGCACAGATTGGACGCACGCCTTCCCATTGCTAAATTGGTGCGCTTTGTGTCTCTTGTACACCCGAGAAATTGATGCAACACACACCTATTCCTACCCCCATATCTAGTTTTAAGAAGTGAATGATGCTGAAAATTTGCTTTTAATTTTTAGTGAAACGAAAAAAAAAAACAAATTAAAAACTGACTGAAAATCTTTGAGCTTTTACAGTCAGGTTGCCAGGACAACTGTTCAAAAACCAAGGTAACCCTTTGGCTCAAAATATCTCCTTTATCTTGTCCTTTTTTAATATGATTTATCCCCCAGAATAGAACCTCTAACAAGTGAACAAATCTAAGGAGGGAAAATAAACTCAGCCAGGGTTCCTGGAGCTGATCCTGTCCCGAGAACCCAGTGGGAAAGTGCATGTGTGTGGCTAACAAGGCCGAGGGTCCCACTACTGCACTTGCCAGCCCAAGGTTTTGTGCTCAAAAGGTATCAGCCTCAAGACGTCCCAAAACTCTTTACAGTCAATGAAGTAATTTTGAAGTGTAGTCACTGTTGTCATGTAGCAGCCAATTTGTGCACAGCAAGCTCCCACAAACAGCGATGAGGTAATCTGTCTATTTGGGGATGTTGGGTGAGGGATAAATATTGGCCAGGACACCAGGGAGAACTCCCCTGTTTTTCTTTTAATAGTGCCATGGGAGCTTTTACTTCCGCCAGAGAGGCCAGACGGGGCCTCAGTATAAAGTTGCATCCAAAAGACAGCACCTCCGACAGTGCAGCACTCCCTCGGCACTGCACTGGAGTGTCAGCCTAGATGATGTGTTCAACTGTTTGGAGTGGGACTTGAACCCACAACCTTCTGACTCGGAGGTGAGGGTGCTACCCACTGAGCCAAGGCTGACACCGGCTTAAGTGGTTATTCTTCTCAGTGCTGTTTGTGGGATCTTGCTGTGCATAAATATGCTGCCATGTTTGCCTACATAACCACAGTGGCTACACTTCAAAAGTACTTCATTGGCTGTAAAGCGCTTTGGGACGTCCTGAGGTCGTGAAAGGGGCTGTAGAAATGCAGGTCTTTCTTCCTTCATTAATTGATGTGCTCAATAGTAAAGGTTTTGTGTTGAATTGGTAGATGATTTAAACTTGCAAATTTTGACGTGTTAATCTCAGAATGTGTATTAAAATCTGTAAACGATAATGATACTCAATATGCATATATCTGGTTACAAGTCAAAAATATTCATCAAGGGACATTTTTCTCAAGTGTTTCATTCTGAAACGCAGTTATTTTGGGATTACCCCTCCCCTTTTACAAATGGCATCACCAGTTTTCTACTGCAAGCTCCCAGTGTTTGCTTCCCATCACTTTCCTTCAACATCTCAACGTCAGAAATTTGCAAAAGATTGATAAATGCATACACCTCAAAGGTTGAACCGTTGTCACGGTTTTTTCTGTAATGTTGTTAAGATTCGCTGTAGAAAAGGAAGCCACCAGCTGTATTCCTTGACAATAGCTGAACTCACGCTGGGATAATGAAGACAATTTTTGTGTCTTCTGGAAAAATCCAGTCGCAGATTAATTGCAGCTTGAGTCTTGGGTTCACGGTGAGGGGGAAGTACTGGAGTGTCTGTGGGCCTGTGAATGAGTTCAGTGGTGCATTTATGCTGTGGAACCCCTTCCAATTCAAAACAGCTGTGCAGGGGTACTTGGTCTGAAATTACGCTCAGCACTTGGTCATCCCAGCAGTAGACCTTCACTGATAGTGAGGGACTGGAGCGCATAATCTGGTCCCTCGCTCCCAGCGCAGTGCTGAGGGAGCGCTGCACTGTCAGAGGTGTCAGATGAGGCGTTAAACCGAGGCCCCCGTCTACCCCCTCAGGTGGATGTAAAAGATCTCATGGCATTATTCGAAAAAGAGCAGGAAAGTTCTCCCCCCTGGTGTCCTGGTCAATATTTATCCCTCAACCAACTTCACTGAAACAGATTATCTTTCCATTATCTCATTGCTGCTCGTGGGAGCTTGCTGTGTGCAAATTGCCTGCCGTGTTTCCTACATTGCCAAAGTACTTCATTGGCTGTAAAGCACTTTGGGACGTCCTGAGGGTGTTGAAAGACGCTGTAGAAATGCAAGTCTGTCTTTCCTTTCTTCCAATTTGAAAAATTGCATGGTCTGGGAAAGTTGAGGCCTCAGAATAAAATGGCGGGTCCTGATGCCATTGGTGCTTTGCCTTTGCTGCGACCTTTGCCCTCAGAGGCTGGGAACAGAATCACCTGTCAGATGCTGCCTCCCATTTCCATGTTGCATGGCCTGGGTTCTCGGACACGGGTCCCTCGAGTATCGGGGGGTGGGGGGGGGTTTAAATGCTACCGCATCAAAATGTTATCCAAAGCAAGCCTGATGCCAGGCCCTTCACTGCCCCCAGCGGATGTGTTTTGTTGCTCTTTCTCAGTAATTAGTGAAAGTACCTGTGATTCATCGTAACCGAACGCCTTCTGATTGTCAAATAGAAAAGTGAAAAATACGCCCCACATAATTAGCCGATTGGTTCAAAAGAGGAGCCTTATTTACAGCACTGGGATCAGAGAGCGGGTTCATTAATTAGCTGGAGAATTATTGCTGAGCTGAGCTGTCTTCTAAAGGCGTTTCGAAGAGGTGTTGTCTTCAGTCGGGACATTCGGCCCATTCACGCTCTCAGACTTTAACCCAGCAGTCACTGCTCCAGCTGTATTTTGAATGATGCCAGTGCTCTTCAGGCTGTGACTCTGCCTGGGGTCGTGTGTCAGGGGAACGAGCCCAGAAGGAGCTGCGCTTTCACTGCAGTGGCATCGTACGGTAGCGACACCATGATGCAGTTTGAAGTGATTTAATGCACAGCATGTGTTGACAAACAGGTTCGTTAATAACTCCGCCACATGGGGTGGATTTTAACCCCAGGTGGGCACCAGGCTGGCAAAGCAATGATAGCCTCCCGCTCTGGGGGCCAACTATGGGCGGTGATGTGAAATGGGTGATATCAAATTCACTGCCCAGTACACACCCCACTTCAATTTCCATTCTAATGAACTGACACCATCGTCCAACGTTGATATTACCCTATGTAGGTCCTCTGTGCCAGGCCTGTGCGATATCGGGGGGAGGGCCTCATTCACTTTTGATCGCCAAGCTGCAAACACTAATTCAGTGCCAACTGGAGCTGGTGGGGAATAGGACAGCTCCTCCGTGGAGCTGAGCCACAGGGTTTATCTGCAGGGGCGGTAAAGTGAGAGAGAGGAATCGCAGTACGGGAGAGGAATCGCGGTGCGGGGGAGAGGAATCGCGGTGCGGGGGAGGAATCGCGGTGCGGGGGAAAGTAATCGCGGTGCAGGGGAGAGGATTCGTGGTGTGGGAGAGGAACCGCGGTGCGGGAGAGAGGATTCGTGGTGTGGGGAGGAATCGTGGTGCAGGAGAGGAATCGCAGTGTGGGGGAAAGGAATTGTGGTGCGGTAGCGGAATCGCGGTGCGGGGGAGAGCAATCGTGGTGCTGGGGAGGAATCGCGGTGCGGAGGAGGAATCGCGGTGCGGGAGCGGAATCGCGGTGCGGGAGAGAGGATTCGTGGTGCGGGAGAGGAATCGCGGTGCAGGAGAGGAATCGCGGTGCAGGAGAGGAATCGCGGTGCAGGAGAGGAATCGCGGTGCGGGGGAGGAATCGCGGTGCGGGAGAGGAATCGCAGTGCGGGAGAGCATTCACGGTGCGGGGGAGAGGAATCGCGGTGCGGGGGAGGAATCGCGGTGCTGGGGAGAGGAATCGTGGTGCGGGAGAGGAATCGCGGTGCGGGGAGGAATCACGGTGCGGGGGAGGAATCGCGGTGCGGGAGTGAGGAATCGCGGTGCGGGAGGGGAATCGCGGTGCGGGAGAGGAATCGCGGTGCGGGAGAGGAATCGCGGTGCGGGGAGAGGAATCACGGTGTGGGAGAGGAATCGCGGTGCGGGAGAGGAATCGCGGTGCAGGGGAGGAATCGCTGTGCGGGAGAGAGAAATCGCAGTGCGGGAGAGGAATCGCAGTGCGGGAGAGGAATCGCGGTGTGGGAGTGGGATCGCGATGCGGGGCAGAGGAATCGCGGTGCGGGAGAGGACTCGCGGTGCGGGAGAGGAATCGCGGTGTGGGAGAGGAATCGCGGTGCGGGAGAGAAATCGTGGTGCGGCAGAGGCATCGCGGTGCGGGAGAGGAATCGCGGTGCGGGAGAGGAATCGCGGTGCGGGAGAGGAATCGCGGTGCGGGGGAGGAATCGCGGTGCGGGGGGGAATCCCGGTGCGGGAGAGGAATCGCGGTGCGGGAGAGCATTCGCGGTGCGGGAGAGGAATCGCGGTGCGGGGAGGAATCACGATGCGGGGAAGGAATCGCGGTGCGGGAGAGAGGAATCGCGGTGCGGGAGAGGAATCGCGGTGCGGGAGAGGAATCGCGGTGCAGGGAGAGAAATCGCGGTGCGGGAGAGGAATCGCGGTGCGGTGGAGAGGAATTGCGGTGTGGGGGAGAGGAATCGCGGTGCAGGAGAGGAATCGCGTTGCGGGGGAAGAATCGCGATGCGGGGGAGAGGAATCGTGGTGTGGGAGAGGAATCGCAGTGCGGGAGAGAGGAATCGCGGTGCGGGAGAGAGGAATCATGGTGCGGAAGAGGAATCGCGATGCGGGAGAGAGGAATCGCGGTGCGGGAGAGAGGAATCGCGGTGCAAGGGAGGAATTGCGGTGCGAAAGAGAGGAATCGCGGTGCAGGGAGAGAAATCGCGGTGCGGGAGAGGAATCGCGGTGCGGTGGAGAGGAATTGCGGTGCGGGGGAGAGGAATCGCGGTGCAGGAGAGGAATCGCGTTGCGGGGGAAGAATCGCGATGCGGGGGAGAGGAATCGTGGTGTGGGAGAGGAATCGCAGTGCGGGAGAGAGGAATCGCGGTGCGGGAGAGAGGAATCATGGTGCGGAAGAGGAATCGCGATGCGGGAGAGAGGAATCGCGGTGCGGGAGAGAGGAATCGCGGTGCAAGGGAGGAATTGCGGTGCGAAAGAGAGGAATCGCGGTGTGGGAGAGGAATCGCGGTGCAGGAGAGGAATCGCGGTGCGGGAGAGGAATCGCGGTACGGGAGAGGAATCGCGGTGCGGGAGAAGAATCGCGGTGCGGGGAGGAATCGCAGTGTGGGACTGGAATCATGGTGCGGGAGAGAGGAATTGCGGTGCGGGAGAGAGGAATCGCGGTGCGGGGGAGAAGAATCGCGGTGCGGGGAGAGGAATCGTGGTGCGGGAGAGGAATCGCGGTGCGGGAGAGGAATCGCGGTGCGGGGAGAGGAATCACGGTGCGGGAGAGGAATCGCGGTGCAGGGGAGAGGATTCGCAGTGCGGGGGAGGAATCGCGGTGCGGGAGAGGAATCGCGGTGCGGGGGAGTTATCGCGGTGCAGCAGAGGAATCGCGGTGCGGGAGAGGAATCGCGGTGCGGGAGAGGAATCGCGGTGCGGGAGAGGAATCGCGGTGCGGGAGAGGAATCGCGGTGCGGGACAGGAATCGCGGTGCGGGGGGGAATCACGGTGCAGGAGCGGAATCGCGGTGTGGGGGAGAGGAATCACGGTGAGGGAGAGGAATCACGGTGCGGGAGAGGAATCGCAGTGCGGGAGAGGAATCGCGGTGTGGGAGTGGGATGGCGATGCGGGGCAGAGGAATCGCGGTGCGGGAGAGGACTCGTGGTGCGGGAGAGGAATCGCGGTGTGGGAGAGGAATCGCGGTGCGGGAGAGAAATCGTGGTGCGGCAGAGGCATCGCGGTGCGGGAGAGGAATCGCGGTGCGGGAGAGGAATCGCGGTGCGGGGGAGGAATCGCGGTGCGGGGGGGAATCCCGGTGCGGGAGAGGAATCGCGGTGTGGGAGAGCATTCGCGGTGCGGGAGAGGAATCGCGGTGCGGGGAGGAATCACGATGCGGGGAAGGAAACGCGGTGCGGGAGAGAGGAATCGCGGTGCGGGAGAGGAATCGCGGTGCGGGAGAGGAATCGCGGTGCAGGGAGAGAAATCGCGGTGCGGGAGAGGAATCGCGGTGCGGTGGAGAGGAATTGCGGTGCGGGGGAGAGGAATCGCGGTGCAGGAGAGGAATCGCGTTGCGGGGGAAGAATCGCGATGCGGGGGAGAGGAATCGTGGTGTGGGAGAGGAATCGCAGTGCGGGAGAGAGGAATCGCGGTGCGGGAGAGAGGAATCATGGTGCGGAAGAGGAATCGCGATGCGGGAGAGAGGAATCGCGGTGCGGGAGAGAGGAATCGCGGTGCAAGGGAGGAATTGCGGTGCGAAAGAGAGGAATCGCGGTGTGGGAGAGGAATCGCGGTGCAGGAGAGGAATCGCGGTGCGGGAGAGGAATCGCGGTACGGGAGAGGAATCGCGGTGCGGGAGAAGAATCGCGGTGCGGGGAGGAATCGCAGTGTGGGACTGGAATCATGGTGCGGGAGAGAGGAATCGCGGTGCGGGAGAGAGGAGTCGCGGTGCGGGGGAGAGGAATCGCTGTGCGGGGGAGAGGAATCGCGGTGCGGGAGAGGAATCGCGGTGCGGGAGAGGAATTGCGGTGCGGGGAGAGGAATCACGGTGCGGGAGAGGAATCGCGGTGCAGGGGAGAGGATTCGCAGTGCGGGGGAGGAATCGCGGTGCGGGGGAGTTATCGCGGTGCAGCAGAGGAATCGCGGTGCGGGAGGGGAATCGCGGTGCGGGAGAGGAATCGCAGTGTGGGAGAGGAATCGCGGTGCGGGAGAGGAATCGCGGTGCGGGACAGGAATCGCGGTGCGGGAGAGGAATCGCGGTGCGGGGGGAATCACGGTGCAGGAGCGGAATCGCGGTGTGGGGGAGAGGAATCACGGTGAGGGAGAGGAATCACGGTGTGGGAGAGGAATCACGGTGCGGGCGAGAGGAATCGCGGTGCGGGAATGGATTCACGGTGCGAGGGAGAGGAATCGCGGTGCGGGAGAGGAATCGTGGTGTGGGAGAGGAATCACAGTGCGGGGGAGAGGGATCGCGGTGCGGTAGAGGAATCGCGGTACGGGAGAGGAATCGCGGTGTGGGGGAGGAATCATGGTGCGGGAGAGGAAACACGGTGCGGGGAGAGGAGTCGCGGTGCGGGAGAGGAATCACGGTGCGGGAGAGGAATCGCGGTGCGGGAGAGAGGAATCGTGGTGCGGGAGAGGAATCGTGGTGCGGGAGAGGAATCGTGGTGCAGGGGAGGAATCGTGGTGCGGGAGAGAGGAATCGCGCTGCAGGAGAGAGGAATCGCGGTGCGGGAGAGAGGAATCGCGGTGCGGGAGAGAGGAATCGCGCTGCAGGAGAGAGGAATCGCGGTGCGGGAGAGAGGAATCGCAGTGTGGGGGAGGAATCGCAGTGCGGGAGAGGAATCGCGGTGCGGGGGAGTTATCGCGGTGCAGCAGAGGAATCGCGGTGCGGGAGGGGAATCGCGGTGCGGGAGAGGAATCGCGGTGCGGGAGAGGAATCGCGGTGCGGGGGGGAATCGCGGTGCAGGAGCGGAATCGCGGTGTGGGGGAGAGGAATCACGGTGAGGGAGAGGAATCACGGTGTGGGAGAGGAATCACGGTGCGGGCGAGAGGAATCGCGGTGCGGGAATGGATTCACGGTGCGGGGGAGAGGAATCGTGGTGTGGGAGAGGAATCACAGTGCGGGGGAGAGGGATCGCGGTGCGGTAGAGGAATCGCGGTACGGGAGAGGAATCGCGGTGCGGGGGAGGAATCATGGTGCGGGAGAGGAAACACGGTGCGGGGAGAGGAGTCGCGGTGCGGGAGAGGAATCGCGGTGCGGGAGAGGAATCGTGGTGCGGGAGAGGAATCGTGGTGCGGGAGAGGAATCGTGGTGCAGGGGAGGAATCGTGGTGCGGGAGAGAGGAATCGCGCTGCAGGAGAGAGGAATCGCGGTGCGGGAGAGAGGAATCGCGCTGCAGGAGAGAGGAATCACGGTGCGGGAGAGAGGAATTGCAGTGTGGGGGAGGAATCGCAGTGCGGGAGAGGAATCGCGGTGCGGGGGAGTTATCGCGGTGCAGCAGAGGAATCGCGGTGCGGGAGGGGAATCGCGGTGCGGGAGAGGAATCGCAGTGCGGGAGAGGAATCGCGGTGCGGGGGGGAATCGCGGTGCAGGAGCGGAATCGCGGTGTGGGGGAGAGGAATCACGGTGAGGGAGAGGAATCACGGTGTGGGAGAGGAATCACGGTGCGGGCGAGAGGAATCGCGATGCGGGAATGGATTCACGGTGCGGGGGAGAGGAATCGTGGTGTGGGAGAGGAATCACAGTGCGGGGGAGAGGGATCGCGGTGCGGTAGAGGAATCGCGGTACGGGAGAGGAATCGCGGTGCGGGGGAGGAATCATGGTGCGGGAGAGGAAACACGGTGCGGGGAGAGGGGTCGCGGTGCGGGGAGGAATCGCAGTGTGGGACTGGAATCATGGTGCGGGAGAGAGGAATTGCGGTGCGGGAGAGAGGAATCGCGGTGCGGGGGAGAGGAATCGCGGTGCGGGGAGAGGA
Organism: Somniosus microcephalus; assembly: GCF_052327205.1. Taxonomy (NCBI): domain Eukaryota; kingdom Metazoa; phylum Chordata; class Chondrichthyes; order Squaliformes; family Somniosidae; genus Somniosus; species Somniosus microcephalus. The sequence continues at coordinate 11,145,616 of NC_141008.1, forward strand.
ATCGCGGTGCGGGAGAGGAATCGCAGTGCGGGAGAGGAATCGCGGTGCGGGGAGAGGAATCACGGTGCGGGAGAGGAATCGCGGTGCAGGGGAGAGGATTCGCAGTGCGGGGGAGGAATCGCGGTGCGGGAGAGGAATCGCGGTGCGGGGGAGTTATCGCGGTGCAGCAGAGGAATCGCGGTGCGGGAGAGGAATCGCGGTGTGGGAGAGGAATCGCGGTGCGGGAGAGGAATCGCGGTGCGGGAGAGGAATCGCGGTGTGGGAGAGGAATCGCGGTGCGGGAGAGGAATCGCGGTGCGGGAGAGGAATCGCGGTGCGGGACAGGAATCGCGGTGCGGGAGAGGAATCGCGGTGCGGGGGGGAATCACGGTGCAGGAGCGGAATCGCGGTGTGGGGGAGAGGAATCACGGTGAGGGAGAGGAATCACGGTGCGGGAGAGGAATCGCAGTGCGGGAGAGGAATCGCGGTGTGGGAGTGGGATCGCGATGCGGGGCAGAGGAATCGCGGTGCGGGAGAGGACTCGTGGTGCGGGAGAGGAATCGCGGTGTGGGAGAGGAATCGCGGTGCGGGAGAGGAATCGCGGTACGGGAGAGGAATCGCGGTGCGGGAGAAGAATCGCGGTGCGGGGAGGAATCGCAGTGTGGGACTGGAATCATGGTGCGGGAGAGAGGAATCGCGGTGCGGGAGAGAGGAATCGCGGTGCGGGGGAGAGGAATCGCTGTGCGGGGGAGAGGAATCGCGGTGCGGGAGAGGAATCGCGGTGCGGGAGAGGAATTGCGGTGCGGGGGAGGAATCGCGGTGCGGGGGAGTTATCGCGGTGCAGCAGAGGAATCGCGGTGCGGGAGGGGAATCGCGGTGCGGGAGAGGAATCGCAGTGAGGGAGAGGAATCGCGGTGCGGGAGAGGAATCGCGGTGCGGGACAGGAATCGCGGTGCGGGAGAGGAATCGCGGTGCGGGGGGAATCACGGTGCAGGAGCGGAATCGCGGTGTGGGGGAGAGGAATCACGGTGAGGGAGAGGAATCACGGTGTGGGAGAGGAATCACGGTGCGGGCGAGAGGAATCGCGGTGCGGGAATGGATTCACGGTGCGAGGGAGAGGAATCGCGGTGCGGGAGAGGAATCGTGGTGTGGGAGAGGAATCACAGTGCGGGGGAGAGGGATCGCGGTGCGGTAGAGGAATCGCGGTACGGGAGAGGAATCGCGGTGCGGGGGAGGAATCATGGTGCGGGAGAGGAAACACGGTGCGGGGAGAGGAGTCGCGGTGCGGGAGAGGAATCACGGTGCGGGAGAGGAATCGCGGTGCGGGAGAGAGGAATCGCGGTGCGGGAGAGGAATCGTGGTGCGGGAGAGGAATCGTGGTGCAGGGGAGGAATCGTGGTGCGGGAGAGAGGAATCGCGCTGCAGGAGAGAGGAATCGCGGTGCGGGAGAAAGGAATCGCGCTGCAGGAGAGAGGAATCGCGGTGCGGGAGAGAGGAATTGCAGTGTGGGGGAGGAATCGCAGTGCGGGAGAGGAATCGCGGTGCGGGGGAGTTATCGCGGTGCAGCAGAGGAATCGCGGTGCGGGAGGGGAATCGCGGTGCGGGAGAGGAATCGCGGTGCGGGAGAGCAATCGCGGTGCGGGGGGGAATCGCGGTGCAGGAGCGGAATCGCGGTGTGGGGGAGAGGAATCACGGTGAGGGAGAGGAATCACGGTGTGGGAGAGGAATCACGGTGCGGGCGAGAGGAATCGCGGTGCGGGAATGGATTCACGGTGCGGGGGAGAGGAATCGTGGTGTGGGAGAGGAATCACAGTGCGGGGGAGAGGGATCGCGGTGCGGTAGAGGAATCGCGGTACGGGAGAGGAATCGCGGTGCGGGGGAGGAATCATGGTGCGGGAGAGGAAACACGGTGCGGGGAGAGGGGTCGTGGTGCGGGGAGGAATCGCAGTGTGGGACTGGAATCATGGTGCGGGAGAGAGGAATTGCGGTGCGGGAGAGAGGAATCGCGGTGCGGGGGAGAGGAATCGCGGTGCGGGGAGAGGAATCGCGGTGCGGGAGAGGAATCGCAGTGCGGGAGAGGAATCGCGGTGCGGGGAGAGGAATCACGGTGCGGGAGAGGAATCGCGGTGCAGGGGAGAGGATTCGCAGTGCGGGGGAGGAATCGCGGTGCGGGAGAGGAATCGCGGTGCGGGGGAGTTATCGCGGTGCAGCAGAGGAATCGCGGTGCGGGAGAGGAATCGCGGTGTGGGAGAGGAATCGCGGTGCGGGAGAGGAATCGCGGTGCGGGAGAGGAATCGCGGTGCGGGACAGGAATCGCGGTGCGGGAGAGGAATCGCGGTGCGGGGGGGAATGACGGTGCAGGAGCGGAATCGCGGTGTGGGGGAGAGGAATCACGGTGAGGGAGAGGAATCACGGTGCGGGAGAGGAATCGCAGTGCGGGAGAGGAATTGCGGTGTGGGAGTGGGATCGCGATGCGGGGCAGAGGAATCGCGGTGCGGGAGAGGACTCGTGGTGCGGGAGAGGAATCGCGGTGTGGGAGAGGAATCGCGGTGCGGGAGAGAAATCGTGGTGCGGCAGAGGCATCGCGGTGCGGGAGAGGAATCGCGGTGCGGGAGAGGAATCGCGGTGCGGGAGAGGAATCGCGGTGCGGGAGAGGAATCGCGGTGCGGGGGAGGAATCGCGGTGCAGGGGGGAATCCCGGTGCGGGAGAGGAATCGCGGTGTGGGAGAGCATTCGCGGTGCGGGAGAGGAATCGCGGTGCGGGGAGGAATCACGATGCGGGGAAGGAATCGCGGTGCGGGAGAGAGGAATCGCGGTGCGGGAGAGGAATCGCGGTGCGGGAGAGGAATCGCGGTGCAGGGAGAGAAATCGCGGTGCGGGAGAGGAATCGCGGTGCGGTGGAGAGGAATTGCAGTGCGGGGGAGTGGAATCGCGGTGCAGGAGAGGAATCGCGTTGCGGGGGAAGAATCGCGATGCGGGGGAGAGGAATCGTGGTGTGGGAGAGGAATCGCAGTGCGGGAGAGAGGAATCGCGGTGCGGGAGAGAGGAATCATGGTGCGGAAGAGGAATCGCGATGCGGGAGAGAGGAATCGCGGTGCGGGAGAGAGGAATCGCGGTGCAAGGGAGGAATTGCGGTGCGAAAGAGAGGAATCGCGGTGTGGGAGAGGAATCGCGGTGCAGGAGAGGAATCGCGGTGCGGGAGAGGAATCGCGGTACGGGAGAGGAATCGCGGTGCGGGAGAAGAATCGCGGTGCGGGGAGGAATCGCAGTGTGGGACTGGAATCATGGTGCGGGAGAGAGGAATCACGGTGGGGGAGAGAGGAATCGCTGTGCGGGGGAGAGGAATCGCGGTGCGGGAGAGGAATCGCGGTGCGGGAGAGGAATTGCGGTGCGGGGAGAGGAATCACGGTGCGGGAGAGGAATCGCGGTGCAAGGGAGAGGATTCGCAGTGCGGGGGAGGAATCACGGTGCGGGTGGAGTTATCGCGGTGCAGCAGAGGAATCGCGGTGCGGGAGGGGAATCGTGGTGCGGGAGAGGAATCGCGGTGTGGGAGAGGAATCGCGGTGCGGGAGAGGAATCGCGGTGCGGGACAGGAATCGCGGTGCGGGAGAGGAATCGCGGTGCGGGGGGAATCACGGTGCAGGAGCGGAATCGCGGTGTGGGGGAGAGGAATCACGGTGAGGGAGAGGAATCACGGTGTGGGAGAGGAATCACGGTGCGGGCGAGAGGAATCGCGGTGCGGGAATGGATTCACGGTGCGAGGGAGAGGAATCGCGGTGCGGGAGAGGAATCGTGGTGTGGGAGAGGAATCACAGTGCGGGGGAGAGGGATCGCGGTGCGGTAGAGGAATCGCGGTACGGGAGAGGAATCGCGGTGCGGGGGAGGAATCATGGTGCGGGAGAGGAAACACGGTGCGGGGAGAGGAGTCGCGGTGCGGGAGAGGAATCACGGTGCGGGAGAGGAATCGCGGTGCGGGAGAGAGGAATTGCGGTGCGGGAGAGGAATCGTGGTGCGGGAGAGGAATCGTGGTGCAGGGGAGGAATCGTGGTGCGGGAGAGAGGAATCGCGCTGCAGGAGAGAGGAATCGCGGTGCGGGAGAGAGGAATCGCGGTGCGGGAGAGAGGAATCGCGCTGCAGGAGAGAGGAATCGCGGTGCGGGAGAGAGGAATCGCAGTGTGGGGGAGGAATCGCAGTGCGGGAGAGGAATCGCGGTGCGGGGGAGTTATCGCGGTGCAGCAGAGGAATCGCGGTGCGGGAGGGGAATCGCGGTGCGGGAGAGGAATCGCGGTGCGGGAGAGGAATCGCGGTGCGGGGGGTAATCGCGGTGCAGGAGCGGAATCGCGGTGTGGGGGAGAGGAATCACGGTGAGGGAGAGGAATCACGGTGTGGGAGAGGAATCACGGTGCGGGCGAGAGGAATCGCGGTGCGGGAATGGATTCACGGTGCGGGGGAGAGGAATCGTGGTGTGGGAGAGGAATCACAGTGCGGGGGAGAGGGATCGCGGTGCGGTAGAGGAATCGCGGTACGGGAGAGGAATCGCGGTGCGGGAGAGGAATCGTGGTACGGGAGAGGAATCGTGGTGCAGTGGAGGAATCGTGGTGCGGGAGAGAGGAATCGCGCTGCAGGAGAGAGGAATCGCGGTGCGGGAGAGAGGAATCGCGGTGCGGGAGAGAGGAATCGCGGTGTGGGGAGGAATCACGGTTTGGTAGAGGAATCACGGTGTGGGAAATGATTCACGGTGAGGGAGAGGAATCGCGGTGCGGGGGAGAGGAATCGCGGTGCGGGGGAGGAATCGCGGTGCGGGGGGAGGAATCGCGGTGCGGGAGAGGAATCACGGTGCGGGAGAGGAATCACGGTGCGGGAGAGGAATCAGGGTGCGGGAGAGGAATCGTGGTGCGGGAGAGAGGATCCATGTAGCGGGAGAAAGGAATCGTGGTGCGGGGGAGAGGAATTGCGGTGCGGGGGAGAGGAATCGCGGTGCGGGAGACGAATCACGGTGCGGGGGAGGAACCGCGGTGCGGAAGAGGGGAATTGCGGTGCGGGAGAGAGGAATCGCGATGCGGGAGAGAGGAATCGCGGTGTGGGAGAGGAATCACGGTGTGGGAGAGGATTCACGGTGCGGGCGAGAGGAATCACGGTGCGGGAATAGAATCATGGTGCGGGGGAGAGGAATCGCGGTGCGGGATAGGAATCACGGTGCGGGAGAGGAATCGCCGTGCGGGAGAGAGGATTCGTGTAGCGGGAGAAAGGAATCGCGGTGCGGGAGAGAGGCATCACGGTGCGGGAGAGAGGAATCGTGGTGCGGGAGAGGAATCGCGGTGCGGGGGAGTGGAATCGCGCTGAGGGGGGGATTTGCAGTGCGGGAGAGGAATTGCAGTGCGGGGGAGAGGAATCGCGGTGCAGGGGAGGAATCGTGGTGCGGGGGAGGAATCACGGTGCGGGAGAGGAATCGCGGTGTGGGAGAGGAATCGCGGTGCGGGGGAGGAATCACGGTGCGGGGGATAAGAATCACGGTGCGGGAGAGGAATCCCGGTGTGGGGGAGAGGAATCACGGTGCGGGAAAGGAATCGGTGCGGGAGAGGAATCGCGGTGCTGGAGAGAGGATTCGTGTAGCGGGAGAAAGGAATCGCGGTGCGGGGGAGAGGAATCGTGGTGCGGGAGAGAGGAATCGCGGTGCGGGAGAGGAATCGCGGTGCCGGAGAGAGGAATCACTGTGCGGGAGAGAGGAATCGCGGTGCAGGAGAGAGGAATCGCGGTGCGGGGGAGAGGTATCGCGGTCTGGGAGAGGAATCGCGGTGCAGGAGAGGAATCGCGGTGTGGGGAGTGGAATCGCGGTGCGGGGGAGGAATCGCGGAGCGGGGAGGAATTGCGGTGCGGGGAGTGGAATCGCGGTGCGGGAGAGAAGAATCTTGGTGCGGGGGAGGAATTGCGGTGCGGGGGAGAGGAATCGCGGTGCGGGAGAGGAATCATGGTGCGGGAGGGGAATCGCGGTGCCAGAGAGAGGAATCACTGTGCAGGAGAGAGGAATCACAGTGCCGGAGAGAGGAATCGCGGTGTGGGGGAGAGGAATCGTGGTGTGGGAGAGGAATCACGGTGCAGGGGAGGAATCGCAGTGCAGGGGAGTGGAATCGCGGTGCGGGGGTGGAATCACGGTGCGGGGGAGTGGAATCGCGGTGCGGGGAGGAATGGCGGTGCGGGGGAGTGGAATCGCGGTGCGGGAGAGGAATCGCGGTGCAGGGGAGAGGAATCGCGGTGCAGGGGAGAAATCGTGGTGCGGGAGAGGAATCGCAGTGCGGGAGAGGAATCACGGTGCGGGGGAGTGGAATCGCGGTGCGGGAGAGGAATCGCGGTGCGGGAGAGGAATCGCGGTGCGGGGGAGTGGAATCGCGGTGCGGGAGAGGAATCGCGGTGCGGGGGAGGAATCACGGTGCGGGAGGGGAATCACGGTGCGGGGGAGGAGTGGCGGTGCGGGGGAGAAATCGCGGTGCGGGAGAGGAATCACGGTGCGGGGGAGGAATCGCGGGAATCAAATCAGCGCCAGTTAATAAGGACATGGCTCCTTTAAGTTGACTTCAAATTAATGTTCTGGTCGCTCCTACATGGTGTAAGCTCACTTATTTTCTCACCTCCTTCGCTCCCACGCTGCACACCATTCAAGAGGCGGGGATAGCGACTAAATCTAGGATTCAAAATATCATTTTCAGGATGTGGGCATCGCTGGCAAGACCGGCATTTATTGCCCTTCCGTTGTTGCCCTGAGGAGGTTTTTTCCTTGAACGTGGGTTGGTATAACTGAGTGGCTTGCTGGGTCCCTTCAGGGGACAGTTCAGAGTGAACCACGTTGGCGTGGGACTGGAGTCACCTATCGACCAGACCGGATAAGGATTTCCTTCCCTAAAGGACATCAGTGAATTGTTGGGATTTTAATGACAATCCAACATCTTACTGATTCCTGATATTTTTTAATTGAATTCAAAGTCTCAGTGTGCCATGGTGGGATGTTCCACTGGATTACTGGTCCAGTAACTTAACCAGTGCACTCCCTTACCCAGGTATACTGCCCCAGGGTAATAGTTTAATCCTGGCCTGTATCATTATATGGGCATAATTTGTGGTGTAGCAGGTCTCCACAGGTTTGATGCTGTGCAGACTGTTCTGACATGGGGCCTTTGAAACATTTTATAGAGAGGAGATTGTACATTGGATGCAGCTTTAAGAGGTGTCAATGCACCATGGACATGTGTGAACAACTGCCCCTTTAACTATCAAACAGTGTAAATAACCGATCTGCGGTGCCTCCTATATTAGAGAGCTGCTGCCAGGGCACAGACTTCAGGGTCTCCTCTGATGTCAGCAGGAGCTCAATCCATGTCAGACTGGTGAATATATAGTGCTATCTGTACAGGTCTCTTCTTCTTCTTCTTCTTAGGTAGTCCCTAGGAACTGAGGATGACTTGCTTCCACATTAAAAATGAGCTCGCAGGTGACTGATTAGTCCAATGCGGGACCTACAGTCTCTGTCACAGGTGGGGCAGACGGTGGTTGAAGGGGCAAGTGGGTGGGGTGCTTGGGTTGACGTGCGCTGCTTGCGCTTGGCTTCCGCTTGCTCCCGGCAAAGAGACTCGAGGTGTTCGGCGCCTTCCCGGATGCTTCTCCACCACTTTGTGCGGCCTTGGGCCAGGGATTCCCAGGTGTCGGTGGGGATGTTGCACTTTTTCAAGGAGGCTTTGAGGGTGTTGTGGCGTACCGACCACAGAAAGGCCACAATCCGCTTTTCGGTCCGTAGACTATAAATCAGGCGTCATGCCTTTAAGAAGGATCACACCTTTAAGAAACTCGATCTGCAACATAGTTAAGCCCAGAGCGGGGGAGGAGCAGTCGAAGCTGTGGACTGATGAAAGGCAGTCGGACTTGGTGTAGGCTCTGACGCCATTTTGTGTTCAACATGCAGTCTCAACAATTAAACCTTTTCTGTTGAACCTCTCCGAGTTCAGTATTTTTTGCTAGGAGTACGTAGACTCCTACATTGGTGACCCCGACGCTCAGGACGACTCCTAAGCGTAACCATGGCTGACACAAACGCAGTTTCTGTGAAGCTGCCGGAGTTCTGGGAGAACCTAGCCACCGCCTGGTTCCTTTAAGCCGAATCGCAATTCCGACTCCGCGGCATCACCGCCGACGCAACGATGTACGACTACCTCCTCACCTCCCTGGGCAGCTCCACAATCACGAAAGTCTGGACAACACTACAAAACCCTTCGGAGGAAGGCAAATACGCACATCTCAAGGCCGCGCTCCTTAAAAAATTCACAGCCTCCCAATTTTTGCGCAACTGCCACCTCCTCGACCTCCCGGGCCTCGGTGACTCCATGCCGTCAGACTTGCTCTCACACATGCTTGCTCTGACCGACGAGAAACCACCCGGCTCCCTCTTCCGCACGCTCTTTATCCGCCAACTGCCTCCCAGCATCTGCCCGGCGATCGTGGCGTCCAGCCTCACGGACCTCGAGGCCCTGGCCGACGAAACCGATAAGCTCCTGTCCGCCGGCTCCAACCACGCCGTCACCCCCGACCTGGCCTCCGCAGCATCGGCGCCCGCTCCACCCTCTATCGCGCGGCCACACAGCTCGGCCACGAGGCCCCCCAGGCCCCCACGTCCCCCAAGCCCTCTGACCCAGGGCTACTGCTACTTCCATACCTGGTTCGGCGCACGGGCACGCTGCTGCAGCCATCCCTGCACGTTTCCAACCGCCCCCACACCGGCCTACACGATGGCCATGGGGCAAGCAGGCGCGCTGCTGTATGTTACGGACAGCGCCTCCGGACGCCGTTTCCTATGCAACACAGGCGCGCAGCACAGCATCATCCCCACGTCCGCCCTCGAGATCCAGCGAGGCGGCCGCGGCCCTGTGCTGGCTGCCGCCAATGGCACCGATATCCGGACGTACGGCACCTGCACCGTCACCATCGACCTCGCAGGCCGCCGCTACCACTGGGAGTTTATCACCGCCAAGGTGCTCTCCCCGCTCCTCGGTGCGGATTTCCTGTGCGCCCACGGCCTGTTGGTCGACATGCCTCGGCGCTGCCTCGTGGACATGAACACCATGTCACCTATCCCGGGCGCCATGGCCCCCCCAACCTGCCGAAATGGCGTGGCAGTGCCGCGCCCACTCAACGGACGACTACTCAGCACTCCTGGCTGAGTTCCCAGCCCTCACCAACACGACCTTCTCCTCGAAAGTTGCTAAGCACAGGGTAGAACACTTCATCCCCACCACAGGCCCACCGGTGTATGCCCACGCCCGCAAGCTGGACCTGGCCAAGCTGGAGATCGCGCAGGCCGAGTTCGCCACAATGGAACAGCTCGGCATCATCCACCGCTCCAACAGCCCCTGGGCCTCCCCACTCCACATCGTCACCAAACCCGACGGGGGATGGTGCCCCTGCGGGGACTACCGGCGCCTAAACAACGCCACCACGCCGGATCGGTACCCCATACCGCACATTCAAGACTTCTTGGCTAGACTGGCCAGCCGCTCAGTCTTCTCCAAAGTCGACCTGGTGCGCGGTTACCATCAGGTGCCAGTCCACCCCACGGACGTTCCCAAGACAGTCATAATCACCCCTTTTGGGCTATTCGAGTTCCTCCGAATGCCCTTCGGCCTCAAAAATGCGGCCCAGGCCTTCCAGCGGCTCATGGACTCGGTCCTCCGGGACCTGAAGTTCCTCTTTGTCTACCTGGATGACATCCTGGTAGCTAGTTCCTCCAAGCAGGAACACATCGAGCACCTCCGCACCCTGTTCCAGCGGCTCAGTGAGCACGGGCTCATCATCAGCCCAGCCAAGTGCCAATTCGGCCTCAGCAGGATCGAATTCCTCGGCCACCACATCACGCAGGACAGAGCCATTCCCCTGCCCGCCAAGGTGCAAGCCGTCCAGCAGTTCCCCCGGCCTACCACCATCAAAGGCCTCCAGGAGTTCTTAGGGATGATCAACTTTTACAACCGCTTCATTCCCGGAGCGGCCTCCCTCATGCGGCCCCTATACGAAGCCCTCCGGTGTAAGAAAGGCAGAATGGCGATCGAGTGGTCGGCGGACATGTTGACCGCTTTCGACTCGACCAAAATGGCGCTCGCCGACGCCACCATGCTCGCTCACCCACAGCCCAACGCCAGGGTGGCCCTCACCACGGACGCCTCCGACCACGCAGTCGGCGCCGTGTACGAACAGTGGGTCGACGGGGCCTGGCAACCGCTGGCCTTTTTCAGCCGCCAACTGCGCCCCCCGGAGGCCAAATACAGCGCCTTTGACCGCGAGCTCCTCGCACTGTACCTGGCAGTCCGCCATTTTAGATTTCTTCTGGAGGGCCGCCCCTTCACCGCGTTTGTCGACCACAAACCCCTGACATTCACGATGGCAAAATCTGCGGACCCGTGGTCAGCCAGGCAACAACGCCAGCTCGCTGCGGTGTCCGAATTCACCACGGACATCCGGCACGTCTCCGGTTGAGACAACGTGGTGGCCGACTGCCTATCCCGCCCCGCCGTCCACTGTGCCCACCTGGCAGTGGACTATGCTCAACTGGCAGCGGAGCAACGCACCGACCCCGATCTGCTCTCTGCGCCCACAACCCTCCCAGGGCTGCGACTGACCGACGTCGCCTGCGGCCCGTCCGCCGTCACAGTCAAATGCGACACCTCCTTGGCACAACCCCGCCCCGTAGTCCCGGCGTCCTGGCGAAAACGGGTGTTCGACATCGTCCACGGCCTCTCACACCCTGGCACCTGCGCGTCCATTAGACTGGTGGCCAACCGATTTGTCTGGCGCGGCCTGCGCAAAGATGTGCGCATCTGGTCCAGATCCTGCATAGCTTGCCAGCGTGCCAAAATCCACCAGCACATCAAAGCCCCACGCGAGGAGTTCACCGTGCCAGAAAGAAGGTTTGACCACGTCCACATCGACCTCGTCGGCCCCCTGCTGCCATCACAAGGTCACACGCACCTGCTGACAATCGTGGACCGTACCACCCGCTGGCCCGAGGCCATTCCACTGACGTCCACCACCACCGCCGACATCGCGAGGGCGTTCATCGGTACCTGGGTCGCTCGGTTCGGAGTCCCCTCCGACATGATGTCGGATAGAGGCCCGCAGTTCACCTCTGATCTGTGGGCCGCCATCGCCCGAAACCTCGGGGTGGCCGTTCACCGCACCACGGCTACCACCCCCAAGCCAACGGACTGTGCAAGCGATTCCACAGGTTCATGAAGGCGTCCCTCTGCGCCAGCCTCGAGGACGAGGCTTGGATCGACCGCCTCCCGTGGGTGCTACTTGGCCTACACTCCGCGGTCAAGGAAGACCTGCAAGCCTCGGCGGCGGAACTCGTGTACGGCCAGCCGCTGCGCGTACCCGGAGAGTTCCTGCCCACCGCCACGACCCCCTGGTCGGCTGACCAGCAACGCCGCGCTTTCGCCAACCGAGCACAACAGTTCGCTCCGGTACCCACCGGCCGGCACGGCGAACCAGCAACCCGCGTACCACCTAGCCTGCACATGGCCAAATTTGTTTTTGTGCGCCATGACGCCCACCGAGGACCTCTACGGCCCCCATACGACGGACCCTACAAGGTACTCCAGACGGGGAACAAGTTCTTCCTCCTCGAAGTGGGCGGCAGAACTGACAAGGTGTCGGTCGACCGGCTCAAGCTGGTGCACCTAGAGCTCAACGAACCCGTTCAAGTGGGCCAACCCCCACCGCAGGGCAGACTGCCTAAGAGCCCGACGCGTCCGACCGCCCCGCTCCCGACACCAACCGCCAAGAGCCGTTCCGGCCGTGCCATTAAGCCGCCACGCCGGTTCGTACACTCCCTACTAGCGGATTCTGGGGGGAGCTGTGTGGCGTACCGACCACAGAAAGGACACAATCCGCTTTTCAGTCTGTAGACTATAAATCAGGTGTCATGCCTTTAAGAAGGATCACACCTTTAAGAAACTCGATCTGCAACATAGTTAAGCCCAGAGCGGGGGAGGAGCAGTCGAAGCTGTGGACTGATGAAAGGCAGTCGGACTTGGTGTAGGCTCTGACGCCATTTTGTGTTCAACATGCAGTCTCAACAATTAAACCTTTTCTGTTGAACCTCTCCGAGTTCAGTATCTTTTGCTAGGAGTACGTAGACTCCTACAGTGTCCTTGAAGCGTTTCCTCTGCCCACCTGGGGCTCTCTTGCCGTGCCGGAGCTCCGAGTAGAGCGCTTGTTTTGGGAGTCTCGTATCGGGCATGCGGACAATGTGACCCGTCCATCGGAGCTGATTGAGCGTGGTCAGCGCTTCGATGCTGGGGATGTTGGCCTGAGCAAGAACACTGACGTTGGTGCGCCTATCCTGCCAATGGATTTACAGGGCAGAGGCTGTCTATCTACTATCACTTGGCTTAAGAAGGGAAAGGGATTCCTCTGGTGGGAAAATCCAGAACAAATGGGCACAATCTTAAAATTAAAGCTAGGCTATTTAGGAGTGAAATTAAGGAGCACTTTTTCACACAGAGGGTAGTGGAAATCTGGAAATCTTGCCCCAAAAGGACGTGGATGCTGGAGGTCAATTGAAAATTTCAAGTCGGAGATTGATAGATTATTGTTGGGTAAGGGTATCAAGGGATATGAAGATGGCGGGTAAATGGAGTTGAGATATAGATCAGCCATGATCTAATTGAAGGGGGAAGCAAGCTCGAGAGGCTGAATGGCCTCCTCCTGTTCCTATGTTCCTGTGTCACAAGGAGGCAAGAGGCACCTGTGGTGTATTTGCCATTGGCCTTGCGTCTACGGGGCAAATGGGGTATTGGCGGCTTTTGTATTCTGTCAGGCTGTTGGAAGCCAGGCACTTCAGTACCTGGGCCTTGAACCAGCCCAGCTGCTTCTGAGCTGATTCGCTTCACTTGTGCCACGCTCGGCACTTGAATATATTCGAGGTGGCATCGTTAATAAGCTCCCTTCCTCTTGGTGCTGAGCAATTCATGGGCAGGGATCGTGTCCAAAGGCAGAGAGCACTATTGCACACTCAGAGCGCCAGGCAGCAGGGAATTTTAAAGTATGTTTTTAATCGCACTGCGCTGTTTCTGAAATTGATTTGGATGTGAGGAGCTGGAGGCTGATTAGTGTCTTCATGGGCCAACGGAGCTCGTGTGTTTAATTATTCAACCAGCTGGAGGCCAATCTCAGTAAAATCTTAAACCCCAAGGTAATTAGAATAGTTTGCAGTGTCTGGCTTCTCTTCTCGGAGATATTATGTACAAGGCTTTGGAAAATACGCTGCACCGTTTCTGATAGTTTTGACGGCACTGCACTGATTGGAATTACAATACCAAGGTACAGTCAGTAGGTAATACTTAATTACTTGTAATTATGTGGAGTTACACAGTTGCTAGGCGTTCTCATCTCTATCTACAGCACAATTTATACATTAATACCTTCCACTCACAGGCTCCCTTTTGTGAGTTTAGTTTTCCATTCGGTTCGACGCTTTTTTTTCCCATCAAACCCTCTTGTGTAATGTGTTGTTCCATTAGCAGAGCGTCTGCCCATAGTTCTCTGTTATTCAGTCCGAGGATATTTTTCCTCCCCAGTAATGACTCATGTAATCCATGAGTTTCCAATGTGCAATCTGCACTCATTCCAGAGAGTTTCCCTGAGATGGGATAAAGTTTCTCTGTGTGACGCCTGATTAATATCGTAGACTCTCCTCAAACAATGTTCAGTATTACTAGCGGGGGCGGGGGCGCAGCTGCGATTTTAACCTAATGCGCCCAGCGGGAAACTGATGGGATTGGATCAACTGCCCGTTTTACACACCATTCGATTTCACCCCGTTTACAGACTGCTCCATTTTACTATTTGTTTAGTCCACTTGCTAAGTGGGGTCTAACCAAGGTTGGATACATGTTTAACATCACTTCTCTGCTTTCCAATTCTAGAAATCCCTCTAGAAATAAACCCCAGTGCTTGGTTTGCTTTTTTTAATGACCTTATTAACCTGCGTCGCTACTTTTAGTGATTTGTGTATCTGTACCCCCAGATCCCTTTGCTCCTCTACCCCATTCAGACCCCCCATAAGATTTGGGAGGACAGGTGCTGGAAGGTGCTACCTGGAAGCAGGAATGAAGGCGTGCGCTCCTATATCCAAGGCTTGGTGCCAGTCATCATTGGGCTGCAGTGAGGCAGCAACTTCAGCTAAGAGAAGCCACTGCAGCACATCCTACTGGGCGAACCACTGTTTGATGGGCTATGTTGTGTGTGTGCATGCTCTGATGAAGACAGTGGTGACATAGTGATCTACGGTCCAGGGTAGTCCAGGGTATGTTTAATGGTTGTCCACGCAACCCGGTTCCCTGATGGAACCCTGGTGGCATAGACATCATTGGGGGCTGGGATTCTCCTTACTTTGCTCCAGATAACCCTGGATGGCAATGCCCCTATTAGGAAGAGTGGTCCCAGCTGGACAAGGAGCGAGAAGCTTATGTGCTCTGTGCTGGTAGCCTGCAGTTTTAGCCAGTTGAAGTCTAACCTGAAGTTGGGGTCCATTGACTTTACGAAGCTGGGCTTGAGCTCTCTGGGCTTCAGTAAGCGGCGTATGTCCTTACTGATATGTTTGTCACTTGCATATTGTTAACTGAACACTAGAAGGCTCTGATGGGAGTAAGCCCATTGTAGCCGTTACACTTCTCTTGTATTATTTTATTATTCTTTGACAGAAGATTCTAGAGGCTCTGGAAATAAAAGTAGTTAGTTATTACCACCAATGTGAGTGTTTAATTGGACATAATACCTCCAAGTGCACCTTGTGACATGCTGGTCAACTTGATGTTCTAAATATCCAAACCTAGTGCCACATACCAGGCTTACTCATCACCAACAGTGAAATCCAGCTCCTCGGGCAAGGGGCTTTGGCAAAGTGCAGTGTCCGAGGTGATGCTGCCTCCCCCCAGGGTACACGGTGAGACATCAGTGTCGGCTGCATGACCTCCACATCAGGCAAATGGAAACGTGGCCTGTGTAGATCTCACTGGCTCTATTTGGAGACTCTTAAACAGCAGGATGAGGTTCCACAAGTCAAACAATCCACTGATTAGATACAAAATTGCGCAGTTTTTATTTAATGATAAAACATAGAGTGGTTTAAAACAAAATGATCCTGAAGTGAGTGGGCTATCAGGCACCGCACGTCTATAATCTACAACAACGTGCATTTATATAGTGCCTTTAATGTAGAATCATGTCTCAAGGCACTTCACAGAGGCATAAGTAAACAAAAAATGATTTAAATAATTGGCAAAAGAATCAGAAAAGAATCTGGAACACGCTGCTTGAAAGGGTGGTAGAAGCAGATTCAATAGTGACTTTCAAAAATGAATTCTCTCCCTCTGCTGTATTATTCTATGATAATTCCATGAAATACATTCTAGTAAATTAGATATTATAAAATGTATATTTCTCCATTCTCTGTTTCTCATCCTAATGATTGACTCTTTATTTCAGTTCCATAGGACTGTGGAAAGCCACTAGCCAAAGAGAACTTCATGACAATTGATTAGTGGCTTCCAAAGCTTCTTCCGCCTGCTCCGTTCCAGATACTTGATGATGTCAACCTCAGCTCCAGAAAGGGACTCCGCGGAAGAAAGCGCAGAGATGGATAAAATTGCAGAGCTTCAACAGGAGGACCTGGCCCAGCAGGTTGCTGCCGTGCAGGTGTCTGAGGAACCCTCTTCAGGGAATGTGGGAAGTGGAAGCCAGACCACAGATGTTAAGGACACAGACCAATCAAAGGATGGAGGAGACAGTCAGACAAATGGAGTCGGTGAGGTTGCTGAGAATCACGCCAAAACCTACAAGGGTGTGAGCAGCGTGACAAAGAAAGTGGGTTCTCGGCCCAAACTTTCCAGCAGGAAGCTGTCCCTCCAAGAACGTTCCTCAGGAAACTCTCTTTCAGCCAGCTATGATGCCTATGCAACAGGGCCATTGCCAGCAGGAAGACAGACAACTGTTGAGTCCAGCCGGGTCAATATGGCCGACTCCCAGGTGAATTGTTTGTGCAATTTATGACAAGAGATGACCAACTGTAAAAGAGAAAAACTGTGAAGTATTTAAAAAAATGTCTTTCCAGATTTTTGCAAAACAGAATACGGTTTTTATTGGCAGGTAATTATCCTTTAGCTTCCCATCTCCTGTTAGGGGATACAGTGTCACATTGATGGTTCTACGGGGTGTCGCAAATGGTTTTCTTTTGATTTGAAGGAGGAATGGTGGTGTGGTTATGGATATAACTGGGTCGTGCGGAGGGGGAGTTACAAAATAATGTCCGGGCTTTGGGGAAAATTTTTGCAAAGGAAATAAATGGAATTTCAGCTTTTTATAGTGAACTGCCTGTGAAAGACTTCTTTTAACTGGCATCCCAGCTAGCACCAAGTCCCGTTCACTCCTGTGCTCGCTGACCTACACTGGTTCCCAGTCCACCAACTCCTGGAATTTAGATGGCCGTGTTTCATGGCAGGATCCTTGATCATGATGTATTGAGCTTCTAACTTTCCTGAAGAAATTTACGGCGTGGCCACACTAAGGTCAGAGCTAGCAATGGCTCATTGCTATTAGCAGACCAATGCTTAATGTCTTTGTGGAATAGTCTCCTGGCTACTAATTAACACAACTGTTAATCCATTCTAAGTAGAAGTTAACACCTCTGGACAGAGGAATGCCATACCAGTGGAGTAAGTGTTCAGTTATTGGTATCATTCACACTCATTCCTAGTCTTAGAGCGTCAAGGTTATGTGGTGCATAGGCTCTATTTTAAACCCATCAGCCATCAACCAATGGGCCCATTGGGGCAGATATTCCCCTGCGTGGTGTTTGGGAAGCGCACGCCCGTCAGCTGCCCGATAATCCTGATGGGAGCCCTGGCCCACTTTGAGGGCTGGTCGGAGGAGGAGGGTGGGTCCAGGGGGGTTCCATATTTAGGAGGGACTGGTACCCGGTGTGGCAGTGGCCCAGGTTGTTTTTGTGGAGCATGGAGAAGCATTCCTGCTACTTCCGGCCTTGCAGAAATAAACTAAAACCTTCCTGGGGGTTCCTCTTTGGCTGGGCCGCCAGCTGAGACTGTGGAGAGAGTCAGAGGTCCAAACGCTCAGCTCAGTCCAAAAATAGCAATCAGGGTCCTAGGGGGTGTCGGTACTCAAAGCTTTGAAGGTGGCAGGACAAGTTAAGAAGGCTGTTAAAAAAGCAAATGGGAACCTTGGCTTTATTAATAGAGGAATAAAGTACAAAAACAAGGAAGTTATGCTAAACCTTTATGAAACACTGGTTAGGCCTCAGCTGGAGTATTGTGTCTAATTCTGGGCACCACACTTTAGGAAGGATGTCAAGGCCTTGGCGAGGGTGCAGAGGAGATTTACCAGAATGGGACCAGGGATGAGGGATTTCAGTTATGTGGAGAGACTGGAGAAGCTGGGGTTGTCCTCCCTATAACAGAGACGGTCAAGGGGAGATTTAATAGAGGTGTTCAAAATCATGAAGGGGTTTTGATGGAGTAAATAAGGAGAAACTGTTTCCAGTGGCAGAAGGGTTGGTAACTGTTAAGTCTGTGTGTTCTAGTTGTAATTACTAACACAGACTACAAGATTAAAGTTCAACAGGTCTTTACTGGTTGGAGGTCAGGACTATACTAAATACAATATTACTACACAGTGCTTATATACCGGTGGTCACCACCGGTATTACGTATACAGCAGCCAGAGAAAGTAGTACATCTCTTAAGGTGGAACAGGCTTAAGTTCTCTTAAGGTGGAACAGGTTACATACACCACAGTAACCACGTTACACAGATTTAAGATGATTGGCAAAAGAACCAGAGGTGACATGAGGGGGAAAAAAATTAGGCAGCGAGTTGTTGTGATCTGGAATGCAATGCCTGAAAAGGTGGTGGAAGCAGATTCAATAATATCTTTCAATTGGGAATATACTTGAAAGGAAAAAAATTTACTCTGGGGCTGAGGGGAAAGAGCAGGGGAGTGGGACTAGTTGGATAGCTGATTCAGAGAGCCAGCATAGGCACAATGGGCCGAATGGCCTTGTTCTGCTCTGTATCACTCTATGATTCTATCATTCTATGAAAAATATTCTTTTAGAACTAAATCTGAATTCAATCTGCACAATTGAGGAGTTTTACGTCTTGTCAAAAGGAGCTTTTTGTTTTAGCAGATTGACGGCAATTTATAGCTTTTCTTCGTCTAAATGTTGCAGCAGGTACAAGCTTGATTGCCTGTCTAAGAGCTGCAGTGTTTTGGACAGTTAATTAAACTTTGATAAACAAGAAAGATGATTTGATGTAGCAACATATTTTTCTTTCGATTATGGCTTCTCTGTTTATTTTCAGTTCAACATAGGAACAGGAGGAGGCCATTCAGCCCCTCGCGCCTGTTCCGCCAGTCAATTAGATCATGGCTGATCGGTATCTTTACTCCATCTACCCGCCTTGGTTCCGTATTCCTTAATACCCTTGCCGAACAAAGATCTATCAATCTCAGTTTTGACATTTTCAATTGACCCCCCTGCCTCCCCCCGCCTCAGCCTCAACAGCTTTTGGGGAGATTTCCAGATTTCCTCTACCCTTGTTGTGACGAAGTGTTTCCTGACATCATCCCTCAACAGCCTGGCTCTCATTTTAAGGTGTAAAAAAGCAATTCAGAAGGCTAGTGGAATGTTGGCCCTTATCTCAAGGGGACTGGAATGCAAAGAGGAGGAAGTTGTGCAGAGCCTCGGTCAGACCCCAAGAAGGATATGTTCTGGGCACCATATCTCAAGAAGGATATATTGGTCTTGGAGGGGGTGCATCGGAGATCACCAGAAAGAAATCGGGGCTAAAAGGGTTAAATTATGAGGACAGGTTGCAAAGACTCGGCTTGTATTCCCTTGAGTTTAGAAAATTGAGGGGAGATTTAATCAAGTTGTTTAAAATGAGAAAGCGATTCGATAAGGTCGATAAAGTGAAACTATTTCCTCCAGTGCTCCCACCCTTTCTTTGATTGTCTTTTAGCTTATTATGTGGTTATTAAAGATTAGCTATTTCCTTTTTATGTTGGCAACCAGTCTCTCTTCATGCTCACTATTAGTTTTCCAAATCTCCCTTTTTTCTTCCCTTATATTTCTCACAGTTGCCTTATGCATTATCCTCTCTATATTGATCATGTGCCTCCTTTTCAAACCTAATTTTCGCACTAATCTTTCTCTTTATTCTTCCATTCTGCCATTCTTCCAGCCAATTAATTTAAGCTATGTCCCCTTTCATATCGGTGCAGGCTCGATGGGCCGAAATGGCCTCTATCTGCACTGTAGATTCTGTGTGTGATATCACGCAAATTCGCTAATGTGCAGCCCAAAACTTCATCTTTGACTTTTTTCTTTTCCTTATTTGTTTTGATATGAACCTCATGAGCATCTAGTCACAATTCCCCAAGTGTTTCACCTTCAGATAATCGTTTGGCTTTATTACCTAGAACTAAGTGCAGCAAAGTGTCCTTCCTAGTCCGAGACAGAACACACTCTGAGAACTTCCTCGGAGCTTCTCCTGCTCCACTAACGTACCTTTCGCTGTTCCCACTTCCTTTCCAGAAGCTTTTCCACCACTCCCTTTTACTCCACATTGTACTGTTGTTTAAAAAGGGAGAAAGGGACAGACCGAGTAAATATAGGCCAGTCAGCCTAACCTTGGTGGTGGAAAATTATTGGAAAAAATTCTGAGGGACAGGAGTGATCGTCATTTAAAAAGGCACGGATCAGTCAAGGACAGTCAGCATGGATTTGTTAAGAGAAGGCCGAGTCTGACTAATGTGATTGAATTTTTGAAGAGGTAACAAGGAGGGTCGATGAGGGCAACAGGTTTGATGTCTACATGGATTTCAGCAAGGAGATGAGAAGGTCCCATATGGCAGAATGGTCAGAAATGTAAAAGCCCATGGGATCCAAGGGAAAGTGGCAAGTTGGATCCAAAATTGGTTTTGTGGCAGGAAGCAAAGGGTAATGGTCAACAGGTGTTTTTGTGACTGGAAGTCTGTTTCTAGTGGGGTTCCGCAGGGCTCAGTACTTGGTCCTTTGATTTTTGTGGTATATATCAATGATTTAGACTTCAATGTAAGGGGCATGATTAAGAAGTTTGCAGATGATACAAAAATTGGCTGTGTGGTGGATAGTGAGGAGGAAAGTTGTGGCTTGCAGGAAGATATCAATGGACTGGTTAGGTGGCCAGAAAAGTGGCAAATGGAATTCAATCCGGAGAAGTGTGAGCTAATGTATTTGGGGAGGGCTAACAAGGCAAGGAAATACACAATAAATGGTAGGATACTGAGAAGTGTAGAGGAACAGAGGGACCTTGGAGTGCATGTCCACAGATCCCTGAAGGTAGCAGGCCAGGTAAATAAGGTGGTTAAGAAGGCGTACAGGATACTTTCCTTTATTAACCGTGGCATAGAATATAAGAGCAGGGGGGTTATGCTTCAACTGTATAAAGCACTAGTTAGGCCGCAGCTAGAGTACTGCGAGCAGTTCTGGTTTGTGGAAAGCTGTGATTGCACTAGAGAGGGTACAGAGGAGATTTACGAGGATATTGCCAGGACTGGAGAATTTTAGCTATGAGGAAAGATTCAATAGGCTGGGGGTGTTATCTTTGGAACATAGGAGGCTAAGGAGAGACTTAACGGAGGTGTATAAAATTATGAGGGACTTGATAGAGTGGATATTAAGGACCTATTTACCTTAGCAGAAGGGTCAATAATCAGGGGGCATTGATTTAAAGTAATTGGGAGAAGGATTAGAGGGGAGTTGAGGAGAATCTTTTTCACCCAGAGGGTGGTGGGGGTCTGGAACTCACTGCCTGAAAGGGAGGTAGAGGCAGAAACCCTCATTGCATTTAAAAAGTACTTGGATATGCACTTGAATTGCCGTAACCTACAGGGCTACGGACCAAGAGCTGGAAAGTGGGATTGGGCTAGATTGCTCTTTTTTGGCCGGCAGAGACACGATGGGCTGAATGGCCTCCTCCTGTGCCATAAAATTCTATGATTCTATTCCATTATCCTGGGACCTGGGAGACAGCACAGCATTCAGGACTCCCAGCTGCAGAAGCATAGGAGGCTGTCTATAGCTCTAATTATAGAACCCCACAAATGCAGTACACCTGCTCTTCACCACCTTCCCGTTTTCCATTTTGGTAAGATCTTGCTCCATGGTGCCAGAGTGTTGCTCACTCTCCCCAGACTCACCATCCTTGTCTTGTATTGTAGGTATCCAACAGTATAATCCTATTGGACACTTTGAGACTGTTGGGGAGATCCCTGCACTCTGGTGGATCAATCCCCATTTCCCTTGCTCTGCCTTGCTCTTTATCTCTGTATGTGAGTGAGGTAGTTTCCACAAACCTTCTCCTCATGCAGGATATGGAGTGTCTCCAACTGTTCCTCAAGCTCAGTGGCTTTGAGCTTGATCAAGTCCACCAGGAGACATTGCTTCTTTTCTAGTTGTCCTTACTCTCGTGTTTTCCGGAACCTCCTAGATAATGCAAGTTCCTCATAAAGCTGGCTTCCACTATCGTACAGGGCCACGAGTTGACAACTACATTTTACTTCATCTGGTCTGATGAATTAGTGTAACTCTCTCTCAGCCCCCATATCTTGCTGGCTCCTTTCTGTGCCTTAACCTAGTTTTAACTGTGTTTGTTACGTTTACAGCCTTTTAATTTATTCCTAATATAGTGTCAGGTGTGGCTCAGTGGTAGCACTCTCGCCTCTGAGGCAGAAGGTTGTGGGTTCAAACCCCACTCTAAAGACTTGAGCGCAAAATCTAGGCTGATTCTCCAGGGCTGTGCTGAGGGAGTGCTGCACTGTCTGAGGTGCCGTCTTTCAGTTGAGACGTTAAACCGAGGCCCCCGTCTGCTCTCTTAGGTGGATGTAAAAGATCCCACGGCACTATTTTGAAGAAAAGCAATGGAGTTCTCCCCGGTGTCCTGGGCAATATTTATCCCTCAACCAACATCACTAAAAAACAGATTAGCTCGTCATTTATCTCATTGCTGTCTGTGGGATTTTGCTGTGTGCAAATTGGCTGCCAAGATTCTTGCATTAGAACAGTGACTGCACGTCAAAAGTGCTTTATTGGCTGTAAAGCGCTTTGGGACGTCCTGAGGTTGTGAAAGGCGCTGGAGAAATGCAAGTACTTTCTTCTTTAATACAACCATTATGTATTAAATACCCTTTTAATTGACTATATCTTAATCTACATCCATTTAAAGACTCTTTAACTCTAGTGCTCCCTATCCCACAGGAGTCAATCAAACGGCATTAAGCTGAGCGATTCCATTCTTGCACAAAAACCTTATAAAGATGGATGAGCCTGCTTATCGGTGAGAGTTGCTTTCTGCAGTAATATCAGTGCTTCAGGTTACACAGTGGCCAGGAGTGCAGCAGATGGAGAGCACGCTGATGATCAAACTGTTCCTCAGCTGCTATTGTGGCAGAGTTTCAGTGCAGATCGGTCAGGCCTGTTCCAAGAGCTCCGCCTTTGCAGAAACTCTGGCCCAAGGCGCAGAGGCAGGAGATTCCGGGACCTGCTCACTCCTGAACAAGTGCCGGCGAGGTGCTGACCAGTGTAATGTTCTCTGGGGTTTGGCTGGGCGAAGTTTTTAATGATCGCTGCCTGCAGCATGGATCTATCGGAGGTAACAAATCTTATTGCTATATTCTGGTATTGGCACTGTCCAGGGAGCGGTAGGATTATTGACCATCCTCTCAGTGTCAAGTGAGGGAATTGCATTGATTTCCTTTTAGTCTCAGCTTTCATTTGTTGTTCCACTTTTAGCTTCCCCTTCTCCCCGACAACAAATGCTCCAAAACAAACCAACTTGTAACCTCAAGTTCCTCAGTCTGGTGTCTGGTGTCAGCTGTGGCTCAGTGGTCCCACTCTTGCATCTGAGTCAGAAGACTGTGGGTTCAAGCTCCACTCCAGAGCCTTGAGCACATAATTCAGGCTGATTCTCCAGTGCAGTACTGAGGGAGTGCTGCACTGTCAGGGGTGCCGTCTTTCAGATGAGACGTTAACCGGGTGGATGTAAAAGATCCGACGGCACTATTTGAAATAGAGAAGGGGAGTTCTCCCCAGCTAATATTTATCCCTCAACCAACATCACTAAAACAGATAGATCTGGTCATTTATCACATTGCTGTGTGTGGGACCTTGCTGTGCGCAAAATGGCTGCACATTTCCCTACATTACAACAATGACTACACTTCAAAAATACTTCATTGGCTGTAAAGTGCTTTGGAACGTCCTGAGGTCATAGAGCCTTTTACATCCACCTGAGAGGGCTGATTGGGTCTTGGATTAACATCTCATCCAAGCACCTCTGACAGTGCTGCGCTCCCTCAGTACTGCACTGAAGTCTCAGCCTCGATTATGTGCTCAAGTCTCTGGAGTGAGGCTTGGACCCATGGCCTTCTGACACAATGTCAGAGATGAGAGTGCTACTGTTGAGCCACTGTTGACACCTTACAGAAATAGGTTTTAGGGATTAAGATTGAGAAATAGTTAAGAAATCCCTTTTATATAAAATAATTACTTATATTCTATATTATATTCCACTGTTGAGGATGCATTCACTGACCTTGACCACTCGTGTGCGATCATTAAACTTCTTCCGGCACTGCATCCATGTCCTTGGGGCTATACTCCTGGCATTGACCTCCACAGCGATCTGTTCCCACTGCCTTCTTATCATGTGTCTGGGGGGCCTCCTGACCCCAGAGGAGACAGGACAGCTTTCCTCCTTTCCAGGAAGTTGGCTTGCTGCCTGCATTTCATTCAACGGCGTGGGTTAATCGAGCTCGCGATCCCCGCGTCCGTTTTCGGGGGCTAACGAATTTATAGCCCTTTATGTTTAATCAACCTTCAAGTATTTGACAGTGTCCAAGAATTCATCCTTTGCTTATAGGCGCACGACTGCAGCCTCAGCCTATATTATTACCAAACTCACATTCCTAACACAGGAAGGGATGAGGTATGAATGGATTTAAATATGAGGATGAAAATTTTCAATTTGACACGATGGGCACCAGGCGCCAGTGTGGGTCATTGTAGACAGGGTGATTGATAAGCGATACTTGGTGCGAGTCAGGGTAGGGGCAGAGTTTTTGATGAGCTGAAGTTTGCAGAGGGTGCATGGTAGGAGGCCGGGCCAGGAGAGCGTTGGAACGGTCCAGTATGGAAGCGACCAAAACCTGGATGAGGGTTTCAGGGAAGATGGGCTGAGGCAGGGGCGGAGATGGGCGATATTACAGAGGTGGAAGTAGGCAGTCTTGGTGATGGAGAGGATTATAGGGTCGGAAGCTCAGCTCAGGGTCAAATAGAATGCTGAAATTGCATGCAATCTGATTCGGCCTCAGACAGTGGCCGGGGAGGGGGATGGAATCGGGGGTGAGGGTACGTAATTTGTGGTGGGGACTGAAGATAATGGCTTTGATCTTCCCAATGTTCAATGTTTAACTGGAGGAAATTACAGCTCATCCAAGACTGAATAGTAGACAAGCAGTCTGACAACAGTTTCGACGTGATGTTCTTAATTGGGTTGCTTTACAAGCTCTTTATGCAGATGAACAGATATTTTGAGTTGAGTGATAGAGGCAGGCAGTGAGGGCACCTGCTGAATAATGGTCTACTGGCACAATCTGGATAGGCACTGATTACAGGAGAGAATAACAACGGTAAAACTAAAAGGAGAGGAACAAAGCTGTGCGGATCCTTCTTATATCCTCGTACCCTTCCTCAATTTCTAGCGGGCGTTCCCTCTATTTCTACAACCTTAGGACTGGTGACATACATTGGGGTAGATTTTCGACTTGTAAGACGGGCACTGCGGATCAGCCGCTCGTTCTCGAACCCGCCCCGTTCTGGTTTTGGTAAGTCAGAGAATATGGACTCTCTCTTACCCAGGGGCAGATTAACACAAGGGGGCCTCTGGGACCTGTGTGCAGGAGACCCAGCCAAGAATGGGGTCCCTGGTAAAACTCACCATAGCGCAGAAGAATTCCAAACCACCCCGGGATCAGTTCAATTTAAGTGCAGGATATTGTGATATGATCTGCTTTATTATTAATGCAGCGTGTAAACATTCTTCAGGCCTAGTTTTTCATGTATTTTGCTACACGTTTCTGCGTTAATGGCTCGGTGGGAGGGTGGGGTTGTGCTGGGGGTGCGGAGGGGCTCCGAAAGTTTCCATGGATTTCAAGTTGAAAACCCACCCCACTAAATGTAGCAGAAAGCTTTAGATATCGGTCGAGCCACGACAGCAGCACTGCAGTCTGTGAGCTATGTTACAAAAGAAAAAAAACCGGAGAGGCTGGGGGCCAATTGAAATTTTCAAGGCTGAGAGCGATAGATTTTTTTGGGGTAAGGGTATCAAGGGATACGGAGCAAACGCGGGTAAACGGGGTTGCGGTACAGATCAGCCATGATCTCATTGAATGGTGGAGCAGGCTCGAGGGACTGAATGGCCTCATCCTGTTCCTATGTTACTATATTCCTAAAGATAAGTGAACTGCTTGGGTCACACTTGCTCTACAAAAGATGCATTGCTCAGAGGAATTTATGCTGTTCTGATATGAACGGCACTATCTAAGGTGACAGCTGACATATTGCTCTGCCAGAGCTGTTCAATGACACTACAACCTTCACATGAAAGATTCCCGATACAATCTATTCTCGATATGGAGCAAAGGCGGGTAAATAGTATTGATGTATAGATCAGCCATGATCTCATTGAATGGTGAAACAGGCTGATCCTATGTTCCTATGAAATCCATAACTAAAGACGCTGGAAACAGGTGGCAGGTTGAAGCATCTGTGGAGGGAACGGGCAGTCGATGTTTCAGACTAAGTCCTTCACCAGAACGGAAGGATCAAGGGGAAGGGAGAGGAGAGAGGGGTGAGGAAAAAATATAAAAGGCAAAGAGAAATGACATGGAAGTATCAGAAGGATGATTTAACGGATCATTTCAGTCAAATAAAAGAAAGAATAAATAAAGAAATGAATGTGTGAGTAGCTGAGACAGAAAGAACGAAAGACTTGCATTTATATAGCACCTTTCACGATCTCAAGACATCCCAAAGTGCTTCACACTTTTGGAGTGTAGTCACTGTTGTAATGTAGGAAACACAGCAGCCAATTTCCACACAGCAAGATCCCACAAACAGCAATGTGATAATGACCAGATAATCTGTTTTGTTATGTTGGTTAAGGGATAAATATTGGCCAGGACACCGGGGAGAACTCCCCTGCTCTTCTTCGAAATAGTGCCATGGGATCTTTTACATCCACCTGAGAGCAGACGGGGCCTCAGTTTAATGTCTCATCCCTCAGCACTGCACTGGAGTGTCAGCCTAGATTTATGTGCTCAAGTCCCTGGAGTGGGACCTGAACCCACAACCTTCTGACTCAGAGGTGAGGGTGCTGCCCACTGAGCCACAGCTGAGCGAGGGAAGGCCAAGGAAAAGGTAAAAAAATGGGAGAGAATGGAAACCATAGAAACCATAGAAAACCTGGGCAAAGAACAGGTCAATAGAGGGGAGGTGCAGCCAACCATTCCCACCCCCACCATCACTGTTCTGACAAAGGCTCTTCTTCAGTCCCAAAACACCAACCAGCCCAGAGTTCTCTGTTGGCAAAGAACTTCTGGTCAAAGTTACGGTTGTGTCACCCAACTGAAAGGAACGAAGCAAAGAAGAAAAAAGTCAGATGGAGAAGAGGACAGAGAGAGAGAGAGAGAGAGAGAGAGATGGAGATGCAAAGAAGAGGAGTCGGGGACAAGGAAACAGACAAGGGGAGAAAGAGAGAAGCAGAAGCAGAAGAGAGAAAACTGAGTAAATCAGCAGGGCAAAGGCAGGACGGAGAGGAGGGAGCAGAGCCGGGCTGAGGGGCCCTGGGCTCCGTGAGCATTCAGGGGACCCCCTCTGCACCCCCGCACAACTCCCCCGACCCCACTGTCCATTAAAGCACAAATATGTAGTAAAATGCATCAAGAACTAGGCCTGTAGAAAGTTTACACACCGCATTAACAATAAAACAAATCATATCACAATTTACCGCGCTTAAATGAAACCGATCCAGTGGTTGTGTGCACTTTTTCTGCAGTTATGGTGAGTTTTACCAGGGATCCCATATTTGCCGGGTACCCCTGGACACAGGCTCCAGCGTATGTATTGATTTCTTTGTGGGTTCAATGATGAGACATTTATATAAAAGAGAATAACTTTTAATCTGAGGTTTGTTCAAGAATTCATACAGCTTTTCAGGACACACCATGCTTGAGCTGCAGCTAAAGTGAAACTAAAAACTCTCAGCCTGCTTGTCTGGTCACATGACCTCTGCTGGTCAGGCACAAGCAATCAATACCTGCAATCATGCTATTAAGGCATCATAATCGAACAGGCAAATAACATCACTATTTGCTGATATCATTACATCTCCCTTTCTTAAAACAAAAGTATTTTACTTTTAACTAACAACATGTTTTCTTTGTATTAATCTGCATTTTAACTGTAACACTTAATGAACTTACATTATCATTATCATGATCAAGGTTTTTTAACCTTGCTTTGTGTGTTCACATGAAATATGTCAATACACTAGAACTTGAAGAAAGAATAAGATAACATTACTTCCTTCTATAACAATAGTCCTTAAATTTGCTCAATGAGTCTCTCAGGAGGCTTCACGTGTCTTGAGGATTTTCTGATTGATTGTCCTTGAATCTGAGTTGTTGCCTCAGATGATGTGTTCTCAGCTGTGTGATCAGGTTGTTCAACAGTATCAGTCTCTTGACCTGCTGTGGCTGGTTCCATGAGAAGATCTTGATAATTTCTTCTCAGAACAGCACCCTCATCTGTCTGAATGGCGTATGATCTTGGTTGAACTTCACTCAGGACAGTTCCCTTCTCAGTCCATGTGTTTGTTTTGTCTTTCAACCTTACTTGGTCACCAGTGTGGAGTTCAGGTAGGTTTTGTGTTCCTCTGTCATAATAGTACTTTTGCTTTTCTTTCTGTTGTTCTTTGAACTTCCTCACTTTCTCCCCCTCTTTTGTTTTCAGGAGGTTCTCCGGGATGGGTAGGTTTGACCTTAGCCGACGTCCCATCAGGAGTTGGGCTGGTGACATACCACACTCGAGCGGCGTTGTGCGGTATACAAGCATGCTTTGGTAGAAGTCAGTTCCACTGTCTTTTGCCTTGTACATCAGTCTTTTCACTGTCTGGACCGATTTTTCCACTAGTCCATTGGACTGTGGATAGTGAGGACTTGACGTTGTGTGGACAAAGTCCCACTCTTTGGCAAAGTGTCGGAAATTTGCATTGTTAAACTGGGGTCCGTTGTCTGTGAAGACCTCGCTTGCCACGCCATGTCTGGAGAATATGGCTTTCATACTTCTTATCACAGCTTCTGCAGTGGTGGTGTACAGTCTACAAACCTCTGGATACAGGGAGTAATAGTCTGTGAGGACAAGATAGTCCTTCCCTTGACATACGAATAGGTCAGCGCCTACCTTCTGGTAAGGTCTGTCTGGTGCTGGGTGTGGCTTTAGTGGTTCTGCCGGATTGCTTGCTCGATATTTCAGGCACATTGTGCAGTTTGACACCTCATTTGTCACATCTTGGTGCATTCGTGGCCAGTACATCACCTCTTGTGCTCTTTTCTTACACTTTTCGATTCCCAGATGTCCTCCATGGATCTTTTTTAGCATTTCTTTTCTCAGGCTCTTTGGGATAACTATTTTACTTCCTTTGTAGATGATGTCTTCGACCACTGATAGTTCTGCCCTGCAGTTCCAGTACTCTGCTATGTCAGGTGAGCAGTCTTGCTTCATGTTGGGGCAGCCATCCAAGGTGCTTTTCTTCAGTCGTCTCATTGTTTCCTCTTTGTTTGTCTCAGTCTTTATGAGCTCCATTTTTGCATCTGCTATGGGCAGTGCACTTGTGATCATGTCCATGTAGGCGTTCACTTTTTCATCCATTGTGGTGTTTGCGGGCTCACTTGGGTCAACAGCTCTGGACAACGTGTCTGCTGTATACATCAGCTTACCCGGTGTGTACGCAACATTCAGTGTATAGCGTTGCAGCCTGATCATCATTCTTTGTATTCTAAGTGGACAGCTATTTAGTGGCTTTTGGAACAATGCAATCAAGGGCTTATGGTCAGTCTCTACACTGATTGCTTGTCCTGCCACAAACTGGTGAAATCTTTCACAGGCGTATGTGATGCTGAGCAGCTCCTTTTCTATTTGAGCATATCACGTCTCCGCGTCTGTCATTGAGCGCGATGCATATGCAATAGGTTGCCAGTAGTCATATTGTTGCAGAAGAACGGCACCGAGCCCACTCTGTGATGCATCTGATGATATCTTGATGGGTCATAAAACCTCAGAACTGGTTCCTCTGTGAGCAGTTTCTTTAGATCGCTCCATGACTTCTCATGCTCATGATTCCATTCCCATTCTATGTTCTTTTCAGTTAGTCTTCTCAGCGGCGCCATCTTTTCTGAGAGGTTGGATATGAATTTACCCATGTAATTGATCATTCCATTAAACCTCTGCACGTCCTTTTTGCATTGTGGCTTTGGCATATTCTCAATGGCGGACACCTTTCTGGGATCTGGTCTGATGCCCTCACTGCTAAGGATATCTCCCACGAATGTCAGTTCTGTCACCCCGAGCTGGCATTTCTCTCTATTCAGCTTCAGGTTTGTTTTCCTTGTTGCTTCCAGCACTTTTTTCAGTCTCTCGTCATGCTCAGTTCTCGTGGTTCCCCATACTATGATGTCATCCATTGATGTATCAACTCCCTCCAGGTGCTCATTGATCATATGAATTGTTTTGTGATACACTTCAGGAGCTGAGGCAATGCCAAATGGTAACCTTAGGAATCTGTATCTGCCAAATGGACTGTTGAACGTGTACAGTCTTGAACTTGCTTCGTCCACTTTCATCTGCCAAAATCCTGAGGATGCATCTAACTTGCTGAAATATTTTGCATTTGCAAACTGTGCCATGATTTCCTCACGTGTAGGAAGCTTGAAGTGCTCTCTCTTTATTGCTCTGTTTAGATCTCTTGGATCCAGGCAAATTCTGAGCTTTCCATTCTTTTTGTCCACTACGACGAGGGAACTCACCCACTCAGTTGGCTCATCTATCTTCTGAATCACGTTCAGGCTTTCCATCCTGTCCAACTCTGTCTTCAGTTGCTTTTGAAGAGCAAACGGAACTTTTCTGCATGGATGTATGACCGGTGTCATACTTTTATCTACTCTGATCGTGTGTTCTCCTGGAATGCAGCCTAGACCCTTAAATAGGTCTTTGTACTCTTTCATGAGTTCATCATAGACTGTCTCTCCTTCGCTTTCCACAACGAGGACTCTCTTTACCAGGTTCAGTCTCTCACAGGCTTTTAAACCTAGTATGGCTTGCACATCCTTTGGCACCACGATTAATGCTAGCGTGTGCTCTCTGTCCTTGTGTGTTACTTTGACAATGCATTTTCCTTTCACTGGTATATCAGTACCTGAGTATCCGGTCACTTTCACTTGTATTCCATGTAACTTTGGTCTGGGTCTAATTCTCTTAAAATCGGTCTCTGATAGCACATTAACTTGTGCTCCAGTATCCAATTTAAATGGAATGTGTATGTCATTCACTTTTAGTGTCAACATCCAGTCTCTTTCTTCTTTTTTGTTTTCAGACACAACATCTACATAGAATTCCTCTATCTCGCTTTCATCTACTGTATGGACCTTGCTTTGTTGCACTTGGTTCTTACAGCAACGGGCATAATGGTTGTTTTTGTTGCATCTATTGCATGTTTTACCATATGCTGGACACTTTCTTTGTGGATGCTGTGTACCGCATCGACTACATGACTTCCGATTGACCCTTTCATTTTCGTTTGCTGGCCACGCCTCTTTTTTCACATTGGCGCTCTCTTTATTAAATGGTTTGTATCAGTTCTTTCTCACTGCATCCACGTTGCAGCTACTGTCACTGAACAGCTCCTTTGCCTGCAACTTTACTGTCTCTGTAGCCCTACACAGTGCTATGGCTTTTCCCAGGTCTAGATCTTGCTCTCTTAGCAGTCTTTCCCTTAGACCATTATCTGGAATACCACACACCAGTCTGTCTTTTATCAGCGAGTCTGTCAGTCCCCCAAATTCACACGATTTGCTTCGGTTTCTCAGTTCAGTCACATACTGATCAATAGTCTCGCCGATTTTCTGTACACATGTGAAAAATTTGTGCCTCTCAAACGTCACGTTGCGTTTAGGTATGCAGTAGGCCTCAAACTGTTCCATTATTTTATCTAGCTTCATTTTGTCTCCATCAACATCAAATGTGAAGTTATTATACACCTCGAGCGCTTCATCACCCACGACATGTAAGAACACGGACGATTTCTGTTTATCACTTTTCTCGTCAGCTCCGATTGCCGCTAAATACAACCCCAAACGCTGTTTGAACTTTCTCCAATTTTCAGCCACATTGCCTAACAACTGAAGCGTCGCTGGTGGGTGTAATCCTTCCATTTTTTCACTTCATTAGCTATTCTCCAAGGTAAGTAACGATTTTCTCTTTTGGCTTGCTAATATGTGGAGAGCTGATTTAACTTCCGATTTTTTTATTTTTTTTCGATTTTTTATTTTTTTTCGATTCTCTTTCAGCCACTTCTGACAACATGTATTGATTTCTTTGTGGGTTCAATGATGAGACATTTATATAAAAGAGAATAACTTTTAATCTAAGGTTTGTTCAAGAATTCATACAGCTTTTCAGGACACACCATGCTTGAGCTGCAGCTAAAGTGAAACTAAAAACTCTCAGCCTGCTTGTCTGGTCACATGACCTCTGCTGGTCAGGCACAAGCAATCAATACCTGCAATCATGCTATTAAGGCATCATAATCGAACAGGCAAATAACATCACTATTTGCTGATATCATTACAGCGTAGACTCGGGAGAACCTGGTGTGGTTTTTGTCACGCCTTTATGTTCACATTTATCATTGAAATTTAAGCCCCGATTTTCATCGAACCTGTAAATGCCTCATCACAGCGGGGTCCCATGGTGTAGCTAGGACCCTGATACCATCTTGGTGGCCATTAGCATCAGACCCGCTCAGGATAATGTTCACTGAACATGGGCATTGCACAGTGGGAAATGGCCAGGCCCAGCATCAGTTAAAGGGACGGCGAGAAGCAGGGCTGGCAATTTTATTTTGGAAGTTTTGAGCCTTGAAGATCACCTTAACTGCCCTCCCTGTACCTTCTCCAAAGTTCTCAGCCCCTTTATTAATGCCCTTTGTCACCTCCCCCACCCCACCCCCACCATCTGACCAGCCCTCCCCTTTAATGAGCTGCTGCAGGCCCATGTTCTACACCCCACCAGATTTCCGGCCCTCCCAAAATGCCGAGCTGCCTATCAGCACTCAAAACACGCAGGACATATGCCAATGAATGTAATCAAGGTTCAACCATCCTAATGGTTCGAGCCTCTCGGAGAAGACATTGGGCAATGGGTCTGCTCACTGCTAGCCCAATATACACCCAACACCAAAATCGTGGTCTTAGAGTGGAAATTGTATGAAAATAGTTGTCTATTGGGTCCGGCAGCGTAGTGGATCTGTCACTAGACCACTGGTCCAGAAGACCTGGGCTAACAATCCAGTAGAACAGTCAGTTCAAATCCCACCATGGCAATTTGAGAATTTGAATTCAGTTTAAAAATCAGGAACAATCAATCAAAATGACCATGAAGCTGCCAGATTGTAAAAACCCAACTGGTTCACTAATATCCTTTAGGGAAGGAAACCTGTTGTCCTTACCCGGTCTGGCCTACATGTGACTGCAGCCCCACACCAACGTGGTTGGCTCTTAACTGCCCTCTGGAGTGGCCTAGCAAGACACTCATTTTTAGGGCAACTAGGGATGGGCAATAAATGCCAGCGATGCCCACATCCCAAGAATGAATATTAATAACCCATGTAGTTGCAGGCTCTGGCCACTAGTTTCCGAAGTCTCTTTCCCAACTCTGTCACCACCTTGCATATCAAAAAAAACTTTTCGTCTATTAACCTTGGGCAACAGCACAGAAAACTTATTAATGATTTTTTTAAAACAGCTATCGATTCCAGCTTTCCTCTAGGATCAGTGACTAGGAGTTCAAAGCTCCAAATGATATGGTAGAAGATTCCAGAGAGTCTGATCAGAAAGCACCTCAGCTAATCTATTCCAGTCAAACAAGTGGGCAGCTCCAGTCCCAGACGTGGCGTAGAAGCAGTTCAGCATTAAAGCAGGGGCTTTTTATTTACAGGATTGACTAAATGGACCTGGGGCTTTAATCAAAAGTCGTTCATCAGCACAAACCCGGCTGCCTGGCATTGATCGTTTGATAATGAGCTGCGATTCGCAAAGTTTGCTTTGGCAGCCTGAGAATTTTCCAACAGCCATCATGTAAAAACTCAGCAGACAGCTGTACCCCATTGTGTAAAAACCCAGCAGACAGCTGTACCCCATTGTGTAAAAACCCAGCAGACCGCTGTACCCCATTGTGTAAAAACCCAGCAGACAGCTGTACCCCATTGTGTAAAAACCCAGCAGACAGCTGTACCCCATTGTGTAAAAACACAGCAGACAGCTGTACCCCATTGTGTAAAAACCCAGCAGACTGCTGAAACCTATTGTGTAAAAACCCAGCAGACAGCTGTACCCCATTGTGTAAAAACCCAGCAGACCGCTGTACCCCATTGTTTAAAAATCCAGCAGACAGCTGTACCCCATTGTGTAAAAATCCAGCAGACAGCTGTACCCCATTGTTTAAAAATCCAGCAGACAGCTGTACCCCATTGTGTAAAAACCCAGCAGACAGCTGTACCCCGTTGTATAAAAATCCAGCAGACCACTGTACCCCATTGTATAAAAACCCAGCAGACAGCTGTACCCCATTGTGTAAAAACCCAGCAGACAGCTGTAACCCATTGTGTAAAAACCCAGCAGACAGCTGTACCCCATTGTGTAAAAACCCAGCAGACAGCTGTACCCCATTGTGTAAAATCACAGCAGACAGCTGTACCCCATTGTGTAAACATCCAGCAGACAGCTGTACCCCATTGTGTAAAAACCCAGCAGACAGCTGTACCCCATTGTGTAAAAACCAAGCAGACAGCTGTACCCTATTGTGTAAAAACTCAGCAGGCAGCTGTACCACATTGTGTAAAAACCCAGCAGACAGCTGTACCCCATTGTGTAAAAACCCAGCAGACAGCTGTACCCCATTGTGTAAAAACCCAGCAGACAGCTGTACCCCATTGTGTAAAAGCCCAGCAGACAGCTGTACCCCATTGTGTAAAAACCCAGCAGACAGCTGTACCCTATTGTGTAAAAACCCAGCAGACAGCTGTACCCCATTGTGTAAAAACTCAGCAGGCAGCTGTACCCCATTGTGTAAACATCCAGCAGACAGCTGTACCCCATTGTGTAAAAACCCAGCAGACAGCTGTACCCCATTGTGTAAAAACCCAGCAGACAGCTGTACCCCATTGTGTAAAAACCCAGCAGACAGCTGTACCCCATTGTGTAAAAACCCAGCAGACAGCTGTACCCCATTGTGTAAAAACCCAGCAGACAGCTGTACCCCATTGTGTAAAAACCCAGCAGACAGCTGTACCCTATTGTGTAAAACCCAGCAGACAGCTGTACCCCATTGTGTAAAAACACAGCAGACAGCTGTACCCCATTGTGTAAAAACCCAGCAGACAGCTGTACCCCATTGTGTAAAAACCCAGCAGACAGCTGTACCCCATTGTGTAAAAACCCAGCAGGCAGCTGTACCCCATTGTGTAAAAACCCAGCAGACAGCTGTACCCCATTGCGTAAAAACCCAGCAGACAGCTGTACCCCATTGTGTAAAAACCCAGCAGACAGCTGTACCCCATTGTGTAAACATCCAGCAGGCAGCTGTACCCCACTGTGTAAAAACCCAGCAGTCCGCTGTACCCCATTGTTTAAAAACCCAGCAGACAGCTGTACCCCATTGCGTAAAAACCCAGCAGACAGCTGTACCCCATTGTGTAAAAACCCAGCAGATACCCTTTCCCATCCAATTTATGTTTCGATGTCAACATTTTCTCATCACAGCCACGTAATTTATCGATTCAGTCGCTCTCCGCCAGCCTGACTGTCAAAATGTTCCATTGAGCAAAAATTCCCCTCCCCCAATTCCTGGGGCAACTCGCAAGGGTCAAAAATCAGAAAGTCATTGGAAAAGGGTCTGGTGTGGTTTAATTCTCAGCTATTATCCCTGCACGCAGAGCTTTATTGACTGGGAAATGCTTTTAGCTAAAATCTGCTCTGTATCATGCCAGATTAATTGAGATGAGTGAGTCGCAGCGAGGATCTAACTGAGCACGTGCCACTGTAGGGAGGGGTCAATTTTGACTTTTGGGTGAGCACTCATTTAAACCCAGCGGGCGGGCTACAGCGCTGCCGCGTTTCCGACATTACAACAGTGACTACGCTTCAAAAGTACTTCATTGGCTGTGAAGCTTTGAGATTTTCTGACAATTGCTCTATAAATGTAACTATCTTCTTTTCTGTTTCATATCCATGAGACATACTCATGAGCAGACCACACTGTCCTGTTTAAAATGCTGATCAGAGCAGAGAAAATCCGAAAACCCTGCTCCTTCATTAGTTAAAAATCAAAGTCCTTGGGGGAGAAATTCAGTTGTTTGCGCCGCCCGTTAGCGCCTTAAGAGGGCGATAAGTGGGGCGCGAGCCAGATAGCGCCCGGGCGTGGTGAGACCTGCGCCTCTCACGAAATTGAGCGGACATTTAGCGGCGGCGCTAAACTGCAACGCCCGCTCAGCTGCGCACGCAGATCCTGACGTCATTTCATGGTGCAACGCCCTTGGGGCGCCCCGGACCGGAAATTCAGTGGCGCCCCCCTCCTTTCCGCCTGGCGCTCCCAACGACAGGTTGACTGGAACGGTTCCCAGTCGCTGTGGGGCTGGGGGGGCGCTATTTAAAGGGGGCTCTTCCTGGCTTCTTTGTGGTAGCCATTTCTGGACCACTCCTTCTGAGAGAGAGAGAGAGATTTGCAGAGAGACAAAGGGAGAGAGCTTTCTGCATTGAGTCAGCGCTCGCACAGGTACTTCTGGCTTCGGCCCAGAACTTTGTAGTTGGTTTGATTTTTCACTGGCATAACCTTGAGTGGCCACATACTATGGGGGCTGCAATGGGTGGAAACGTTGGGCTTCTCCATTACATTGAGAGGGCTCAGAGACGCCGAGAGAGAGTGCCAATCATGGCCAGACGGAGGAGGCCCAACAGGCGTCAGCACACGAGACCTTACCCTCCCAGGGTTTTCCGCCAACAGTTCTCATACCTCAACATGTCTGAGGAGCAGTGTTTTCGGAGGTTGCGATTCAGCAGGGAGGTGGTCACTGAGCTCTGCCACCTGCTTCAGCCAGATCTGCAGCCTCAACTGAGGAGCAGGACGTCTCTGTCGGTGTCAGTGAAGGTAACAGTGGCTCTCAACTTCTATGCCACCAGCTCCTTTCAATCCGCTACTGGGGACATTGCCAATATCTCCCAGTTTGCGGTGCATTGCTGCACCCGTCAAGTCACAAATGCCCTCTTTAAAAGGAGTCGTCAGTACATCTCCTTCCCCATGACCCCAGACAAGCAGTAAGAGCGTGCAATGGGCTTTGCAAGAATAGCGGGCTTCCCCATGGTCCAGGGCGCCATTGACTGCACGCATGTGGCTTTGCGGGCGCCGCAAGAGAATGCCGAGGATTACCACAACTGGAAGGGGTTCCATTCGTTGAACGTCCAGTTGGTCTGTGACCACAGACAGCTGATAGTCACTGTCAATGCCTGCTTTCCAGGCAGCAGCCACGACGCCTTCATCCTGCGCCAGACTTCTGTGGCAGACCTTTTCGAGGCCCCGGCTCACCCAGGAGGCTGGCTTCTCGGGGACAAGGGCTATCCTCTGTGCACCTGGCTGATGACCCCGCTCCATGCACCCAGCACCCCTGCTGAAGAACGATACAACGAGAGCCATCAAGCTACCAGGAACATCGTTGAGCACACAATCGGCGTGCTCAAGCAACGGTTCCGCTGTCTGGACCATTCCGGAGGAGCCCTTCAGTACTCACCTGAGCGAGTCTCCCATGTCGTTGTTGTGTGCTGCATGCTGCATAACCTGGCAATCCTCAGGACTCAGCCACTGCCACCAGACATTGGAGCACCAGCAGAGGAGGAGGAGGAGGAGCAGCAGCACCAAGACGGGAGGGAGGCACAAAGTGCAAGGGCCGTCCGTCAGCGGCTAATAGCAAGTCGCTTCTAGGCCCCCTCTGAGGGAATGGCTTCTGCCATTCAAAGAACCTGAATGGAACCGTGCCGCAACCCCTAAGTCGGTCAAGGCAACAAATAGTTCAAAGAGCAAACATGCACATTCTGAATAAAGACACTTATTTATTTAACAAACTATCCGCATGACAAAGTAATAGAGAGAAACCCCCCAAAAAACAGTCAGTCACATAACTGGCTCTCACAACCTGGAGACAATGACCAAAACAGTAACAAAAATATGACCACGATCCTCGGCCTTCAATTAAACAATGAACAACATTTTGCCACGCCTCCTACTTTTTGCCCTTCGAGGGTGATCTGCTTCGCTTGCGAGATTGTCCCCTTCCCACCCTGCAGCTCCTCCGCAATGGGACCCCAGTGGCTGCAGCAAGGCTGGAGGAAGGCTGCTGAGTGTCAGAAACTGAGACTGCAGAGGCCCTTGAGGGACGGCCTGGACCAGCTCTGGGCCTGGAGGGCCCGGCTGCTGACTGCTCCAACTCTGCATGGGCGGCACCAGTCTGTCCTACAGGTGGTGGCAGCTGCAGTGGAGAAGTGACAGTGTTGGCAGCAGGAATGCTGTCATCCTGACAGAGGACAGCAACTCCCCGCTCGACCGACACACTGGCACTCCCACGGGGCACCACTGCAGCATGCGGAGCAATCTGCTGAAGCACAGATTGCTGGCTTGCTGCGGCACGATGAGGGCCCCGGCGAATCCTGCCCGATCCAGCGAGGATGGCAGCAGTCAGTGCTCGTGTGGCCTTAATCTGCGTCTGCATGAGACCAGCCACTGACTGCATTGCAGCACTAAGCAATTGCGTGGCAGCCGTCTGTGCTGCGCCGAAGTCCTGGAGACTCCTTGCCTGTGCTGCGCCGAAGTCCTGGCCACTCCTTGCCAGTGACTCAATGGATTCGGGCATCCTTGCCACTGCAGCCATCAGCTCAGTGTGCCTGTGCTCCGCCTGGGCGCTCATTTCAGCGAGGAGCCGCACCCCTTCTGCGCTCACTGTAGCAGGACTCGAGGCCAGACTCTCCCTCCGGGGAGAAGGCCGCCGAGCTTCCCTACCCCCCTCGCGTTGCTGCAGCCCGCTGGGTCCTGGAATTTCACCCTCATTAGACCATTCCCCCCCGCTCCCCTCCAGGGAAGACGAGTCCCCATTATGGCCATGGGCTGCCTCGGCTGAGGGTGGCACTGATGGTCCGGCTTCCTCCTCGTCGTCGCCTTCAGAATCACTCACCGTGGCAGCTTGAGGGCTCACCTCCTCACCTGGTGAATCAGCATCTGAAAGCAGGGAGGTACAAGAGTGGCTTTAGCGTGAGGACAGGGTGGCAGCAAGGGAGGCATGAGTGCTGCAATGTACTGATTTGACTCGAAGGTGGCAAAGGATGCTGGTGTGAGGAACAAGTGGAAGGAGAGAGGTCAAAAAGGTTGCTGTCCATAATGGGGTCGGCATCTCCAGTGGCGACGGGACCAATCATCCGGCCTGCCATAATCTGCTGGACTCGCTGCTCCAGATCGGCCAGGGCTTGAAGGTGAGGCCGGCCTGCCCCGGTCCATTGCTGCTGCCTCCTGTTATGCGCCAGCTTGCCCTGCAAGAGAAAGGACGGGCTCTGAGTACTGTGTGCAGCCCTGATCTTGGCTGCAATGCCTCCCATGGTCGAATAGCCCTTACAGTGTGCAGCCCTGATCTTGACTGCAATGCCTCCCATGGTCGAATAGCCCTTACAGTGTGCAGCCCTGATCTTGGCTGCAATGCCTCCCGTGGTGGAATAGCCCTTACAGTGTGCAGCCTTGATCTTGGCTGCAATGCCTCCCGTGGTCGAATAGCCCTTACAGTGTGCAGCCCTGATCTTGGCTGCAATGCCTCCCATGGTCGAATAGCCCTTACAGTGTGTAAAGTGCTGAAAGTGCGTGGGAGTTTCCTGAAAGGGCCATAGGTGCTGGATGAGGGCTGGGCATTGGGGTTTTCAGGACCCCTTGGCCATCAAGTGAGGTGCACCTGCAGGGATGAAGAGGATTCTGAAAAGGGCACTCACTCTGACGACCCGAGTGAGGTCGTTGAATTTCTTCCTGCATTGCACAGGGGTCCTAGGCACCATGCTGCTGGAGGTCAGTCTGTGAGCCACCTCCCTCCAAGCTTTTCGATATTCGCTGGGCAGTGGCCTCCTGCCACTGTCCGGGTACAGGAGAGATCGCCTGCGCTCCACCGCGCCAACCAGAACCTCCAAGGCCCCCTCGCTGAACCGCTACGCTCGCTCCCTGGCCCTCTCCATGGTCCTTGGCTTAAGGATGTGGCAACAGGTCTGTCCAGGCTGAGATTCAGGGCTCTGATGCGCAGGGTGTGGCTGCAAGTCCAGATCGACCCTCCCCTTTAAGAGCTGACCGGCGCCAGCGTGTCTGTGTGCAATCGCTAACTGGCCGCACCTGCGCTGCGCCCGCCCTCGGAGGTAGTGCCTCGCTCCTCCAGCTTAGCGCCTTAAGACAGTTGTGCAGCGCCTGTTTTAGCGCTCCAAGCACCTCCTGGGGCGAAGCAGGCCAATTTACCAGTAGGTGGCGATAACTTGCGCCGGGTGCAAAATTTCGCACCCGCCCGATACTTACGCCTCAACCGGGGCGATACTGAATTTCTCCCCCCTGGTCTTTCATCTAAAATTCATTGCAAGATTCTGCTTGTCCAAAATACACTTGTCGTGTTACAGTGGGAAAGTTACAGTGCTAGAGGGATGAGCTTAGCCAGGATGATTAGCCTTGTCTTGTCTTCTGTTAAAATGTGAATGTCTGGGATTAACTCCATCTCTCTTCGCTCCTTTTCCCCCTCCAGGACACATTGCGGTTGAATCAATACCAGCTGAAGACGGAGATCGGAAAGGTAATGCTCCATCTGGGACGTTAGCTGTTCAAAGTCAACCCCAACCCAACAGCATGAGTTGGAAACCTTGCTCTCCCTTACCGTCAGTGATGGTGCCACCCCAGCTTTCCATAGGGGCGATTTTCATTGACTTAAAGGGGTTCCGCCCACGTTTTGTTTTATACTTGCTCTCCGGGTGTGAGCAACGGTGCCCTGAGAAGGTGGTGGGGACAACTGCGGAGGGCATTCTGAGTCAACCACATAGTGTGGGACTGGAGTTACATGTCGGCCAGAACAGGCTAGGACAGCAAATTTCCTTCCCTGAAGGACATCAGTGAAGCAGTTGGGTTTTTCCGACAGTCTGGCAGTTTTCATGGTCATTATTTCTGGAGCCAGCCCACAACTGACCAGATTTGTTGAATTGAATTTGACAATTTGCCGCACTGGGATTTGAACTTACCACGATCTGCTGGTCCAGTATCGGAGCCATTAGCCCATCATACCCACACCAGGGTTAGCGCAGAAACAGTTCATGAAGAGCAGGGGAAGTGTTTGAAAATTATATGTAAAGCCTTGTCACAAATTTAATTCTGGAAAAAAAAGTTGTGTGGGTGGCATTCAAGATGTTGTCAGCACCAAGCATTCCCAGGTCAGGTACAGTAAACTAGGGTGTAGAGATAATCCAGGCTATTGCCTGGGCCTTCCCCTTGAGCTGGGAGCGCAGCCTAGAATGGAGGTTTGATGTGACAGGGAATTGTGGCAATCTGTCAGTGAGCAAAGTCTCTTTTCTGCTTAATGGGTAAGAGGCTTAAGAACGATGATGAATATAGACATTAGCAGAAATTTATTCTCATTTCCTTGCATATCATGACCCTGAAGACCCACTGACCTTTGATGCTGGTGTTAGTTGCTGAGATTAGTGTAGTGTATGTGCCTTTAAGACAGAACTACTTTTACAGCTCCTGTATACTGTAGTACCGGCAGTGACCACACCTGTATATAAGCCTTGCGCATCTCTTTGTACCCCCAGTCTTGAGACAACCCTCCTCCAGTAAATACCTGTTTATTGTTAAGTTACAGCATCCGTGTGGTTATTGAAAAACAGCATACTCTCAGAATCACGGATCTAACAGTGGCGACGAGTGTCGATTCGAATCTACCTGCAACTCTGCATTTCCCTTCGAGGATTCGCTCCGGGAGGGTGGCGTAAAAAAAAAAAGTCAAGGCCAGGAACACGGGCGTCGACCACGAGCAACCGGCCAGTCGTCTGGCAGAGAGTGAACGTCGCAGGGGAGGCTGTGGAGAGCCGGGCTTGGTTCCCCAGCCACGACGATCAGCAAGAGACTGACGACAGGTCCAGCGCAGACCCTTCCCAGACAGCGGCGGCTGGAGCCGACCGACGGCGGAGAGAAAGCCGAGCAGCGTCGACGGGGTAAGACAGAGGGTGAAGCGCACAGGGCGCAGCCGGGGGTTGAAAACCGAGCGGCGTCGAGAGAAAAAAAAGAGAGTGAGGGTAGAGCACAGCCAGGGCTCAAGGGCTGAACAGTGTCCGCGGGGAGAAGAAGGGAGAGCGCGGGAGGCGCCATTGAGCCGCGGAGAAGAAGGAAGAGCGCGGGAGACACCATTTTTAGAAGCTGCAGCGGAGAAGAAGGGCGAGCGCGGGAAGGAAGGAAAGCGCAGGGGACGCCATTTTGTGCCAGCGGAGAAGAAGGGGAAGCGCGGGAGACGCCATTTTTGATAGTTAAATCACACCCAGGGATGCCGAAGAGTGGCAGTATCTCTACGTTCGACAATGAAGTCGAAGATTGGGCGACATATGTGGAACGTATTGAGGTGTACTGCAGGGCGAATGAAGTGCCAGATGCTAGTAAAGCACTGGTTTTGTTAAATTCCATGGGTGCAAAAACTTATGGGTTACTGCGAAATCTAATAACCCTAGAGAAGCCGGTGAACAAGGATTTCGAAAGCATAGTAGAAATCCTACAGGACCACTTAAACCCCACACCGCTGCTGATAGCAGAATGATTTAAGTTCCATAAAAGGAACCAACACAAAGACGAAAGCAATGCTGAGTACCTAACGGAACTGCGCAAGCTATCGAAACACTGCCAGTTTGGAGCGGGACTAGCAGATACGTTAAGGGACAAGTTTGTGTGTGGGCTACAAAGTGAAGGAACCCAGAAACGGCTTCTATCAGAAAAGGATCTTACGCTGGACAAGGCTTTCAGTATGGCAGTATCACACGAAGCAGCCGCAAGGGGCGCTGCAGAGATACGATGGAGACCACAAGAATATGGCACCAATGAAATGTCCTATGGAACAGGGAAGTGCTATCGCTGCGGCAGAACAACACATGACCAGAAGGATTGTTGGTTCAAGGACCAAGTGTGCAGACAGTGTGGAAAAGCAGGACACATAGCAAGAGTCTGCAGGTCTGGGAAGAAAACCAAC
This sequence comes from Somniosus microcephalus, assembly GCF_052327205.1. Taxonomy (NCBI): domain Eukaryota; kingdom Metazoa; phylum Chordata; class Chondrichthyes; order Squaliformes; family Somniosidae; genus Somniosus; species Somniosus microcephalus. Next base: position 11,188,356 of record NC_141008.1, read on the forward strand.
AGTAAGAAATCTCCACAGGAGAAGTACAAAAAGGTACACTAGGTGATGGACAGTGGTTCAGACGAACAGAAAAGTGACACAGACTCCGGAAGCAAGGAGCTGGGTTGTCTGAAACTACATAAGGTAACCGAAATGGAGGATCACCAGACTATCTGGGTTACACTCAAGATAGATGGAGTCCAAGTGAAAATGGAATTGGACACAGGATCAGCCCTAACAGTCATAAACCAAAGGGACTACAAGCGGCTATTTTCACATATACCCTTGAAAGCTACAGAGATTGTCTTGAAGACGTACACGGGGCAAAAATTCTACCCCAAAGGAAAAATAAGGGTGAAAGCGATATATAAAGGCCAGGAAATACCTAAAATGGATATATATGTATTGCCAGATGGAGGACCACCACTGCTAGGGCGTGAATGGATCCGGAAGATACAATTAGATTGGCATTCCATACAGGCACTGAAGGTTGAGGCCAAAAAGGATGACGACGTCACACCTGGACGACTGTCAAAAATGCTAACTGACGCAAAAGTGTTCCAGGAGGGACTAGGAACACTAAAAGGCATAACAGCAATGATTAAAATAGAGGAAAATGCAAGCCCAATGTTTCTTAAGGCCAGACCAGTGCCTTATGCGATCAGACCAGCTGTCGAAGCAGAGCTGGAAGGGTTGGAACGTTCAGGAGTACTGTCCAAAGTGGACTGGAGCGAGTGGGCTACACCCATCATTCCTGTAATGAAGAGGTCGTTGAGTAATACGCCTGGGGAACCAAAGAAGGTCCGCATCTGTGGGGATTTTAAGGTGACAATGAACCCAGACCTTTACACGGTACAATATCCGCTTCCACGAATTGAGGATATTTTCGCCTCACTAACCGGAGGTAAACGCTTCACCAAAATTGATCTAGCCCAGGCGTAGTTGCAAATGGAGGTAGAAGAAGCTTCGAAACAATACCTTACGATTAACACTCATAAAGGTCTCTATCAATATAACCGGCTGGTGTTCGGGGTAGCCTCGGCTCCGGCTATCTGGCAAAGGGCAATGGATCAAGTCCTGCAAGGGATTCCAGGGACCCAGTGTTATTTGGACGACATCTTGGTCATGGGCAAAAATGACAGTGATCACCTCACCAACTTGGAGAAGGTGCTCACCAGATTAAAGGAATATGGGCTATGAGCTACTCGCCACAAGTGCGAGTTTTTCCAGAAGCAGATCTCGTATTGTGGCCACGTCATCGATAAAGAGGGGTTACATAAGTCCCCTGAAAAGATTGAGGCAGTAGTCAAGGCTCCAGCACCGGAAAATGTGTCACAACTGAGGTCGTTCCTCGGGCTGGTAAACTACTACCACAAGTTCTTACCAAATTTGTCCACGGTATTACACCCACTGAACACCCTACTGCAAACAGGGGTACCATGGAAGTGGGATGACGAACGTAGACGAGCTTTCCAGAAGTGTAAAGAATTGATCACATCAAAAGAGGTGTTGGCCCATTTCAACCCAGCACTACCAATTCGTTTGGCATGTGATGCATCACCCTATGGTATTGGAGCGGTGCTGTCGCACAAATTCCCAGATGGGTTGGAGAGGCCAGTAGCCTTTGCGTCTCGGTCACTAACCTCAGCCGAGCGCAACTACACCCAGATTGACAGGGAGGCCCTCAGCCTAGTATGGGGAGTAAAAAAATTCAACCACTATCTGCATGGGCAGAAGTTCACCTTGCTGACTGACCACCAACCACTTGTCTCCATCTTTAATCCTAAGAAGGGCGTTCCAGTGATGACTGCACAATGGTTACAAAGGTGGTCCCTGTTTCTAGGGGCGAATCAATATGAAATAGAATATAAAGGCACGAAACAGCATGGGAACGCTGATGGGCTATCGCGCCTGCCACTGCCTACTGTGGAGGAAGCACCAGCAGTGGACCCTATCGAGATATTTTATTCGTCAATAATTGAATGATTGCCAGTAACGAACGCGGATATAGAGAAGGAGACCCGCAATGATCCGACGCTGTCTCGGGTATATGAATTGACGGTGAGGGGATGGCCAACACATGGCGACTCACTGTTGCCAGCATTCTCATCCAGAAGAGAACAGCTGTCAGTATGCCAGGGGACAGTGATGTGTGGATCCGGAGTGGTGATTCCACCCAAGTTAAGGGAGAGAGTGCTAAATGAGCTACATGAAGGTCATCTGGGGGGGGTGAAAATGAAAAGCCTTGCTAGGGCTTATGTGTGGTGGCCGGGAATCGATCAACAAATTGAAGACCTAACTAAGAGCTGCTTAGGATGCCAGAAGGTCCAAAATGCACCACCACATGCCCCTCTACACCCATGGGAGTGGCCCTCCTCTCCATGGCAACGGGTGCATATTGGTTTCGCTGGTCCATTCATGGACTCAATGTTCTTAATAGCAGTGGATGCTCATTCGAAGTGGCCTGAGGTGATAAAAATGTCCTCAACCACTACAGAGAAAACGATTGCAGTCCTACGGACCATATTTGCCAGAAACGGCTTGCCAGAGCTGATTTGCTCTGATAATGGACCACAGTTTGTGTCCGACGAGTTCCAAAAATTTATGTAAGGCATTACACATCCGCCCCGTATCATCCAGCCACAAATGGATTGGCTGAGAGGTTCGTACAAACCTTTAAGAAGGCGATAAAGGCCATGTGCGACGATGAAATTCCACTACAGCATAAGATGGACAATTTCTTATTAGCCTACCGAAACGCGACACATGCAGTTACCAACCAGACCCCGGCCATGATGTTCTTTAACCGAAGGTTGAGATCTCGTCTGGACTTGCTCAGACCAAATGTGCGAAGAAATGTTGAGGACAAACAATTCCAGCACATCAATGAGAAGCCGACAAGGAGCTTCAATGTAGGACAACCAGTCTTGGCCCGTGACTATCGAACAGAGAAATGGCAACCCGGAACGATATGCACAAGGCAGGGGCCATTAATGTACACAGTGGATGTCGGGGAGAACATTGTGAGACGCCACGTCGATCAGATCTTAGCGTCACAGGAACGCGTCAACCCCATGTCTCGAGTACCTGGGGATGAACCCGACATACTGGTAGCATCTACCTCAGAACCAGTAGCAGTGGAACCCGATGAACTACCCGATGAAAAGGGGTCAGAATCGCCTCTGCACCAAGAACAAAAACCTCAAGAAAGGCGCTATCCCGAAAGGGTCAGGAAACCGCCCCAAAGACTGAATCTATAAATGGACTATTGTTGTTTAATGTACATGTTAAAGTGTTAATTGTTATTTGAATATTAGGGGTACTACTAATCTAAAAGGGGAGGAATTGTAGTGTATGTGCCTTTAAGACAGAACTACTTTTACAGCTCCTGTATACTGTAGTACCGGCAGTGACCACACCTGTATGTAAGCCTTGTGCATCTCTCTGTACCCCCAGTCTTGAGACTACCCTCCTCCAGTAAATACCTGTTTATTGTTAAGTTACAGTATCCGTGTGGTTAATGAAAAACAGCATACTCTCAGAATCACGGATCTAACAATTAACCTGCAAGGTGACCCCTGGCACTGACCAGACTATGTGGTATGTAGGGTCAGGGGTCACCTCATTATAATGCCAATGGAGGGTGCCTGTGCCATTAGGGTTGTATCTCAGGAACCTGCTGGACAGTGAAGGCTGGAAATCCTGGTGTTCGGTACCCACTCTGGGGGAGGAGAGAGCCTGCCCTCCACTCGGAAGGCTGCTGAGTCCCGTCCCTTCCAAATCTCCCAGTCTGGTAGAACCCTTCCCAGGCCATGTCCCCTCTAATGCAAGGCACCAAGCGAGGCCCTAGCAGAAACTTAAAGGAAAGGGCGATACCCAGTCTATTCGAGTCCTGGCCTAATTCCTGGCCCTTCCACTGTACTGGACTTGGGCAGGAGTATGGGCGAAGGCCCAGTGTTCTCAGCCCCCAAGTTTAAATGCCACATCAAACAATGAATCTTTTCGTAAGTAGGGTCGATGTTTACAAGTTTCTGAGCGTCTTTCCGCTCTCCTCCTCAGGTGCAATGTTTCCTATTGTTTTTTCCAATGACTAATCTGGGCTCTGATTCATTGACAGGGCTCCTATGGTGTTGTGAAGCTGGCGTACAATGAAGATGACGACAAGCATTATGTGAGTAAAACTAGAGATTCACTTGTGCTGGCAGTGGAGGCTTGTCCTTTGGTGACAGCCAATGTTTGATGCTGCAGGCATTCTCATGAGTAGTACATTTGGACAGCGAGGGGTCGATGTTCACTGCCCTCGCCTGGCGTTAACAGGGCGGTAATGGCCTCAAAATGGGGTCAGTAGCCTCACTGTCCCGTTAGCACCGGCGCTGCAGCCACGGCCATTTTGAAAGGGGCCTACCGTCAGGTGCCCAAAGTGCCTGCCTGTTTCAGGCAATAGGCCCCATTAATATGGAAATCAGGGTCCTATGACATAAACAGGATCCCAATTGCCACTTTGCTCACTGCCACCAGTTCCATGGGTGATGGAAGAGAAGAGGCCCGTTAACAGTAAGTGTCGAATTATAATTGGGGAGGAGCAGGAGTGCAGATAAATCAGGAAAAACTATTTCCACTGCCAGGCGAGTCAGTTAACGGAGAGCACCAATTTAAAATCATCACCAAAAGAATGAAGCAAGAGGTTGTTAGGTGAAAATTTTTCTACGCTCAGAGTTGTTAAGATGTGTTTTCAGTGACCATATGGAATCTGGGCATAGTAGCCTTGCCCAGCTGGTGTGATTGGGATCTGGGAACACAAGGAAGGGCCAAAGCAAAGTGACTGCAAAGACTTTGCATCCATCACTCAGAGAGCCAAGGGGCAGGCTTTAAAAGATAATCGCTCTCTCTGGGATTGATTGCTTTTACTTCCAGCAATCCTGGGGCCTTCCTGAGGCATAGGTCCCACTGGGCCTATCAGGTGGTGTGTTGGGTGGGGAGCAGCAGGGAATTTTGTTTTAGTGAGGAGAAGGATGGGGGGCAACATGAACCTTTTAACAGATCCCTCCTTGGCTATTGTCCTGAGAAATAGTCCTGGCATTCCCGTCTAACAAAACTTGGGCCAGGTTTTCCTGGTCCTACTCCTGGGTCTATTGGATCATGAATCCTGTCAGTTCCTTCTTCCCAATTATAAGTTGGAACTGATAACCTACTTCTGGCAAAGGAGGAGAGGGTGAGATTGGAGTTAGTCCTTCAGTAGGGTTTCAGTAGCTTTGTCAGCCTTTTATCTATATTATATATATATAAACCGGTATGTCTCTCTGTCTGTCTCTCTGTCTGTCTCTCTGTCTTTCTGTCTGTCCGGCTATACAATCAAAAGTTATAGAGCGTACCTACACGTATGTTATATCGAAAGAAAGCTTATCATTAGGGGACTCTCGTAGGCATATTTACTTTTTCGTCAGACAATAATTGTTTGGACAGTATACAAAAAACGTTCAAAAATACTCAAAAATCCACTCATTAGCGGTTGACCAATCCTACCTCTCATTAGCGTTGAGTGACGTGTTGCTTGACTAATCCTACAGTTCACTCACCTGATGGTTGACCAATCAGTGCGTCACAGGCGGTTCCTAATCCCCCAGTCTCACTAAACTTTGCCGCCATTTTTTCCATCCCCACAGGGACAGCAGCAGCTAAAGAAACCCCCACATTGCAGCTCCCAATCCCACTCCCGCCCCGCCAGAGCAGCAGGTAAGTTGGGCTCACTCGGGCCGTGCCTCGCAACCGCTCGGCCCGACACACACAGCGGTCGGGGGAGTGGCAGCGGCCGGCTGTCAGCCGTGCCATCCGCGGGGGAGATCAGCTCGGGTCCGTCTCGGCCCGACAGCCCGGCCGCGCCTCAAGCGCTAGGCCCCACACGGTTGCTATCACAACGGCACCGGGCCTCAGGCGCTAGGCAGGGAGAGGGGAGGGGGAGGGAGGGAGAGGACAGCACAGGGAGAGGGGAAGAGGGAGAGAGAGGGGGGACAGACAGGGGCAGGGAGACCGCGCGGCCCAAAATTGCCCTGGCAACGCCGGGCACCCCCAGCTAGTATGTTATAAACGACTTGCAGATCTCCCGTGGAATTGATTGTGTTGTCAGATGATATATTGCTTTTTCAGAAAGGGGGTATTATACCGTGTGGTGCGTAATGTATTATTCTGCTGCAAAGGTGGAGTTGAGAATAAATAGCTCGTCCCTATAAAGCCACAAACTTTAGTTGCTCTAAATAGGCAGCTCCTCAAAGTCAATTTGAGGTACACGTACACACACTGACATATACACACTCTCAAACATTCACTCACGGTCCCTTTAATGGCCCATTCAAAATTTTGCGCATCACCCATTTGAAAAGCCAATCCTCCAGACAGCTGTGCAGCTGCGCAGCTTAGCGGGAACGTTGCTCGCATATACTCACACACGCACACACACACACGTACATACATACTCACTCACACAAACACACGCACTCACACACATACACGCACTCACATACATACACATATGTACATGAACTCACACACGCACTCACACATACACGCACTCACACACACACACTTACACACTTGCACACTCACTCACACACACACACACTTACACACAAACACACACACACTTGCACACACACTCATACACTTACACACAAGCACACACACTTACACACAAGCACACACACACTTGCACACACACACCCTCACACACCCACTTACATTCAAGCACATACACAAACTTGCACACACACTCACTCACACACACAAGCACACACACACACACACTTGCACACACACTCACTCACACACACAAGCACACACACACACACACTTGCACACACACTCACTCACACACACACTTACACACACACACACAGATATGGATCAGTCAGCAGTGGGGCACTTGCCGGTCAGAGTGCATGACGTCTAGCCTCAGTGTAGAAATGAAAAAGTACCAAGCAGTCATGACTGTTTTCTTGAGACCCGCACAAGTTCCACCCCCACCAACCTCGCAGCACAGCCCTGCATCGGGCCATACAGGAACTGGGAAAGACGCCACCCCCCTCTGTTCGATGCACAAGAAACAGTGACGCAGCCCACCTGAGAGCTGGCCCAATAGGTCCTGAGCACTGGTACCAAATCCCAAAGTGTGTAAACCGAGTGTACAATGTGCACACCTGCACTGTCGGTGTGCCCTCCTATAAATACTGTGTCACGCAAATGGCCAACAGCCACAACAGGGTATAAAGCAGCCTAGCATCGCGCAATTCAAAGAACTACAAAAATATATGTTTGTGTGGTAACGTATAAATGTAAGTTGTTGTTATTGTTTTAACCCTCAGTTGTTTACTGCTGTCCTGCTTAGTTTTGGAATGATGTTTTGATTAAAGGGCAGCTCAGCTCAGTGACGGGGGGTCTGAGTGTGGACTGGAGCCTTCTACACATTTCCAAATGACATCTGCCCTTCACATAGGGGCGGATACAGCGTTACCCTGACGCCACTAATACACGCGATCGAAAGAGGCCGTTCCCCAACAGAACAGGACAGGAGCTAAATCTGGCAGCCACTGTGATTACGCAGCGTGCCTCTTTTGTCTGCTAATATTTGGGATTTTTAAAAGACAATATTGGCTTTCTCTCCAAGCACACAATGAAACATAAAGGGCTCAGAGTAAAGTAAATATCTGGAAGAAAGAACATTGTTCCAAACACTTGTTGCCTGCTAAGTGATATTCTTTCATCCCCGTATCTGATCAACTCACTCTAGTGTTACCTTTCTTAACTTTCTGTTTTATCAGTAGAACGCTGGGTTCCAGTGAATTTTCCTTCCTCCTCAGCTATCCTATGTGTGTGCTGTCTCCTTCCTGCACCGCACCTCAGGAAGGGTGCAGCGCAGATTCACCACAATGATACCGGGGCTTAAAGGGTTAAATTATGAGGACAGGTTGAATAAACCTGATTTGTATTCCCTTGAGTCTAGACAGTTGAGGGGGTGATCTGATCGAGGTGATTAAAATGATAAACGGATTCAGTAGGGTGGGTACAAGTGGGGGAATCATGAACGAGGTGACATCATCTTAAAATTAGAGCTACCTTGTTTACGAGAGAAATGAGGAAGAACTTTTTCACACAAGGGCTGGCGGAAATATGGAACTCTCCCCCAAACGGCTGTGGAAATTTTTAAGAGAGTTCGATAGATTTGATGGGTAAGGGTATCAAGAGATATGGAGCTAAGGCGGGGTAAATGGAGTCGAGGTGCAGATCCGCCATGATCTAATGGTAAACTTATTCTGATAGGGTAACAATTTAAGCACCATTTAGTGCTCCACGGAGTAACAACAGTTCTTTGGGCCTAAACTCTTCGGCATAAGATCAGTGAACCAATACCTAACTGTAATGATGCCTGAGTGGGAAATCCCCAGAAGGAATGAGGGTACTGATCAGCTAAGAATGCATGATTTAAACTTGCGAATTTATACCATTTCCTTGACAGACAGAGAACCCATATGTCACTTCGGTGATGCGGCCCATTTGTCAGTAGTCTTACTGAGTGATTGCTGCTTTTAGGGCCCATTCATAATGGCACCTTTTCAAAGCAATATTTCTTGAAATAAAGCACATTAAAAAGTGGTAAAGGATACCAAATTCATTTTGTCTATTGTATGAAACTGATGAGAATGGTAGCCGCCTGTAGGGGTAGGGTTATTGGTTCACTCTTACTGCACAGTTCCTGCTGCTTCAACCATGCCTTTGTCACCTCCAGACTTCACTATCCCAATGTTCTCCTGTCCAACCTCCCAACCTCCAAAATCTACAAACTTCAACTCATCCAAAACCCTGCTGCTGCCCGAATCCTGTCCCCCACTGTCCTGCTCACCCACTACTCCTGCCCCTGCTGACCTACATTGGCTCCTAGTCCTCCAATGCCTCTGATTTAAAATTCTCATCCTTGTGTTTAACTCACCTCACGGTCTTGCCCTTCCCTATCTCTGTAATCTTATCTCTTTAAGACTTTCCTAAAAACCCATCTCTTAGACCAAGCTTCTGATCACCCCTCCTTTGGGCACCACCATTCTTTGGTTCAGCATCCATTTGTTTTCTGATTACGCCTTTGTGTGGCACCTTGGGACATTCCTTCTACATTAAAGGTGCTATATAAATACTGATTGTTGTTGTTGTGTCAGCTGTGGTTCAGTGGTTAGCACACTCACCTCTGAGTCCGAAGGTTGCGGTTTCAAGTCCTGCTTCAGGGACTTGAACACATAAAGCTAGGCTAACACTCCAGTGCAGTGCTGAGGGAGCGCTGCACTGTTGGAGGTGCCGTCTTTCAGATGAGACATTAAACTGAGGCCCTGTCTGCTCTCTCAGGTGGATGTAAAAGATCCCATGGCACTATTTGAAGAAGAGCAGGGGAGTTCTCCCTGGTGTCCTGGCCAATAATTATCCCTCAATCACCAAAAACAGATTATCTGGTCATTATCACATTGTTGTTTGTGGGATCTTGCTGTGCACAAATTGGCTGCTGCGTTTCCCACATTACAACAGTGACCACACTTCAAATGTATTTCATTGGCTGTAAAGCGCTTTGAGATGTCCGCTGGTCATGAAAGGCGCTGTATAAATGCAAGTCAGTCTGTCTTGTTTTATGTTTATAAACCGTCTTTTGGATGAGACGTTAAACCGAGGCCGACGTCTGCTCTCTCAGGTGGATGTAAAGAATCCCACGGCACTATTTGAAGAAGAGTAGGGCCGATATCCCCAGTGTCTTGGCCAATAACTACCCATCAAACAACATCACTAAAGGCCAGATTATTTGGTCATTATCACATTGCTGTTTGTGGAAGCTGCAGGGTTTCCTACATTACAACAGCGACTATTCTTCAAAAAGTACTTCATTGGCTATAAAGTGCTTTGAGATGTCCTGAGGTCGTGAAAGGCTCCATAGAAATGCAAGTCTGTCTTTTTCTATCTTTCGTTGAACTGGTACTGGGCTGCCTAAAGCACCATCTGAAGGCTAATATAACATCAGAACTCATGTGACTGAATGCGATTTCACCCAAGTGACACGTGCTTGAGGTGTAACAGTGCATGGCAGGCCCACAGCACAGTATGTGGGAAGGTCCTGAGGTAAAGGATGTCCAGGGGCCAAGGATATGGGGCCAGGCACCTGTTGCTCTTTTGGTGTGTGCGGTAACCGCTCCCAGGGTTCCTGCACGAAGGCCTGCGGCCTATGAGGTACCCAGCACACCCCATCGCAGGTGGTGAGTGCAGAGTAGGCTGCGAGCACAAGCTGTGTGACAGGCACATTCAGCTTCTCAGCTCCATTTAAAAGAGGCAGCTGCCTCGGATTACAGCTGAGCGGTGAGTGGCACTCCAGGCAGCCTGCAATGGGCACTGACGGGGAGGCTGCATCATGGGCAACAAGCGTTCCCGCCCTCCGCAGCTTCTGGGGTTTCCGTAAAAGTTACGGTGGACGAATGGGAGAATCCTCAGGGAAATTCAGCCCCTGAGTGCTGAGGAGGAGGAGTGTTACAAACTGTTTGTCTGATAAAGCTCCGTTCTCACTGACTGGGGATCTCCGCTGTGTTTATGATAAACAGAACCGATCTGCCTACTCTAAGCATCAAAGGTTACTCACTAATAAAAACAGAAAATGCTGGAAATGCTCAGCAGGTCAGGCAGCATCTGTGGAGAGAGAAACAGAGTTAACGTTTCAGGTCGATGACCTTCGTCAGAACTGGAAAAAGCTGGAGATGGAACAGGTTTTTAAGCAAGTGCAGGGGGAGGGAAAGAGGGGAGGGGAGGAAAGAACAAAAGGGAAGGTCTGTGATAGGCTGGAAGGCAGGAGAGATTGAGAGACAAAAGGGCTGATGGTGCGAGGCAAAAGGAGATGGTAATGGGACAAGTTCAGAAACAATAGATGGCTCTAGATGAAGTGTAAATGGCAGAAAGAAAGACAGAGAAAAAAAATAAATGGGGAAAAAAAGGATAGGGGCAGAGGTTATGGTCTGAAATTGTTGAACTCGATGTTGAGTCCAGAGGGCTGTAAAGTGCCTAATCGAAAGATGAGGTGCTGTTCCTCGAGCTTACGTTGAGCTTCGTTGGAACAGTGTAAGAGGCCGAGGCCGGAGAGGTCAGAGTGGGAGTGGAGCGGAGAATTAAAGTGACAGGCGACCGGAAGCTCGCGGTCATCCTTACTGACTGAACGGAGATGTTCCGCAAAGTGGTCACCCAATCTGCTTTTGGTCTCCTCAATGTAGAGGAGACCGCATCGTGAGCAGCGAATACAGTATACTAAACTGCAAGAAGTACAAGTAAATCCCTGTTTCACCTGGAAGGGGTGTTTGGGGCCCTAGACAGCTTTTTCCAGTCCAGTCTCCTCCCACCTACATCCGCGACTCTTCCGACACCCTCAGCCACTTTAACAGTTTCCTGGCCCCAACCGTCTCCTTTTCACTATGGGCGTCCAATCCCTCTACACCCCCATCCCCCACCAGGATGGCCTGAGGGCGCTGCACTTCTTCCTTGAGCAGAGGCCCAACCAGTCCCCATCCACCACCACCCTCCTCCGCCTGGCTGAACTTGTTCTCACGTTGAACAACTTCTCCTTTGACTCCACTCACTTCCTCCAAATTAAAGGTGTTGCTATGGGAACCTGCCTTTTCATGGGATATGTAGAACATTCTTTGTTCCAGTCCTACTCAGGTCCCCTCCCTCACCTCTTTTTCCGGTACATTGATGACTGTATCGGTGCTGTTTCCTGCTCTCGCCCTGAACTAGAAAATTTCATTCACTTTGCTTCCAATTTCCACCCTTCCCTCACCTTCACATGGTCCATCTCTGACTCTTCCCTTCCCTTCCTTGACTTCTCTGTCTGGGGATAAGCTACTGACAAACATTCACTACAAGCCCACTGACTCCCACAGCTATCTGGACTACACTTCCTCCCACCCCGCTTCCTGTAAGGACTCTATTCCATTCTCCCAGTTTCTCCGTCTCCGCCGCATCTGCTCTGACGATGCTACCTTCCATACCAGTGCTTCCGACATGTCTTCCTTTTTCCTCAACCGAGTATTCCCCTCTCCTGTGGTTGACACAGCCCTTGACCGTGTCCGTTCTATTTCCCGCACTTCTGCTCTCACCCCTTCCCCTCCCTCCCGGAACCACGATAGAGTTCCCCTTGTCCTCACCTTTCACACCACCAGCCTCCACATTCAACAGATCATCCTCCGCCACTTTCGCCACGTCCAGCGTGAACTCACCACCAAATACATCTTCCCCTCACCTCCCCTTTCAGCATTCCGAAGGGAACGCTCCCTCCGCGACACCCTGGTCCACTCCTCTATCACCCCCAGCACCCCTTCCCCTTCGCCCGGCACCTTCCCGTGCAAGCACAGGAGATGCAACACATGGCCTTTTACCTCCTCCCTTCCCACTGTCCAGGGCCCCAAACACCCCTTCCAGGTGAAACAGCGACTTACTTGTACTTCTTGCAATCTAGTATACTGTATTCGCTGCTCACGATGCGGTCTCCTCTACATTGGGGAGACCAAACGCAGATTGGGCGACCGCTTTGCAGAACGTCTCTGTTCAGTCCGTAAGGCTGACCTGAGCTTCCGATCGCCTGTCACTTTAATTCTCCACTCCACTCCCACTCTGACCTCTCTGTCCTCGGCCTCTTACACTGTTCCAATGAAGCTCAGCATGAGCTCGAGGAGCAGCAGCTCATCTTCCGATTAGGCACTTTACAGCCCTCTGGACTCAACATCGAGTTCAACAATTTCAGATCATAACCTCGGCCCCTATCTTTTTTTTCAATTTTATTTCTCTCTCTCACATGGCAGCTGTCTTTCATTCTGCCATCGCCATTTACACTTCATCTAGAGCCATCTTTTGTTTCTTAACTTGTCCCGTTACCATCTCCTTTTGCCTTGCACCATCTCTTAATATCTCTTAATCTCTCCTGCCTTCCAGCCTATCACAGACCTTCCCTTTTGTTCTTTCCTCCCCCCCTTTCCCTGCCCCGACACTTGCTTAAAAACCTGTTCCATCTCCAGATTTTTCCAGTTCTGACGAAGGGTCATCGACCTGAAACGTTAACTCTGTTTCTCTCTCCACAGGTGCTGCCTGACCTGCCGAGTATTGCCAGCATTTTCTGTTTTTATTTCAGATTTCCAGCATCCGCAGTATTTTGCTTGTGTAAAAGGTTACTCACTGTTTGAGCCAGGCAAACGAGTTAATCGGGAATTTACTTGAGATAGTTTTTCTTTTGTGTGAATTGTTTGCATATTGAAGTGCTTGAAATCCCCACCAGCATGTCTCATTCGAAGTCTGTGCAACGATATCCATGTGTTATGCCTTTGATCACAAGTCACTGAGAGCACTGCCTTTAAAGTGATTCAGCGGGGTAAAATGTTCCGAAAAGGCCGTTCAGGCTTTGGATGAGCCGGAGCTTGTGGAGGGTGGAAGGTGGGAGGTGGGAGGCCGGCCAGGAGAGGGTTGGAATAGTGGAGTCTGGAGCAATGTCCTCGTGCACGGTCCCTTTAAATTTGCTGCGAGGTATCACTTGCAGCTTGTGAACAGCCTGCGCGGTACCTCACGGTGGACGCACGGCGCTGCGGCCGCACACCTTAGCGGGGACATTGGCCTGGAGGTAACCAAGGCCTGGATGAGGGTTTCAGCAGCAGGAGACCGAGCAGGGGTGGAGATGGGCCAGGTTAATGCCGGTGGAAGTAGGCAGTCTTGGTGATGGAGAGGATATGGGAACTTGCTTCAAGTCGGAGATTCCATGATGACTTTGTAGGGCCAGAGCCTCCACCCATCTGCACAAGGCCATCGGTGGGCGGGAGGGGCCTTGGGGATTTCAGAAGGCCAGAGATCCCGCTCACCAGCCCTCAGTTGAGACCCGGCCGAATATAAACACAGGTACACCTGCTCCTGTCGCCAGTACCTCCCTGAGACCCCGGCAGAAGTAGGTCCCACCTGGCAGTGCAGGTTTTACTCCCCCAGTAGAGACGTTGTAACTCCCACTATTTTATTTAATAGTTATAAGCGGTGAATGTGGAAGCGAATAGAGTTGATCAAAAAAACTCAACGGGATAAGTTTTGGTGGACCCTGTGACATCGTCTCACGAACCCCAGTAACCGCTTGAGAACCCCTGGGTTAGACCGCACTTGGAGCACTGTGAACACTTCTTATCTCCATATTATAAAAGGATATAGAGGGACTGGGGAAGGTGCAAAAAATATTTATAAGGATGATACCGGAACTGAACTCTGAACTGAGAGGTTATACCTATCAGGGAAGATTGAACAGGCTGGAGCACTTTTCTCTTTATTAAGATCGTCACCAATAAATCCAATAGGGAATCCAGGAGAAACCTCTTTGCTCAGAGAGTGGTGAGAATCTGGAACTCTCTACCACAGGGAGTGGTTGAGACAAACAGCATAGATGCATTTAAGGGGAAGCTACATAAACACATGAGGGAGAAAGGAATAGAAGGGAATGCTGATCGAGTGAGATAAAGTAAGGTGGGAGGAGGCTCGTGTGGAGCATAAACACCGGCCTGGGCCTGTTAGGCCGAATGGCCTGACTCTGTGCTGTAAACTCGATGTAATTCCACCCCTTGGCCAACCACTTAAGCTGCCTCTTCTCATGATGGGGAAAGGGACCGTCAAATTCCTCCCCCTCCCCCCCGACACCAAAGGCCCTTGTCTCCTGGCCTTGCCCCTTGAACCCAGGAGTGTGGTTAGTGGAAGCAGTGCCCGAGCGAGCACATACAGCCCCCTGTGGATCCTCCGGCCTGGATACCTTTCAGCATTGAAATATGGCCCATGCAACTCTGTACCGATGTTTGCTTTGTGCATTTAAATGATGCATTGCATTAGTCTGATTGCTTGTTGTAAGCTTCACTCTAATATTCAATAAGAGATTAGATTTGGTAATGTGAGTCCATGGTGCACGGTGCTAACAGGGATGTTCTCTCTCTCCAGGCCATGAAAGTACTTTCCAAAAAGAAGCTAATGAAGCAGTATGGATTTCCACGTAAGTGAGCTCTGCAATCATTCCCAGAAACCCATCAGCTTGGTTATTTAAATTAGATTCTATTCAGACAAAGGCTGCCTATTCCAGGCATTTGGTTTATAGATTGCAGCACTTAGCACACAAGAGGGCCGGTGCCACACAATAGGATCAATGGGCCTCTCATGTTATTTACACAAAGCAATGAGACAAGATGGATTTCTGCTCTCACCTGCTGCTAAGTGTGATGAGCTGGTCATTTATGACAGGTCCGGGAATAATGTGAGGTGCTGCTGACAATCTGACAACTGTGGCCAACACCAACAACATGAGCGCACACCACTGAGTCACACCTCCAGTAACCAGACTCGCATCCAGTAACCAGACTCACCTCCATTAAACAGTCACACCTCCAGTAACCAGAATCACCTCCAGTAACCAGTCACACCTCCAGTAACCAGACTCACCTCCAGTAACCAGTCACACCTCCAGTAACCAGACTCATCTCCAGTAACCAGTCACACCTCCAGTAACCAGACTCACCTCCAGTAACCAGACTCACCTCTAGTAACCAAACACACCTCCAGTAACAAGACTCACCTCCAGTAACCAGTCACTCCTCCAGTAACCAGACTCACCTCCAGTAACCAGACTCATCTCCAGTAACTAGACTCACCTCCAGTAACTAGTCTCACCTCCAGTAACCAGACTAACCTCCAGTAACCAGCCTCACCTCCAGTAACCAGACTCACCCCCAGTAACCAGACTCACCTCCAGTAACTAGTATCACCTCCAGTAACCAGACTAACCTCCAGTAACCAGTCTCACCTCCAGTAACCAGACTCACCCCCAGTAACTAGTCTCACCTCCAGTAACCAGTCACACCTCCAGTAACCAGAATCACCCCCAGTAACTAGTCATACCTCCAGTAACTAGACTCACCTCCAGTAACCAGTCACACCTCCAGTAACCAGACTCACCTCCAGTAACCAGACTCACCTCCAGTAACCAGTCACTCCTCCAGTAACTAGTCACACCTCCAGTAACCAGTCTCACCTCCAGTAACCAGACTCACCTCCATTAACCAGTCACTCCTCCAGTAGCTAGTCACACCTCCAGTAACTAGACTCACCTCCAGTAACCAGTCTCCCCTCCAGTAACAAGACTCACCTCCAGTAACTAGTCACTCCTCCAGTAACTAGTCACACCTCCAGTAACTAGACTCACCTCCAGTAACCAGACTCGCCTCCAGTAACTAGTCTCACCTCCAGTAAGAAGACTCACGTCCAGTAACTAGTCTTACCTCCAGTAACCAGACTCACCTCCAGCAACCAGAATCACCTCCAGTAACCAGAATCACCTCCAGTAACTAGTCTAACCTCCAGTAACCAGTCACACCTCCAGTAACCAGTCACACCTCCAGTAACCAGACTCACCTCCAGTAACCAGTCACTCCTCCAGTAACCAGACTCACCTCCAGTAACTAGTCACTCCTCCAGTAACTATTCACACCTCCAGTAACTAGACTCACCTCCAGTAACCAGACTCACCTCCAGTAACTAGTCTCACCTCCAGTAAGAAGACTCACGTCCAGTAACAAGTCTTACCTCCAGTAACCAGACTCACCTCCAGTAACCAGAATCACCTCTAGTAACCAGACTCACCTCCAGTAACTAGTCTAACCTCCAGTAACCAGTCACACCTCCAGTAACCAGCCACACCTCCAGTAACCAGACTCACCTCCAGTAGCCAGTCTCACCTCCAGTAACCAGAATCATCTCTAGTAACCAGTCTCACCTCCAGTAACCAGACTCACCTCCAGTAACCAGTCTCACCTCCAGTAACCAGAATCATCTCCAGTAACCAGTCTCACCTCCAGTAACCAGACTCACCTCCAGTAACCAGTCACACCTCCAGTAACCAGACTCACCTCCAGTAACCAGACTCACCTCCAGTAACCAGTCACACCTCCAATAACAAGACTCACCTCCAGTAACCAGACTCACCTCCAGTAACCAGTCACTCCTCCAGTAACCACACTCACCTCCAGTAACCAGTCACACCTCCAATAACAAGACTCACCTCCAGTAACCAGACTCACCTCCAGTAACCAGTCACTCCTCCAGTAACCAGTCTCACAGCCAGTAACCAGTCTCACCTGCAGTAACCAGAATCACCTCCAGGACACATCTCCAGTAACCAGACACACCTCCAGTAACCAGACACACCTCCAGTAACCAGAATCACCTCCAATAACCAGTGACACCTCAAGTAACTACTCACACCTCAAGTAGCTAGTCACTCCTCCAGTAACTAGTCATTCCTCCAGTAGTCACATCTCCAGTAGCTAGTCACATCTCCAGTAGCTAGTCACACCTCCAGTAACCAGACACACCTCCAGTAACCAGACACAACTCCAGTAACCAGACTCACCTCCAGTAACCAGACTCACCACCAGTAACCAGACTCACCACCAGTAACCAGACTCACCACCAGTAACCAGACTCACCTGCAGTAACCAGTCTCACCTCCAATAACCAGACCCACCTCCAGTAACCAGACTCACCTCTAGTAACCAGTCACACCTCCAGTAACCAGTCACACCTCCAGTAACCAGACTCACCTCCAGTATCCAGTCACACCCCCAGTAACCAGACTCACCTCCAGTAACCAGACTCACCTCTAGTAACCAGTCACACCTCCAGTAACCAGTCACACCTCTAGTTACCAGTCTCACCTCCAGTAAACAGACTGACCTCCAGTAACCAGACTCACCTCCAGAAACCAGTCTCACCTCCAGTAACCAGACTCACCTCCAGTAACCAGACTCACCTCCAGTAACTAGACTCACCTCCCGTAACCAGACTCACCTCCAGTAACCAGTCTCACCTCCAGTAATTAGACCCACATCCAGTAACCAGACTCACCTCTAGTAACCAGTCACACCTCTAGTAACCAGTCACACCTCCAGTACCAGACTCACCTCCAGTAACCAGTCACAACCCCAGTAAGCAGAATCACCTCCAGTAACCAGACTCACCTCCAGAAACTAGTCACACCTCCAGTAACCAGTCACACCTCCAGTAACCAGACTCAACTCCAGTAATCAGACTCACCTACAGTAACCAGTCACTCCTCCAGTGAGCAGATTCACCTACAGTAACCAGTCACACCTCCAGTCACAAGACTCACCTCCAGTAACCAGACTCACCTCCAGTAACCAGTCACTCCTCCAGTAACCAGTCTCACCTCCAGTAACCAGACACACCTCCAGTAACCAGACAGACCTCCAGTAACCAGACTCACCTCCAGTAACCAGCCACAACTCAAGTAACTAGTCACACCTCAAGTAACTAGTCACTCCTCCAGTAACTAGTCATTCCTCCAGTAACTAGTCACATCTCCAGTAGCTAGTCACACCTCCAGTAACCAGACACACCTCCAGTAACCAGACACAACTCCAGTAACCAGACTCACCTCCAGTAACCAGACTCACCACCAGTAACCATACTCACCTACAGTAACCATTCTCAACTCCAGTAACCAGACCCACCTCCAGTAACCAGGCTCACCTCTAGTAACCAGTCACACCTCTAGTAACCAGTCACACCTCCAGTAACCAGACTCACCTCCAGTAACCAGACTCACCTCCAGTAACTAGACTCACCTCCAGTAACCAGACTCCCCTCCAGTAACCAGTCACACCCCCAGTAACCAGACTCACCTCCAGTAACCAGACTCACCTTCAGTAACTAGTCACACCTCCAGTAACCAGTCACACCTCCAGTAACCAGACTCACCTCCAGTAACCAGACTCACCTCCAGTACCCAGACTCACCTCCAGTAACCAGTCTCACCTCCAGTAACCAGACTCACCTCCAGTAACCAGTCTCACCTCCAGTAACCAGTCACTCCTACAGTAACCAGTCACACCTCCAGTAACCAGTCTCACCTCCAGTAACCAGTCTCACCTCCAGTAACCAGACTCACCTCCAGTAACCAGTCTCACCTCCAGTAACCAGACTCACTTCCAGTAATCAGACTAACCTCCAGTAATCAGATTAACCCCCATTAACCAGACTCACCTCTATTATGTCCATGTATAATTGAGACACGGACAGCAGGAGTTGATTTAAACAAGTCTTTGCTGAATGGATTCAATCGGGAAACTGAAACTACAGAGGCTTGCTAGCGCCTTTTATACAGGGGTGGTCACTGCCGGTACTGCAGTCTGAGACCAGTTATTCTCTTAAAGGTACATACACAACAATTCCTCCCCTTTTAGATAAACAGTACATAACATTCATTTAACAACTAAATGACAACTAATTACAATCACAATTACGGTTGCTAGATACATTGGTTGAGTATAACCAATTATAAGTTCAGCCTTTGAGGAGGCTTCCTGATTCTGTCTGGATAACGCCTCTTTGGGGTATCAGGTTCTTCTGGCAAGGTTGAGTCGGGATCAATGTCGTTATTTGGTTCATCTGCTTCCAATATCACCGATTCTGCAGTTGCTGCAATTGGTCCCTCGATTTCATTGCCAGGTGTATCAGATCGTGGTGTGGAGTTGACGTTTTCCAGTGACTCTAGAATCTGTTCAGCATGGCATCTTACAATGCTCTCTCCAGCATCCACGGTATACATGAGAGGTCCTTGCCGTGTACAAATCGTTCCTGGCTGCCATTTCTCAGTGCGGTAGTCCCGGGTCAACACTGGTTGACCTATCTTAAAACTCCTGGTCGGTCTTTCATTCATATTCTGAAACTGCCTGTTCTCCACATCTCTTCTGATGTTCGGCTTAACCAGATCCAAGCGGCATCGTAGTCTTCGATTGAAGAACATCATGGCAGGAGTCTGGTTGGTAACCGCATGTGTCGCATTCCGGTAGGCAACCAAGAAGTTGTCCACCTTGTGTTGTAGGGGTATATCTTCATTACACATTGCCTTGATAGCCTTCTTGAATGTTTGAACAAACCTCTCGGCCAATCCATTAGTGGCTGGATGATATGGGGCAGATGTGTAATGCTTAACACCATTGTTCTTTGCCACATCGCTGGAGCCGATGCCACTCCGAATACCAATCGATGATACTGGTAAAGACCTTTGTGAGTGTTTATCGTGAGATACTTCCGAGAGGATTCTTCAACCACCATCTGCAAATATGCTTGTGCTAGGTCAATTTTTGTAAAACGCTTCCCTCCAGCTAGTGAGGCGAAGATGTCTTCTATCCTTGGAAGAGGATATTGTACTGTGTGAAGGACTGGGTTCACTGTCACCTTGAAGTCCCCACAGATGCGAACCTTCCTTGGCTCCTCAGACTTATTGCTTAACGTTTTCTTCATGACAGGAACGATGGGTGTTGCCCACTCACTCCAGTCGACCTTAGACAACACGCCTGCCTTCTCCAGATTCTCCAGCTCTGCCTTGACGGCTGGGCGAATTGCATATGGTACCGGTCTTGCTTTGAAAAACTTGGGAATTGCATTCTCTTCTATTTTTATCGAGGTGGTTATGCCTTTAAGAGTGCCCAGTTCTTGTTGAAATACCTCTTTGGCGTTAGCTAAGATTGTTGACAATCGTCCAGGAGTGACGTCTTCATCTTTTTTACCATCCACCGTCAATGCATGAATGGAGTGCCGATCTAAGCTTATCTTCCTGATCCATTTACGTCCCAATAACGGTGCTCCACCCTTTTGCAGTATGTAGAGATACAATTTCCATATTTTCTTGCCGTTGTATTCGACAGGCACCCTTATTTTTCCTCTGGGGTATACTTTTTGCCCCGTATATGTCGTCAAGACGATGGATGTCTCTCTCAAGGGTATGTGTGAGAATAGCCGCTCGTAGTCTTGTCGATTCATGACGGTTAGCGCTGATCCTGTATCCAATTCCATTTTAACTTGGGACCCTGCTACCGTGAGGGTGACCCAAATGGTTCGGTGATCCTCTTTTGTGATTACATTGTGAAGTTTGAGACAGCTTAGTCTCTTGTTTCCGGATTCACTATCGCTCATCTGGTCTTCGGAACTACTGTCCGTCATCTTTTGTACTTTCTTGTACGGTTCCTTAGTAGCCTTTTTGTTGTTGCAGGTCTTCTTCCCAGACCTGCAAACTCGTGCAATGTGTCCCATCTTTCTGCATTGCCTCCATATTTTGTCCTTGGACCAGCAGTCCTTCTGGTCATGGTTAGTTCTGCCGCAGCGATAACATTTTGCAAATCCCCGTGTCATTTCGTGGGTGCCGTATTCCCGTGGCTTTTGTTGTATTTCCGCAGCTCCCCTGGCTGCTGCTTCGTACGATACTGCCACGCTGAAAGCCTTATCTAGCGTCAGCTCTTTCTCTGAGAGTAACTTCTTCTGTGTTCCTTCACTCAGGAGTCCACAGACAAATTTGTCCCGTAGGGTATCTGCCAGTCCTGCTCCGAACTGGCAGTGCTTTGATAGCTTGCGTAGTTCCGTACGGTACTCAGCATTGCTCTCATCTTTATGTTGAGTTCTCCTGTGGAATTTAAATCTTTCTGCTATCAGCAGAGGTGCAGGGTTTAGGTGTTCCTGTAGGACAGCAACAATTTCGTTAAAACTCTTCGCCTTTGGTTTGGCTGGAGTAATCAGGTCCCGCAATAGGCCGTACATTCTAGTGCCCATTAAGTTTAGCAATACCGATGCCCTTTTCTCATCGGCTATTTCGTTTGCCTCGCAATATACCTCGACTCTTTCCACATACGTGGTCCAGTTCTCTATTGTATTATCAAAGGCAGTGATACAGCCAGTCTTCAGCATCTTGAAAATCTAAAATGGCACCTCCCGCGCTTTGCCTTCTTCCCCGCTGATTAAGATGGCACCTCCCGTGCTTTGCCTTCTTCCCCGCTGTTGCTAGCGCTGCTCTCCGCGGTTTCCGTTGCAACCTGCAGCTCCTCGCGGTTTCCTGCGCGTTTAATTTTTTTTTTTAAATTATTTTCCCGTCGTGGAACAACCCTGTGGGACTCTTGCATCCCTCTTCTCGGGTCTGTACGCAGCCCGGCTTCGTAGCACCGGCCGCGACCTGTGTGCTCCACCCTCTCTCTCTCCTCTTCCCGACAACGCTGCTTGGCCCTGTTGCAAGCCACCCGCTCGAGTTCGTGACTGCCGCAGCCCAGGAAGGATCAGTGTACTACCTGCCACCAGCCCGATTAGCTGAAGCACCGTCGACAGGAACCAGGCCCCGCTTTCGACAGCTTCTCCAGCAATCTTCAACTCCGCTGACACAGGGGCGGAGGCCCACGTTCGACGCCCGTTTCTACTGCTTCTTTCTTCCTTCTGGCCTCGACCTCTGCTCACTTCGCTTCAGGAATGGATGCCAGGAGGTGGTGCAGACTGTAGGTAAGTTCGTATCTGCTCGTCACCAGTATTATGTCCGTGTATAATTGAGACACGGACAGCAGGAGTTGATTGAAACAAGTCTTTACTGAATGGAGTCAATCGGGAAACTGAAATTACAGAGGCTTGCTAGCGCCTTTTATACAGGGGTGGTCACTGCCGGTACTGCAGTCTGAGACCAGTTATTCCCTTAAAGGTACATACACAACAACCTCCAGTAACCAGACTCACCTCCAGTAACCAGACTCACCTCTAGGAACCAGTCACACCTCTAGTAACCAGTCACACCTCCAGTAACCAGATTCACCTCCAGTAACCAGTCACACCCCCAGTAACCAGACACACCTCCAGTAACCAGACTCACCGCCAGTAACCAGACTCACCTCCAGTAACCAGTCACACCTCAAATAACTAGTCACACCTCAAGTAACAATCACTCCTCCAGTAACTAGTCATTCCTCCAGTAACTAGTCACATCTCCAGCAGTTAGTCACACCTCCAGTAACCAGACTCACCACCAGTAACCAGACTCAACTGCAGTAACCAGTCTCAGCTCCAGTAACCAGACCCACCTCCAGTAACCAGACTCACCTCTAGTAACCAGTCACACCTCGAATAACCAGTCTCACCTCCAGTAACCAGACTCACCTCCAGTAACCAGACTCACCTCCAGTAACCAGCCTCACCTCCAGCAATCAGACCCACCTCCAGTAACCAGACTCAGCTCTAGTAATCAGTCTCATCTCCAGTAACCAGAATCACCTCCAGTAACCAGACTCACCTCCAGTAACTAGACTCACCTCCAGTAACCAGTCTCACCTCCAGTAACCACACTCAGCTCCAGTAACGAGACTCACCTCCAGTAACCAGACTCACCTCCAGTAACCAGACTCACCTTTAGTAACCAGACTCACCTCCAGTAACCAGTCACACCTCCAGTAACAAGACTCACCTCCAGTAACCAGTCTCACCTTCAGTAACCAGTCACACCTCCAGTAACCAGACTCACCTCCAGTAACCAGTCTCACCTTCAGTAATCAGTCACACCTCCAGTAACCAGACTCACCTGATGTAACCAGACTCACTTCCAGTAACCAGATGGACCTCCAGTAACCAGATTAACCCCCATTAACCAGATTCACCTCCAGTAACCAGTCACACCTCTAGTAACGTGTCACACCTCCAGTAACGAGACTCACCTCCAGTAACCAGTCACACCTCCAGTAACCAGACTCACCTCCAGTAACCAGACTCACCTCCAGTAACCAGTCTCACCTCCAGTAACTAAGCTCACCTCCAGTATCCAGACTCACCTCCAGTAACCAGTCACACCTCCAGTAACAAGACTCACCTCCAGCAACCAGACTCACCTGCAGTAACCAGACTCACCTCCAGTAACCAGACTCACCTCCAGTAACTAGACTCACCTCCAGTAACCAGTCTCACCTCCAGTAACCACACTCAGCTCCAGTAACGAGACTCACCTCCAGTAACCAGACTCACCTCCAGTAACCAGACTCACCTTTAGTAAGCAGACTCACCTCCAGTAACCAGTCACACCTCCAGTAACAAGACTCACCTCCAGTAACCAGTCTCACCTTCAGTAACCAGTCACACCTCCAGTAACCAGACTCACCTCCAGTAACCAGTCTCACCTTCAGTAACCAGTCACACCTCCAGTAACCAGACTCACCTGCAGTAACCAGACTCACTTCCAGTAACCAGATGGACCTCCAGTAACCAGATTAACCCCCATTAACCAGATTCACCTCCAGTAACCAGTCACACCTCTAGTAACGTGTCACACCTCCAGTAACGAGACTCACCTCCAGTAACCAGTCACACCTCCAGTAACCAGACTCACCTCCAGTAACCAGACTCACCTCCAGTAACCAGTCTCACCTCCAGTAACTAAGCTCACCTCCAGTATCCAGACTCACCTCCAGTAACCAGTCACACCTCCAGTAACAAGACTCACCTCCAGCAACCAGACTCACCTGCAGTAACCAGACTCACCTCCAGTAACCAGTCTCACCTCCAGTAACCAGACTCACCTCCAGTAACCAGTCACACCTCCAGTAACCAGAGTCACTTCCAGTAACCAGACTCACCTCCAGTAACCAGACTCACCTCCAGTAACCAGACTCACCGCCAGTAACCAGTCACTCCTCCAGTAACCAGACTCGCCTCCAGTAACCAGTTAAACCTCCAGTGACAAGACTCACCTCCAGTAACCAGACTCACCTCCAGTAACCAGTCACTCCTTCAGTAACCAGTCTCACTGCCAGTAACCAGACTCAACTCCAGTAACCAGACTCACCTCCAGTAACCAGACTCACCTCGAGTAACTAGTCACACCTCAAGTAACTAGTCACACCTCAAGTAACTAGTCACATCTCCAGTAACTAGTCACACCTCCAGTAATCAGACACAGCTCCAGTAACCAGACTCACCACCAGTGACCAGAATCACCTCCAGTAACCAGTCACTCCTCCAGTAAGCATACTCACCTCCAGTAACCAGTCTCACCTCCAGTAACCAGTCACACCTACAGTAACCAGTCACACCTCCAGTAACCAGTCTCACCTCCAGCAACCAGACTCACCTCCATTAACCAGTCACACCTCCAGTAACTAGACTCACCCCCAGTAACCAGACTCACCTCCAGTAACCAGACTCACCTCCAGTAACCAGACTCAATTCCAGTAATCAGACTAACCTCCAGTAATCAGATTAACCCCCATTAACCAGACCCACCTCCAGTAACCAGACTTACCTCCAGTAACCAGACTCACCTCTAGTAACCAGTCACACCTCTAGTAACCAGTCACACCTCCAGTAACCGGATTCACCTCCAGTAACCAGTCACACCCCCAGTAACAAGACTCACCTCCAGTAACCAGACTCACCTCCAGTAACTAGTCACACCTCCAGTAACCAGACTCACTTCCAGTAAACAGACTCCCCTCCAGTAACTAGTCACACCTCCAGTAACCAGTCCCACCTCCAGTTACCAGTCTCACCTCCAGTAACCAGACTCACCTCCAGTACCCAGACTCACCTCCAGTAACCAGACTCAACTCCAGTAACCAGACTCACCTCCAGTAACCAGACTCACCTCCAGTAACCAGTCTCACCTCCAATAACTAGACTCACCTCCAGTAACCAGACTCACCTCCAGTATCCAGTCTCACATCCAGTAACCAGACCAGTATAGGAATAGGAAGATAGAACAGATGAATGTGTGGCTAAAGATTTGGTGCAGGAGGGAGGGCTTCAGTTTCCTTGATCACTGGGTCTGCTTCTGGGAAAGGTGGGACTTGTACAAGTCGGACGGTTTACACCTGAATGAGAGGGGAACCAATATCCTTGCGGGGAGGTTTGCTAGCACTGTTGCGGGGGTTTAAACTAACTTGGCAGGGGGATGGGATACAGAGTGGAGCTATAGTAGGGGGTGATTTACAGCCAAATACGGAGGAAAAAACAAGTCAGCTGGGAAGACAGAGCAAATATGTGAAGGCAAAAGGGAATATGGCAAGGCTGGAAGGCATTTATTTTAATGCAAGGAGTCTTGCAAATAAGGTGGATGAACTGAAGTTGTTGTTGAACACATGGGAGTACGATATTGTTGCTATCACGGAGACATGGTTGAGGGAGGGTCAGGACTGGCAGCTCAATATTCCGGGGTATAGAATCTTCAGGCGAGACAGAGGGGGGTGTAAAAGGGGAGGGGGTGTTGCATTATTAATTAAGGAGTCAATTACTGCTGTAAGGAGGGATGATATATTAGCGGATTCCTCTAATGAGGCCATATGGGTAGAACTTAAAAACAAAAAGGGGGCAAGCACTTTGCTGGGAGTGTACTATAGGCCCCCAAAAAGTCAGGGGGAGATAGAGGAACAGATATGTAGGCAAATCTCAGAGAAGTGCGAAAATAATAGGGTAATAATAGTGGGGGATTTCAACTTCCCCAATATTAATTGGGATAGTAAGAGTGTGAAAGGCTTAGAGGGTGCAGAATTCTTAAAGTGCATCCAGGAGAGCTTTTTGAGCCAGCGTGTAGAAAGTCCTACAAGAGAGGGGGCGGTACTGGACCTAATTCTAGGGCATGTAGCCGGGCAAGTGGTGGAAGTGTCAGTAGGAGAGCATTTTGGTGACAGTGACCATAATTCGGTGAGATTTAAGGTGGTCATGGAAAAAGACAAAGACGGCCCGGAAATAAGGGTTCTAAATTGGGGGAAGGCTGATTTTAATATGATAAGGCAGGATCTGGCCAAAGTGGATTGGGAGCAGCTACTTATAGGAAAATCCACATCAAAGCAGTGGGAGACTTTCAGAAGGGAAATAGAGAGAGTACAACGCCAACATGTTCCCATAAAGGTCAAGGGTGGTACCAACAAGCAAAGGGAACCTTGGATGACAAGGGATATACAAAAATGCATTAGGAAAAAAAGGGGGGCTTTTGGCAGTTACAAAAGACTAAAGACGGAGGAAGCCCTAGAGGAGTATAAAAAGTGCAGGGGCATACTTAAAAAAGAAATTAGGAGAGCGAGGAGGGGCCATGAAATAACACTGGCGAGCAAAATAAAGGAAAATCCTAAGATGTTTTATAAGTATATTAAGGGCAAGAGCATAACCAGGGAAAGGGTAGGGCCCATTAGGGACCAAAGTGGCAATCTGTGTGTAGAGCCAGATGATGTAGGCGGGGTTTTAAATGAATTTTTTTCATCTGTGTTCACTATGGAGGAGACGATGTAGACATAGAAATCGGGCAAGGGGACTGTGATATACTTGAACATATTAGCATCGAGAGGGAGGAGGAACTAGCAGTTTTAGCAGGCCAAAAAGTGGATAAATCCCCAGGCCCAGACGAGATGTATCCCAGGCTGCTGTGTGAGGCAAAGGAGGAGATTGCAGGGGCTCTGACAAAAATTTTCAGAACCTCTCTGGCCACAGGGGATGTACCAGAGGACTGGAGAACAGCTAACGTAGTACCATTATTCAAGAAGGGTAGCAGGGATAAACCAGGGAATTACAGGCCAGTGAGCCTAACATCTGTGGTAGGGAAATTATTGGAAAAAATTCTGAGGGACAAAATTAGTCTCCACTTGGAGAAGCAAGGATTAATCGGGGATAGTCAGCATGGCTTTGTCAAGGGTAAATCATGTCTGACCAATCTGATTGAATTTTTCGAGGGGGTGACTAGGTGTGTGGATGAGGGAAATGCTGTGGATGTGGTATACATGGACTTCAGTAAGGCTTTTGACAAAGCCCCGCATAGGAGACTGGTCAAGAAGTTAAGAGCCCATGGGATCCAGGGTGCCTTGGCACGTTGGATCCTAAACTGGCTGAGTGGCAGGAGGCAGAGGGTGATGGTCGAAGGTTGCTTTTGTGACTGGAAGCCTGTGTCCAGTGGGGTACCTCAGGGATCGGTGCTGGGTCCCTTGCTGTTTGTGATCTACATAAATGATTTGGATGAGAATGTAAAAGGTATGATCAGTAAGTTCGTAGATGACACGAAAATTGGTGGGGTGGTAAATTGCGAGGAGGAAAGCCTCAGGCTACAGTACAATATAAACGGGTTGGTCAGATGGGCGGAAAAGTGGCAAATGGAATTTAACCCTGAAAAGTGCGAGGTGATGCATTTTGGACGGACAAATAAGGCAAGGGAATACACAATGAGTGGTAGGGCCCTAGGAAGCACAGAGGGTCAGAGGGACCTTGGTGTACATGTACATAGATCCCTGAAGGCAGCGGATCAGGTAGATAAGGTGGTTAAAAAGGCATATGGGATACTTGCCTTCATTAGCCGAGGCATAGAATATAAGAGCAGGGAGGTTATGATGGAGCTGTACAAAACGCTGGTAAGGCCACAGCTGGAGTACTGTGTGTGGTTCTGGTCGCCTCACTATAGGAAGGATGTGATTGCTTTGGAGAGGGTGCAGAGAAGATTCACCAGGATGTTACCTGGGATGGAGTGCCTCAGCTATGAAGAAAGACTAAACAGGCTGGGGTTGTTTTCCTTGGAGCAAAGAAGGCTGAGGGGGGACCTGATTGAGGTGTACAAAATGATGAGGGGCATAGATAGGGTAGATAAAGAGGACCTTTTCCCCTTAGTAGGGGGGTCAATAACAAGGGGGCATAGATTCAAGATAAGGGGCAGGAGGTTTAGAGGGGATTTGAGGAGGAACTTTTTCACCCAGAGGGTGGTTGGAGTCTGGAACTCACTGCCTGAAAGGGTGGTAGAGGCAGGAACCCTCACAACATTCAAGAAGCATTTGGATGAGCACTTGAAATGCCATTGCATACAAGGCTATGGACCAAATGCTGGAAAATGGGATTAGATTAGACAGGGCTTGATGGATGGCGCAGACATGATGGGCCGAAGGGCCTCGTTCTGTGCTGTATAACTCTATGACTCTATGACTCAGCTCCATTAACCAGTCACACCTCCAGTAACCAGACTCACCTCCAGTAACCAGACTCACCTCAAGTAACCAGTCACTCCTCAAGTAACCAGACTCACCTCCAATAACCAGTCACACCTCCAGTAACAAGACTCACCTCCAGCAACCAGACTCACCTCCAGTTACCAGAGTCACCTCCAGTTACCAGACTCACGTCCAGTAACCAGTCACACCTCCAGTAACCAGACTCACCTCCAGTAACCAGACTCATCTCCAGTAACCAGACTCACCTCCACTAACCAGACTCACCTCCAGTAACCAGACTCACTTCCAGTAATCAGACTAACATCCAGTAACCAGATGATCCCCCCATTAACCAGACTCACCTCCAGTAATCAGTCACACCTCTACTAACCAGTCACACCTCCAGTGACCAGACTCACCTCCAGTAACCAGTCACACCTCCAGTAACCAGACTCACCTCCAGTAACCAGACTCACCTCCAGTAACCAGTCACTCCCCCAGTAAGCAGACTCACCTCCAGTAACCAGACTCAACTCCAGTAACCAGTCTCACCTCCAGTAACTAGTCTCACCTCCAGTAACCAGACTCACCTCCAGTAACCAGTCACACCTCCAGTAACCAGACTCACCTCCAGTAACCAGACTCACCTCCAGTAACCAGTCACACCTCCAGTAACAAGACTCACCTCCAGTAACCTGACTCACCTCCAGTAACCAGTCACTCCTCCAGTAACCAGTCCAACGCCAGTAACCAGACTCACCTCCAGTAACCAGACACACCTCCAGTAACCAGACTCACCTGCAGTAACCAGACACACCTCCAGTAACCAGACACACCTCCAGTAACCAGACTCACCTCGAGTAACCAGTCACACCTCAAGTAACTAGTCACACCTCAAGTAACTAGTCACTCCTCCAGTAACTATTCACACCTCCAGTAACCAGTCACACCTCCAGTTACCAGTCTCACCTCCAGTAACCAGACTCACCTCCAGTACCCAGACTCACCTCCATTAACCAGTCTCACCTCCAGTAACCAGACTCACCTCCAGTAACCAGACACACCTCCAGTAACTAGACTCACCTCCAGTAACCAAACTAACCTACAGTATCCAGTCACACCTCCAGTAACCAGACTCACCTCCAGTAACCAGTCGCACCCCCAGTAACCAGACTCATCTCCAGTAACCAGACTCACCTCCAGTAACTAGTCACACCTCCATTAACCAGTCACACCTCCAGCTACCAGTCTCACCTCCAGTAACCAGACTCACCTCCAGTACCCAGACTCACCTCCAGTAACCAGTCTCACCTCCAGTAACCAGACTCACCTCCAGTAACCAGACTCACCTCCAGTAACTAGACTCACCTCCAGTAACCAGACTCACCTCCAGTAACCAGCCTCATCTCCAGTAACCAGACTCAACTCCAGTAACCAGACTCAT
This sequence comes from Somniosus microcephalus, assembly GCF_052327205.1. Lineage (NCBI taxonomy): Eukaryota > Metazoa > Chordata > Chondrichthyes > Squaliformes > Somniosidae > Somniosus > Somniosus microcephalus. The sequence continues at coordinate 11,218,605 of NC_141008.1, forward strand.
CTCCAGTAACCAGACTCAACTCCAGTAACCATTCACAACACCAGTAACAAGAATTACCTCCAGTAACAAGACTCACCTCCAGTAACCAGTCTCACCTCCAGTAACCAGGCTCACCTCCAGTAACTAGACTCACCTCCGGTAACCAGACTCACCTCCAGTAACCAGACTCACTTCCAGTAACCAGACTAACCTCCAGTAACCAGATTAACCCCCATGAACCAGACTCACCTCCAGTAACAAGACTCACCTCCAGTAACCAGTCACACCTCTAGTAACCAGTCACACCTCCAGTAACCAGACTCACCTCATGTAACCAGTCACACCTCCAGTAGCAGGCTCACCTCCAGTAACCAGACTCACCTCCAGTAACCAGTCACACCTCCAGTAACCAGAATGACCTCCAGTAACCAGTCTCACCTCCAGTAACCAGACTCACCTCCAGTAACCAGACTCATCTTTAGTAACCAGACTCACCTCCAGTAACCAGTCACACCTCCAGTAACAAGACTCACCTCCAGTAACCAGATTCACCTCCAGTAACCAGTCACCCCTCCAGTAACCAGACTCACCTCCAGTAACCAGTCTCACCTTCAGTAACTGTCACACCTCCAGTAACCAGACTCACCTCCAGTAACCAGACTCACTTCCAGTAACCAGATGAACCTCCAGTAACCAGATTAACACGCATTAACCTGACTCACCTCCAGTAACCAGACTCACCTCCAGTAACCAGTCACACCTCTAGTAACCTGTCACACCTCAATTAACCAGACTCACCTCCAGTAACCAGTCACACTTCCAGTAACCAGACACTCCTCCAGTAAGCAGCCTCACCTCCAGTAAACAGACTCACCTCCAGTAACCAGTCTCACCTCCAGTAACTAGTCTCACCTCCAGTAACCAGACTCACCTCCAGTAACCAGTCACACCTCCAGTAACCAGAATGACTTCCAGTAACAAGACTCACCTCCAGTAACCAGACTCACCTCCAGTAACTAGGCACACCTCAAGTAACTAGTCACTCCTCCAGTAACCAGTCTCACCTCCAGTAACCAGTCTCACCTCCAGTAATCAGTCACACCTCCAGTAAACACTCACACCTCCAGTAACCAGTCTCACCTCCAGTAACCAGATTCACCTCCAGTAACCAGTAACGTCTCCAGTAACTAGACTCACCCCTAGCAACCAGACTCAACTCCAGTAACCAGACTCACCTCCAGTAACCAGACACACCTCAATTTACCAGACTGAACTCCAGTAACCAGTCACACCTCAAGTAACTAGTCACACCTCAAGTAACTAGTCACTCCTCCAGCAACTAGTCATTCCTCCAGTAACTAATCACATCTCCAGCAGCTAGTCACACCTCCAGTAACCAGACTCACCTCCAGTAACCAGACTCACCACCAGTAACCAGACTCACCTGCAGTAACCAGTCTCACCTGCAGTAACCAGACCCACCTCCAGTAACCAGACTCACCTCTAGTAACCAGTCACACCTCTAGTAACCAGTCACAACTCCAGTAACCATGACTCACCTCCAGTAACCAGTCACACCCCCAGTAACAAGACTCACCTCCAGTAACCAGACTCACCTCCAGTAACCAGTCACACCCCCAGAAACCAGTCACACCTCCAGTTACCAGTCTCACCTCCAGTAACCAGACTCACCTCCAGTACCCAGACTCACCTCTAGTAACCAGTCTCACCTCCAGTAATCAGACCCACCTCCAGTAACCAGACTCACCTCTAGTAACCAGTCACACCTCTAGTAATCAGTCACACCTCCAGTATCCAGACTCACCTCCAGTAACCAGACACACCCCCAGAAACCAGACTCACCTCCATTTACCAGACTCACCTCCAGTAACTACTCACACCTCCAGTAACCAGTCACACCTCCAGTTACCAGTCTCACCTCCAGTACCCAGTCTCACCTCCAGTAACCAGACTCACCTCCAGTACCCAGACTCACCTCCAGTAACCAGTCTCACCTCCAGTAACCAGAATCACCTCCAGTAACCAGACTCACCTCCAGTATCTAGACTCACCTCCAGTAACCAGTCTCACCTCCAGTAACCAGAATCACCTCCAGTAACCAGACTCACCTCCAGTAACCAGACTCACATTTAGTAACCAGACACACCTCCAGTAACCAGTCACACCTCCAGTAACAAGACTCACCTCCAGTAACCAGTCTCACCTTCAGTAACCAGTCACACCTCCAGTTACCAGACTCACCTCCAGTAACCAGTCTCACCTTCAGTAACCAGTCACACCTCCAGTAACCAGACTCACCTCCAGTAACCAGACTCATTTCCAGTAACCAGACGAAACTCCAGTAACCAGATTAACCCCCATTAACCAGATTCACCTCCAGTAACCAGACTCACCTCCAGTAACCAGTCACACCTTTAGTAACCTGTCACACCTCCAGTAACCAGGCTCACCTCCAGTAAGCAGGCTCACCTCCAGTAACCAGACTAACCTCCATTAACCAGTCTCACATCCAGTAACTTGTCTCACCACCAGTAACCAGACTCACCTACAGTAACCAGTCAAACCTCCAGTAACCAGAATGACCTCCATTAACAAGACTCACCTCCAGCAACCAGAGTCACCTGCAGTAACCAGACTCATCTCCAGTAACCAGTCTCACCTCCAGTCACCAGACTCACCTCCAGTCACCAGATTCACCGCCAGTAACCAGTCACTCCTCCAGTAACCAGACTCACCTCCAGTAACCAGTCACACCTCCAGTAACAAGACTCACCTCCAGTAACCAGACTCACCTCCAGTAACCAGTCACACCTCCAGTAACCAGTCTCACCGCCAGTAACCAGACTCAACTCCAGTAACTAGACTCGCCTCCAGTAACCAGACTCACCTCGAGTAACCAGTCACACCTCAAGTAACTAGTCACACCTCAAGTAACTAGTCACTCCTCCAGTAACTAGTCACACCTCAAGTAACTAGTCACATCTCCAGTAACTAGTCACACATCCAGTAATCAGACACAGCTCCAGTAACTAGACACAGCTCCAGTAACAAGACTAGCATCCAGTAACCAGACTCACCTCCAGGAACCAGACTAACCTCCTGTAATCAGACTCACCTCCAGTAACCAGTCACACCTACAGTAACCAGACTCACCTCCAGTAACCAGACTCACCTCCATTAACCAGACTCACCTCCATTAACCAGTCTCACCTCCAGTAACCAGACTCAATTCCAGTAATCAGACTAACCTCCAGTAATCAGATTAACCCCCATTAACCAGACTCACCTCCAGTAACCAGTCACACCTCCAGTAACCAGTCACACCTCCAGTAACCAGTCACACCTCCAGTAACCAGTCACACCTCCAGTAACCAGACTCACCTCCTGTAACCAGACTCACCTCCAGTAACCAGACTCTCCTCCAGTAACCAGTCACACCTCCAGCAACCAGACTCACCTCTAGTAACTAGTCACACCTCCAGTAACCAGTCACACCTCCAGTAACCAACCTCACCTCCAGTAACCAGACTCACCTCCAGTAACCAGACTCACTTCCAGCAATCAGTCTCACCTCCAGTAACCAGACTCACCTCCAGTAACCAGACTCACCTCCAGTATCCAGTCACACCTCCAGTAACCAGACTCACCTCCGGTAACCAGACTCACCTCCAGTAACCAGACTCACCTCCAGTAACTAATCTCACCTCCAGTATCTAGTCTCACTTCTGGTAATCAGTCACACCTCCAGTAACCAGACTCACCTCCAGTAACCAGTCACACCTCCAATAACCAGTCTCACCTCCAGTAACCAGACTCACCTCCAGTAACTAGTCACACCTGCAGTAACCAGACTCACGTCCAGTATCAGACTCTCCTCCAGTAACTAGTCACACCTCCAGTAACCAGACCAGCCTCCATTAACCAGATTAACCCCCATTAACCAGTCACACCTCCAGTAACCAGACTCACCTCCAGTAACCTTTCACACCTCCAGTAACCAGTCACACTTCCAGTAACTAGAATCACCTCCAGTAACCAGACTCACCTCCAGTAACGAGACTCAACTCCAGTAACCAGACTCACCTCCAGTAACCAGACTCAGCTCCAGTAACCAGTCACACCTCCAGTAACCAGACTCACCTCCAGTAACCAGACTCATCTCCAGTAACCAGTCACTCCTCCAGTAACCAGACTCACCTCCAGTAACCAGTCACACCTCCAGTAACCAGACTCACCTCCAGTAACCAGACTCATCTCCAGTAACCAGACTCAGCTCCAGTAACCAATCACACCTCCTGTAACCAGACACACCTCCAGTAACCAGACTCTCCTCCAGTGACCAGTCACACCTCCAGTAACCAGACTCACCTCCAGTAACCAGACTCATCTCCAGTAACCAGACTCAGCTCCAGTAACCAATCACACCTCCTGTAACCAGACACACCTCCAGTAACCAGAATCACCTCCAGTAACCAGTCTCGTCTCCAGTAACCAGACTCAGCTCCAGTAACCAGTCACATCTCCAGTAACCAGACTCACCTCCAGTAACCAGACTCACCTCCAGTCACCAGTCACACCTACAGTAACCAGACTCACCTCCAGTAACCAGACTAACCTCCAGTAAACAGACTCTCCTCCAGCAACCAGACTCACCTCCAGTAACCAGACTCACCTCCAGTAACCAGTCACACCTCCAGTAACCAGACTCACCTCCAGTAACCAGACTCACCTCCAGTAACCAGTCACTCCTCCAGTAACCAGACTCAGCTCCAGTAACCAGACTCAGCTCCAGTAACCAGTCACTCCTCCAGTAACCAGACTCACCTCCAGTAACCAGACTCACCTCCAGTAACCAGACTCTCCTCCAGTGACCAGTCACACCTTCAGTAACCAGACTCAACTCCAGGAACCAGACTCACCTCCAGTCACCAGTCACACCTACAGTAACCAGACTCACCTCCAGTAACCAGACTAACCTCCAGTAAACAGACTCACCTCCAGTAACCAGACTCACCTCCAGTAACCAGACTCACCTCCAGTAAGCATACTCACCTCCAGTAACCAGTCTCAGCTCCAGTAACCAGTCACACCTCCGGTAACCAGACTCACCTCCAGTAACCGGACTCACCTCCAGTATCCAGTCTCACCTGCAGTAACCAGTCACATCTCCAGTAACCAGACTCACCTCCAGTAACCAGTCTCACCTGCAGTAACCAGTCACATCTCCAGTAACCAGACTCACCTCCAGTAACCAGACTCACCTCCAGTAACCAGACTCACTTCCAGTAACCAGACCAGCCTCCAGTAACCAGATTAACCCCCATTAACCACTCACCTCCAGTATCCAGTCACACCTCCATTAACCAGACTCACCTCCAGTAACTAGACTCACCTCCAGTAATCAGTCACATCTCTAGTAACCAGTCACTCCTCCAGTAAACAGACTCACCTCCAGTAACCAGTCACACCTCCAGTACCCAGACTCACCTCCAGTAACCAGACTCACCTCCTGTATCCAGTGCCTCCTCCAGTAACCAGACTCACCTCCAGTAACCAGTCTCACCTCCAGTAACCAAACTCACCTCCAGAATCCAGTCACACCTCCAGTAAGCAGACTCACCTCCAGTAACGTGGCTCACCTCCAGTAACCAGACACACCTCCAGTAACCAATCACACCTCCAGTAACCAGACACAACTCCAGTAACCAGACTCTCCTCCAGTGACCAGTCACACCTTCAGTAACCAGAATCACCTCCAGTAACCAGTCTCGCCTCCAGTAACCAGACTCAGCTCCAGTAACCAGTCACACCTACAGTAACCAGACTCACCTCCAGTAACCAGACTAACCTCCAGTAAACAGACTCACCTCCAGTAACCAGACTCACCTCCAGTAACCAGACTCACCTCCAGTAACCAGTCACACCTCCAGTAACCAGACTCACCTCCAGTAACCAGACTCACCTCCAGTAACCAGTCACACCTCCAGTAACCAGACTCACCTCCAGTAACCAGTCTCACCTGCAGTAACCAGTCACATCTCCAGTAACCAGACTCACCTCCAGTAACCAGACTCACCTCCAGTAACCAGACTCACTTCCAGTAACCAGACCAGCCTCCAGTAACCAGATTAACCCCCATTAACCACTCACCTCCAGTATCCAGTCACACCTCCATTAACCAGACTCACCTCCAGTAACTAGACTCACCTCCAGTAATCAGTCACATCTCTAGTAACCAGTCACTCCTCCAGTAAACAGACTCACCTCCAGTAACCAGTCACACCTCCAGTACCCAGACTCACCTCCAGTAACCAGACTCACCTCCTGTATCCAGTGCCTCCTCCAGTAACCAGACTCACCTCCAGTAACCAGTCTCACCTCCAGTAACCAAACTCACCTCCAGAATCCAGTCACACCTCCAGTAAGCAGACTCACCTCCAGTAACGTGGCTCACCTCCAGTAACCAGACACACCTCCAGTAACCAGACACACCTCCAGTAAACAGACTCACCTCCAGTAACCAGTCACACCTCCAGTAACCAGACTCACCTCCAGTAACCAGACTCACCTCCAGTAACAAGACTCACCTCCAGTAACCAGACTCACCTCCAGTAACCAGACTCACCTCCAGTAACAAGACTCACCTCCAGTAACCAGAATCACCTCCAGTAACCAGTCACTCCGCCAGTAACAAGACACTTCTCCAGTTACCAGACTCACCTGCAGTAACCAGTCACACCTCCAGTAACCAGACTCACCTCCAGTAACCAGACTCACTTCCAGTAACCAGACTAACCTTCAGTAACCAGATTAACCCACATTAAGCAGACTCACCTCCAGTATCCAGTCACAGCAGCATTAACCAGACACACCTCCAGTAACCAGACCCACCTCCAGTAATCAGTCACACCTCTACTAACCAGCCACACCTCGAGTAACCAGACTCACCTCCAGTAACCAGCCACACCTCCAGTAACCAGTCACACCTCCAGTAACCACACTCACCTCCAGAAACCAGTCACACCTCCAGTAAACAGACTCACCTCTAGTAACTAGTCACACCTCCAGTAAACTATCACACCTCCAGTAACCAGTCTCACCTCCAGTAACCAGACTCACCTCCTGTAACCAGACTCACCTCCAGTATCCAGACTCACCTCCAGTAACTAGTCTCACCTCCAGTAACTAGTCTCACCTCCAGTAACCAGTCACACCTCCAGTAACCAGTCTCACCTCCAGTAACCAGACTTAGCTCCAGTAACCAGTCACACCTCCAGTAACCAGACTCACCTCCAGTAACCAGACTCACCTCCAGTAACCAGTCACACCTCCAGCAACCAGACTCACCTCCAGTAACAAGACTCACCACCAGTAACCAGACTCATCTCTAGTAACCAGTCTCACCGCCAGTAACCAGTCTCACCTCCAGTAAACAGAATCACCTCCAGTAACCAGACTCATCACCAGTAACCAGTCTCACCTCCAGTAACCAGTCACTCCTCCAGTAACCAGTCTCACCTCCAGTAAACAGTCTCACCTCCAGTAAGCAGATTAACCATCAGTAACCAGACTCACCTCCAGTAACCAGTCTCACCTCCAGTAACCAGACTCACCTCCAGTAACCAGACTCACCTCCAGTAACCAGACTCACCTCCAGTAACCAGACTGACCTCCAGTAACCAGACTCACCTCCAGTAACTAGTCACACCTGCAGTAACCAGACTCACTTTCAGTAACCAGACTCACTTCCAGTAACTAGTCACAACTCCAGTAACTACACTAACCTCCAGTAACCAGATTAACCCCCATTAACCAGACTCACCTCCAGTAACCAAACTCACCTCCAGTAACCAGTCACACCTCTAGTAACCAGTCACACCTCCAGTAACCAGACTCACCTCCAGTAACCAGTCACACCTCCAGTAACCAGTCACACCTCCAGTAACCAGACTCACCTCCAGTAACCAGACTCACCTCCAGTAACCAGGTTAACCCCCATTAACCAGACTCAGCTCCAGTAACCAGATTCACCTCCAGTAATCAGACTCACATCCAGTAAACAGTCACACCTCTAGTAACCGGTCACACCTCCAGTAACCAGACTCACCTCCAGTAACTAGTCACACCTCCAGCAACTGGACTCACCTCTAGTAACTAGTCACACCTCCAGTAACCAGTCACACCTCCAGTAACTAATCTCACCTCCAGTAACCAGACTCACCTCCAGTAACCAGACTCACTTCCAGTAACCAGTCTCACCTCCAGTAACCAGTCTCACCTCCAGTAACCAGACTCACCTCCAGTATCCAGTCACACCTCCAGTAACCAGACTCTCCTCCGGTAACCTGACTCGCCTCCAGTAACCAGACTCACCTCCAGTAACTAGTCTCAGCTCCAGTATCTAATCTCACTTCTGGTAATCAGTCACACCTCCGGTAACCAGACTCACCTCCACTAACCAGTCACACCCCCAATAACCAGACTCACCTCCAGTAACCAGACTCATCTCCAGTAACTAGTCACACTTACAGTAACCAGACTCACTTCCAGTATCAGACTCACCTCCAGTAACTAGTCACACTTCCAGTAACCAGACTAACCTCCATTAACCAGATTAACCCCCATTAACCAGACTCACATCCAGTAACCAGACTCACCTCCAGTAACCCTTCACACCTCCAGTAACCAGTCACACCTCCAGTAACTAGACTCACCTCCAGTAACCAGACTCACCTCCAGCAACCAGACTCACCTCCAGTAACCAGATTAAGCCCCATTAACCAGACTCACCTCCAGTAACCAAACTCACCTCCAGTAACCAGACTCACCTCCAGTAAACTGTCACACCTCCAGTAACCAGTCTCACCTCCAGTAACCAGACTCACCTCCAGTAACCAGACTCACTTCCAGTAACCAGTCTCAACTCCAGTAACCAGACTCACCTCCAGTAACCAGACTCACCTCCAGTAACCAGTCACGCCTCCAGTAACCAGACACACCTCCAGCAACCAGACTCACCTCCAGTAGCTAGTCTCACCTCCAGTAACTAGTCTCACCTGCAGTAACCAGTCACACCTCCAGTAACCAGTCTCACCTCCAGTAACCAGACTGAGCTCCAGTAACCAGTCACACCTCCAGTAACCACACTCACCTCCAGTAACCAGACTCACCTCCAGTAACCAGTCACACCTCCAGTAACCAGACTCACCTCCAGTAACAAGACTCACCTCCAGTAACCAGACTCATCTCCAGTAACCAGTCTCACCGTGAGTAACCAGTCTCACCTCCAGTAACCAGACTCACCTCCAGTAACCAGACTCACCTCCAGTAACCAGACTCATCACCAGTAACCAGTCTCACCTCCAGTAACCAGTCACTCCTCCAGTAACCAGTCTCACCTCCAGTAAACAGTCACTCCTCCAGTAACCAGTCTCACCTCCAGTAACCAGTCACTCCTCCAGTAACCAGACTCACCTCCAGTAACCAGCCTCACCTCCAGTAACCAGACTCACCTCCAGTAACCAGACTCACCTCCAGTAACCAGACTCACCTCCAGTAACCAGACTCACCTCCAGTAACCAGACTCACCTTTAGTAACCAGACTCACCTCCAGTAACCAGTCACACCTCCAGTAACAAGACTCACCTCCAGTAACCAGACTCACCTCCAGTAACCAGTCACACCTCCAGTAACAAGACTCACCTCCAGTAACCAGTCACACCTCCAGCAACCAGACTCACCTCCAGTAACCAGTCACACCTCCAGTAACTAGACTCACCTCCAGTAACCAGACTCACCTCCAGTAACCAGTCACACCTTAAGTCAAAGGAGGAAGCCTATAAAGTTGCCAGAAAAAGCGTCCCGCCTGAGGATTGGGATCTTTTTAGAAATCAACAAAGGGCGACCAAAAATTGATAAAGAAAGGGAAAATTGAATATGAGCACAAACTAGTGAAAAATATAAAAACGGATTGTAAAAGCTTCTATTGGTATGTGAAAAGGAAAAGACTGGTGAAGGTAAATGTAGGACCTTTACAGTCAGAGGCAGGAGAATTTATGATGAGAAATGAGGAAATGGCAGAGAAATTAAATAAATACGTTGTTTCTGCCTTCACGGAGCAATGCACAAAAAACCTCCCAGAAATACGAGAAAACCCAAGGGTGTGACGAGAATGAGGAACTTAAAGAAATTATTATCAGTGAAAAAAACAGTACTAGCAAAATTACTGGGACTAAAAGTCAATAAATCCCAAGGACCGGATGACCTACATCCTAGGGTTTTGAAAGAGGTGGCCATTGGAATAGTGAACACATTGGTTGTCATCTTCCCAAATTCTATAGATTCTGGAATGGTTCCTGCAGATTGGAGGATAGCAAATGTAACCCTGCTATTTAAGAAAGGAGGGAGAGAGAATATGGGGAACTACAGACCTGTTAGCCTCACATCAGTAGTTGGGAAAATGCTGGAATCTATTATAAAGGATGCAATAACTGGGCACTTAGAAACTAATAGTAAGATTGGGCAGGGTCAGCATGGATTTAAGAAAGGGAAATCCTGTTTGACAAACCTATTGGAGTTCTTTGAGGATGTAACTAGTGGAGTAGACAAAGGGGAACCAGTAGATGTGGTATATCTGGATTTTCAGAAGGCCTTCGATAAAGTCCCACGCAAGAGGTTGGTGAACAAAATGAAGGCACATGGAATTGGGGGTAATATACTAGCATGGATTGAGAATTGGTTAACAGACAGAAAACAAAGAGTAGGGATAAACGGGTCTTTTTCAGGATGGAAGGCTGTGACAAGTGGGGTGCTGCAAGGATCGGTGCTTGGGCCCCAGCTATTTAAAATCTATATCAATGATTTGGATGAGGGGACTAAATGTAACATTTCCAAATTTGCTGATGACACAAAGCTAGGTGGCAGTGTCAGTTGCGAAGAGGATGTGAAGAGGCTTCAAGGGGATCTCGACAGGCTCAGTGAGTGGGCGAGAACATGGCAGATGGAATATAATGTGGATAAATGCGAAGTTATCCACTTTGGTAGAAAAAACAGAAAGGCAGAGTATTTCCTAAATGGTGAAAGATTGGGGAATGCAGATGCTCAAAGGGATCTGGGTGTCCTTGTACATGAGCCACTGAAAGTGAATGTGCAGGTGCAGCAAGCCATTAGGAAGGCAAATGGTATGCTGGCCTTCAAGAGGATTTGAGTACAGGAGTAAAGAAGTCTTACTCCAATTACATAGGGCCTTGGTGAGACCACACCTGGAGTACTGTGTACAATTTTGGTCTCCTTACCTAAGGAAGAATATACTTGCCATAGAGGGAGTGCAACGAAGGTTCACGAGATTGATTCCTGGGATGGCGGGACTGTCGTATGAGAAGAAATTGAGTAAACTGGGCCTGTATTCTCTTGAATTCAGAAGAATGAGAGGGGATCTCATCGAAACATACAAAATTATTACAGGGCTTGATAGGATGGATGCTGGGAGAGTCTAGAACCACAGCCTCAGGATAAAGGGTAGGCCATTCAGGACTGAGATGAAAAGAAATTTCTTCACACAGAGGGCTGTGGAGGCTCAGTCATTGGGTATATTCAAAACAGAAGTCGATAGATTTCTGACTAGTAAGGGCATCAAGAGATATGGCGATAGGGCCGGTGAATGGAGTTGAGGCAGAAGATCAGCCATGCTCCTATTTCTTATGTTCTTATGTGATTCCTTTATGTTAATCCTGATTAATGGAGCACTTTCATTGGGAGCTCTGTGATCTGCTTATTAACGTGATAGTGTTAGAGATTGCAATCTGATCGCAAATGATCATCATTCCAGCCCGAAGGCTGTCAGCTGCGTGAAGGTTAAACTTTGAACAATGCACATCAAACTGTGGAATGACAACCTGCTCAGCAATCGCATCAAAAACAAAACTGGTCGGGCCACAAGTGTGGTGCCATTACTGAATCACACAGTGCCACGAGAGCAGTAACAGTTTGTTAGCTTTCATTTTAACATAAGCTCCATTGCAGGATTTTTAAAGTGGGTATGATAGAGATGAAAAGGATAATCGTGCCGAGTGTAAGATGGGCTGCCGACTCGCCAGCGCCCGCTCCGCACCCAGGATTTCACCCCAGTGTCGGAAATAAACACCCAGCATTGGCACAGGGGGAGGGAGTGGCCCTTTCAATGTTGGCAGCTGGGCACAAAAAACTAAATGATGGGGTTAAAAATGAAATGAAGGGCTGCAGGTTTAAACAAAATCTTTTCTGGAATGCAGCCCGTCTGGATTTTGGAGATAATTTGAGATAATTTTGCAGCCCGGTTCAATTGGTCTGTTCCACACCCACACCAAATTTGTTGCTATAAATATCAACACATAAGACGTCACATTGGGGAGTAAGGATTATAAAATTGGCTTGTGTTTCCGCTCACAGTCCTGAATTGCCCTGAAATGCTGTTAACCTCTTGAGGTACCAACCTGATGAATCACCTCCTTTTCTACTGTAGAAACATAGAACATAGAAGATAGGAGCAGGAGTCGGCCATTCGGCCCTTCGAGCCTGCTCCGCCATTCAGTGAGATCATGGCTGACCATCCAAATTCAGTACCCTGTCCCTGCCTTCTCCCCATATCCCTTGATCCCTTTAGCCTTAAGAAATATATCCAACTCTTTTTTGAATATACATAATGAACTGGCCTCCACCACCCTCTGTGGCAGAGAATTCCACGGGTTCACCACTCTCTGGGTGAAGAAATTCCTCCTCATTTCAGTCCTAAATGGCTTACCCCTTCTCCTTAGACTATGACCCCTGGTTCTGGACTCCCCGGCCATCATAAACATCCTTCCTGCATCTAGTCTGTCCAGGCCTGAAAGAATTTTATAGGTTTCGATGAGATCCCCTCTCAATCATCTAAACTCCAGTGAGTATAATCCCAATCGACACAATCTCTCCTCATACGTCATTCCTGCCATCCCAGGTATCAGCCTGGTGAATCTTCGCTGCACTCCTTCCATGGCAAGAATGTCCTTCCTCAGGTAAGGCAACCAAAACTGCACACAATACTCAAGGTGTGGCCTCACCAAGGCCCTGTACAACTGTAGCAAGACATCCTTGTTCCTGTACTCGAACCCTCTTGCTACGAAGGCCAACATACCATTTGCCTTCTTAACCGCCTGCTGCACCTGCATGCTTACCTTCAGCGACTGGTGCACAAGAACACCCAGGTCTCTTTGCACTTCCCCTTCTCCCAATCTATTGCCATTCAAATAATAATCTGCCTTCCTGTTTTTGCCACCAAAGTGGACAACCTCACATTTATCCACATTATAGTGCATTTGCCATGTTTCTGCCCAATCACCCAATCTGTCCAAATCGTACTGGAGTTTCACGACATCCTCCTCACAGCTTACCCTCCCACCCAGCTTTGTGTCGTCTGCAAATTTGGAGATATTACATCCAATTCCCTCGTCCAGATCATTAATATATATTGTGAACAGCTGGGGTCCTAGGACCGATCCTTGCGGTACCCCACTAGTCACTGCCTGCCACTCGGAAAACGACCCGTTTATTCCAACTCTTTGCTTTCTGTCCGCCAACCAGTTCTCTATCCATGTCAATACCTTGCCCCCAATCCCATGTGCCTTAATTTTGCACGCTAATCTCTTATGTGGGACCTTATCGAAAGCCTTCTGAAAGTCCAAATACACCACATCCACTGGTTCTCCCTTATCTATTTTACCAGTTACATCCTCAAAAAATTCCAGTAGATTAGTCAAGCATGATTTACCTTTTGTAAATCCATGTTGACTTTGTCCGATCCTGTCACTGCTTACCAAGTGCTCTGCTATTACATCTTTTATAATAGATTCTAGCATTTTCCCCACTACCGATGTCAGGCTTACCGGTTTATAATTCCCCGCTTTTTCTCTACCACCTTTTTTGAATAGTGGGGTAACATTAGCTACCCTCCAATCCATGGGTACTGTTCCAGAGTCTATCGAGTTCTGGAAGATGACCAGCAATGCATCTACTATTTCTAGGGCCACTTCCTTAAGTACCCTGGGATGTAGATTATCAGGCCCTGGGGATTTATCGGCCTTCAGTCCCATCAATTTTCCTAACACCATTTCCCTACAAATACTGATTTCTTTCAGTTCCACCCTTACATCAGGCCCTATGTTCCCCAGCATCTCTCGAAGGTTATTTGTGTCCTCCTTTGTGAAGACAGAACCAAAGTATGAATTTAGTTGGTCAGCCATTTCTTTGTTTCCCATTATAAATTCCCCTGATTCTGACTGTAAGGGACCTACACTTGACTTCACCAATCTTTTTCTCTTCACATATCTATAAAAGCTTTTACAGTCAGTTTTTATGTTCCCTGAAAGCTTACTCTCATATTCTATTTTCCCTTTCTTAATTAATCCCTTTGTCCTCCTTTGTTGAATCCTAAACTGCTCCCAATCCTCAGGATTATTGCTTTTTCTGGCCAATTTATATGTCGTCTCCTTGGATCTTATGCTATCCCTAATTTCCCTTGTTAGCCACAGTTGAGTCACCTTTTTTGTTTTATTTTTATGCCAAACTGGGATGAACAAATTCTGTAGCTCATCCATTCGGTCTTTGAATGTTTGCCATTGCCTATCCACCGTCAACCCTTTGAGTGCCATTCCCCAATCAATCCTACCCAACTCGCTCCTCAGACCATCGTAGTTTCCTTTATTTAAATTGAGGACCCTAGTCTCTGAGTCAACTACTTCATTCTCCATCTTAATGAAGAATTCGATCATATTATGATCGCTCAGACCCAAGGGGCCTCGTACAACAAGATTGCTAATTAATCCTTTCTCGTTACATAATACCCAGTCTAAGATGGCCTGATCTCTGGTTGGTTCCTCGACATATTGGTCCAGGAAACCATCCCGTGCACACTCCAGGAATTCCTCCTCCACAGTGTTGTTACTAATTTGGTTGGCCCAATCTATATGTAGATTAAAGTCACCCATGATGACTGCTGTGCCCTTATTGCACGCTTATTTAATTTCCCTTTTAATGCCATCCCCAACCTCTGCCTTACTGTTGGGAGGTCTATATACCACTCCCACTAATGTTTTTTTCCCCTTAGTTGTAAAGTCCGCGCCTCAATGATACACGGACTTCGGGAGAACAGTTTAACAGGTACTTTACTGAACAAGAGGCAGCTTGAAACTGAAACTACAGAAGCCTGCTAGGGCCTTTTATACAGGGGTGGTCACTGCCGGTACTGCTAAGACCAGTTATTCCATTAAAGGTACATACACAACAATTCCTCCCCTTTTAGATAAACAGTACATAACATTCATTTAACAACTAAATAATAACTAATTACAATAACAATTTTCTCAGTAATATATACATCAACTGAAATAGTCATTTATAAGTTCAGTCTTTGAGGAGGCTTCCTGATCTGGACTGGATAGCGCCTTTCTCGATTATCCTGTTCTGGCGGTGGAGTCAATTCTGGCTCATTGTCATTGGTTGGTTCGTCAGCTTCCAATACCCCTGCTTCTGAGGTAGACGCAATCTGTACTTTGGGCTCATTACCAGGTGCACATGCTTGTGGTACAGGTTTGGCTTGTTCCTGTGACTCTAGAATCTGGTCAGCATGGCGTCTCACGATGCTCTCTCCAACGTCCACTGTGTACATTAGTGGTCCCTGCTGTGTGCATATCATGACTGGCTGCCATTTTTCTGTTCGGTAGTCGCGGGCCAAGACTGGTTGCCCTATCTTGAAGCTCCTGGTTGGCTTCTCATTTATTTGCTGGAACTGCTTATCCTCAACATCTCGTCTTATGTTTGGTTTGAGCAAATCCAAGCGACATCTTAGTCTCCGGTTAAAAAACAGTATGGCTGGAGTTTGGTTGGTTACTGCATGTGTCGCATTCCGGTAAGCAAACAGGAAGTTATCCACCTTGTGTTGCAGTGGTATGTCATCATTATACATTGCCTTTATGGCCTTTTTAAAGGTCTGAACAAACCTCTCAGCCAATCCATTTGTGGCTGGATGATATGGGGCAGATGTGTAATGTTTCACCCCATTATTCTTCAGGAACCTCCGGAAATCCTCAGACACAAACTGTGGGCCATTGTCGGAATAGATCTGTTCTGGCAACCCATTCCTGGTGAAGATGGTCCTTAGGACTGCAATAGTTTTCTCCGTGGTGGTGGAGGACATTTTAATGACCTCTGGCCAATTCGAATGGGCGTCCACAGTGATTAGAAACATTGAGTCCATAAATGGACCAGCGAAATCAATGTGTGCCCGTTGCCATGGAGATGAGGGCCACTCCCATGGATGTAGCGGGGCCTGTGGTGGAGTGTTTTGGACCTTCTGGCATCCTGTGCATCTCTTGGTCATATCCTCGATTTCTTTATCGAT
Organism: Somniosus microcephalus; assembly: GCF_052327205.1. Taxonomy (NCBI): domain Eukaryota; kingdom Metazoa; phylum Chordata; class Chondrichthyes; order Squaliformes; family Somniosidae; genus Somniosus; species Somniosus microcephalus. Next base: position 11,235,013 of record NC_141008.1, read on the forward strand.
TCCCGGCCACCACACAAACGCCCTGGCTAGGCTCTTTATTTTTACCCCTCCCAGATGACCATCGTGAAGCTCATTGAGTACTCTATCTCTCAACTTGGGTGGAATTACCACTCGGGATCCACATATCAAGGTTCCCCGGCACACTAACAGCTGTTCCCTCCTTGGTGAGAATGCTGGCAACAGTGAGTCGCCATATGCTGACCATCCCTTCACCGTCAAATCATAGACCCGAGAGAGTGTCGGGTCATTTCGGGTTTCCTTCTCAATACTTGCGTTTGTAACAGGCAAACATTCGACTATGGTCGCATGGAATATCTCCACAGGGTCCACTGCAGGTGCTTCTTCCACCGTAGGCAACGGTAGGCGCGACAGCCCATCAGCATTTCCATGTTGTATCGTACCTTTGTACTCTATGTCGTACTGATGTGCCCCTAGAAAAAGTGACCATCTTTGCAGCCGTTGTGCTGTCATCACCAGAACGCCCTTCTTTGCGTTAAAAATTGAGACCAGGGGGTTGATGATCAGTCAGTAGGGTGAATTTCTGCCATTGCAGATAGTGATTGAACTTCTTCACCCCCCACACCAGGCTGAGGGCCTCCCTGTCAATCTGGGTGTAGTTACGCTCGGCTGAGGTTAGCAAGCGCAATGCAAAGGCTATTGGCCTCTCTGAACCATCACGGAATTTGTGTGACAGCACCGCTCCAATGCCGTAAGGTGACACATCACATGCCAACCGAATCGGTAGTGTTGGGTTGTAGTGGGCCAATACTTCTTTTGAAGTGATTTGGCATTTACATTCCTGAAAGGCATGCTTACACTCATCACTCCATTTCCATGTTACACCAGTTTGAAGGAGGGCGTTCAGTGGGTGCAGAATTGTAGATAAATTCGGCAAGAACTTATGGTAGTAGTTCACCAACCCGAGGAACGACCTCAGTTGCGACACATTTTCTGGTGCTGGAGCCTTGACTACAGCCTCAATCTTGTCCGGCGACTTATGCAACCCTTCCTCATCAATCATGTGGCCACAATATGAGATTTGTCTCCTGAAGAACTCGCATTTGGGACGGTTGGCTCGTAGCCCATGTTCCTGCAATCTCGTGAGCACCTGTTCCAGGTTGGCAAGGTGTTCATTGTCATTTTCGCCCGTAACCAGGATGTCGTCCAAATAACATTGGGTCCCCGGGATCCCTTGCAGGACTTGTTCCATTGCCCTCTGCCACATAGCCGGGGCCGATGCTACCCCAAATACAAGTCGATTGTACTGGTAAAGGCCTTTGTGCGTGTTTATCGTGAGGTATTTCCTAGATGCTTCTTCCACCTCCATTTGTAGATACGCTTGAGCCAGGTCAATCTTTGTAAAACGTTTCCCTCCAGATAGTGAGGCGAAAATATCTTCTATCTGCGGAAGCGGATACTGTACTGTGTGCAGGACTGGGTTCACAGTCACCTTGAAGTCCCCACAGATGCGAACCTTCCTTGGCTCCCCAGGCGTGCTGCTCAATGCTTTCTTCATTACAGGAACGATGGGTGAGGCCCACTCGCTCCAGTCCACCTTAGAAAGCACCCCCAAATGCTCCAGACTCTCCAGTTCAGCTTCCACAGCTGGGCGTATCGCGTATGGCACCGGTCTGGCCTTGAAAAATTTTGGGGTTGCGTTATCCTCAATCTTTATGGTTGCCTTTACTCCTTTTAGAGTCCCAAGTCCTTGTTGGAACACCTCTTCTGCGTCAGATAGAATTTGTGACAGACGTCCAGGTGCGACGTCATCATCTTTTTTGTCAGCCACAGTTAGTGCCAGAATGGAATGCCAATCCAATTGTAGTCTTTGGATCCATTCACGTCCCAATAATGGTGGTCCTCCATCTCGTAGTATATACATGTATAGTTTCTGTGTTTCCTTTCCGTTATATTCAACTGGCACCCTTATTTTTCCTCTGGGGTAGACCTTTTGCCCCGTGTATGTCTTCAATACAATGGATGTGTCCTTTAAGAGTATGTGTGAGAATAGCCGCTCATAGTCTCGTCGATTCATGACAGTTAGGGCTGATCCTGTGTCCAATTCCATCTTCACTGGGGACCCTGCTATCATGAGGGTGACCCAAATGGTTCGGTGATCTTCTTTTGCGATCACGTTGTGTAACTTTAAACAACTTAGTCGCCTGCTCCCGGAGTCCTTATCACTCTTCTGATCTTCTGAACTACTATCTGTCAGTTTCTTTACTTTCCTGTACTGTTCCTTAGTAGTTCTTGTCGTGTTGGTCTTCTTTCCCGACCTGCAGACTCTTGCTATATGTCCCATTTTCCCGCATTGCCTGCATATTTTGTCTTTAAACCAGCAGTCCTTCTGCTCATGGGTTGTTCTGCCGCAGCGATAGCACTTTTCGGCTCCATACGCCATTTCGTTAGCGCTGTATTCTTGTGGTTTCTGTTGTATTTCCGCAGCTCCCCGTGCTGCTGCTTCGTAGGATACTGCTACGCTGAAAGCCTGTTCTAGCGTCAGGTCCTTTTTTGACAGTAGTTGTTTCTGGGTTCCTTCACTCTGGAGCCCGCAGACAAACTTATCCTGTAAGGTGTCTGCCAGTCCTGCTCCGAGCTGGCAGTGCTTCGATAACTTGCGTAGTTCCGTAAGATAGTCAGCATTGTGCTGGTTTCTTTTATGGAACTTGAATCTTTCTGCTATCAGCAGTGGTGTAGGGCTTAGGTGTTCCTGTAAGATATGAACAATCTCCTCAAAACTTTTCTCCATTGGTTTAGCTGAGGTAATTAAATTCCGCAATAGGCCGTACGTACTCGCACCCATCAGATTTAATAATACCGACGCCCTCTTTCCATCAGCCACCTCATTTGCCTTGCAGTACATTTCAATTCTTTCCACATATGTGGTCCAGTCTTCTACCTCGTTGTCGAAAGCAGTGATACTGCCACTTTTCGGCATCTTGGGCGATTTAAAATGGCGCCTCCCGCGCTTTTGCTTCATCCCCAATGGAATAAAATGGCACCTCCCGTGCTTTTGCTTCTTCCCCAACGGGATAAAATGGCGCCTCCCGTGCTTTTGCTTCTTCCCCTTACTGCCACGCTGTTCCTAGCGTTCTACGGGGTAATGGCGGCGACCCGCAGCTTCGGCGCATCTCGCTTTCCTTACCCCCCGTTTAGTTTCTCTCCGCTGTCCTGTTCTCGAGCACCGACCGCGCCCTGTGCGCTCCACCCTCTCTCTCTTGTTTTCTTTTCCTGGCGATGTTGTGCGGCCCGATTTGTAGAGCCGCTCGATCGAGCTTGAGCCCGCCGCAGTCCGGAAGGGTCAGCGCGCTACCTGCTACCAGCACGATTCGCTGGAACCACAGTCTCTCCCGCAATTCTCCAAACACCGATGGATTCTTTGGGCGGTTGCCCTCGGTCGACGCCCGTTGCTCAGACTACGACCTTCCAGGACCTTCCTTTCAGGCGAGATCCCCGTGAGATGATGCCACACTGCAGGTGAGTTCGAACATACTCGTCGCCACTGTAAAGTCTGCGCCTCAATGATACACGGACTTCGGGAGAACAGTTTAACAGGTACTTTACTGAACAAGAGGCAGCTTGAAACTGAAACTACAGAAGCCTGCTAGGGCCTTTTATACAGGTGTGGTCACTGCCGGTACTGCAGTCTAAGACCAGTTATTCCCTTAAAGGTACATACACAACATTAGTATTTCTCAATTCTACCCTTACAGATTCCACATCATCAGAGCTAATATCCTTCATTACAATTGTATTAATCCCTTCTTTAACCAGTAATGCTACCCCACCTCCCTTTCCTTTTTGCCTATCTTTCCTGAATATCAAATACCCCTGGATGTTGAGTTCCCAGTCTTGGCCATCCTTGCGCCACGTTTCCGTAATCCCAACCAAATCATATTCGTTTACCTCTATTTGCGCAGCCAATTCGTCCACCTTATTACAAATGCTCCTCGCATTAAGACACAAAGGGCTAAAAATTCAGTTTGGGGCGCCAAGCTCGCCTGGGCGCCGGAATTACCGCTGCGCGCGGAGCCACTTGCGCCATCAGGATATTCAGTTTCTGTGCCCCAAATGGAAGCCGGCCGCTAAACGAGGCTTCCCGCGCCCCGCTTGGGGCGCTGAAACTGAATATCGGCGCGCAAAGTGCCGCAGTGCCACCCGCTGTGGCACGGCATGCTGCGGTACTGCAGGCCTTCCTCCCACTGTTAAGGGGGAGGTGGCTGCAACAGCGCGATCCCCACTCGCGAGTGCCGGCAAATGAGCCCGGCACCAAGGAGAAGTGCCGGGCTCTCGGGAAACAGCCGGCAATGCCGCGGGGGGGGGTGTAGGAGGCCGGGGACGGAGGTGCGGGCAGGCGGCCGCCGAAAAAGCGGCCGGCCGCACCTCCACCTTAACTCGCGCCACTACCGCCACAGGTTGGCCCCTGTGTACCGGTTACTATTTGCGGCCGGCACGGAAGAGGCGGGCGCGACCTAATATGGCGGTTGGGGCAGTAGCGGGGCGCTGCGCACACCGATGATGTCATCGGTGGCGGCGCAGCGCTACAGGCTAACGCCGCCATTAGCGCCCCGCTAAATATCGTGGTGGTTGTGGCCAGTGGCGCTAAAGCCTCTGAGTGGCCTCTTTGGGCGCAAACTGGTGGCGCAAGCAACTGAATTTCTAGGCCAAAGCCTTCAGGCTTGTTTTTTAACGCTCTTAGACCTATTAGAATTATAATTTACTGTGGCCACGTTTGATTTAAACCGTTGATTTCTCTGACTGCCACTTTTGTTTTTCTCCTTCCTATCTTTTGCTTTTATCCCTGTTTCCCTTTCCTCTGTCTCCCTGCTCAGGTTCCCAACCCCCTGCCATTTTAGTTTAAGCTCCCCGAACAGTGCTAGCAAACCTCCCCGCAAGGATATTTGTCCCGCTCTGGTTCATCTGCAACCTGTCCGACTTGTACAAGTCCCACCTTCTCCAGAAGCAGGCCCAGTGATCCAGGAAACTAAAGCCCTCCCTCCTGCACCAACTCTTTAGCCACGCATTCATCTGCTCTATCCTCCTATTCCTATACTCACTAGCACGTGGCACCGGGAGTAATCCAGAGATTACAACCTTTGAGGTCCTGCTCTTTAATCTGCTACCTAGCTCCCTAAATTCTTGCTGCAGGACCTCATCCCTCTTCCTACCCATGTCATTGGTCCCAATGTGAACCACGACCTCTGACTGTTCACCCTCCCCCTTCAGAATGCCCTGCAGCTGTTCAGTGACACCCTTGACCCTGGCACCAGGGAGGCAACAAACCATCCTGGAGTCACGTCTACGGCCACAGAAACGTCTATCTGTTCCCCTTACAATAGAATCCCCTACCACTATTGCTCTCCCACTCTTTTTCCTCCCTTCCTGAGCAGCAGAAGCACCCCTGGTGCCGGGAAGCTGGCTGCTGCTGCCTTCCTCTGGTAAGTCATCCCCCTCAACAGTATCCAAATCGGTATACCTGTTTGAGAGGGGGACGGCCACAGGGGTCCCCTGCACTACCTGCCTGCCTCTACTGCTCTGCCTGATGGTCACCCATTTCCCTTCTGCCTGTGCAGCCCTTACCTGCGGTGTGACCGCCTCATCAAACGTGTTATCCACGACCCTCTCAGCCTCGTGAATGCTCCAAAGCCCATCCATCCACAGCACCAGCGCCGCAATGCGGTCTGCTAGTAGCCGCAGCTGGATGCATTTCTGGCCCACGTGGTCATCAGGGACACCGGCAGTGTCCCTGAATTCCCACATAGAGCAAGAGGAGCATAACACGGGGCTGGGCTCTCCTGGCATGACTTACCCTTTAATTAATTTAAATTAATTCACTATCACCAATTAAAGATAAACTCTAAGGCGCTTGTATGGTTTACCAACAGTCCCCACTACACCAGAAAGACCCTAGCAACTATAAACCACAGAGTTAAAGTTTAAAAAAGAGAAATACTCACCAACCAATCACTTACCTGCTCCCTGGTGATGTCACACTCTGATTACTTTTTACCTCTCTCCCTGCTGCTGAGTTGGTCGGGCCTCGATGCTCGTGCCGGTTTTTATACCGGGCTCCGCCTCACTGCTCCCTGGTCTGAACTGGTCGGGCCTCGGTGCTCGCGTTGGTTTTTATACCGCACTCCTCGCCTCGCTGCTCCCTGGTCCGAACTGGTCGGGCCTCGGTGCTCGCGCCGGTTTTTATACCGGGCTCCGCCTCACTGCTCCCTGGTCCGAACTGGTCGGGCCTCGGTGCTCGCGCCGGTTTTTATACCATGAGAATTCCATGAGCTCTGATTCTGTAGACCTTTCCCCAGGGAATGCTTGAGTGCAAAGGTCAGGAAGGGGCTCCACTCCCTTTATGTTGCCCCACAATATTTGGGGCTTCTGGGGTTGCATATGTGGACATGGATGTGGGTCTGTGTCTGCAATAGATACAGGCCCATCCCACATATGTAACTGAAGTGGGAGAGGACGTACCTGCCCTTCACCTCGATTTCCTGTTGTGACGGCCATGGAGTTTCCAGACACAGGAACGTTGATTTTTACTTGGGGTGAGAAGTCAGCAGTTGGCTCGCTCTGATTCGCCAACGTGAGTCTCGGACCATTTTAACTTCCGGACCTCATTACCATACTCCAGGCCCAACTCTCGCCTGAACGCGGCAAGAAGGACACGGAGGCGGATGGTCGGGAGCAGAGTGAGTGCGGAAGGAGGCCCTCGCTGGTGACCTGCAGTAGGATTGGGGAGGGGGAGAGAAGCAGGTGCAGGAGAGGCCCACGGTTTCCTTGCGGGGCCCGGAGGAGCACTCCTGCATCAGCTGGCTCACCAGGAAACCCTTTAGAAGATTAAAATCACTTGGCTTCTGGGCCCTGCCGAGGCCTGCTGCTCCTCGGCTCCCGCCCGGGGTTCTTGGCCAGGCCGGCAAATGCACAACCGCAATAAAATGGCGACAGGGCCTGATTTACATCATCAGACCCCAATTTATGTGTTTTAATGAGGCCCTCGCCTGCCTGGAGTGAGGACTTCACACGCCTCCCGAAAACCAGGAGTTAAAATACTGACCGGCGCCAAAGCAGAGGACAGGACACTGCTTCCATTTGAACTCCCACGCACCCTATTCTCACTGGGCATGGGGTGGGGGGTACCCTATGCCCCAGGCCCACAGCTGCACTCCATTTTCCTCCCCTGTTTTCCAGTGCTAGGCCCTGCCAGACGGGAGGCCTGAGCGGCGGTAGCCACAGGCTATGCTCCCAATCGGCCACTGCTCAGGGTGGGCTTTGAGTGCATTGCTCTTGTCCAGTGCTGGAGCCTGGGGGATGTGGGGGGGGGTGGCGGGGCTGGTGTGAGGTCAGGACGATTGACCTGTATAATTCAATGAACTCTCTGTCCTTTATGCCACAATCCTCATTCACTTCAGAATTTAAATACATCATCATCCTTGGATTGGAAACAAGCTGATAAGAACAGAAAATGATGGAAATGCCCAGCAGGTCAGTCAGCATCTGGAGAGGAGAGTTGGGTTAATATTTTTTTTTGGGGGGGGAGCAGAGCGTCCATTAACAGAATTAAGTAGAAGGGTCATACCTGAAACTTCAGCCTATCAGGAGCACTGTGAATCAGGCCTGTTGACCTTTGCACTCCTGTCAAGTCAGACCCCGTGCTGAGAGCACAGCTTTGCAAAATGAAACCCATTGTTCACATACATGAGAGGCCTTCCAAATTGGTTTCATTGTATTGCACAACCGTCAAACGCCATCTACCCCCTGTATTATTTCTGGGCTGGATCTGAGGTACCCTGTGTTGAAGGATGCTCAATAAGATCATTGCTTTCATTCAAAATGATGATGCCTCCTTGCTCTGTGTCTCAGGCCGTCCTCCTCCTAGGGGATCGAAGCCCCCATCCGGAGAACAGTCAAAAGCCCCGGCGCCCCTGGAGAGGGTCTACCAGGAGATAGCCATACTGAAGAAACTTGACCATCCCAACATTGTCAAGCTGGTAGAGGTGAGTTGGTTAGTCATCAACCTTTGAGCAACGAATCAAGGCAACATTTTTATTTTCATACCAAGCACAGTGCATGTCTAAACTACAACAACAACAACTTGTATTTATATAGCGCCTTTAACATAGTCAAACATCCCAAGGCGTTTCACAGGAGTGTTATAAGCCAAAAATGTTGACACCCAGCCACATAAGGAGAAATTAGGGCAGGTGACCAAAAGCTTGATCAAAGAGGTAGGTTTTAAGGAGCGTCTTAAAGGAGGAAAGAGTGGCGGAGAGGTTTAGGCAGGGAATTCCAGAGCTTAGGGCCTAGGCAATAGAAGGCACGGCCACCAATGGTTGAACGATTATAATCAGGGAAGCTCAAGAGGGCAGAATTTGAGGAACACAGGTATCTCGGGGGGGCTTGTGGGGCATGGACGAGATTACAGAGATAGGGAGGGGCGAGGCCATGGAGAGATTTGAAAACAAGGATGAGAATTTTGAAATCAAGGCGTTGCTTAACCGGGAGCCAATCTAGGTCAGCGAGCACAGGGGTGATGGGTGAACGGGACTTGGTGCGAGTTAGGACACGGGCAGCCGAGTTTTGGATGACCTCAAGTTGACTTAGGGTAGAACGTGGGAGACCCGCCAGGAGTGCGTTGGAATAGTCAAGTCTAGAGGTAACAAAGGCATGGATGAGGGTTTCAGCAGCAGATGAGCTGAGGCAAGGGCGGAGACGGGCAATGTTACGGAGGTGAAAATAGGCGGTCTAAGTTATGCTGTGAATATGTGGTTGGAAGCTCATTTCAGGGTCAAATATGACACCAAGGTTGCGAACAGTTTGGTTCAGCCTCAGACAGATGCTAAGGAGAGGGAAGGAGTCAGTGGCTAGGGAACGGAGTTTATGGCAGGGCCTGAAGACAATGGCTTCGGTCTTCCCAATATTTAATTGGAGAAAATTTCTGCTCATCCAGTACTGGATGTCTGACAAGCAGTCTGACAATTTAGAGACCGTGGAGGGGTCGAGAGAAGTGGTGCTGAGGTAGAGCTGGGTGTCGTCAGCATACATGATGTTGCCAAGGGGAAACATGTAGATGAGAAATAGGAGGGGCCAAGGATAGATCCTTGGGGGACCCCAGAGGTAACGATGCGGGAGCTGGAAGAGAAGCCGTTGCAGGTGATTCTCTGGCTACGATTAGATAGTTAAGAATGGAACCAGGCGAGTGCAGTCCCACCCAGCTGGACAATGGTGGAGAGGCGTTGGAGGAGGATGGAGTGGTCAACCGTGTCAAAGGCTGCAGACAGGTCGAGAAGGACAAGGAGAGAGTTTACCTTTGTCACAGTCAAAAAGGATGCCATTTGTAACTTTGAGAGCCGTTTCGGTACTGTGGCAAGGGTGGAAACTGGATTGGAAGGATTCAAACATGGAGTTGCGGGAAAGATGGGTACAGATTTGGGACAACTCGTTCACGGACTTTGGAGAGGAAAAGGAGCTCGGAGATGGGGCGGTAGTTTGCAAGGACGGAGGGGTCAAGGGTTTTTTTTGAGGAGAGGCGTGATGACGGCAGATTTGAGGGAGAGGGGGACAATACCTGAGGAGAGAGAACCGTTAACAAAATGTCAGCTAACATGGGAGCCAGAAAAAGAAGTTGGGTGGTCAGCTGTTTAGTGGGAATAGGGTCAAGGGAGCAGGAAGTGGTTCTCATGGACAAGATGAGCGAGGAGAGGTCAAGAGTGGAGATCGGAGAGAAACTGGAGAAAGATGTGGGTTCAGGGCTAGGGCAAGGGGAAGCCTTAGAGGCAGTTTGGCCCGGTGCGCTAGGGGAAGGAAGGGAAGTGGCAGAGGCAGCTGATCAGATGGTCTCAATCTTAGAGACAAAGAAGTCCATGAGCTCCTCGAACTTGTTGCTGGAGGTGAGTGGAGGAGACGGGAGAGGGGTTTAAGAGAATGGTTAGCAGTAGAGAATAGTAGCTGGGAGATTTCTTTGCATTCCAGACTGATCCTGAAATAGTGAGTGAATGGCTAAATCAGTTGTCCGCCATATTGTAAACTAGTTCCTGAGTTTACATGACAATGTCAATAAATTGCCAAATTTTTAAAGTGTATTTCATGTGATTCCTTTGGTGATGGATGTTAAATCTGATTTACATGATAATGCCAATAGATGGCCAAATACACAAAATGGTTTAATTTGATGAAATAAATAGTTAAGTGCATTTGGCGAACATCACCAACTGCCCAGACATTTGGGGGAGTGGCAGTCAGGTAATTCTGCTCTCCCACCCCTCTCCCTCCTGAGTAAGGTGATCACCCAGTTCTCTTGTCACTGAGCCATCGCCAAGGACTTCTCCCCTTCCCCCGGCTGCAGGTCCCTTTAAATTGTTTCCAGTAAGTGACTCTCTGATTGAAGCTGCCTTCTGTTAGCCCAACCAGTCGCATTATATAATCATTCAAGCTTACGCTCCCTGTCGGATTTGCGACTGGAAGACAGACAGCACGAGACGAGCCCACCAGGACAAAGCTCCTGCCTCTCGGCTGCTGTATTAGCTCAGCTTGTACCAGGAACTCAATTCCCTGGACTGCCTCGGCCTGATCTAGAATGTTCTGCAGCAGGCAGTCGAGATTAACCTTTGGAGTCATGAGAGGAAGTGTTAAAAAAATAAGATAAGCTTGAGTACAAAATTGTAGTGAGAGTCAACACATTATAATTCCAACTGATGGATTTTAAAGTTATTTAATATTTCTATTGAGTCAGAGAATTCGAGCTGTACAACCGATGGCTAATGTATCTTTTACTTATCCGACCATCCTGTGAATTCAGCTTTTCGCCCTCGATGAGAGGGTTTTCCAACACAATAGCCGTTCCCTTCTGAGGAAAGGTGAACCAGCAGCCCACACATTGAGTGAGAGCAGGCTGTCTGCTTATAATGCATTGAACAACTTCTCCTTTAACTACACTCATTTCCTCCAAATCAAAGGTGTTGCTATGGGTACCCGCATGGGTCCTAGCTATGCCTGCCTTTTCGTGGGCTATGTGGAACAATCTTTGTTCCAGTCCTACTCAGGTCCCCTCCCTCACCTCTTTTTCCGATACATTGATGACTGTATCGGTGCCGTTTCCTGCTCTCGCCCCGAACTTGACAATTTCATTCACTTTGCCTCCAATTTCCACCCTTCCCTCACCTTCACATGGTCCATCTCTGACTCTTCCCTTCCCTTCCTCGACTTCTCCGTCTCCATCTCTGGGGATAGGTTATCGACCAATATTCACGAAAAGCCCACTGACTCCCACAGCTACCTGGACTACACTTCCTCCCACCCCGCCTCCTGTAAGGACTCTATTCCATTCTCCCAGTTTCTCCACCTCCGCCGTATCTGCTCCGACGATGCCACCTTCAAACCAGTGCTTCCGACATGTCTTCCTTTTTCCGCAACCGAGGATTCCCCTCTACCGTGGTCAACACGGCCCTCGACCATGTCCGTTCTATCTCCCGCACTTCTGCCCTCACCCCTGCCCCTCCCTCCCGGAACCACGATAGGGTTCCCCTTGTCCTCACCTTTCACCCCACCAGCCTCTACATTCAACGGATCATCCTCTGCCATTTCCGCTACCTCCAAAGTGATCCCACCACCAAACGTATCTTCCCCTCCCCTCCCCTTTCAGCATTCTGTAGGGACCGCTCCCTCTGAGACACCCTAGTCCACTCCTCTATCACCCCAAACAGCCCTTCCCCTTCGCCCGGCACCTTCCTGTGCAAGCGCAGGAGATGTAACACCTGCCCCTATACCTCCCCCCTTCCCACTGTCCAGGGCCCCAAACACCCCTTCCAGGTGAAACAGCGATTTACTTGTACTTCTTGCAATCTAGTATATTGTATTCGCTGCTCACGATGTGGTCTCCTCTACATTGGGGAGACCAAACGCAGATTGGGTGACTGCTTTGCGGAACACCTCCGTTCAGTCCATAAGGGTGACCCCGAGCTTCCGGTCGCCTGTCATTTTAATTCACCGCTCCGTTCCCACTCGGACCTCACCGTCCTTGGCCCCTTGTATTGTTCCACGGAAGCTCAACGTAAACTCGAGGAACAGCACCTCATCTTCCGACAAGGCACTTTACAGCCTTCCGGACTCAATATCGAGTTCAACAATTTCAGATCATAACCTCGGGCCCTATTACTTTTTTACTTATAATTTTTTCCACCCCTTTGTTTTGGGTCCTCCTTTTCCCCCCCCCCCGCCCTTTCCTTTTGTTTCTCTCTCTCACCTGGCAGCTGTCTCTTACCTGCCAGTACACTTCACACCTAATCTCAGCTGCCTTTTGTCTCCACGGGCCTATTACCATCTCGTCTGGTTTTGAATACCTTTTATTGTCTCTTTTGTTCGATCGCAGCCCTGCCTTCAATTTATTTTATTTTCTTTCCAGTTTTGAAGAAGGGTTCGACCCGAAACGTCAACTCAAATTTCTCTCCACAGATGTTGCCTGACCTGCTGAGTTTTTCCAGCATTTTCTGTTGTTATTTATAATGGTCCTGTGCTGGTTCTGTACCAAGTTTGGCTGCTGATGAATTTGCTTGTGTGGTGAATCTTACCTCCACGCTTTAGCACTGAATACACTGTCAGAGGTGCCGTCTTTCGGATGAGACGTTAAACCGAGGCCCCGTCTGCTCTCTCAGGTGGACGTAAAAGATCCCACGGCACTATTTCGAAGAAGAGCAGGGGAGTTGTCCCCAGTGTCCTGGGGCAATATTTACTCAACCAACAAAACTAAAAAACAGATTATCTGCTCATTATCACACTGCTGTTTGTGGGATCTTGCTGTGCGCAAATTAGCTGCCGCGTTTCCCACATTACAACAGTAACTACTCTTCAAATAGTACTTCATTGGCTGTGAAGCACTTTGGGACGTCCTGAGATTGTGAAAGGCGCGATAGAAATGCAAGTCTGCCTTTCCTTTTTTCTTTCTTTCATGTGAATTCCCTCTCTCGTTTATATTTCAGGTTCTGGATGACCCGGCTGAAGACCATCTGCACATGGGTATGTGATTGGCACTCTTCAGCTCGAGCTGCAGTGTCTTAGATTACCATTTACTCACACCATATTAATGCTGCCTTGGAACAAATAGTGTTTTTCAAATTGTCTGATAAAAATGATATTTGCTTCTCACACCTTGTCCTCCTGGGAAATGTGAGGCGACTGCATTCTGCTCAGCTCCCCTAGCTACAGGGTGGCCGCCCTGGGAGAGCATCGTGAGGAACATGCAACTTTGAACTAAATAAACACCAGAGCTGAAACTGCACAGGGGCTGCCTCGGTCTCTCTCGATGTTTCCCCTCGGTCTCTCTTGATGTTTCCCCTGGGTCTCTCTCGATGTTTCCCCTCAATCTCTCTCGATGTTTCCCCTCGGTCTCTCTCGATGTTTCCCCTCAATCTCTCTCGATGTTTCCCCTCGGTCTCTCTCGATGGTTCCCCTCGGTCTCTCTCGATGTTTCCCCTCGGTCTCTCTCGATGTTTCCCCTCGGTCTCTCTCGATGTTTCCCCCTCGGTCTCTCTCGATGTTTCCCCTCTCTGTCTCGATGTTTCCCCTCGGTCTCTCTCGATGTTTCCCCTCGGTCTCTCTCGATGTTTCCCCCTCGGTCTCTCTCGATGTTTCCCCTCTCTCTCTCGATGTTTCCCCTCGGTCTCTCTCGATGTTTCCCCTCGGTCTCTCTCGATGTTTCCCCTCGGTCTCTCTCGATGTTTCCCCTCAATCTCTCTCGATGTTTCCCCTCGGTCTCTCTCGATGTTTCCCCTCGGTCTCTCTCGATGTTTCCCCTCGGCCTCTCTCGATGTTTCCCCTCGGTCTCTCTCGATGTTTCCCCCTCGGTCTCTCTCGATGTTTCCCCTCGGTCTCTCTCGATGTTTCCCCTCAATCTCTCTCGATGTTTCCCCCTCGGTCTCTCTCGATGTTTCCCCTCGGTCTCTCGATGTTTCCCCTCGGTCTCTCTCGATGTTTCCCCTCGGTCCCTCTCGATGTTTCCCCTCGGTCTCTCTCGATGTTTCCCCCTCGGTCTCTCTCGATGTTTCCCCTCGGTCTCTCTCGATGTTTCCCCTCGGTCTCTCTCGATGTTTCCCCCTCGGTCTCTCTCGAAGTTTCCCCTCGGTCTCTCTCGATGTTTCCCCCTCGGTCTCTCTCGATGTTTCCCCTCGGTCTCTCTCGATGTTTCCCCTCGGTCTCTCTCGATGTTTCCCCTCGGTCTCTCTCGATGATTCCCCCTCGGTCTCTCTCGATGTTTTCCCCTCGGTCTCTCTCGGTGTTTCCCCCTCGGTCTCTCTCGATGTTTCCCCTCGGTCTCTCTCGATGTTTCCCCTCGGACTCTCTCGATGTTTCCCCTCGGTCTCTCTCGATGTTTCCCCCTCGGTCTCTCTCGATGTTTCCCCCTCGGTCTCTCTCGATCATCCCCCTCGGTCTCTCTCGATGTTTCCCCTCGGTCTCTCTCGATGTTTCCCCCTCGGTCTCTCTCGATGTTTTCCCCTCGGTCTCTCTCGATGTTTCCCCCTCGGTCTCTCTCGATGTTTTCCCCTCGGTCTCTCTCGATGTTTCCCCTCGGTCTCTCTCGATGTTTCCCCTCGGTCTCTCTCGATGTTACCCCTCGGTCTCTCTCGATGGTTCCCCTCGGTCTCTCTCGATGTTTCCCCCTCGGTCTCTCTCGATGTTTCCCCTCGGTCTCTCTCGATGTTTCCCCTCGGTCTCTCTCGATGTTTCCCCCTCGGTCTCTCTCGATGTTTCCCCTCGGTCTCTCTCGATGTTTCCCCTCGGTCTCTCCCGATGTTTCCCCTCGGTCTCTCTCGATGTTTCCCCTCGGTCTCTCTCGATGTTTCCCCTCGGTCTCTCTCGATGTTTCCCCTCGGTCTCTCTCGATGTTTCCCCCCGGTCTCTCTCGATGTTTCCCCTCGGTCTCTCTCGATGTCTCCCCTCGGTCTCTCTCGATGTTTCCCCCTCGGTCTCTCTCGATGTCTCCCCTCTCTCTCTCTCGATGTTTCCCCTCTCTCTCTCTCGATGTTTCCCCTCGGTCTCTCTCGATGTTTCCCCTCGATGTTTCCGCTCGGTCTCTCTCGATGTTTCCCCTCGGTCTCTCTCGATGTTTCCCCTCGGTCTCTCTCGATGTTTCCCCTCGGTCTCTCTCGATGTTTCCCCTCGGTCTCTCTCGATGTTTCCCCTCGGTCTCTCTCGATGTTTCCCCTCGGTCTCTCTCGATGTTTCCCCTCGGTCTCTCTCGATGTTTCCCCTCGGTCTCTCTCGATGTTTCCCCTCGGTCTCACTCGATGTTTCCCCTCGGTCTCTCTCGATGTTTCCCCTCGGTCTCTCTCGATGTTTCCCCTCGGTCTCTCTCGATGTTTCCCCTCGGTCTCGCTCGATGTTTCCCCTCGGTCTCTCTCGATGTTTCCCCTCGGTCTCTCTCGATGTTTCCCCTCGGTCTCTCTCGATGTTTCCCCCTCGGCCTCTGTCGATGTTTCCCCTCGGTCTCTCTCGATGTTTCCCCTCGGTCTCTCTCGATGTTTCCCCTCGGTCTCTCTCAATGTTTCCCCTCGGTCTCTCTCGATGTTTCCCCTCGGTCTCTCTCGATGTTTCCCCTCGGTCTCTCTCGATGTTTCCCCTCGGTCTCTCTCGATGTTTCCCCCTCGGTCTCTCTCGATGTTTCCCCTCGATCTCTCTCGATGTTTCCCCTCGATCTTTCTCGATGTTTCCCCTCGGTCTCGCTCGATGTTTCCCCTCGGTCTCTCTCCATGTTTCCCCTCGGTCTCTCTCGATGTTTCCCTCGGTCTCTCTCGATGTTTCCCCTCGGTCTCTCTCGATGTTTCCCCTCGGTCTCTCTCGATGTTTCCCCCTCGGTCTCTCTCGATGTTTCCCTCGGTCTCTCTCGATGTTTCCCCCTCGGTCTCTCTCGATGTTTCCCCTCGGTCTCTCTCGATGTTTCCCCTCGGTCTATCTTTCGATGTTTCCCCTCGGTCTCTCTCGATGTTTCCCCTCGGTCTCTCTCGATGTTTCCCCTCGGTCTCTCTCGATGTTTCCCCTCGGTCTCTCTCGATGTTTCCCCTCGGTCTCTCTCGATGTTTCCCCCTCGGTCTCTCTCGATGTTTCCCCTCGGTCTCTCTCGATGTTTCCCCTCGGTCTCTCTCGATGTTTCCCCTCGGTCTCTCTCGATGTTTCCCCTCGGTCTCTCTCGATGTTTCCCCTCGGTCTCTCTCGATGATTCCCCTCGGTCTCTCTCGATGTTTCCCCTCGGTCTCTCTCGATGTTTCCCCTCGGTCTCTCTCGATGATTCCCCTCGGTCTCTCTCGATATTTCCCCTCGGTCTCTCTCGATGTTTCCCCTCGGTCTCTCTCGATGTTTCCCCTCGGTCTCTCGATGTTTCCCCTCGGTCTCTCTCGATGTTTCCCCTCGGTCTCCCTCGATGTTTCCCCTCGGTCTCTCTCGATGTTTCCCCCTCGGTCTCTCTCGATGTTTCCCCTCGGTCTCTCTCGATGTTTCCCATCGGTCTCTCTCGATGTTTCTCCTCGGTCTCTCTCGATGTTTCCCCTCGGTCTCTCTCGATGTTTCCCCCTCGGTCTCTCTCGATGTTTCCCCTCGGCCTCTCTCGATGTCTCCCCTCGGCCTCTCTCGATGTTTCCCCCTCGGTCTCTCTCGATGTTTCCCCTCTCTCTCTCTCGATGTTTCCCCTCTCTCTCTCTCGATGTTTCCCCTCGGTCTCTCTCGATGTTTCCCCTCGGTCTCTCTCGATGATTCCCCTCGGTCTCTCTCGATGTTTCCCCTCGGGCTCTCTCGATGTTTCCCCTCGGTCTCTCTCGATGTTTCCCCCTCGGTCTCTCTCGATGTTTCCCCTCGGTCTCTCTCGATGTTTCCCCTCGGTCTCTCTCGATGTTTCCCCTCGGTCTCTCGATGTTTCCCCTCGGTCTCTCTCGATATTTCCCCTCGGTCTCTCTCGATGTTTCCCCTCGGTCTCTCTCGATGTTTCCCCCTCGGTCTCTCTCGATGTTTCCCCTCGGTCTCTCTCGATGTTTCCCCTCGGTCTCTCTCGATGTTTCCCCTCGGTCTCTCTCGATGTTTCCCCTCGGTCTCTCTCGATGTTTCCCCTCGGCCTGTCTCGATGTCTCCCCTCGGTCTCTCTCGATGTTTCCCCCTCGGTCTCTCTCGATGTTTCCCCTCTCTCTCTCTCGATGTTTCCCCTCTCTCTCTCTCGATGTTTCCCCTCGGTCTCTCTCGATGTTTCCCCTCGGTCTCTCTCGATGTTTCCGCTCGGTCTCTCTCGATGTTTCCCCTCGGTCTCTCTCGATGTTTCCCCTCGGTCTCTCTCGATATTTCCCCTCGGTCTCTCTCGATGTTTCCCCTCGGTCTCTCTCGATGTTTCCCCTCGGTCTCTCTCGATGTTTCCCCTCGGTCTCTCTCGATGTTTCCCCTCGGTCTCTCTCGATGTTTCCCCTCGGTCTCTCTCGATGTTTCCCCTCGGTCTCTCTCGATGTTTCCCCTCGATCTTTCTCGATGTTTCCCCTCGGTCTCGCTCGATGTTTCCCCTCGGTCTCTCTCCATGTTTCCCCTCGGTCTCTCTCGATGTTTCCCTCGGTCTCTCTCGATGTTTCCCCTCGGTCTCTCTCGATGTTTCCCCTCGGTCTCTCTCGATGTTTCCCCTCGGTCTCTCTCGATGTTTCCCTCGGTCTCTCTCGATGTTTCCCCCTCGGTCTCTCTCGATGTTTCCCCTCGGTCTCTCTCGATGTTTCCCCTCGGTCTATCTTTCGATGTTTCCCCTCGGTCTCTCTCGATGTTTCCCCTCGGTCTCTCTCGATGTTTCCCCTCGGTCTCTCTCGATGTTTCCCCTCGGTCTCTCTCGATGTTTCCCCTCGGTCTCTCTCGATGTTTCCCCCTCGGTCTCTCTCGATGTTTCCCCTCGGTCTCTCTCGATGTTTCCCCTCGGTCTTTCTCGATGTTTCCCCTCGGTCTCTCTCGATGTTTCCCCTCGGTCTCTCTCGATGTTTCCCCTCGGTCTCTCTCGATGATTCCCCTCGGTCTCTCTCGATGTTTCCCCTCGGTCTCTCTCGATGTTTCCCCTCGGTCTCTCTCGATGATTCCCCTCGGTCTCTCTCGATATTTCCCCTCGGTCTCTCTCGATGTTTCCCCTCGGTCTCTCTCGATGTTTCCCCTCGGTCTCTCGATGTTTCCCCTCGGTCTCTCTCGATGTTTCCCCTCGGTCTCTCTCGATGTTTCCCCCTCGGTCTCTCTCGATGTTTCCCCTCGGTCTCTCTCGATGTTTCCCATCGGTCTCTCTCGATGTTTCTCCTCGGTCTCTCTCGATGTTTCCCCTCGGTCTCTCTCGATGTTTCCCCCTCGGTCTCTCTCGATGTTTCCCCTCGGCCTCTCTCGATGTCTCCCCTCGGCCTCTCTCGATGTTTCCCCCTCGGTCTCTCTCGATGTTTCCCCTCTCTCTCTCTCGATGTTTCCCCTCTCTCTCTCTCGATGTTTCCCCTCGGTCTCTCTCGATGTTTCCCCTCGGTCTCTCTCGATGATTCCCCTCGGTCTCTCTCGATGTTTCCCCTCGGGCTCTCTCGATGTTTCCCCTCGGTCTCTCTCGATGTTTCCCCCTCGGTCTCTCTCGATGTTTCCCCTCGGTCTCTCTCGATGTTTCCCCTCGGTCTCTCTCGATGTTTCCCCTCGGTCTCTCGATGTTTCCCCTCGGTCTCTCTCGATGTTTCCCCTCGGTCTCTCTCGATGTTTCCCCTCGGTCTCTCTCGATGTTTCCCCCTCGGTCTCTCTCGATGTTTCCCCTCGGTCTCTCTCGATGTTTCCCCTCGGTCTCTCTCGATGTTTCCCCTCGGTCTCTCTCGATGTTTCCCCTCGGTCTCTCTCGATGTTTCCCCTCGGCCTCTCTCGATGTCTCCCCTCGGTCTCTCTCGATGTTTCCCCCTCGGTCTCTCTCGATGTTTCCCCTCTCTCTCTCTCGATGTTTCCCCTCTCTCTCTCTCGATGTTTCCCCTCGGTCTCTCTCGATGTTTCCCCTCGGTCTCTCTCGATGTTTCCGCTCGGTCTCTCTCGATGTTTCCCCTCGGTCTCTCTCGATGTTTCCCCTCGGTCTCTCTCGATATTTCCCCTCGGTCTCTCTCGATGTTTCCCCTGGGTCTCTCTCGATGTTTCCCCTCGGTCTCTCTCGATGTTTCCCCTCGGTCTCTCTCGATGTTTCCCCTCGGTCTCTCTCGATGTTTCCCCTCGGTCTCTCTCGATGTTTCCCCTCGGTCTCTCTCGATGTTTCCCCTCGGTCTCTCTCGATATTTCCCCCTCGGTCTCTCTCGATGTTTCCCCTCGATCTCTCTCGATGTTTCCCCTCGATCTTTCTCGATGTTTCCCCTCGGTCTCGCTCGATGTTTCCCCTCGCTCTCTCTCCATGTTTCCCCTCGGTCTCTCTCGATGTTTCCCTCGGTCTCTCTCGATGTTTCCCCTCGGTCTCTCTCGATGTTTCCCCTCGGTCTCTCTCGATGTTTCCCCCTCGGTCTCTCTCGATGTTTCCCTCGGTCTCTCTCGATGTTTCCCCCTCGGTCTCTCTCGATGTTTCCCCTCGGTCTCTCTCGATGTTTCCCCTCGGTCTATCTTTCGATGTTTCCCCTCGGTCTCTCTCGATGTTTCCCCTCGGTCTCTCTCGATGTTTCCCCTCGGTCTCTCTCGATGTTTCCCCTCGGTCTCTCTCGATGTTTCCCCTCGGTCTCTCTCGATGTTTCCCCCTCGGTCTCTCTCGATGTTTCCCCTCGGTCTCTCTCGATGTTTCCCCTCGGTCTTTCTCGATGTTTCCCCTCGGTCTCTCTCGATGTTTCCCCTCGGTCTCTCTCGATGTTTCCCCTCGGTCTCTCTCGATGATTCCCCTCGGTCTCTCTCGATGTTTCCCCTCGGTCTCTCTCGATGTTTGCCCTCGGTCTCTCTCGATGATTCCCCTCGGTCTCTCTCGATATTTCCCCTCGGTCTCTCTCGATGTTTCCCCTCGGTCTCTCTCGATGTTTCCCCTCGGTCTCTCGATGTTTCCCCTCGTCTCTCTCGATGTTTCCCCTCGGTCTCTCTCGATGTTTCCCCCTCGGTCTCTCTCGATGTTTCCCCTCGGTCTCTCTCGATGTTTCCCATCGGTCTCTCTCGATGTTTCTCCTCGGTCTCTCTCGATGTTTCCCCTCGGTCTCTCTCGATGTTTCCCCTCGGTCTCTCTCGATGTTTCCCCTCGGTCTCTCTCGATGTTTCCCCCTCGGTCTCTCTCGATGTTTCCCCTCGGTCTCTCTCGATGTTTCCCATCGGTCTCTCTCGATGTTTCTCCTCGGTCTCTCTCGATGTTTCCCCTCGGTCTCTCTCGATGTTTCCCCCTCGGTCTCTCTCGATGTTTCCCCTCGGCCTCTCTCGATGTCTTCCCTCGGCCTCTCTCGATGTTTCCCCCTCGGTCTCTCTCGATGTTTCCCCTCTCTCTCTCTCGATGTTTCCCCTCTCTCTCTCTCTATGTTTCCCCTCGGTCTCTCTCGATGTTTCCCCTCGGTCTCTCTCGATGATTCCCCTCGGGTCTCTCTCGATGTTTCCCCTCGGTCTCTCTCGATGTTTCCCCTCGGTCTCTCTCGATGTTTCCCCTCGGTCTCTCGATGTTTCCCCTCGGTCTCTCTCGATGTTTCCCCTCGGTCTCTCTCGATGTTTCCCCTCGGTCTCTCTCGATGTTTCCCCCTCGGTCTCTCTCGATGTTTCCCCTCGGTCTCTCTCGATGTTTCCCCTCGGTCTCTCTCGATGTTTCCCCTCGGTCTCTCTCGATGTTTCTCCTCGGTCTCTCTCGATGTTTCCCCTCGGCCTCTCTCGATGTCTCCCCTCGGCCTCTCTCGATGTTTCCCCCTCGGTCTCTCTCGATGTTTCCCCTCTCTCTCTCTCGATGTTTCCCCTCTCTCTCTCTCGATGTTTCCCCTCGGTCTCTCTCGATGTTTCCCCTCGGTCTCTCTCGATGTTTCCGCTCGGTCTCTCTCGATGTTTCCCCTCGGTCTCTCTCGATGTTTCCCCTCGGTCTCTCTCGATGTTTCCCCTCGGTCTCTCTCGATGTTTCCCCTCGGTCTCTCTCGATGTTTCCCCTCGGTCTCTCTCGATGTTTCCCCTCGGTCTCTCTCGATGTTTCCCCTCGGTCTCTCTCGATGTTTCCCCTCGGTCTCACTCGATGTTTCCCCTCGGTCTCTCTCGATGTTTCCCCTCGGTCTCTCTCGATGTTTCCCCTCGGTCTCTCTCGATGTTTCCCCTCGGTCTCTCTCGATGTTTCCCCTCGGTCTCTCTCGATGTTTCCCCCTCGGTCTCTTTCGATGTTTCCCCTCGGTCTCTCTCCATGTTTCCCCTCGGTCTCTCTCGATGTTTCCCCTCGGTCTCTCTCGATGTTTCCCCTCGGTCTCTCTCGATGTTTCCCCTCGGCCTCTCTCGATGTTTCCCCTCGGTCTCTCTCGATGTTTCCCCCTCGGTCTCTCTCGATGTTTCCCCCTCGGTCTCTCTCGATGTTTCCCCTCGATCTCTCTCGATGTTTCCCCTCGATCTCTCTCGATGTTTCCCCTCGGTCTCTCTCGATGTTTCCCCCTCGGTCTCTCTCGATGTTCCCCCCTCGGTCTCTCTCGATGTTTCCCCTCGGTCTCTCTCGATGTTTCCCCTCGGTCTCTCTCGATGTTTCCCCTCGGTCTCTCTCGATGTTTCCCCTCGGTCTCTCTCGATGTTTCCCCTCGGTCTCTCTCGATGTTTCCCCTCGGTCTCTCTCGATGTTTCCCCTCGGTCTCTCTCGATGTTTCCCCTCGGTCTCTCTCGATGTTTCCCCCTCGGTCTCTCTCGATGTTTCCCCTCGGTCTCTCTCGATGTTTCCCCTCGGTCTCTCTCGATGTTTCCCCTCGGTCTCTCTCGATGTTTCCCCCTCGGTCTCTCTCGATGTTCCCCCTCGGTCTCTCTCGATGTTTCCCCTCGGTCTCTCTCGATGTTTCCCCTCGGTCTCTCTCGATGTTTCCCTTCGGTCTCTCTCGATGTTTCCCCTCGGTCTCTCTCGATGTTTCCTCTCGGTCTCTCTCGATGTTTCCCCTCGGTCTCTCTCGATGTTTCCCCTCGGTCTCTCTCGATGTTTCCCCTCGGTCTCTCTCGATGTTTCCCCTCGGTCTCTCTCGATGTTTCCCCTCGGTCTCTCTCGATGTTTCCCCTCGGTCTCTCTCGATGTTTCCCCCTCGGTCTCTTTCGATGTTTCCCCTCGGTCTCTCTCCATGTTTCCCCTCGGTCTCTCTCGATGTTTCCCCTCGGTCTCTCTCGATGTTTCCCCTCGGTCTCTCTCGATGTTTCCCCTCGGTCTCTCTCGATGTTTCCCCTCGGTCTCTCTCGATGTTTCCCCTCGGTCTCTCTCGATGTTTCCCCCTCGGTCTCTCTCGATGTTTCCCCTCGATCTCTCTCGATGTTTCCCCTCGATCTCTCTCGATATTTCCCCTCGGTCTCTCTCGATGTTTCCCCCTCGGTCTCTCTCGATGTTCCCCCCTCGGTCTCTCTCGATGTTTCCCCTCGGTCTCTCTCGATGTTTCCCCTCGGTCTCTCTCGATGTTTCCCCTCGGTCTCTCTCGATGTTTCCCCTCGGTCTCTCTCGATGTTTCCCCTCGGTCTCTCTCGATGTTTCCCCTCGGTCTCTCTCGATGTTTCCCCCTCGGTCTCTCTCGATGTTTCCCCTCGGTCTCTCTCGATGTTTCCCCTCGGTCTCTCTCGATGTTTCCCCTCGGTCTCTCTCGATGTTTCCCCCTCGGTCTCTCTCGATGTTCCCCCTCGGTCTCTCTCGATGTTTCCCCTCGGTCTCTCTCGATGTTTCCCCTCGGTCTCTCTCGATGTTTCCCTTCGTTCTCTCTCGATGTTTCCCCTCGGTCTCTCTCGATGTTTCCTCTCGGTCTCTCTCGATGTTTCCCCTCGGTTTCTCTCGATGTTTCCCCTCGGTCTCTCTCAATGTTTCCCCTCGGTCTCTCTCGATGTTTCCCCTCGGTCTCCCGAAATTATCTTCACCAGAAGACTGGCGGAACTCTCAACAAAATGCCGAGAGGCAGAGAGAACTGGCACGACATTTCAAGGCTAGAGTGATCGTCTGGATTTTAAGCAGTGTTTTAGAATGCATGTGATTGTTGATGTAAGTGATTCTGTCGAGCTGTCCGGCAAACCTTTCGTCTTGTTTCCTAACTTGGTGAGGTGATGATGCCACTTGAGTTGGTAAACATCATGTCATGAAAGTGTCATCTCCTTATTCTTTGGACAAACATGTCACACAGCTGCTTTGACTCAGCGCACATTCACCAGAATGATACTGGAGCTTAAAGGGTTACATTATGAGGACAGGTTGCATAAACCTGGCTTGTATTTCCTTGAGTATAGAAGATAAAGGGGTGATCCAGTTGAGGTGTTTAAGATGGTTAAAGGAGTTGATAGGGTAGAGAGAGAGAAACTATTCCCGCTGGTGGGGGGAGTCCAGAACAAGGGGGAATAATCTTAAACTTAGAGCCAGGCCGTTCAGGGGTGATGTCAGGAAGCACTTCTTCACACAAAGGGCAGTGGAAATCTGCAACTCTCCCCCCCAAAAAGCTGTGGATGCTGGGGGCCAATTGGAGCTTTCAAGGCTGAGATTGCCAGATTTTTATTGGGTAAGGGTATCAAGAGCTATGGAGCAAAGCCGGGTAAATGGGGTTGAGGGGGAGATCCTTGCCCCCACCCCGAGCAGGAAGCTCAGCTCCCCAACCTTTGCCGACCCCTCTACATTAAAATAATGGCGGGGGAAGGGCAAGGTTAACCATTGAATTCCCAACCTCCTGGCTGAAGTAACGACAACCCAGCTAACTGCAGGTGACGAGGCAGCGGCGGAAAGCCCATTGATGTCCTTGTTAGAGGGAGAGAGCTGAGCACTGGCCCACCCACCCCTCCAATCAGCCTCCTGTTGGTAGTGTTGGTCCCACCCTCGCCTCTGAGTCCAAAGGTCATGGGTTCAAGTCCCACTCCAGAGATTTGAGCACATAATCCAGGCTGACACTCCAGCACAGTACCGGGACAGATTATCTGGTCAGTATCTCATTGCTGTATTTGGGGTAGTGCTGTGCAAAAATTGGCTGCTGCATTTCCTACATAACAACAGGCGCTACATTGCAAAAGTACTTCATTGGCTGTGAAGCGCTTTGGGATATGCTGAGGTCGTAAAAGGCGCTATTTAAATGCAAATCCTTTTTTTCCTATAGTACTGCCTTCTCCTGTTCTGGTGCTTCCAGCTTTTGTTTTTCTCTTTTCCCTGTCAGCTCTTCATTATCCTGGAGAGGGGGGTGAAAAATTCTGCTTCGGCGGTAGTCGCGGATCGTCTGCCTGTCATACCCCCCGCCTGATTTTCCTTTGCATTGGGCAGGGTGTACAGCGATCCGTTACTGCCTGCTTTGAACCCTCGCCGACGGTGAATTCTGCCCCCTTTGCTTCAAGTGTCTTTCCCTTGGAACATCCAGAATATCGGCACAAGGGGATTAGCCAATGCCGAGCTCGTGGTTTTTCCAGGAAGCAGGAAAGAGGTGCCACGCATTGTGTGAACGGCCTGGTTCTACCCACGTTGACAGGCAGAGGCCGCCCTGCCCGGATTCACCAGAGGAGCTGGACCTGGGAGGCAGTGACAGAAGCTAGGCCGTCTGCTGCAAAGACACCTGCTGCTAGCATGCACCACAGGGCTGGCACTGACGGCGGTAGCAATGGCCCTCAAATTTTCCGCTTCCACCTCCTTCCAGGCAAGCTGCCACATAGTCCTAGGGGGAGGGGGAGCTGGAGGGGTAAACAGGGCCTCCCTCTGCTCTGTGGCTTCATTTTCCACTTCCCCAGCCATCAAATAATGGGCTGGAGTGTTGCCTGCTCCAAACTGGGTTTCCTTCCCACATTTATATTGAACCAGCCACTGGGCCTTGACGGCCATTTCTGTTACTATGGCGGAAGATCGGGAGAAGGCACATTTACCCATTTTATCTGGGGTTCCCGGCAATGTTTCCACTGAAGTTCCGGTGGCCGATCGGGAGAATCCGCGAGGAAACCCAGGGCAGTTAAGTCTCGGAGCGTTGTATAAGACTGTGTATTGTACAGGTATTAGGATCCATACCGCACTGTGTCACATTATGAAGTAATGAACAGGCAAATGAGCAACAAGCACATTAACAAATATTGAACACATTAACAAATATTGAACACATTAACAAATATTGAACACGTTAACAAGTGAGAGTAATGAACCCGTGTGTATGACTTGAACCAACGACCTTCTGACTCAGGCAAGGGTGCGACCAATTGAGCCATGGCTGACACCTCATGTTAACATGTTTGCTTCTGTTTTCATTATGCTTACGTGTTTGATACTTGTTAACGTGCTCGATATTTAACAAGCATTGAATACTTGTTAACATGTTCAATACTTGTCAATGTGTTCAATAATTGTTTAAGTGTTTATTACTTGCGAAAGTGTTTGTTTCCTGTTTATGTGGTTCATTCATTGTTTACATGTTCGATACTTGTTTACGTGTTTGTTACTTGTGAACATGCTTGATACATGCTAACATGTATGTTATAAATACCACATTGTGTGAGCACAACTCGAAAAGCTGTGAAGCCGATTTTTAGACAGTCAAATGTTTTTACAATGTCAGGAGGAAGCAGAAGCAAGGCAAGAAAAGTGTTTAAACAACTTCTAAAAGAACATCTGAAGAAGTAGATTAGGTTAAATTATATAGAATAAAAGGAAAATTGAAGTTTAAATTTTAAGTTTGTTCCATTATTAATCCAGAATCTATCGCCATCTTCCTATTTGAATTTATATATTCATCTGTTCATTTTATTTTTCTTGTGCTTTCAGTATTTGAACTCATGAGTAAAGGGTAAGTCCAGAATCATTGTTAACCCTGCCATTTTCTAGCACTTGGTGTTGTTGCTGTATCTAACTCTCCATTCTACCCATCGTGTCTTCTCCACTATTTAGTCCGGTGATGGAGGTTCCGACTGATAAACTGTTCTCGGAGGAACAGGCACATTTCTACTTCAGAGATATCATCATGGGCATCGAATACTGTGAGTGTTAAATACCATGTTCCCATAGCAACTGCCTTACTGCATGGTGACCACATTTGATATTAATCTCCAAGCAGTACCTTCTGATGTGGTTGCTGTTTTATCCCTACAATTATCTTGAGCAGATTGTTTTGTGATTAAACTTTTGATGTCATTTTTAGCCATTTACAGTTTGCAATTATCAAACAATTTGAAACTACGGTGACAGATTTGGGCCATTTGAAATATTATTTTGAAATGTTTTTCGAGGAAACTTTTTCTGCCCTTTACTCATTCAGCATTTTGGAATTGTCACAGTTCAAATGAAGTGAAGGCTGGTTGAAATTCACAGATTAGTGTTTTGTACATTCTATTTAATATCCAGTAGGTTCTGTGGAAGGATGGGAAAAGTGGGCTGAATGGCCTCCCACATCTGCACACATCCTTGGAATTGGGAGAATCCCTCGTTTCATATTTATTACATGAGCTAGTCGATCTCCCCGTGCGTTATACATCGGGAGTCAGGACTGAGTGTAGTCCTCAGGTGAAGTGGGTGGTATAATTGGAGCAAGGCACTTTAATCCCAATATTAAACTCTCACATTTTCATTATAAATTCCTATGACCATTTAGAATGGAAACTGCTGCAGCATCTCCATGGGTGGCGGGGAGGGGAGTAAGATTGTCATTACAGTGTGATGAGGTTATTATAGGCAGTTTCCAATATAAACTTGGACATAAGAATTTAAAATAGGAAAAGTTGACAACAAATGTGTGTAGAAAGTAGACTTTGAAAATACAGGAAACTTGTTTTTATCCGGCACCGACGGGACTGACCTGGTGCCGGTTCATCAAAAATTCCGGATAACCGAACGCTGTAGTAAAAGATACGGAGAGCTGAGAGCTCCGTATAAAGCAACAAACCCTGTTGCTTAGCAACAGGTTCAGAACAATGGCCACAAGTTCCAAGCGTGTCTGTAGCTTAGCAACAGCTGCAGCCACACCCTTGCACAGCAACACATGGAGGAAGGCAAGTAATAAAAGTTACCTGAACCTACTCCTGAATTTTGCCGGTTCACCGAGATTTCCGGTTATTTAGGTGCCGGTAAATCGAAAGTTTCCTGTATTACAGATGCTACATGTTGATCGAATATAAACATATTGAGCTTCAGTCACACCAGACAAATCTGGACTATTAGGTCAGAGTGTTCTTCCTTAACAACAACAACTTTCAGTTAGCTAGCACATTTAACGTATTAAAACGTCCCAAGGTGCTTCACAGGAGCATTATCAGACAAAATTTGACACCGAGCCACATAAGGAGATATTAGGGCAGGTGACCAAAAGCTTGGTCAAAGAGGTAGGTTTTAAGGAGCGACTTAAAGGAGGAGGTAGCGAGGCAGAGAGGTTTAGGGAGGGAATTCCAGAGCTTGGGGCCGAGACAACTGAAGGCACGGCCGCCAATGGTGGAGCGATTAAAATCGGGGATGTACAACAGGCTACAATTGGAGGAGCGCCAAGATCCTGGAGGGTTGTAGGGTTGGAGGAGGTTACAGAGATAGGGAGGGGCGAGGCCATGGAGAAATTTGAACATGAGGGGGAGAATTTTAAATTTGAGGTGTTGGTGGACCGGGAGCCAATGTAGGTCAGCGAGCACACGAGTCAATAGGACTTGGCGCGAGTTAGAATACAGGCAGCATAGTTTTGGAAGAGATCAAGCTTATGTAGGGTGCAAGGTGGGAGGCGGATCAGGAGTGCGTTGGAATAGTCGAGTCTGGAGGTAACAAAGGCAGGGATGTGGGTTTCAACAGCAGATGAGCTGAGGCGGGGCGGAGACAAGCGATGTTACGGAGGTGGAAGTAGATGGTCTTGGTGATGACATTCAAACTCCTCCACTCATGATATCAGGATGAGTGAGTTCACTCCATTGTGTAAATGCAATCTGTGAACACTTCCGCTATAGGAGGTTATATTTCACTATGGAATGGGTGCATTCCTACAGTGTGCTGGACCAGCATTCTCGATACTGTTCTATGATCCGACACTTACTCTAACAGCCTCTGATGGTCCCTCACATCTGTCTCCTGATTTCTTGGGACTGTTTTAGATGAGCTGCGTTGTAAGTCACTTCCTGCCAGCCTGTGACATGCAAGGGGTTAATTTTACGAATTTGCGATCCAGGTATGGAGCTTTGTCCGGCATGAACGGCTATTGGGAATTCGGGTAGGAATTGGTAAAATGTTCCCCCTGATGCACCCTATGTGTCAGGAATTCCCTTGGGCTGGGGGTGCGGGTGGGGGCAGGTTCTTGCCATCGACCACGAACATGGTTCAGGCCTCTCGCTGGTGCCGTTGCTCCGCCCACCACACACCTGGTGTGAGCTGTAACTGAAAATAGGCCCTGATTCGTTCTAGGTTCTGGAATAAACCTGTGGTGAACCTGTGGAATTATCTACCACACAAGGCAGTTGAGGCCAATTCATTAAATATATTCAAGAAGGAGTTAGATATATTTCTTAAGGCTAAAGGGATCAAGGGATATGGGGAGAAAGCAGGGACAGGGTACTGAATTTGGATGATCAGCCATGATCTCATTGAATGGCGGAGCAGGCTCGAGGGGCCGAATGGCCTACTCCTGCTCCTATCTTCTATGTTTCTATGTAATAAGTGGGTTAGCAAAATAACTTTATTTTATCTTTCCAATTCCCGTAGTACACTACCAGAAGATCATCCATCGAGATGTCAAACCTTCAAACCTGCTCCTGGGAGATGACGGGCACATTAAGATCGCTGACTTTGGAGTCAGCAATCAGTTTGAAGGGAACGACGCCTTGCTGTCCAGTACAGCTGGGACCCCGGCATTCATGGCACCAGAGACACTCTCCGAGATCAGGAAGAGCTTTCATGGGAAGGTAGGCAGACAATGGCCTGTGTCTCATAACTCCACCACTAAATGGAAGAAAGTTTCTGCGTCACGAGATCCTGGCCGGGGTCTATTTTTCACTCATTCACTTTAAGTGTTCCCGTTCACCCATCACCCCAGTGCAGTCATCCCTGAGGGAGGTGCCGTCTTTTGGATGAGACGTTAAACCGAGGCCCCTCCTGCCCTCTCAGGTGGACGTAAAAGATCCCACGGCACTATTTCGAAGAGCGAGGGAGTTATCCTCGGTGTGTGGCTAAAAACAGATTATCTGGTCATTATTCCATTGCTGTTTGTGGGATCTTGCTGTGCACAAATTAACTGCTGCGTTTCCCACATTACAACAGTGACTACACTTCAAAAGTACTTCATTGGCTGTAAAGTGCTTTGGGACATCCGGTGGTGGTGAAAGGTGCTATGTAAATGCAAGTCTTTCTCCGTCTTTAAGATGCTCCTTAAAACCTACCGCTTTGACCAAGCTTTTGGGTACATGTCCTGATATCTTTTGTGGCTCGGTATCAAATATGTCTGGTAAACTCCTGTGAAGCACCTTGGGATGTTTTACGGCGTTAAAGGCGCTATATAAATGCAAGCTGTTGTCTGCGTTGTTTGGTCTAAAATTGTTGGTTTCCCTGCTTCACTCCGTCCTCCGATGGTGCAGACCATTGACCCCCATCCTAAATCCTGGGGCCAGGGTGGTGTTAATATTCAGGGAGGTCAGCCTCATCCCGTACAGAGGCGTCTGCCCCTGCTTTGCCAGTGGAAAATCGGAATACCATCTGCCACTCCGATGGAGGTACTCAAGGCCCTTGACGGCCAAATATCAGGATAAGAAATGTCTTGCTAATCCTGCAGGGAAGTGAGAGCCTGCCTTCTGAGGTGAGAGCTCCCTCTGGGGGTGGGGACACTCTGCACCGTGGGGAGGGAGTGGTTGTGGCTGACACTCGGTGAAATTGTTAATAACAAAAGCATTGCATTGGTCCCTCAGCTCATGATCAAGGAAGCAGAAGTTGGGTCTCAAGAGTGAGGGAGATGTGGGAGAGGGTTCAGGGCTTTAGTGGTAGGGAAACTAGGGGAGGGGGAGCGGAAGTTGTGCATTGCTTTTTGAGTTGAGAGCTCTTTGGGGCTGTCAGGTTTTTATCAATCAGCTTTTTCCCGAGGTTTGTCGGTTGCCCAGTGTGCAAAAGTAACTATTGATTTGACTGAAGCATTCGGAAAGTAAAATGGGCAGATTCCCAATGTAATGGTGTCTGACAAGGATTGGGCCAAGGCAGGAGGGCTGTGCCTTTGTCATGGCCTCTCCCTCACGACCTGGCTTATGATTTGATCTCCCACATGTGCTTCCATTAGTTTAGTTTTCCTGCAGGCAATATTGGTGTCTTCGTGAATGAGTAGATCAGAGTTGGAAGGATGGAGCGTGTAAGCAGGGGTGTGTGGGGCTGGAGGGTGGGGGTTGCAGAGATCGGGTGGGCTGATGCCACAGATGGATTAGTACACGAGGATGGCTACTTTGAAATCAATTAGGACAATTGTAGTAACATTGATAACGTTGTGTTACAGGCTTTGGATGTCTGGGCCATTGGAGTGACCTTGTACTGCCTGGTCTTTGGCAAGGTAGGTAAATAGCTCTCGTACTGTGACAGGATCCGGGTTATTTGTAAGTCAGGTGGGAGTGCAGCAGAGGTTAGACTCAAGCTCAGATACGCAAGGTCCATTAAACAGTGCGTGTACTGGAAATGGATCATTTTGTTTGTGTGAATTTTCCTCCACACTTGCCTGTGTCAGGGTTAACCCTCAAACGACAGCAGGAATTGCAACCTTCAAAGCTGCCATTTTGCTGAGGGTTCTGCTCCAACTGCAAAGACGAAGGGGTAAAGTTCAACTGTCAGCAAGATGGTGGACTGGCCCGGGATGCTGTGCCTCTTACACACGGTGCACCTTGTTTTGTTTCTTTTCTCCTTTCTCTTTTGTTCGGTTTTACTGCTTGCACCACACGCAGTGCCAGCAAGCAGTGGCCACCCCTCTATCAGCGCAGTCCTGTAGGCAACTGTCTGGAGGACAGCAGTGCCCCAGCACAAAGTGCCCTCCAGGTGTCTGTCCCACCCGGGCAGGCAACACTCCCACTCAATGCCTCCCCTGACACCCCAGCCAATGTGACTAACCATGTGGAGAATCACTGGAAACTCAGGTGCTATCGCCCTGTGGCCCAATCCATTGAAACATCAGTGCCAATATTGTAAGTTAATAAGCCAACATATAAAATAACCTGATAGAGTGAGATGTAGTGGGGTGGAAGGAGGCTCCTGTGGAGCATAAACACTGGTGTAGACCAATTTGGCTTCTTTCTGTGCTGTATAAATTCTATGTAAGTCAAAATACATTGGTTTAACTAGAACACTTGGGGGGGGAAAATTCGGTGACGCCCTCTTTGGGGCGTTAACTTCGCCGGGGAGCTACTTTTAACACCCTGAAAAAATTACCGGCCCTGCGCCGTACGTTCAGTGGTAGTGCCCCAAACAGGAGGTGGGGGGCTACTGGAAGCGCTCCCCTCCCTTCCTGGGGCGCTGCCACTGAATATCGAGGCGCTACGTGCAGCAGCGCGTACCGCAAGCCGCCCTCCCCTGATTAATGGGGAGGGGCCTAGTGCTGCGCACACCAGGGCCCTGCTGGACCACCGGGGAGTGGGGTGCTGGACCACCGGGGAGTGGGGTGCTGGATCACCAGGGAGTGGGGTGCTGGATCACCAGGGAGTGGGGTGCTGGATCACCGGGGAGTGGGGTGCTGGATCACCGGGGAGTGGGGTGCTGGATCACCAGGGAGTGGGGTGCTGGATCACCGGGGAGTGGGGTGCTGGATCACCGGGGAGTGAGGTGCTGGATCACCGGGGAGTGGGGTGCTGGATCACCGGGGAGTGGGGTGCTGGATCACCAGGGAGTGGGGTGCTGGATCACCGGGGAGTGGGGTGCTGGATCACCGGGGAGTGGGGTGCTGGATCACCAGGGAGTGGGGTGCTGGATCACCGGGGAGTGGGGTGCTGGATCACCAGGGAGTGGGGTGCTGGATCACCGGGGAGTGGGGTGCTGGATCACCAGGGAGTGGGGTGCTGGATCACCGGGGAGTGGGGTGCTGGATCACCGGGGAGTGGGGTGCTGGATCACCAGGGAGTGGGGTGCTGGATCACCAGGGAGTGGGGTGCTGGATCACCGGGGAGTGGGGTGCTGGACCACCGGGGAGTAGGGTGCTGGATCACCGGGGAGTGGGGTGCTGGATCACCAGGGAGTGGGGTGCTGGATCACCGGGGAGTGGGGTGCTGGATCACCAGGGAGTGGGGTGCTGGATCACCGGGGAGTGGGGTGCTGGATCACCAGGGAGTGGGGTGCTGGATCACCGGGGAGTGGGGTGCTGGATCACCGGGGAGTGGGGTGCTGGATCACCAGGGAGTGGGGTGCTGGATCACCAGGGAGTGGGGTGCTGGATCACCGGGGTGTGGGGTGCTGGATCACCGGGGAGCGGGGTGCTGGATCACCGGGGAGTGGGGTGCTGGATCACCGGGGAGTGGGGTGCTGGATCACCGGGGAGTGGGGTGCTGGATCACCGGGGAGTGGGGTGCTGGATCACCAGGGAGTGGGGTGCTGGACCACCGGGGAGTAGGGTGCTGGATCACCAGGGAGTGGGGTGCTGGATCGCCGGGGAGTGGGATGCTGGATCACCGGGGAGTGAGGTGCTGGATCACCGGGGAGTGGGGTGCTGGATCACTGGGGAGTGGGGTGCTGGACCGCCGGGGAGTGGGATGCTGGATCACCGGGGAGTGAGGTGCTGGATCACCGGGGAGTGGGGTGCTGGATCACTGGGGAGTGGGGTGCTGGATCGCCGGGGAGCGGGGTGCTGGATCGCCGGGGAGCGGGGTGCTGGACCACCGGGGAGTGGGGTGCTGGATCACCGGGGAGCGGGGTGCTGGATCACCGGGGAGCGGGGCGCTGGATCGCCGGGGAGCGAGGTGCTGGACCGCCGGGGAGTGGGGTGCTGGATCACCGGGGAGCGGGGTGCTGGATCACCGGGGAGCGGGGTGCTGGATCACCGGGGAGCGGGGCGCTGGATCACCGGGGAGCGGGGCGCTGGATCGCCGGGGAGCGAGGTGCTGGACCGCCGGGGAGTGGGGTGCTGGATCACCGGGGAGCAGGGTGCTGGAGTGCCGGGGAGTGGGGTGCTGGATCACCAGGGAGTGGGGTGCTGGATCACTGGGGAGTGAGGTGCTGGATCACCGGGGAGCGGGGCGCTGGATCGCCGGGGAGTGGGGTGCTGGATCACTGGGGAGTGAGGTGCTGGATCACCGGGGAGTGGGATGCTGGATCACTGGGGAGTGAGGTGCTGGATCACCGGGGAGTGGGGTGCTGGAGTGCCGGGGAGTGGGGTGCTGGATCACCAGGGAGTGGGGTGCTGGAGTGCCGGGGAGTGGGGTGCTGGAGTGCCAGACTGAGTGATTGTGGCCAGCACCCCGAATAAAAAAGGGGAAGGTGCTGGCCAGCGGCCAAAAAGAACATGGCGGCCCGACACATGCCCTTTAACGTGCGCCACCGCAGCTGCAAAAACGCCCCCTGATCCTGTCGGACAGATCGTCTGGCAACAGGTCAGGGGGCGCAACTGAAGTTTGCGGCCGGGGTGCGAGCAGGGTGCTGCACATGGTGATGATGTCATCGCCAGAGGCGCAGGGCCGCGGGGCGCTACCGGCTACCGCCGCCACTAACCTCCCGGGAGCGCTACCAGGAGGCGCAAAGCAACCCAATTTTTCCTCCTTGATAACTGCAAGAGGATTGATTAATACCTTTGCACCTTTGTCTGCAGTGCCCGTTTATGGATGACTACATCCTGGCACTTCACGCCAAGATTAAGAGCCGGCCTGTGGAGTTTCCAGAGAAGTAAGTAACGATGTTGAAACTATTTGATGTCATGAGAGCTTACATCCAAGCCCACATCCAAGTCATTAATTAATATATATAAAGAAAAGCAGTGGTCCTAGAACCGACCCCTGGGAACACCACTGTATACCCTCCTCCAGCCCGATAAACAACTGTTCACCACTACTCTCTGTTTCCTGTCATTTAGCCAATTTCATATCCATGCTGTCACTGTCCCTTTTGTTCCATGGGCTTCAACTTTGCTGGCGAGCTTATTATGTGGCACCATGTCAACCGCATTGCCCACATCAACCCTCTCTGTTACCTCGATCAAGTTAGTTAAACACGATTTGCCTTTAACAAATCCGTGCTGGCTTTCCTTAATTAATCCACACTTGTCCAAGTGACTGTTAATTTTGTCCCTGATTGCTGTTTCTAAAAGCTTCCCCATTACCGAGGTTAAACTGACTGGCCTGTAGTTGCTGGGTTTATCCAAGCAATTCTCCAGTCCTCTGGCACCACCCCTGTTTCTAAGGAGGATTGGAAGATTATGGCCAGTACCTCTGCGATTTCTTCCTTCACTTTCCTCAGTGTCCTAGGATGCATCCCATCTGGTCCTGGTGACTTATGTACTTTAAGTACAGCCAGCCTTTCTTGTACCTCCTGTTTATCAATTTCTATCCCATCCAGTATCTCCTCTACCTCCTCCTTCACTATGTCTATGGCAGCATCCTCTTCCTTGGTGAAGACAGGTGCAAAGTACTCATTTAGCACCTCAGCCATGCCCTCTGCCTCCATGCATAGGTCTCCTTTCTGGTCTCTAATTGGCCCCAACCCTCCTCTTACTACCCATTTACTATTTATAAGACTATAGAAGACTTTTGGATTACCTTTTATATTCGCTGCCATTCTATTCGCATACTCTCTCTTTGCCCCTCTTATTTTCTTTTTCACTTCTCCTCTGAACTTTCTTTATTTAGCCTGATTCTCAGGTGTATTCTCGACCTGACATTTGTCATACGGGCTCTTTCTCTGCTTCATCATATTCTCTATCTCTTTTGTCATCCAGGGAGCCCTGACTTTAGTTGCCTTACCTTTTCCCCTCATGGGAATGTACCTCGACTATACCTATTTCCTATTTACAGGCAGCTCATTGTTCCATTGCAGTTTTGCCTGCCAATCTTTGATTCCAATTTACCCGGGCCAGATCCGTTCTTATCCCACTGGAATTGAGTATTTTTACTCTAGATTGCTCCCTGTCCTTTTCCATAGCTAATCTAAACCTTATGATACTATGATCACTGTTCCCTAAATGTTCACCTACTGACACTTGCTTCACTTGACCCACCTCATTCCCCAGAACCAGATCCAGCAATGCCTCCTTCCAAACGCTAACTCTGTTTCTCTCTCACAGATGCTGCCTGACCTGCTGAGTATCTCCAGCATTTTCTGTTTTTATTTCAGATTTCCAGCATCTGCAGTATTTTCTTTTTGTATTAATGCCTCCTTCCTCGTTGGGCCGGAAACGTATTGATCAAGAAAGCTCTCCTGAGCAGACTTCAAAAATTCTTCCCCCTCTCTGCCCTTTACACTATTACAATCCCAGTCTATATTAGGATAGTTGAAGTCCCCCATTATCACTACTCTATAGTTCTTGCATCTCTCTGTAATTTCTTTGCAAATTTGCTCCTCCATATTTTTCCCACTAGTTGGTGGTCTATAGAATACACCGAGTAGTGTAATGGCACCTCTATTATTTCTGAACTCTAACCATATAGATTCTGTCCTTGACCCCTCCAGGACATCCTTTCTCTCCAGCACTGTAACATTCTCCTTAACCAATACTGCCACCCCACCTCCTATCTTTCCTTCCCTATCATTCCTGAACACCTTATAACCAGGAATATTTAATACCCAATCCTGCCCTTTTTTGAGCCAGGTCTCCGTTATCGCCACAACATCATATTCCCATGTGGCTATTTGCACCTGCAGCTCACCAACCTTGCTAACCACGCTTCGTGCGTTCACATACATACACTGTGAACCATCCTATGTTCTCTCTTAGTCTGACCTCACCTAATACCTTACTTTAGTACTATCCGTCTCTCCCAATCCTTTGTGCCCTTTGTTTCCCCTTTCTAATGCTACATCCTGGTGCCCATCCCCCTGCCAACTTAGTTTAATCCCTCCCCAACAGCACTAGCAACCCCCCCCCCACCCTGCAAGGACATTGGTTCCGGCTCTATTGAAGTGCAACCCGTCCCACCTCCCCCAGAACTGGTTCCAATACCACAAGAATCTGAAGCCCTCCCTCCTGCACCATCTCTCCAGCCATGCATTCATCTGCTCTATCCTCCTATTTCTATACTCATTAGCTCGTGGCACTGGGAGTAATTCAGAAATTACTACCTTTGATGTCCTGCTTTTTAATCTCTTCCTTAGCTCCCTGAAATTTGCCTGCAGGACCTCATCCCTCTTTCTAGCTATGCCGTTGGTACCGATATGGACCACAACCTCTGGCTGTTCTCCCTCCCCCCTCAGAATGTTCTTCAGCTGCTCAGTGACATCTTTAACCCTGACACCAGGGAGGCAACATACCATCCTGGAGTCACATCTGCGGCCGCAGAAACACCTGTCTACTCACCTAACTATCGAATCCCCTACCACTATTGCTTTCCCGATCTTCCTCCTCCCCCCCTGTACAGCTGAGCCACCCGTGGTGATGTGGACTTGGCTCTGGCTGTACTCCCCAGAGGAATCATCGCCTTCTTGAGTACTGAGAACAGAATACTGGTTGCAGAGCGAGCTGCACTTAGGGGACTCCTGCACTACCTGCCTGGTCCTCCTCTTCTGTCTGGCGGTCACCCATTCCCCCTCTGCCTGCACACTCCTTAGCTGTGGGGTGACCACCTCCTGAAACGTGCTATCCACGTAGCTCTCAGGTGCACCACAGTGACGCCAGCTGCTGTTCAAGCTCCAAAACCCGGAGCTCGAGCTCCTCCAGCTGACAATACCTCCTGCATACGTGGTTGTCCAGGACATGGGAAGTTTCCTGGAGTTCCCACATGGCCCAGGATGTGCATTCCGTTGGAGCGAGCTGCCCTGCCATGTCTTTATTTATTCGACTATTAACTAACTTTACAGAAACTTAAGACTAAGATGTATCTAATTCAAGTTATTAATGTAATATAGTATTAACATATTGCACCCAAATCAGAGCAAATAGCATATCAAGTAATATCTGTATCTGAAACCGCTGTAGTATCTCCATAATCAAACAGCAGTGACCAGGCAGGAAGCTGAAACAAGTATTCCCTTTCTTGCATAAGGTCTAAGGAGCAATACATTTAAGACAGTAATCCATTGGCTCAGCTGATAGCACTCTTGCCTGTTTAGAAGGTTGTGGGCTCAAGTCCCACTCCAGAGCCTTGAGCACAATAATCTAGGCTGACACTCCAGTGCAGTACTGAGGGAGTGCAGCACTGTCGGAGGTGCCGTCTTTCGGATGAGGTGTCAAACCAAGGTCCGGTCTGCCCCCTCCGGTGGATGGAGGAGATTCCATGACACTATTCGAAGAAGAGCAGGGGAGTTCTCGGCCAGCATTTATCCCATAACCAACGTCACCAAAAAAACGATTATCTGGTCATTATCTCATTGCTGTTTGTGGGATTTTGCTGTGCACAAATTGGCTGCCGCATTTGCCTACATTGATTGCACTTCAAAAGTACTTCATTGTCGTGAAGCGCTTTGGAATGGCCTGAAGATGTGAAAGGTGCTATAGAAATGGAAGTTCAACCTCTGGTGTGTGCCAAATTGTTCCTTGTTCCTGGAGTTTATGGTGTGATCTGAACACATCGAGTGGTTTGCAGCTTTGTAATTCTCCTTCAGGAATCCATTATCATCTCTGTATTACTCTTCCTCATCATTGGGCTGAACCTGTCACATGGCGTTACACATGGTGACCTGACCCAGTTTGGAGAACCATAAGCAGAGTAATAAAGATGGTAAAATCACCGCTGTCAAATAAACTTTTACTCCAGAAATCATTTTCAAATCGAAAAATGATCGAGTTCAACATGGGAAAATGTGAGGTCATCCACTTTAGAGCTGAGAAAGACAAATTAGAGAATTTTCTTAATGATGAGAGACTAGGAGCTGTGGAGGAGCCAAGGGATTTAGGTGTCCATGTACACCGATCACTAAAAGCTAGGACACAGGCAAAAAAAATCATCAAACTCAACTATTGGAATTGGAATTCAAAGGTGAGGGAGTGATGCTTCAGTTAGAGCGAGCTTTGCTCAGACCCCGTCTGCAGCACTGCGTTCAGTTTTAGGTATTGAACCTCAGGAAGGCTGTATTGGCATTGGAGGGGGTGCAGTGCAGATTCATCAGAATGATACCAGGGCTTAAAGGGTTACATTTTGAGGACAGGGTTGCGTAGACTTGGCTTAAATTCTCTTGAGTTTAGAAGGTTGAGGGGGTAATCTAATCAAGGTATCTAAAATTATTAAGAAATTCAATCGGGTAGATACAGGGAAACTATTTCCTCTTGTGGAGGAGTCCAGAACAAGCAGGACACAATCTTAACATTGGAGCTAAGCCGTTCAGGAGTGAAATCAGGAAGCACTTTTTCACACAAAGGGTAGTGGAAATCTGGAATCCTCTTCCCCAAAATGCTGTGGCTGCTGGGGTCCATTGAAATTTTAAAGACTGAAATAGATTTTTGTTGGATAGCAAAATACTGCAGATGCTGGAAATCCGAAATAACAACAGAAAATGCTGGAAAAACTCAGCAGGCCAGGCGACATCCATGGAGAGAAATTAGAGTTGACGTTTCGGGTCTAACCCTTTTTCAAAACTGGAAAGGAAATAAAATAGATCGAAGGCAGGGCTGCGATAGAACAAAAGAAGTAAAAGAGACATTAAGAGGTATTCAAAACCAGACGAGATGGTAATAGGACAGTGGAGACAAAAGACAGCTCAGATTAGGTGTGAAGTGTATTGGCAGGATGGGAGACAGCTGCCATGTGGGAGAGAGAAAAAAAGAAAAGGGGGGGGGAAAGGGAAGATCCAAAATTTTTGCTGGGTAAGGGTATCAAGGGATATGGAGGTAAGGCGGTAAATGGAGATGAGGCACAGCTCAGTCCTGATCTCATTGATGGTGGAATGGCCTATTCCTCTTCCCATGTTCCTTTAAATGTTGCTTTCGCTGCCAGTTGTTTACCTACATTCTAAATCCATCTTTCCCAGACAACAAGTCAGTGAGGATCTGAAGAACTTGCTTCTCCAGATGTTGGATAAAAATCCGAACACCAGGATTATAATTCCCCAGATAAAGGTATGGAATGACCACATAATTTTAAAATGATAAGACCCTGTATTGTTTCAGTTGGAGCCACTGATGAACGTGTCTCGTGTGAAAGAGTTATTCATTAACAATATTTTATTTAGGTGGGATGCTTGGGTGAAAATTAAAAGCTCCCATTTATCAGATCATTTATGTGAAGCAAAGCCTATCTGTATTTAGTTATTTCAGTAGAAACGAGCAAAGCCCACGCCTGTTGGCAAGAAGTGATCACGGTCAGATCATAGAATGGTTACAGCACGGTAGAAAGCCATTCGGCCCATCGAGCCCGTGCCGGCTCTCTGCAAGAGCATTTCAGCTAGCCCCACTCCCTCGCCCTTTCCCCAGCTAGCCCCACTCCCCTGCCCTTTCGCCAGCTAGCCCCACTCCCCCACCCTTTCCCCAGCTAGCCCCACTCCCCCGCCCTTTCCCCAGCTAGCCCCACTCCCCCACCCTTTCCCCAGCTAGCCCCACTCCCCCACCCTTTCCCCAGCTAGCCCCACTCCCCCGCCCTTTCCCCAGCTAGCCCCACTCCCCCACCCCTTCCCCAGCTAGCCCCACTCC